>NC_047087.1:319443657-320106327 GCF_902459505.1 Geotrypetes seraphini
GAGGTTCTCACATCGTTCCGGGGGGGGGGGGGGGGGCAGGAACTGAGTTGAGAATCCCTGGATAGATGCGATTTTCTCTAGTGGCTATCCAGTGGTCAAACAGTCATTCTTCTCAAGCCTTTTCCACTGGCTTTCATCAGGAATCCCTCAATGGCGGGTTTTTTTTTCTAGCTCATTCCCAGACTCCTCACTGTTCTTGTTACCAGGGTCCTTGGGAAGGGACATTTAATGGTGCTTTACAGATGAAGCATCCTGTGGCTTTAATCAGGGCCAAAGATCATTTAAACTGAGCCTGTGTTTTACAAGGCTTCATGATGGAGTGAGTTACTCAATGTAATCATAGCAGATAATAAATTATCTTAAAGTAAATTAAACCCAGAGATGCATTAATTTTTTCCCCAGCTGTGTTTAAAGAAAGTGCATTCCATGCAAAAAGAAATCCATTTAAACAAAGGATAAAAGATACATTCTGAATGTGCCCTATAGCGGTCATGATTGAAAAGCTTTTTTTTTTCCATTCTACAATATAAATCTAAGAAAATCATTTTAGAATACATGTTGGCTGAACACATCCTGGCCCAGTATAGAGCCACAAGAACGAGAGATGTGAAGGTAGGAACCACATCAGACCCTGGGCATGCTAAAAGGCTCATCCAAGCCTGCCTTTCTTGTTTTGTTCAGGAACATACAGTCTTCCCACATATATGGGAAGAGTTTTTATTAATTCCAGGACTGTTTTAGCCTGTAAAGACTTATGGCTTAAACAAGGTTGTGTGTGTTTCTGAGAATACTGTATACCCAAAATCAATGGCAATTAATTCTGTAGCTGTTAACAAGGAGAATGATGCTCCGAAACATTTTGCCACTTTGCTAACCACGGGAATGCAATTCCTGTATATTCAATCTCAAAATTACCACTGTAATAGATAACGGTGAACTAATATTTGAAACTGAGCTTTAAAAAGATGGGTAATATTATGAATATACAGACCCATGACTAACTTGACCATTTATTTTTTTCATCAAAATGCAACATCTATTAATATTCAGCCCCGCCCCCATCCCGTCCTAGCCCCGCCCCCAATTTCATCCATTCATTTTTCATGTACACACAATATCTTTTTTTTCTTTGTTTGTTTTAAATTTTTTATTCATTTTCATATATCAACAAGTGTAACATAGAAATTTTAAAAGATCACATAAAACATACACTTGAATTCCTTTCATGTATCACTGTAAATACAATATATTATTCTGTATTTATAAACAATAATACCTAAAATATCTGTATTACCTATTATGTATAATAATTGTTAAAATTTAAACCCTTCTTTTCCCTCCCCTCCCAATACACATAACAATTATAATAAAAATAATACACACAATCACTTATTAATTCATAATGGTAAACATAAAATTAAAAAAAAAAAAACACAAAGCACACTGTACACAGAGAAAATGTAAATTATCATTTACGAGTTTTGGAGTTTTTCCAAGATGTCAAGGCAGATTACCTTAAAATATGCAATGTTACCTCAGTAACTATAGAAAAATAGACAAATATAGTGCAAAATATAGACAGCAGATATAAATTCTCAAAACGGACACATTTTGATCGCTAAATTTAAAATAAAATCATTTTTCCTACCTTTGTTATCTGGTGATTTCATGAGTCTCTGGTTGCACTTCCTTCTGACTGTGCATCCAATCTTTCTTTCGCATCCAACATTTCTTTCACAATCCAGCCCCATCCCCTTTGGATCCAGGTCTCTCTCTCTTTTCCCTCTGTTTCCCTCCCCTGATCCAGTGTCAGTTCTCATTTGTACCTTTGTTCCAGGTCTCCCTCTCTCTCCTTCCTCTGTTATTATCTTAAATCTCCCTGTTCTTCCCCAGGGTCTCTCCCTCTCTGTCTGAACCTCCCATAGTCCTGCATCTGCCTCCTGTCTTTCCCCTTTGGTTCAGGCCTTTCTCTCTCTAGTCTTTCTAATCTGCTTATAACCCCCCCTCCCTTTCTCGCCTCCCTTTCTCCTTCCCTCCCAGCAGATTTTAGCATATCTCTCTCCTCCTTTTCTCCCCTCAGATCTGGTATCTGTCTCCTTCCTCTTTTCCTCCTCCCAGGTCTGGTATCTGTCTCCTCCCCTTCTCCCTGCTCAGGCATCTCTCTCTCTCTGCTCCCTTCTTCCTGTTCTTCCTTCTCAATTTATTTTCTGCCTCTGTCTAAATTCTTTCTTACTATTCAGTCCTCAATTTCCCTCTTTCATTGTGTCTACCTACAGCTTGCCACCTCTTTCCCTCACCCCTTCCAGTATCTAACTCTATCCTCTTCCCTCAATCCAGCATGTGCCCTTTTTTCTTTCTTTTCTCCACCTCCTTCCAGCATCTACTCCCCTCTCTCACCCCCTTCCATTCAATGTCTGCCCCCCTCCCCACACTTCTATTCAGCATCTGTCCACCCTCTCCCCCACACTTCCATTCAGCACCGGTCCCCCCCTCTCTCTACCCCTTCCATCTACTGTTCACCCTCTCTCACCCCTCCCATCTACTGCCCTCTCTGCTATTTACATCCAGTGTCCACCCTCTCTCTCAGTGTCCACTCTCTATCTCTCTTCCATATGGCAATTTCCCTCTTTCTATGTCCCTTCACTAAGCTGTCTGTCCTGTGTCCCTTCTCTTCTTTGTACATGATTCATTTCAGCTTCACCCCTCTTCATTTTTCTGTCTCCACCCCTTCCCCTGTGCTCTGGCATCTGTCTCTTCTCCTTTCCTTCCTTCCTTCCCACTCAACCCCATGGCCTGGCATCACACACATTTCCTTCTCTTCTACTTCTCCCTCCCCCTCCATGCTCTGGCATCTCCTCTCCTTCCTTTCCCTCTGGTCTGGCATCTGTCTCCTTAGTTTCCCTTCCCTTATACCCTGGCACCTCTCTGCTCTCCTCTTCTATCTCTTCCTCCCCCTCCATTATCTGGCATTTTCTCTCCTTCTTTTCTCTCTCTCTCCCTCCCTCCTTCCTTGCCCCTGGTCTGGCATCTGTCTTCTTCCCCCTCCATGTGCAAGTGACGGGTAAATTCAGATACTCAGTTAGAGAGTTGGCCTTAGAGTGCTGGTAAAAAAAAATTGAAAAATAGGACTTTAGAAATGGTCCTTTGAATACTGGCTACACTTGTAAGAGAGCCCATAAAATCCTGGCTTTGTAGAATGGTCAGTCACACTGGATGCTAATCGTTTTGAATTTTCTTCTTCTTCTCCTTCCTTAAGGTACATAAATAATCCTTAGAGGAAGGAGAAAAAGAAAATCCAAAACGATTAGCATCCAGTGTGACTGATTAGAAGTCGACTGCTTGAGTTTTGTACGCTGGGCTACCTGCCAGCTGCTGTGGCCCTCGGGGTGTGGCGGGCAATCTGCCACCTTCACGAGCTCTCTCTCTCCGGTCTGGGCCCATCTCCTTTGCCCGGTAACCCCAGCAGAGAGGCACTGAGGTAGGTAGTGGGTGGGAGATGGCAAAGCGTCCTGTTGTCTCCACAGTAACGGCCCGTAAGTGAATTGAACTCAGGCCGCGGGGCTCTAACACGGCACACACTGCCTTCCCTTCTCCGAAACAGGAATGACGTAATTTCCTGTTTCGGTGCAAAAGGAAGCCAGTGCGTGCCGTGTTAGAGCCCCGCGGCCTGAGTTTAGTTCGCTTGCTGGCAAGAGGGTAGTGAGGGAGTAGAAGGGAGGGAAGAAGACTTCACCAGACAGTAGGGGGGGGAGGCCAGGCCCTGCCCTGCCCTTTTTGCTCCTCCCCCTAACACTGGTCCTGGGGCAGGGAGACAGCCCATTCTCCTGCGATCCCCTATCCCGTTGGCCCCACACACAGCTTCGGGATGCCTTCTCTGAAAATGGGACATTTCAGCGTCCCGAAGCTATGCATGGGGACAACGGGACAGGGGAGCTGAAAAAGGGACAATCCCGTTCAAAACAGGACGTATGGTCACCTTACCCATGACCCATCCCTTGTATGTGTGTCCAGACTTCAGCATCATCACCCTCTTAATCTACGTGACTCGCCTTCCCCAGTGGCGTACCTAGCATATGTGACACCCGGGGTCCATCATTTTTTGACACCCCCTCTCATCTATATGAAAAATATGATTTTTAGTAACAATCCACATATCGCACAACAAGAATGTACCTAGGAAAAGGCAGCATCTTAAACACTGCAGTGAGCACTAGAACACCAACACATACATTGTAAAACTAAACAAGCCAGATCCCGCACAGTCAAGGCCAACTGAAAATTATGTCCTTTTCATACACACAGAACACAGATACAGCCTCACCCAATATGGAATAATCACAAACTAAAAATAGAAATATGTAGACAAAAGTTAAAGTGAACCACCAAGAAACCAGACTCTGCATACAATGCAACACCACAACACCACAAAAACAATAACACATGTCCCCTAATACTGTGCAAAATATAAAGACAGTAGATGTAAATTTGAAAAAACTGATACATAACAATCACTACTTTACAAATGAACAAATAAAAATAAAACAAATAATGAGAAATAAGAAAATAACATTTTATTGAACTACTCCATTTTTCAATTAGCTTTCAAAGGTCAAATCTTTCTTCAGAACAGTACAGTATACTGCTGTTATGGTTTCCTATCCTGATCTGAGGAAAGGGGTTTAGTCCAAAAAATTGCCTTATTTCCATTTCCTATTTATAAACTTTTATCAATACAGTTACAATACTACTTGATTCTAAGTAAAGCAACAAAAACATATTTCTACCTTTTGTCGTTCTGCTTTAATCTTCTCTTTGCTCTCTTCTTTCTATACAGCGTTTATCCTCTCTCCCTTCCATGCAACATCTGCCCTCTCTTTGCCCCTTCCACCCAGATTCTGCCCTCTCTCTCTACCCCTTTCATCTACTGTCCACCCTCTCTCTCTTCCATATGGCATCTTCCCTCTTTCTATGTCCCTTCAATAAACTGTATATCCTGTGTCCCTTCTCTCCTTTGCACATGATTAATTTCAGCTTCACCCCCTCTCCATTTTTCTGTATCGATCCCCTCCCCTATGCTTTGGCATCTCTCTCTTTCTCTTCTCCTTTCCTTCCTTCTTTCCCACTCTCTATCTTCTTCCCTTCACTCCCCCCATGCCATCGAATCTCTGGTTCCTCTCCCTTGTCTTCATTCTCCCTCCTTTCCCTCTCTCTCCCCAATCGGGTGCTGCATCAGCAGCATTTATCTCCCCCCTCCTTGCCTGTGCAACAGCAGCATTTCTACCCCCCCTTGCCTGTGCATTTCTCTTCCCCTTGCCTGTGCAGCATTTCTAACCCCCCTTGCCTGTGCAGCATTTCTACCCCCCCCCTTGCCTGTGCAGCAGTTCTCTCCCCTTGCCTGTGCAGCATTTCTCCCTCCCCTTGCCTGTGCAGCATTTCTACCCCCTTGCCTGTGCAGCATTTCTACCCCCCTTGTCTGTGCAGCATTTCTTCCCCCTACTTCCCTGTGCAGGATTTCTACCCCCCTTCCCTGTGCAATAGCAACATTTCTACATCCCCCCTTCCCTGTACAGCAGTAACATTTCTGTTCCCTGCCCAGCATTTCTGGCCAGTTCCCCTGCTCAAAGCCGCGGGCGTCTACACCTCACGCGATCCGCAGCTGAATCGGAAGCCTTCTTTCTGACGTCGTGATGTCAGAGGGAATGCTTCCGATGCAGCCACTGATTGCGTGAGGAGTCAACACCCGCAGCTTTGAGCAGGGGAGCCAGCCAGAAGCTGAACAACCGCCGGACACCTCTGTTTACAGGTTTACTGTCGCTGTTGCTGGTTAAGGAAAGCAGCAGTGGCAGAATAGGGAGGGTGGCCAGCTGTGCACCCCCTTGGGGCGTGCACCCGGGGTGGACCGCCTCCCCTTGGTACGCCACTGGCCTTCCCAGGCTTCAGCGTCATCACTGTCCTAATCTAAGTGACTCGCCTTCCCAGAATTCAGCGTCATCACCCTCCTAATCTACGTGACTCGCCTTCCCAGGCTACAGCATCATCACCCTCTTAATCTATGTGACTCGCCTTAACAGACTTCTGCGTCATCACCCTCCTAATTTACGTGACTCGCCTTCCCAGGCTTCAGCGTCATCACCCTCCTAATCTACGTGACTCGCCTTCCCAGGCTTCAGCGTGATCACCCTCCTAATCTACGTGACTCGCCTTCCCAGAATTCAGCGTCATCACCCTCCTAATCTACGTGACTTGCCTTCCCAGGCTTCAGCGTTATCACCCTCCTAATCTAAGTGACTCACCTTCCCAGACTTCGACGGCAAGGCAAAACCCTCCTAATCTAGGTCACTCGCCTTCCCAGACTTCAGCGTCATCACCCTCCTAATCTACGTCACTTGCCTTCCCAGACTTCAACGGCAAGGCAACACCCTCCTAATCTACGTCACTTGCCTTCCCAGGCTTCAGCATCATCACCCTCCTAATCTACGTGACTCGCCTTCCCAGGCTTCAGCGTCATCACCCTCCTAATCTACGTGGCTCGCCTTCCCAGGCTTCAGCGTGATCACCCTCCTAATCTACGTCACTTGCCTTCCCAGGCTTCAGCGTTATCACCCTCCTAATCTACGTGACTCACCTTCCCAGACTTCAACGGCAAGGCAACACCCTCCTAATCTAGGTCACTTGCCTTCCCAGACTTCAGCGTCATCACCCTCCTAATTTACGTGACTCGCCTTCCCAGGCTTCAGCGTCATCACCCTCCTAATCTACGTCACTTGCCTTCCCAGGCTTCAGCGTCATCACCCTCATAATCTAGGTCACTTGCCTTCCCAGGCTTCAGCGTCATCACCCTCCTAATCTAGGTCACTCGCCTTCCCAGACTTCAGCGTCATCACCCTCCTAATTTACGTGACTCGCCTTCCCAGGCTTCAGCGTCATCACCCTCCTAATCTACATCACTTGCCTTCCCAGACTTCAACGGCAAGGCAACACCCTCCTAATCTACGTCACTTGCCTTCCCAGGCTTCAGCGTCATCACCCTCCTAATCTACGTGACTCGCCTTCCCAGGCTTCAGCGTCATCACCCTCCTAATCTACGTCACTTGCCTTCCCAGGCTTCAGCGTCATCACCCTCCTAATCTAGGTCACTAGCCTTCCCAGGCTTCAGCGTCATCACCCTCCTAATCTAGGTCACTCGCCTTCCCAGACTTCAGCGTCATCACCCTCCTAATCTAGGTCACTTGCCTTCCCAGACTTCAGCGTCATCACCCTCCTAATCTAGGTCACTTGCCTTCCCAGACTTCAGCATCATCACCTTCCTAATCTAGGTCACTCGCCTTCCCGGGCTTCAGCGTCATCACCCTCCTGACCACAGTATGACCCCATCAAATATTTTAAGCTAAAAATTATTCCTTGTTAGAACAAGTGTTATTGCCTTACTAAGACACATTATACATCTCTGAGCAGCCTCCAATTATTACAGAATACAAGATTCAGTCCTGGATTGTCAATTCCTTTTTTTAAAGTGTTTTTCCTAACTGAAAAATTCCCAGAATACTCTTGAAGGAGGTAGGGCCATGTGTTCATTCTATGGGGTCCTAAATGATTTGTTAGAACCTGGATAATTTCAGTGAATAATAATCTGTAGCTGGCCTCCAGCCCTTCATCTCTTTCTCTGTATGCGCACAAGAATTCACTCTTTCTCTACCTAGCAGTAATACAACAGGTTGCTACAGATTTCTGTACAACTCACAGCCTTGAGTATTCTGGGATCTCTAGTCCTTGTTCATTAAGGAAAACAGAATTAAGTCATTCTATGATACTCTAGAGACAGCAGCTAAAAGTTCCGCCCATCTCTAGTGACAAGAACTTTGAAGACACATGAATGGGAAGAATCATAGTGCTTACTTCAAATCTAGTTAATTTCAACAGCCTTCCTTCAGCAATATCCTACTTGTGTCTGTGTGCTTCCTATTGGTCAGATCATAGGTCCATCTAGACCAGTATCCTTTTTCCAACAATAGCCAATACAGGTCACAAGTATCTGGCAGACTTAAAGATCTCGATCTGTATACTTTGGAGGAAAGGCGGGAGAGGGGAGATATGATAGAGACATTTCAATACCTACGTAATGGAAATGCGCATGAGTCGAGTCTCTTTCATTTGAAAGGAAACTCTGCAATGAGAGGGCATAGGATGAAGTTAAGAGGTGATGATGGGCTCCGGAGTAATCTGAGGAAATACTTTTTTACAGAAAGGGTGGTAGATGCATGGAACAGTCTCCCGGAAAAGGTTGTGGAGACAGAGATTGTGTCTGAATTCAAAAGGGTCTGGGATAGACACGTGGGATCTCTGAGAGAGAGAAAGAAAGAATGTTTACTGCAGATGGGCAGACTGGATGGGCCATTTGGCCTTTATCTGCCATCAGGTTTCTATGTTTCTATATTCAAGAGGGCCTGGGATAGACACGTGGGATCTCTCGGAGAGAGAAAGAAAAAATGGTTACTGCAGATGGGCAGACTGGATGGGCCATTTGGCCTTTATCTGCCATCAGGTTTCTATGTTTCTATATTCAAGAGAGCCTGGGATAGGCATGTGAGATCTCTCGGAGAGAGAAAGAGTTGATGGTTACTGCGGATGGGCAGACTAGATGGGCCATTTGGCCTTTATTTGCCATCATGTTTCTATGTTTACCCTCAAGCCCAAGCTGATTGTATGCTACTCTTTGTAAACTACCCAAACCTGGCCACCACAGTTCTTCATAACTACATTGCCTTGATAATACCAATGCTACAATCGCTGCTGTCCTATTTCATGGCAATTACTCTCTTTGTCACCATGTATTCCTCCATCCGAGTCATCACAGGCCAGAGTAGATATGGTGAGCTTCCCCATAGGGTAGAAATGAGTCACCTTTCCCATAGCAAATTCTTTGCACACAGACCTCGTTCTCTTATCCCCACCATCATCCCCTCACCCACACCCCAAAAAAATCAAAACTGCACTAGCAAATGCAAGGTCCGTAAACAACAAAGACATTATACTAAATGATCTCCTCGCACACAATAACTGGGACATCTTCCTAATTATCGAAACCTGGCTTAAAGACAATGATGGAGCTACCTTGGGTATGCTTTGCCCACCAGGGTACCAAGCGCTAGCTTGCTCACGCACTGACACTAGAAGTAGAGGTGTAGCCTGATTATTAAGTCCAGCCTCAACCCAAGACTGCTAGATGCCATCACACTGGACACACTAAGCAGGGGTCAAGAACCTTTTTGGCTGAGAGAGCCATATATTTTAAAATGTAATTCCGTGAGAGCCATATAATATGTTTAAAACTAAATACAAGTAAATGTATCAATGTTTCTATGCATGAGTAATAGAAGAGGATGGGAATCTAACCTTACATGAGATAGCAGATAAAGACAGTTAAAAAGGAGTCCAAAAAAGTAAAATGAATACTTCTACATGGAGAAGAAGAGCAAATCTACACTAGGGTTCTGACCATGTTTACCATTCAATTGAAGAAGTTTATTCAATGAAATTGAAGCTTAAGAAAATGAAGGCATCAACTCTGTCTTGACAGGTGCCGTGTTTCAGCAGTAAGTAGGAATTCAGCTCTACACAAACCCCAAATCTTTTTTTTTTTTTTTTTTTAATATCTTTATTAATTTTAAAGCCAAAAACAAATGCAACATATTATACAGACATTTTACACTTTAACAGCTCTTAAATTCTATCAAATTATATTTTATGACAAATACATATATCACCCCCCCCTCTTTCTAAATATCCAACAATTGCACTCATATTAAAATTATCCCCCCACCCCCTCCCCATCCATCCACCCTGGACATGTATGATCAAAAGGCAAAATCAACAATCACGCCTTACAGAATTTTGTCAATGGTTCCCAAACATCTATAAATTTCCTATAATGTCCCTGTTGTATGGCCATCAAACTCCAAATCTTGAAAAAACTCCAGATAACAAAACTAGTTCAAGTCCGCCAGAAGACAGTGAACTGGTTTTCTTACTTGGAGTTTTATCAAGATTTGGGGATTGAGTAGAGCTGAATCCCTAACATTGTATAAGAGACTATGGCTTCTGAAGCAGGGGGGTTTCTGCCAAAACATGGCACCGTGTTAAGTCAAGAGTCAATGCATGTGTTTTCTCAAGCTTCAATTTGATTGAATAAAATTCTTCTGTTGGTTGGAAAACATTGTGTCAGACCCCTACTTCCGATTTGCTCTCTGGCAGATAAAGACCTGCGTAGTCCATTCAGGGTGGCCAGAGCTGTTCTGTGCAGGTTACACTCCTTCATGAGGAGGGCAGTTGGCAATTGGGTAACAGGCCTATCACACAAAGGCAGTTCTATAGGATGCCTCAACATCATATTTTGGCCTCACATCATTGTGCTTGCAGCAAGATCTCCAGGAATGCTAATTCTCAGAAAGATAATGGCATAGAGGTAGTGCAGTGAGCTGGAAATCAGAGGAATAGGGTTCAATTCCTACTTGTGACCCTGAGCAAGTCACTTAACCCTCTATTGTCCCAGGCACAAAACACTTAGACAATGCGCCCAGTAGGACAGAGAAAGTAGCTGTATGTAATATGTAAACCACTTTGATTGTACCACAGAAAGGCAGTACATAACATGCAAGACCCATACCCTAAATTGTCTGACTCCTTCTGGATCTTCTAGAAGTTTCTCCAATGACAGCATCCATCTTGCAGTTCCTTTCAGAGTCTGGTGACTGCCACTTGAGGTCCCATCACTGTCATGAATCTCTATCAAAAAAAGTTATAAAGAAAAAGGACCAATCATTAGTGAAATTATTTTACCTTCAAGATCCCATACTGACAGTAGTTTGTAGCCTGCTCTAAGGCCTTCAAAGCTCTATCTGTACCAGATTCAGACTTCTATGTAGAAACAGAGAAAATGATGCAGATAAAGACCATTTTGCCCATCCATACCAACTACTATCTATGTCTTTGTTCTTTGCTTTTTCGTCTGCACCAATTCTACTGGGAGGCTTCCATGCATTCACCACCCTGTGTCTGATCCCTCTCACCTTCTTTCAGAGCTTCCTTTCAATGAAAAGAGATGCTTCCTGTGCATTTATGCCATGGAGGTATTTAAATGCTACATGTTATCTCTGCTTCTGAGATGGGGAGTAAGTAAAACTTTAGATTTAAGAGACCTTCATAGGCTATAACCACTCCTTAATAATGCGCCTTTAAATTCTTTTGAAACCTTACTAAAATCTCATCTTTTCCTTATTATGATATTTTATTATGTTTTACTTTTGTTGTTATAGATTTGACAAAAATGACATAACTAAACGTAACCCACGTTGAGTGATCGAAAAGTCTTAAATGCAGGGGTAATATTTCTCGAATAATATAGTCCCTACACCCAGCACTATATCTGCTTTTCAATATCATCAACATAATTCTGATATCATATCTTGTACAAGGGCCTCAGCAGCGACTCTTTTCACATAGGGACCGCCCATGACTCGCATGCCTCCGTGTTGCTCATTTTTTATTCTTTTCAACTCTATCTTCTAAGCCATATATACAAAATACTAACAACAACAAATATATATATTTTTTTAAATCTTGTAAACTTTGTTACCGGACCAAACTTATGTATGCCATATTTCACTAATGGCTGCCCAAAACTGACTCAACTTCATTGCACACCTCATTTTGTCAAGTGCTATAATTAAATGTTTTGAATTTAAAGGACTCCCAGGAAGAGGAGAGCAGGTTCTTATCTTAGATGGTCCTTAAGTGTATTCCGATTAAGTGGCTGGACGGTCTGGGAGAGGAAGGAAATACTGCATTTGACTTTTCATCCTGACGTGGAGTGCACTTTCAAACTACATGGGAACCTTTTTGGACAGCGCTGACCACGGCTGCTCACAATCATATCATAAATGGCTGATTATCTTGGGACTTTCAATTCTAAATAGTTGTTCAATATTTGCATATGTCTAAAGTTTGAAGGAGAGATGGGGGAGTGGGAACGGGAGGGGCTGGGCAGTACATTGTATTTTTGAGCAGCGGGGACAGAGCGGGAGCAGTGCCCAGAGCACCCAGGGCGTGGGTGCGAGCTCGGCCCCTCCCCCTCGACGTTGCACCACTGAGCCAATAAAAGGCTCAGCACCTAACGGCGCGCAGCCATTCGGAACGCCATCTACGGTGTGTGTCAAAGGCACTTGCCTTAGCGAGAGCACCTTTGTGAAGCGACCAAGAAGCGACCTCCCACCCAACCGAACACAACACAAGCACAACTACCTAATCACAGAAAACCACAAAGAACCAGTCACAGCACAGGACAGGACCAACTACCTAATCACAAAGAACCACGCCTCTTCCCAAAATTCCCCCCTACCACCAAAATGAAGCAAATCCCACAAACATTCACCTAGGTCATCCTACTATTAATCCTCCTCATTACCAACTGGAAGGCAGTAGCGAATAACATACTCACCCCCACCTCTAGTTCAATGACAAACAAAATCCTTCACCATAACAGGAGAATTCCAACAGAAACCAAACTAGCGTCCAACATCCCATCTCCACAGCATGGGAAAGAAGATCTACACACCCCAAAACCAAACCTCAACACCTACCTAAAATCACTCATCTACCCTAAAACGACCCACAACCACCAAACAGATATCACCACACTAACATGTGCCTACCTAAACATCAGAGCCTTAGGCCCAAAAACAGAACATATAAAAAACTGGATAAAAAACGAGAAGCTAGACTGCCTCTTTCTTACAGAAACCTGGTTAACATCAACACAGATCCCAGAATAACTGAAGTCTGCCCTCAAGGATACAAAATAACAGTGACTTGCAGAGAGAAAAAAAGAGGAGGAGGACTAGCAATCATAATCAAAGACTCCCTAACCCTAAACATTCTTGAAAAAACATCCACCCCATACATGGACCTTCTAGCATGTCAACTCTCAAGCACCACACTAAAAAACTCATTAAATTGCATGCTCTGCTACATAACGCCGGGAAACTGGACCACAGTAAGACCTGAATTTAAGAACTTCATATATCAAAACTCATTAACTGCAGCATACAACCTTATCCTAGGAGAGCCTCACCACAGTGAAGGTGGATCTGGACCAGGTATACTATCAGATTGACAAACTAAAAAGTGACAAATCCCCTGGCCCAGACGGAATTCACCCGAGAGTATTAAAAGAACTAAAGGTGGAAATCGGAGAACTACTGCAAACCCTCGCTAACTTGTCAGTTATAACCGGACAGATACCAGAAGACTGGAAGATAGCGAACGTAATACCAATCTTCAAAAAAGGATCAAGGGGAGAACCGGGAAACTATAGACCAGTGAGTCTCACATCGGTCCCTGGGAAAATGGTTGAGGCTTTGATTAAAGACAGCATTGTACAGCACCTGGATAACCATGACCTGCTGAGAGGTAGTCAGCATGGCTTCAGGAAAGGGAAGTCATGCTTGACAAACTTACTTCAGTTTTTCGAGGGAGTGAACAAACAAGTCGATAGCGGAGAACCGGTTGACATAATATACTTGGACTTCCAGAAAGCGTTCGACAAAGTACCTCATGCGAGACTTCTCAAGAAACTACAAAGTCATGGAATAGAAGGGGATATACTGAGATGGATAGGAAAATGGCTAGAAAACAGAAGACAAAGAGTGGGCATAAATGGGAAGTACTCAGACTGGAAGAAAGTAACTAGCGGTGTGCCTCAGGGCTCAGTTCTTGGGCCTATCTTATTCAATATCTTCGTAAATGACCTGGAAGAAGAAACGACCAGTGCTATCATCAAGTTTGCAGATGACACAAAACTATGCCGAGCAATCAGGTCACAAAAAGACAGCGAAGAACTCCAGAGAGATTTGAAGCAACTTGAGAGATGGGCAGAAAATTGGCAGATGAGTTTTAATGTAGAAAAATGCAAAGTGATGCACCTGGGCAGTAAAAACAAGGAGCATGGGTACAAACTGTTAGGTATAACATTGGGGAAGAGCGATCAAGAAAAAGACCTGGGAGTACTGATAGATAGAACCCTGAAGCCATCGGCTCAATGTGCAGCGGCGGCAAAGAAAGCTAACAGGATGTTAGGCATGATAAAGAAAGGAATCACGAGTAGATCAAGGGAGGTCATAATGCCGCTTTATAGAGCAATGGTCAGACCACACCTGGAATACTGTGTCCAACACTGGTCTCCATACCTGAAGAAGGATATAACACTACTGGAGAGGGTGCAGAGGAGAGCGACGAAGCTAGTAAAAGGTATGGAGAACTTGAGCTACAAAGATCGCCTCAGAAAACTGGGACTATTCACCCTTGAGAAGAGAAGACTGAGAGGGGATCTGATAGAGACTTTTAAATTGCTAAAAGGAATTGACATAATGGAGCAAGCTCACTCACCAACAGGGGGAAAGGATGGTGAGCAAGAAACAGCGTTATTCACATTGGCAAATGTAACCCAGTCTCGGACCAGAGGTCATGGCCTGAAGCTGAGAGGGGACACGGCCAAGACAAACGTCAGAAAGTTCTGCTTCACACAGCGAGTGGTGAACGCCTGGAACTCTCTCCCGAAAGAGCTGGTGGAGGAAACCACCGTTCTAGGATTTAAGGGAAAATTGGACGCACATCTTCTTGCAGAAGACATTGAGGGATACGAGTGACATTGTATTCGCCAGGGTGTGCCTGGCTGGGCCTCCGCGTGTGCGGAACGCCGGACTAGATGGACCCCGGGTCTGATCCGGTGCAGGCATTTCTTATGTTCTTATGTTCTTACATCTCGAAGACCAAACATCCAATCCAGCAGATAACCTTCTATCATTTCTTGATGCCTTATCTTTCCAAATCCTAAACCCACAAACTACTCATGAGAAAGGACACCAACTCAACATTGCAACCTTCATGACCCATCAACCATCCGCTTCTGAAATCCAAACATCAAATGGAACCTGGTCCCCATCCCCTTGGTCTGACCATTACACATACACCTTCAACATCAACTGGACTAAAAACAAAACCACACCAAAAACCAAAAAAGTAACTTACACCTCACACAAGCACATCGAGCCCACCAAATTCTGGACAAAAATAGATGAAACAATCCTGGAATGCAACCCCAAAGACTTCATTTCACTTTGGAGCAACTTGAGCACTAACACCCTTGATGAGCTAGCCCCACTACAAAACAAAACAAGAACCAGCAGACGATCAGACCAATGGTTTGACAATGAACTACTTCTACTCAAAAGACAATGCAGAAGACTAGAAAGAAAACAGAGGAAAAATAACCTAGACCACACAAAAACTGCCTGGAAAAAAAATTAACAAACAATACAAACTACTACTAAAGGATAAGAGAAAAACATACTACACCAACCTAATAGGCACAGAAACCCAAGACACCAAAAAACTATTCCAAATACTAAAACAACTAACAGACACCAAACCCCTCATGAACACTAACAATACCCCCACCCCCTCAGCCACCCTCTTAGCAGAACACTTCAAGAACAAAATCACGAATGCCAGAGCTACCCTCAACAGCACCCCACTCCACCCTATTGAATGCACAATATACACCACAGAAAAATAATCAAGAGCGCAGACAGAACTTGGTCCCAATTCCCCAATATTCAATGGCCCAAATTCAACAAACTCTACAAAAAGTACAGCCATTCATCCTTTGACCTCAACCACTGCCCACCATATCTCCTAACTACATCAAGTACAAAATTCTGTACTCTACTACTTCAATGGATACAAAACATGTTCACATACGGCCTTTTCCCAACTAATCTCAGTTAAATCATCATCACCCCGATCCAAAAAGACCCAAAAGGACCAACAGACCAACCTTCCAACTACAGACCCATCGCCTCAATACGTCAAACTAACAGAAGGACTAGTAGCTAAACTCCTCACCACCTATCTAGAAAACCATAACATACTCCACCCTACGCAATCTGGCTTCAGAACCAACTCCAGCACAGAGACATTACTAGGCTCCCTTATTGATACAGTTAGATAACACCTCAGCACAGGAAAAAGAATGCTTCTCATACAACTGGACCTGACTGCAGCATTCGATATGGACACAATAGGTATCTCATATAAAGTACTGTCATGGTTTGAGGGTTTCCTAAAATCCAGAACATACAGAGTAAAATTGGATAAAGAAAAATCGGAACCTTGGTCCAACTCCTGCTGAGTACCACAAGGATCCCCATTTTCCCCTACTCTATTTAACCTATATACTGCCTCCCTCGGAACATACCTGGACAAACTAGGCATAATCTAGTTATGCAGATGACATCACCATCCTCATACTTTTTGAACAACCAAAGACCACCATAACAGACACACTTCACCGAACTCTAGAAACAGTAGCGAACTGGATGGAAGACCACACACTGAAACTCAACCCAGACAAAACAAAATTCATCCTCCTTGAAAACAACAAAACCCCAACTATAACCAACATAGAAATCAACTCGATCAAATAACTCATTCAAACTACCCTAAAACTACTAGGCAAGACAATAGACAGATGCTGCACCATGCAACCACAAATAAACAAAACAATACAGAAATCTTTCACCGTTATGAGAAACCTAAGACAAGTCTATAAATTATTTGAAAGAAGACAATTCCAGCTCATAGTACAATCCCTTATCCTGGGTATACTAGATTACTGCAACATCCTCTATCTCCCCTGTCGTGCAACAATGACCAAACAACTTCAAACAATTCAAAATACAGCCCTAAGACTCGTCTTCTCCTTAAGGAAACACGACCACATTACTGAAGCATTCATCAACTAACACTGGCTCCCGATCCAGGAAAGAATACTATTCAAATTCTACAGCATACTATTTAAGGCTATAAATGGAGACAGCTCAACCTACCTGAACAACCGACTCATCCATAATACCTCAACCAAACATAGAAAAACTCACAACCCATTCACACACCCACCAATCAAAGAAGTGAAATGGAAAAAAACTCTATGACAGCCTCCTGGCCACTCAAGCAGTGAAACTGGATAGTCAGATCTCCAATCTACTGATAACAACCTCAGACTGCAAGTTATTCGGAAAAGAAATAAAAACCATACTCTTCATGAAATCCCTGAATAAGTCTTAACATCATGAATTCCTCCTTCCTTCTTCATGACTCCCCGAAACTACCTGCCCTATTCTTTACCTTCACTAGTCATGTCCACTGATCTTTTGTAACAGACCAACCATAAATCTTTTGCAATCCGCCTTGAACCACAAGGTAATGGCGGAATAGAAGTCTCTAATGGAATGGAATGGAATAATCTGAGCTGTAACATATGTGAATCAGTTAAGTTCTGTTTGGATGTTTTGAACAGCTTAATATAAATGATTTGAACATAAGTAAAAGTGGAAACATGGAAGCTGTTGTAATTCTGAGCATTTCATGCCATTTCCCCTACTTCAGGGTCCACCAGCTCAGAAAGGGTGATAGATGCATAGAACAGTCTCCCGGAAGAGGTGGTGGAGACAGAGACTGTGTCTGAATTCAAGAAAGCCTGGGATAGGCATGTGGGATCTCTTAGAGAGAGGAAGAGATAATGGTTACTGTGGATGGGCCATTTGACCTTTATCTGCCATCACGTTTCTATGGATAGGACTACATCCAATCATGTATTTTGCAGTTTTCTGTGTCCCATGGAGGGAATGTGGGCTCCAGAGAATCTGGGTTTGCGGGTGGACTCTGTTTCCAGTTCCATACTATGTGCTGGCTGGTTGACTGACAACCTGTTTAGACAGAGGGAAGATGCCCTGCTTTCATAAGCTATTTTTACATTGTAGTATCTGAGTTAGAAAGTTATATTTGGAAAGAAAACCAGTCAGACCTAGAAAGGAAAGGAACAAGCAGACACAGACATGTGAACATACGCACTCACACTCTTCAAAGTGTAGCTTTGGTGGCCAGGGTTTTGCAGAGAGAGGGACTTCTCTTCTCAGCACCCCAGGAAACTTTTGATAGGAAACCAGAATGACAGTGGCTGTGAGATAGTAATTGGCTTAGCTCTTTCATTTGTACTGATTTGGGTGGTCTGCTTGGTGAATGTCTGATTACTTCAGTTGTGGTGTGAAATTCAACATGAATCACCCCTCCACGCACACAATGAAGGAGCTGGTCTTTCAGCATCCAGAGAGCTGGCACCAGTCGTTAAAATCCAGTACAAAATCAGATCACAAAAGAAGACACGTTAATTCCCCCCCCTGCAAATGACACACTCACAACTGAGTTGAGTTTAAATTTTGTAATATAAATTAACATCCCTCTGTTCAGCTGTATTTCCAGTGTCCTGCCAGGGTCCTTATCTAGTGCTTAAGAATATGTCCACTTTATTCTTGAAAACTCAACTCAGCTCCATGAGGGAAAGTGCCCTGACACCTGAGGTCTGACCAGTCACTCTCATCCTATAATGCTGAGGGCTGGGCGTCAAAGGGATACCGCAGGATAAGCCCCCTGCAACGCTCACTCCTAGCTACCAGGAATCCTGTTCTTAAAGAGGATGGTCTGTATTTCCTAGATTCAAGCACAATACAAAAAACCAAAAAGACATTCAGAGCTCAAAATCAGGGTGGGCAAGGATGCACACAAAAACCCAGCAGTTAGCATAACTGGGTTTTAAAAAGTTTTGGGAAAAAAGTCCAGAGTCATGACATGGGGAAGTCACTACTTACCCTGGGTTCGGTACTATCAGACTTTTTAAAAACTAAAATTTAGTAGAAACTCAGGGGAAAATAAAAACACATTGAATTTAGCCAATTTTTGAACAAAACCCTCTCTTTTGTTTAGTGTGAGCCTGTTACTAGGGCTCCACTAAGTGGGAGAGTAAAAAACAATCCCCTACTTCTATAAACTTGTATGCACAATTTCAAGCTTAGCATGCAAAATTATGTGCACAAATTATAGAACAATTATCTGCTAATTGCCATTAAACAAGTATTGGCTATAATTGCTGTTACGCACACAACTGCCCTTAGATTATAGGAATTGCATGCAAAATGCAGAGTGCAAGTGTGAGGGGGCATGGACGGGTCAGGGCTGGGCCTAGCGCTTATTTGTGTGGGCTATAGCATTTACAGCAGCCCTTTATGCTACTATAAGGGTGCAAATCTAGTTTTATACTCTGCTCTATCATGGCAATTACGTACATAATTGTTATATAATTTGCACTTTGGTTGGGGTTAATGAGGAGTAGTTGCTTGCAGCAGTCAACAGCGTGCTCCTTGAGACTCTGTTAGCTCTCCCACTGATGTCACTTCCGGGTGCCATGCACAGGAAGTGACATCAGAAGGAGAGCCAATGGGGTCGCGAGGAGCACATTGTTGACTGCCGCAAGCAACAACTTCAACTAGAGGTACAAGAGAAGGGAAGGGGGGGGGGGGGCAGGGGGCGGAGATGAGAGTGGGGGAGGGGAGATTTGGCCTATTTTAAGTCCTTGCACACCATCTGGGACAGGAACCATTGACATACTGGGAACTGCTTGTACCATTATCCTCTTTTCTCCCTCCCCCCACCGCTTATAAAATCTACACGTTCCACTCTTGGCATCTCCGTGACATATCAAAGGGACACTCACTTCCATTCTTAAGGATCCTGTGTGCTGTTAGGTTTTGCCTTTCACTCCCACAGCAACAATCCTCTGTGTTTATCCCAGGCTTTACCTCCAGCATCAGCTCAAAGGATTCTGGCAATGTTTGCATCGTGCCCCCCAAATCCTGAATTGCAGTCTAGAAGGGAAGAGAGGGGATTTTGGTGCCCAGGGCCTCACCTGGTCCACAGCTCGAGCTAGCTCTGCTTACCCTGACCCCCCCCCCCCCCCCCCCAAACCACACACAAACACATAGCTAAGGTTCCTCTGTGCTTAGCCCAGGCTTTACTCCTTCCACACAGCTAAAGATCTTTGGTGCTTATTCTTTTTGAATTCTGGAGCTGCTTTTAAACTTCTGATCCTTTCCTTACATAGATGGAATTTAGGCACAGCTAAAAGTTAAAGGGTGTGTCCTATATTGCTTTTGTTTTCTGTTTCAATGCCACATTCATCGGATCAAAAAACTTGGATCAGACTCTCTAGATTGTTACTGCCAAGGCAAAAAAGGGAAAAATCCATTAAAAAAACTTGGGGCTGGATTCTCTAATATCATCAGTAAAATCCAATGGGTCGCTGACTTGCTGTAACAATATAAAAAATAAATTCTCCACTGCATATGCAAATTGGGTTTGCGGAGGGTCACCAAATTTATGAGATGAGTCGCTGGTGATAGCAATTAGCATGTATCCAGAATAGCCCATGGAAATAGGCATGGGTGGATGGGGGTGTGGGGGGGGGGGGGAGAACTACTAGCAACGCTATGTCATCGTGACCATCATAGGCGTGCCAGTGCTATTGGATGGAGAAGGGAGAGTTGCAATCGTTAGCTTCAACAAGTGCTTATAAGACATGCTTTTGAGATTTTTTCTCCATCACTATATTACTATAATTTAAATGAAAAGTGTGTTTTAAAAATGTTTTTATTGTGAGCCACAGCCAGAAACATGCGCCTAAGAGACGCTTTTCACAGTATAGCACCACCGGACCAGCCAGTCATTTTTGGTTGCTAAAAGCCGGTGCTTTGTTTGGAGAATCACCTGGAGTACTCATTTAAATATTAATGAGCCCATTTTCCTACCATTTTAATAGTAATGACCTTATTGTACTATATTTGCATGGCAGAGTCAGAGGGTGCTAGGAAGCTTGGAAAAGACCACGGTGAGCCGTTCTGATAATCGGGCAATAAAATACAGGCACGGTAAAGTGGCTGGAAGCGGTTTTGCCCCCATCCTTAAAGGCATGGTAAGTTTTGAGAATCCTGGGCCTCAGCTTTTTAGGATTAAGAAAGTGCTGTTTAGACAAAGGAGCCCAGAAAAAAGTCAGGAAGAAGCAGAGGGAAGGTGCAAAGTTGCTTATGGACAGCCCGTTCACCGCAACTGTGCCACATGCAGGCAGATACAGGGTAGAGGCGAGTGAAGAGACTCTTCCTCTTTTCTGCCAAACTTCCTCCTCAACACCTCCCCAGCCTAGCTGCAAGATCAAAGAGAGAGAGCATGCCAGATGCAGTAAGAGCCAGCAGAAGTGGGCAGCAGGCAGCACCTGCAGGAGCTCAGGGCTGTTGGGCAAGTCCTACCTGAAGGCGGCCGCTTTCTGCCTAGCCGGCTGACAGCTCGGGTGAACATCCTGCGCTCCAGAGCTGAGATCAAACTCCTCCAGACAAGCCTCTTTGCTCCTCTCTTCCCCTTTCTCGTTCTGCCTCTTCCTGTGGTTAGAAGCAGCGACTCAGCATCCTCTGACAGCAGCAGCCCACACAGAGAGCCAGGGAGGGAGGGCAGAGACAGGAGCTCAGCCCAGCAAGCAGAGGGAAAGAAGGCATATATCCAGGGGCTCAGACCTGCAAGCAGAGGGAAAGGGCACACACCCAGGGGCTCAGCCCTGAAAGCAGGAGGGAAAAGGGCAGAGATTAGCTCACTGCCCAGAAAACACAGGAAAAAAGGACAAAGACCAGGCTCAGCCAAATAAGCAGAGGGAAAGGGCACATACTCAGGGGTTCAGCTCAGCAGGCAAGAGGGAAAAGGGCTCAGTCCAGCAAGCAGGGGGAGAGGGCCCTTACCCACAAAGTCAGTCCATGAAAGACGGCACACACCCAGGGGCTCAGGCCAGGAAGCAGGGGAAAAGAGGGTACACACCTAGTGGTTGTCACCCCTCAACCCAGCAAGCAGGCTAATGGGTTAGAGAGGTACACTTCCAGGGGTTCAGCGCAGCAAGGTGGGAGTGTGCAAGAAAGATAACTTACCTGGTGTCTCAAGCTGGTAAACAGAAGGAGAAAACAAACATTGCCAGCACGGGCAGGGTGGATTGGTGGGGATACACCGGGACTCAGTCTAGCAAGCTATGATACAAGTGATTGTATCAGGGGTCACAGAAAGCTAATGATTGAAATCTACAAAATCCATCAAAAATTACAAAGACTAGGAGACACCCCATGAAGTTACAGGGAAATACTTTGAAAATCAATAGGAGGAAGGTTTTTTTTCCACTCAGAGAATAGTTAAGCTCTGGAACATATTGCCAGAGGTTGTGGTAAGAGCAGATAGCGTAGCTGGTTTTAAGAAGGGTTTGGGCAATTTCCTGGAGGAAAAGTCTATAGTCTGTTATTGAGAAGGACATGGGGGAAGCCACTGCTTGCCCTGGTTGAGTAGCATGGAATGTTGCTACTCTTTAGGTTTTGGCCATGTACTGGTGACCTGGATTGGCTACCGTGAGAATGGGCTACTGAGTTAGATGGACCATTAATTTGACTCAGTAAGGCTTTTATGTTAATTTAATTGGGTAATGAACCAATTAGCACTGACAACTGAGCAGGGCTTGTAAATTCTAGTGCATGGATTAAAAAAGGGGAGGGGGCCAAGCCACAGGAAGGGATTTGCGTGCAGTATCACAGAATATGCCCAATCCGTGCCTAATGTAGGCACGAGGATTTGCACCAGTTCCAGATGGTGTAAATCCTTTTGCCCGGAAGGGTAGGTATAGATCCCGGTGCCCAACTCAGGATGCCATTTAGGTTGTAACAATTTTTTATTAACATGAAAAAAGAAAAGGCACGCATTAGTGAATACAGCAACAAAAATGCCAGCACAGAGAAAAAGATACAGTGGCTGCATAAACAAAGACAATCATACAGAAGCATGTCAAAAATACCAGCCCTGAAAAATACCCAACCTCCTCAAAATCCCGCCTCCCCCAACCCACCCCCACCAGCACCCCCCCCCGCCCCCCTAAGGAAGTGGAACGCCCGACATAGAAAAACACAAACCAAATTCCCCCCCCCCAGGGTCTGGACTCTGATGACCCTAGGACAACAAACCCACCTAGGCATTCCCCTCCCTCTAAACAGAACTCCTCCACCCCCTCCACAAACCCCCCCCCCCAAACCCCAGACCCCAGAGCAGAGAGATGTCGAGATCCAGAACTAGCCAGGAGAAAGCCGCTTCAAGTCAAGGTGTTCAGAAGAAGGCCACGTCCCCTAGGAGACAAAGAATCGACATAAGGATCCCAAATCAACAAAAAGCTCCGCCGACGCTTAAGGGAACCCCCCACCTCCCGGGCCTCCTGAAGAACCAACTCATGAAGAAGAGCTCTCAAATGCCAAAAAGACGGAGGATCCGAGGAGGTCCACTGCTGCATGATACAACGACAGGCCAGGAGACACACCTTACGACACAGCCAGCGAGCTCCCGGAAGCAAGGAACGAAAAGCTCCCGGTAAATCCAGTACCACCTGCTCAACCGTGCCCTCTACCGTCGTCTCCAAAAGCGAGCTCAAATAAGAGATAACCTCAGCCCAAAAAGCCTGAGTACACCAACAATTCCACAAAGCATGCGCAAACGTGTTCGGATCCCGACCACATTTGAGACACAGGGGAGAAGCAACACCACCAAATTTAAATAGTTGAGCTTGGGTGATATACCCTCTATACAAAATACGAGCATAACATTCCTGCAACACGGCTTCTCGGATTAAACGCGGCAAGCCCGCCAGATTCCGGGAAACCTCCCAAGAAGCAAGGTCCAGATGGAGTTCCGAGGCCCAGCTATCCCGAACCCCCAGACAGTTCCTAGGAGCCTCAAAAGGAAGCAAAGCCCGATATAAAGCGGACACCGAAGTCTGAAAAGGCTCAACCTGGGCATACAGATCCCTAATACGAGCCCCCAACGGGTGCTGAAGGGCAGTCCGGGGAAGCGTGAGAATATAATGTTTAACTTGACAGTAAGCGAAAGTGTCCCTAAAGCATCGCCCCAACCGCTCCCTCAAATCCGCTAAAGTTCGCAGATCCCCATCGACGGTCAGCAGATGTTCTACCAAAAAAAATCCCAACGTTTTCCAACGACGGAAACTCGAATTGTCCGAGCCAGGTACAAAATCCGGATTGCCCATCAGGGCCAACAGAGAAGACACCCACGGGTCCCCCCCAGGCGCCTAACCAGACCCTCCCACGCCCCACGCATGGAAACCAAAAGAATTGAGCCCTGAACCTCCCGTGGCAAGGCCCCCCCAGGCATGTGAAGCAAGGCAAGGAGAGAATACGGGGCGTACAGAAGAGTCTCAAGCGAGGTGGGGGTATATTGAGAATCCCCAAACAACCAATCCTTAAGATGTCGCAAAAGACATGCTAAATTATATAAACCAAAATTCGGAATACCAAAACCTCCCTGCTGCCACCCCCCCACTAGTAGATCATAACGCAACCAAGGTTTCCTCCCACGCCAACAAAACCTAGCAAAAACCCGTCGCAGGCTCCTCAAGTCTTTCTTGAGAAGACGCAATGGGAGGATCCTGAGTACGTAGAGCCACTGGGGAAAAATGACCATTCGAATCACCGCCACGCGTCCCAACAAAGAAAGGGGGAAATCCTTCCAACGATCTAACTGCTGCGACGTGCGATCCAAAAGTGCCCCGACATTCAAAGAATAAAGACGACCAAGAGAAGCCGTGAGCCGAATCCCTAGATAACAAAAGGAATCTTTTTTACCCAAAAGGAGTTCTTTTTTACCCAACGTGTGGTGGACACCTGGAATGCGCTTCCAGAGGACGTGATTGGGCAGAGTACGGTACTGGGGTTCAAGAAAGGATTAGATAAATTCCTACTGGAAAAGAGGATAGAGGGGTATAGATTACTGCACAGGTCCTGGACCTGCTGGGCCACCGCGTGAGCGGACTGCTGGGCACGATGGACCTAGGGTCTGACCCAGCAGAGGCATTTCTTATGTTCTTAATCCATCACCCAACGCAGCGGAAAGGAAGCCCCCCAGTTATTCTGCAAGGCAGGTGAAGTGGACAAAGCCTCTGACTTCCCCAAGTTCAGACGAAGACCCGCAAAGTCCCCATACTCCTGAATCATTTCCAATAACGCCGGCAACGAGCGCTGCGGGTCCGTAAGATGAACAAAGAGATCGTCTGAGAAAGCTGCCACCTTAAAACAAAGGGAACCAAAAGAAACCCCCTGCACCTCAGGAGTCAAATGGATCGCACGCAACAGGGGATCTAAAGTGAGAATAAACAAAAGCGGGGACAAAGGACAACCCTGTCTCGTTCTGCGGGAGATATCAAACAACGAAGAGCTGCAACCGTTCACCATAAGGGCCGCTGTCGGAGAAGCATACAAGGCCCTCAACGCCGAAACAAAACGGCCCGCAAACCCATACTTGGCCAAGGTGGCAAATAAAAAATCCCAACGCACCCGGTCAAAGGCTTTTTCTGCGTCAAAGCTGACCATAAGCGAAGGCAGTTGGCGGCGTGCACAAAATTCCAAAGAGGCCAGAATGCGTCTCAAATTCTTCTCGACCGAACGGCCCCGCACAAACCCAACCTGAGCCTCATGAAGAAGCTCAGGAAGAACACCAGCCAATCGATTGGCCAGAACCTTAGCCAAGATCTTCACCTCACAATTGAGCAGGGAAATAGGGCGATAGGATTCCACCCTGGCGGGGTCACGCCCCGGCTTAGGCAGAACTATGATTTGAGCCAAGTTAAGATAAGCTGGCATAGCCTCCGCATCCACCATGACATTGAACATAGCCGTAAGCGGCGCGACAATATCTACCCGCAACAACTTATAAAATTCCGCCCGAAAGCCGTCAGGGCCCGGCGCCTTCAAAGTCGGGCTTTGACGAATAACCGAATCCACCTCCGCTTCCGACAATGGGGCATTCAGCGTCTCCAAATGGGCCGGGTCCAAACCAGGTAAATCCAAAGAGTCCAAATACAGCTCCCCCGGGAGACCGTGCGCCGAAGGCTCTGCATATAGCTCAGCATAATAGTCCCGAAAAGCCTGACAAATGTCCGCATCAGCCGTAATAGGCCTGGAGTCCGAAGATGTAAGGGCTACTATTTTCTGTCTGCTCTCTCTGTGAGAAATCAAATGAGCTAAGAGGCGACCGCATTTGTTACCATAAGCATAAAGACGATATTTGTAATAGGCCAGACTCTTAGCTGCCCGCTGGTGAAGTTTCTCATTCAAAGTGACCTGCACGTCCAACAAGGCCTGCAAGGTCCAACAAGGTTGATAGCAGTAGGCTGACGGCCATATGCTCGCCGAAGAGTCCCCAGCAGCCGGGACAAACGAATAATTTCCAGATCCCGATTCCTCTTCGCTTGCGAAACATAACTAATAATATGCCCACGGAGAACCGCCTTAGCGGTTTCCCAAAAAAGGACAGGGTCCTCCCGGTGCTGATCATTATGAAAGCAATAATCGTTCCAGCGCGCCACCAACGAATCATAGAACTTGGGGTCCTGGCCAAGCCAAAGAGGATATCTCCATTGACGGGACTCTGAGGACTGCCCCGGGGGCGTCCATTCCAACCACACTCAAGCGTGATCTGAAATCGCGTAGGGACCAATCTCTGCTCGCTCCACCTGAGAAAAAACAGCCCGTGAAAGAAGCAAGTAGTCAATACGGGACTGCGTGGAATGCGCCCGTGACATACGAGTAAAGTCTTTCTCAGTCGGGTGTAAAATCCTCCAAACGTCCTCCAACTCCAAGAACTGACAGAAGGAGGGGAGCCCCCTACCATCCTGAGCCCAACGATTAGGGACCGCAGTAGATCTATCCAAAGAGGGGTCCCAAACAGAATTAAAATTCCCCCAACAACATCGGCAGACCCTGATGGGGCGAAAGAATCGCCTGTAAACGCATATAAAATCTCCGATCGTACGTGTTTGGAGCATAAACACTACCCAAAAGAACCACAGACCCCGCAATCTGAGCCTTACAAAAGATATATCAGCCCTCAGAATCAGCCACCACAGTATCCAGACGAGCAGCAACCCCCTTACGAACCAAAATAGCCACCCCACATTTCCGACCGGAGCCAGCAGCCGCCATGCACACGCCCACCCAACCCCGCTGGAGTTTAGCATGCTCTGCCGCAGTAAGGTGTGTCTCCTGTAGCAAGACAATATCTGCCTTGAGGCGTTGTAAAGTTTGAAGAATTTTAGTACGCTTCACCGGGGACGTGACCCCCCCAACATTCCAAGTCACCACTCGAACCATGGAAAAACAGAAAACAAAAACACCAAACAAAGGTGAAAAAATTCCATGGGCACTCCAGAGCACTGTCCCAGCAAGCGGGCTCCGGAACAATGTGATGTCCCACCAAGCCAACCTCCCCCAAGCCACTCCGGATCAAAAGAAAAACCGACATCCCTCCACTCTGAGCCAAAACCATCCCACTCCAACCCCCCACCGCCACCCAAACCCCCACCCCCCAATAACTCCCCAGACCGATCCTCAAAGGAGGACCCATCACGTGAAGACGCCAGCCTACCTGGGCCACCCACACTAAAAGCCCCCATGAAACACCCTACCCCCGATGCAAAGAACAAAGCTCAACCATACCCTCAAACAGCAACAACCCAGCCCCACACGCCTCAGGGAGACCCGGTCCCCCCTTCACAGATTCCGGGGAAAGACTGCCACAGGTCCAACCCATTCAAACCTCCCCCCCAGGGACCCAGCCACCCCCCCGGAAACACTCATCACTCCAACTCACCTCGCATTCCCAACACTCCACAACCCCCCGACCCACACAACCAAACCCCCAAAACGCAGCCCCCCCTTCCTCCCGAGCGCCCCCAACAAAGTCCAATCATAGTCCAGGGGAGACCCCAACCAAGAACAAAGTCGAACAAAGGCAGCCTGGGGAACAGGTCAAAAGCAGTAGCCTGCCCACCAGAGGACCGCAGAGGAAACAGGGCACTCCCAGAGCTCCGCATACCCCCCACAAAGGCTCCAAGTGGGGGGCAAGGCGCCCCCCAAAGAAGTGATGAAAAAGGAGAGGGGGGAAAAAGCCAATACCATATAGGTCCCCCAGGTTCAAATGGCCCTGCCAGCCAACGAGCAGTCCCAACATCCAGACAGTAGATCAAGGAGCAGTGGACGATGGAAGGCCACCGCCGCCATCCAGTTGGGCCAGGAAATCCCGGGCTGCCGATGGGGACTCAAAGAAACAAACAGAGCCACCCTGGGAGACACGGAGTCGAGCAGGATACAGTAAAGCAAACCGGATCCGACGAGTGAACAAGGCTGAACAAACGAAGCTGAAGCCCCGGCGCCGCTGAGCCACATGGGGAGAATAGTCCTGAAAGCACAATACTTTACGGTTCTCATAAGTCAACTGACGACCCCCTCTCAGCGCCTGCAGGATCGCGGACTTGTAGGCAAAGTTAAGCACTCGGATGATAACCACTCGGGGTCTGGCTTCTGCGTCCCGCCGAGCTCCAATCCTGTGGGCCCTCTCCACCCGGAAGCGGCCCAGCTCCGCCGAGAGCCCCAAAGACTCCAGGATCCAGCGCTCCATGAAGGACTGTAAGTCTGACTCCCCCAAAGACTCTGGGAGCCCCACAAAGCGAAGGTTATTTCTTCTGGCCCGGTTTTCCAGCTCATCCACCTTGAGCTCCAGGGCCTCCAGGCGCTGCAACTGCTGGCTCTGTGCTTGCTCCACTCCACCCACGCGGTCCTCCACCTCACCGACCCTGCTCTGGAACTGCTCCAGTTCGCGGCCAACTCCATCCAGCTTCCCCTGCAGCCGCTCCAGCTTATCATCCAGTGGCTTGAGTCGCTTCTCCAGCACTGACTCCAAAGCCGCCGTGACCTCCATGGTGATCTCCGCCACCCACGACGGCGAAGCGGAGGGGCCCGCCGGGCTAGCGGCCGCCGCCATTTTATCTTCAGCGAGCCGGGCACGATCTCTCTGCGGTCTTATTGATTTTGCCGCCATACAGCCCCGCTCGCACTCCACAACACCGGCGCCGCGACTAGGAAGCACCAAGCAGGGAAGCAGCGATCAAACAGGGGTGAAAAACCGGCAAAAAGCGGGCGATTCAAGGCAGGCGGCAGGAGAGAAGCAAATCACCGTCTGCTCCTGAACATAGCGTCAAGTGATCCTCCTCAGGATGCCATTTAAAGTATCATTGTGGAATTGATATTCATGGTATAAAAATGTATTGGTGCATAAAAAGTCCAACCGAGGATAGAAATACGGCAATCCCAAAACAAGTGATGCATATGATATAGATCGCCTTGATAATCCCAACATATACTGACAGTGTTTTATTGGATCTACATCATTTGCATCACTTGTTTTGGGATTGCCGTATTTCTAGCCTCAGTAGGACTTTTTATGCACCTATAAATTTTTATACCAAGATCACCAATTCCACATTGTTTGTCTTCTCTTCCTGTGGAACTGTCGGGTGTTCTTTTTTGTTGCTGACATTTAAAGAACAACACTTAGCAGTCATTTGGGGGGACAGACCAATTTTTCAGTGCCACATATAGAATATATAGTAGGGGAGAGTGTGGTGCAGTGGTTAAAGCTCCAGCCTCAGCACCCTGAGGTTGTGGGTTCAAATCCCATACTGCTCCTTGTGACCCTGGGCAAATCACTTAATCCCCCCATTGCCCCAGGTACATTAGACAGATTGTGGACACACAGGGAAAAATGTAAACCGTTCTGAGCTCCCCTGGGAGAGCAGTATAGAAAATTTAATTAATAAATAAAAATGTGATCTTCTAGATCTAGATTAAGATTACATACATGACCCTAAGGGTTTGATACCTGCTGAATTTACCTTATATGGAGGCATATTTCAAAGCACAGTGTTTTGAAAATAAGCCCCATAGTGAAATGAATTAGAAAGAGGCCCCATAGCATGCCTCTTAATTTCTTGAATCCTGTGGGTTCATGTAAGGTACCTGTACTGCACGATGGAGAGAAGCACTGTCACTCTGGAATGAGAGGCATGGTGGGAATGAATGAACTTTTGTAACTGTGGTCTCAGATCTGCTTCCTCCATCCTTTCCAAGACCCATCTCCTAATTCCCTTACTGCTGTTTTTACTTCACTTGCATATCTGAATTATAAACTTAAATACCACCTCGTTTGCTCAGAGATACTTTTTCTCACAAGGAAAACATTCTCATGTAAACACCAAAGTATTGCAACATAGCCATTCCTTGAAAGGCTACTTTCCAAATATGGGTCAGAGAAGACCAATTCATGGCTCATAAGATGGAACCCTATTGGTTGATCAGAGGGTGAAACCCAGTCCATGACATTGCCTGTGGATATGACTGTCAAGGAACATATACAGAGTTGTGTGTATAGTAGTGCTGCCCGATTCACGATTCGAATTGATTCAATTTTTTTTTAAATCAGCCTCCCGATTCAATGGCTGACCCTTCCCCCATGCCTTCCTAAAGCAGGAGCTGCAGCGCTGCCTCTTGCTGGCCGTCCGCTGCTGCTCCTGCTTGAGGGGGAAGGATCGGTCAAAAAGGATTCCCCCAGCTTGCCCCTTCCTATGTCCTTAGTGCCCCCTTTCTCCCTCCTCCCAAGCCGACCTGCACCAGCTGCATTTAATTACTTCCTGCCATCCCCCGAAGCCACGCCAAAGTCTGCCTGCCCCCAAGCCGACCCACCACTGATTCCTCCTCCCCTCTCCCGGTCCAGCACCCGCCCGTATGTCCATCCGCTCACCCAGTATATTTACTTACAGCACTGTTAGTGCCACAAAGGAAGGGCCAGGCGCGTACCCACAAGCCAACCGACGTCAATTCTGACTTTGGAGAGAAGGTCTGGGATTGGCTGGCCCGGACCTTCTCTCCAACGTCAGAATTAATGTCGGGGGAAGGCTTGTGGGTATGCGCCTAGCCCTTCCTTTCTTTGCGGCACTAGCGGGGCTGTAAGTAAATATAGTGGGCGAGGAGTGTGTGGCGTAATGGTTGAAGCTACAGCCTTAGCACCCTGGGGTTGTGGGTTCAAACCCCGCGCTGCTCCTTGTGACCCTGGGCAAGTCACTTAATCCTCCATAACCCCAGGTACGTTAGATAGATTATGAGCCTACCGGGACAGATAGGGAAAATGCTTGAGTACCTGATTGTAAAAACCGCTTAGATAACCTTGATAGGCGGTATATAAAATCCGAATAAAACTTGAAACTTGAGTGGACGGACGGGTGGGGAGCCAGCGGACAGAGGGGCGGGTGCTGGACCGTGAGGAGGAATCAGCGGCGGGTCAGCTTAGGGGCAGGCAGGCTTTGGCATGGCTTCGGGGGATGGCAGGAAGTAATTAAATGCAGCTAGTGCAGGTCGGCTTGGGGGAAGGTAGGAAGGGGGCACTAAGGACATAGGAAGGCAGCACTGGGGCACTAGTATTTGTAGCAGGATGTCATGGACTACCAAGTCAAATGCTGCAGTGAGATCTAGTTGTATAATCGGCATTTTTTTTTTTGCCTGTGCTGAGGTGTTGCCTAGGTGTGTCCAGGAGGGAGCCTAGTAGTGTCTCTGTGCTGTAGTTGGTTCTGAACCCCAGACTGTTTAGCGTGGAGTAAGTTGTGGTTTTCTAGGTAGTTGTTGAGGTGTTTAGCTACGAAGCCTTCCATTAGCTTGACATATAATGGGATTGAGGCTATGGGTCTGTAGTTGGATGGAAGATCTGTTGCTCCTTTTGGGTCTTTTATGATCGGGGTGATGATCTTGTGGAGGTCTTGTGGGAAAAGGCCATCTGTGAGAAGGGATTATATCCATTGTATGATAGCACAGAATTTTGGGCAGGAGGCTTTGGGATTTTGGTTTAGTTTTGCCTTTGGCCCAGTTGATATTGATCATGTGTAGTGATCAGACCAGAGGGATCGGGACCAATTTCCATTTGAGGTGTGGATCTCTGGTAGAATGGGTTGTTGGGTCATGAAGGGGGCGATGTCAAGGTGGTGGCCTCTCTCATGTGTGGTTTGTGGGTCTAAAATTTTGTAGGTTAAGGCTTCAAGGCAAGATAGTAGGTTTTCTACTTGTTTAGAGGATTGTTTTTTGAGGTGGAGGTTTAGATCTCCTAGGATTAAGTTATATACTGCCGTTAGTGAATTTCAGTATATAAAATCTTCAAGTTCTGGTCTTGCTGTGTTCCAATTCCCTGGTGTTATGTAGCAGAGCATGCAGGTTATTGATCCTTTTAGTGCGGTGCATGATAGTTGGCAGGCTAGTAGGTACATGTATGGGGTGGATGTTTTGTCTAGTATGTTTAAGTTTAGGGAGTTTCTGACTAAGATGGCCAGACCTCCTTCTCTTTTTATTCTCTGCAGACCACCTTTATCTTGCATCCCTGCGGGCAAACTTCTGTTATCCTGGGGTCAGAGATAGAAAATTAATTAAATAAATACGCAAACTCTGCAAAAAGTCACAGCACGATAGCTAAATCATTGGTTCCACTTACTCAGACATGGTAAGACCCAGACAACCACAACAATCATGACGACAGTTGTGGAAGCCTAAGAGAAACCACCATTATAGTTCCCTAGTCTTCTATACACTACCAATGCCAACAAAGAACTAAGTGGGAAAACAAAGACCCAATGGCATCAGTGCTTAACTTGGATTACAGTTATGTTAAGAGAAAAGGAGCTGTACATTCTTCCATGTGCAGTATTTTACCCATGGTAAAGACTAGGTTGAGAGAAAAAAAGGTAGCCAACAGGCAGTATTAATATACAGGCAAACTAGATGTCTACAGATCAAATTCAACAGAGGTCTGCAGACCTGCCAAGTGTCCTGTTTAAAAATGGTACATTTAACAGATGTGAAGGCCTTGAGGTCAAGGAAGTGTTACCATCCCATTGTTTTAATTAAGGGAGGCCAGTGACTTGCAAAGCCTACTGAATTGGGCAATTTGATTGCTTATAGCTTACTGATCATTTGCATTTGTAGCAGAAGAAATTTCCCTCTCCCTCCATTTGGCTCCAATCGTTGAATCTACATCTTCCTTCACTGCAGGGCTCAGGAATAAGGGGGACTGAATCATAAAATGTCAGCAAGTACTTTTTCACAGAGAGGTAGGTACCTGGAATGCCCTCTTGTGGGAGGTGGCAGAGGTGAAAACAGTAAAGGAATTCAGAAATGCATGGGATAAACACAAAGGAATCCTATATGGAAAATGGAACCAAATTTAACAGTGATTAATGGCAATTCTAATAATTGGGAAACAAAATCAGTACCGGCAGACGAAAGCTAGAAGGATGCTAGGTTGCAAAGGGAGAGGTATGGCAAGTAGGAAAAATGAGGAATTGATGCCTCTGTATAAGACTCTGGTAAGACCTCATTTAGAATATTGTGTACAATTCTGGACGCTGTACCTTCAAAAAGATATAAAAAGATGGAGTCGGTCCAGAGGAAGGCTACTAAAATGGTATATGGTCTTCATGATAAGGCGTATGGGGACAGACTGAAAGATCTCAATCTGTATACTTTGGAGGAAAGGCGGGAGAGGGGAAATATGCTAGACCTATGTAATATAAATATGCATGAGTCGAGTTTCTTTCATTTGAAAGGAAACACTGCAATGAGAGGGCATAGGATGAAGTTAAGAGGTGATAGGCTCCGGAGTAATCTGAGGAAATACTTTTTTATGGAAAGGGTGGTAGATGCGTGGAACAGTGTCCCTGAAATGGTGCTGGAAACAGAGACTGTGTCTGAATTCAAAAGGGCCTAGGACAGGCAAATGGGATCTTCTCAGAGAGAGCGAAAGAGATGCCACTCTAGACCTAATCCTCAACGGGCTAGAAGGACCCGCAAAGGAAGTGGTGGTAATAGCACCATTAGGGAACAGTGATCACAACATGATCCAGTACAAATTAAACATGGGAACATCAAAGGTGAAAAGAACCAAAACGACAGCACTCAACTTCAGAAAGGGAAACTACAAGGACATGAGGAAAATGGTAGGAAAAAAGCTCAGCAGCAACTCAGGGAAGGTGAAGACTGTAAAGGAAGCCTGGACACTGCTTAAAGGCACAGTGCTCAAGGCACAAGACCTGTGCGTCCCAAGGTTTAGGAAAGGGTGCAAAAAAAATCGAACTAGAAACCCAGCATGGATAACATCTGCAGTTAAAAAGGCGATAAGCGACAAGAAATCATCCTTCAAGAAATGGAAAAAGGATCCAACAAAGGAAAACCAGGAAGAGCACAAAAGACACCAGAAAGAATGTCATCGAGAGGTCAGGAAGGCAAAGAGAGAATATGAGGAAAGACTGGCAGGAGAAGCAAGAAACTTCAAACCCTTCTTCAGGTATGTGAAAGGGAAACAACCAGCCAGAGAGGAAGTGGGACCATTGGACGACGGAGACAGGAAAGGAGCGATAAAGGAGGAAAAAGAGATAGCTGAAAGGTTAAACAAATTCTTCTCATCGGTCTTCACCAGAGAGGACACATCCAATATCCCAGAACCCGAGGTGATTATAAACGGAGAACACGACGAAAGGCTGGTACAACTAGAGGTAAGCAAAGAGGATGTCCTCAGACAGATAGACAGACTAAAGAGCGACAAATCACCAGGCCCGGACAGCATCCACCCAAGGGTACTAAAAGAACTGAGAAACGAAATAGCAGAGACACTTCGCCAAATATGTAACCTCTCCCTAAAAACAGGGGAGATCCCAGAGGACTGGAAAATAGCAAATGTCACACCCATCTTTAAGAAGGGATCAAGGGGTGACCTGGGAAACTACAGGCCTGTGAGCTTGACCTCGGTTCCTGGAAAGATGATGGAAGCAATGGTAAAGGACACAATCTGCGAACACATAGAAAACAATGGACAACTGAAGGCGAGCCAAGCATGGCTTCTGCAAGGGAAGGTCATGCCTCACGAACTTGCTGTACTTCTTTGAGGGAATAAACAGTCAGATGGATAAGGGTGAATCCATAGACATCATTTACCTTGACTTCCAAAAAGCCTTCGACAAGGTACCTCACGAACGGCTACTTAAAAAACTGGAACCACGGGGTGCAATGGGATATCTACCGATGGATCAAACACTGGCTAGCAGGCAGGAAACAGAGGGTTGGAGTCAAGGGCCAATACTCAGATTGGCAATGGGTCACGAGCGGAGTTCCGCAGGGGTCGGTGCTGGGACTTCTACTATTCAATATATTTATTAACGATCTGGAGACGGGGACAAAATGTGAGGTTATCAAATTTGCTGATGACACCAAACTCTGCAGCAGGGTTAGAAACACGGAAGACTGTGAAGACCTACAAAGGGACCTAACGAGACTGGAAGACCGGGCAAAAAAGTGGCAAATGAGTTTTAACGTAGAGAAATGCAAGGTCATGCATGTAGGGAAAAAGAACCCGATGTTCAACTACAAAATGGGGGGAACACTGCTAAGGTGAGTAACCTGGAAAGGGACCTGGGGGTGATGGTCGACTCATCACTGAAACCATCGGTGCAATGTGCGACAGCCTCAAAGAAAGCAAACAGAATGCTGGGCATCATCAAAAAGGGTATCACAACCCGGATGAAGGAAGTCATCATGCCGCTGTATCGCGCAATGGTGCGCCTGCACCTGGAGTACTGTGTTCAATACTGGTCGCCGTACCTCAAGAAGGACATGGCGGTACTCGAGGGAGTGCAGAGGAGGGCGACTAAGCTGATAAAAGGTATGGAAAATTTTCCATACGCTGACAGGTTAAAAATGCTGGGGCTGTTCTCCCTGGAGAAGAGGAGACTTAGAGGGGACATGATAGAAACCTTCAAAATCCTTAAGGGCATAGACAGAGTAAATAAGGACAGATTCTTCAAACTGAGAGGAGCCACAAGCACTAGGGGTCACTCGGAGAAATTGAAAGGGGACAGGTTTAGAACAAATGCTAGAAAATTCTTTTTTACGCAGAGGGTGGTAGACACATGGAACGCGCTTCCGGAGGAAGTGATAGGCCAGAACTCTGTACAGGGATTCAAGAAGGGTTTGGATAGGTTCCTGGAGGATAAAGGGATAGAGGGGTACAGATAGAACTTGAGGTAGGTTATAGAAGTGGTCAGAAACCACTTCACAGGTCGCAGACCTGATGGGCCACCGCGGGAGCGGACCGCTGGGCGAGATGGACCTCAGTCTGACCCAGTGGAGGCAACTTCTTATGTTCTTATGGTTACTGCAGATAAGCAGACTAGATGGGCCATTTGGCCTTTTCTGCTGTCATGTTTCTATGATTGTGGCTAGACCAGGGTGTCCAATGTCGGTCCTCGAGGGCCGCAGTCCAGTCGGATTTTCAGGATTTCCCCAATGAATATACATGAGGTCTATTTGCATGCACTGCTTTCATTGTATGCTAATAGATCTCATGCATATTCATTGGGGAAATCCTGAAAACCCGAGTGGATTGCGGCCCTCGAGGACCGACTTTGGACACCCTTGGGCTACAGATTTAGATGGGCTGAAGTGGGGCTTCAATGTCAGCTTCAGTAGTTGGAGAACGAGGCCATTGCCAGGCAGACTTCTAAGGTCTGTGCTCGGATAATGGCAAGGACAAATCAAGTATGCATATGTAGTATCACATCATACCTTATATTATATCTTGTTGGGAAGATTGGATGGACCCTATAGGTCTTTTATCTGCTGTCATCTATTATGTTAACTATGTGCTTCCTCTTCTTGCACAAATTTTCAATTTCTTTTTAGGCCCCTCTCTCCCTCTGCTCATCTTTCTAAAACAGCTCAAGGAAACTGTAGGGACTTATCCCAAGCATGACAGCAGATTGTCAATGTACAGGATGCCAAGGCTTTATTAGACAATCATAAAAAAATAAAATAAAACAGTTTCCAAAAGGACTGATAAGACCGGATCCAACATGGTCTGTGTTTCGAAGAAACACTCCTTCCTCAGGGGTCCTAACATATATCAGAACAAAGTTAACCTTTTGGCCCTGCATCACACAAGAGCATTTACGGTTATTCATCGCTGTTTCCAGTTTTTATACAGTTGTTATCCATCAGGTTACTTTGTTCTAATATATGTTAGGACCCCTGAGGAAGTAGTGTTTCTTCAAAACACGGAACGTGTTGGGTCCGGTCTTATCAGTCCTTTTGGAACCAAACTGTTTTATGTTTTTTTATGATTGTCTAATAAAGCCTTGGTGTCCAGTACATCATCACTGCAGTTTCTGTTTTTTTGTTTCTCGTTTCGATTTTTAACTGTAGTCGAGTTGGATCTTTTGTTTGTTATAGCAGATTGTGAATACAATGACTAAATCAACATGTACTCAAAAGGTTGCAGATTGGTCTTTCTCACTCTTGCCCAGTATCTATACTCCATTGCAAATTTCTGTGTTAAAATAATTAATGGTGGCTTTAGTAAGGAATCACAGAGAAAACTGTATAGTATATGTCAAGATAATGCTGGGAATTTGATCTATACTACATAAGTCAAGGTCTGCTACTGTATGGTTACTATTACTCAGAAGCAACAGACATTATTTTAGTCACCAAGTGCATTATACCACTGTTCTTCAACTGCCGGTCCGCAGAAAATTTCTGCCGGTCCGCGCAGGGCCGGCGAGATTGAGTCGGCGGTTAAATTTCCTGTCAACTGCTGGCAGCAGGCTTCTGATTGGCTTTCCTCCTTAGGGAGTAGCACCTGGACAGGGCATCTCCGCAGAGCCCTCACAGACCGCTTTACAGTTACAGTCATGACTCGGGTTCCTCTTCCGAAGAGCCCAGGTGCAGAAAAGCACAACCACGGCACCGCCATGCTCTCTCGGCAACGAGCTCTGACATCAGGAGCTGATCCCATGCAGTCGCGGACGATGATGTCAGTCGACGAGACTAGCTACCATGTTGTGTGTGGCGCCAGAAAATGACTACATTACACACAGGGAAATACAGAAAATATGAAATACAATTGCCGCTAATGAAGGTCACGCGAGACTAGCAGCTAAACCGGGCTTTGACCTTTGAGCCCGTCGCTCATTGGCTGCTGGCAGCAGGCTTCTGATTGGCTACTTTTTTGTTCCCTCCCTTCCTTAATTCTGTTGTGCCAGGATTTTGTGGCAGCTGCTGGGTTTCAGGTAAGTTTGTGGCAGAACAGAAATGTTAGTCCCCCCATCCTATTTTTCTGTTTTAGTGCTTGCTGTTTGATTACTTTGGTACTAACTGAAGGGGGCTCTATAGCACTGTTCTTCAACCGCCGGTCCACGGACCGTGCCGGTCCACAAAATAATTATTTTATTTCAGCTGGTCCACGGGTGTAAAAAGGTTGAAAAACACTGCATTATACTATATATAGATGAGATGTCTTTGTTTCCTCAACTCATTGCTTCAAAAATATTTCAGCAGTCAGCTTTGGAGTGAAAGAAATTTATAAAATGGAAGATTAGGGACTTACCTTTGGTAATCTTCTATTTGTTAATCCATGGAGGAGTTTGTACGATAGGGGTTCAGTCTGTAACTGTGAACCAAGTCTTGCAGAAAACCACACACATTTCGTCTCCCACATAGCAGAGGAACATAGAGCCCCTTAAAGTTGAGTCCAAAAGCAATCGATATCACTGGAACAAAGCATACACAGAAGGGGGCATAGGGAACTTCTGTTTAATAATACTGTTTAATAACACTATTCTGTTTAATAATAATAATAATAACAGTTTATATACCACAGTACCGTGAAGTTCTATGCGGTTTACAAAAGATTAAACGAAGGTACAAATTGATTGGACTTAAGAGAGGTGGAAGAAAGAGATTAATAGGTCAAGAAAACCATTATTGAGAAGAAAGAGATGTACGGGTCAGTTGTCTAGATACTTCAGGAGCAGGTGTGTTTTTAGATGCTTCCTGAATTCCTCATAAATAGTGGGCGAGAGCAATTGTTCTAGGTCTTTACCCCATAATGCTGCTTGATGTGAGAGAAGGTGTTCATGGTGTTTTTTCAGTTTACAGCCTCTAACTGGGGGGAAACGAAGTTCAAATGTGAGCTTCTCTTGTGTCTGTTGGCTGAAAAGGTGAGTTATGTATATGGGGGCTAGTCAGTATAATACTTTAAAGCAGAGGCAGGCGAACTTAAACTTTACGCGTGCTTCCATAGGTAGCCAATGCAACTGCCAGTAGTAGGGTGTCACGTGATCAAATTTCTTTAGCCCGAAGATTAGTCTGACCGCTGCATTTTGCATTAATTGTAAACGTCGCATATTCTTTTGGGAAATTGCTAAATAGGCGATGTTACAGTAGTCAAGTTGACTTAGTACGATGGATTGAACCAGGGTTCTGAATGCTGACTTATCGAAATATGATTTAATGGATTTAAGTTTCCAGAGAGTGTAAAAACCTTTCTGATTAAGAAGTCCACCTGGTCTTTCATGGTTAGGCATTGATCCAGGGTTACACCCAGTATCTTCATGGTGGATTGAATAGAGTAACTAAGTTCATTGATGCAAAGTGGTGTCTTGGTGTCAAGCGGATGTGGAGAAGCAATGAAGAATTTCGTTTATTCTGAATTAAGTTTGAGTTTGAAGTCTGTCATCCATTGCTCCATCAAGTTTATAGCTTCTGAAGCTTTGGGAATAGTTTCTGAGATAGAGTCAGCAAATGGGATGATAATCGTAAAGTCATCTGCTTAACTGAATAATTTTATCCGTAGCTGGGTTAATTGTACGCCCAGTGAGGACATGTAGACATTGAAAAGCAGTGGGGATAGCGGTGACCCCTGTGGCTCACCAGATGGATTGCTCCAGGTTTCTGAGAGATTATAATTGAAACATACTTGATAGGTACGGGATATAAGGAAGCCACAAAACCAGTTCAACACCTCATCCCTGATACCAATAGCATCCAGGCATTGTAGCATTTTCTCATGGTCTACCAGATCAAAGGCGGAGCTCATATCGAATTGCATGACCAAGGCATTGAGGCCCTTGCTAAACAATAGATGCAGATCATCTAAAATAGCCGCAATTACTGTTTCCGTACTGAAAAAAGGTCTAAAACCGGATTGAGTTTCATGTAGGAGAGAGAACTGATCAAGATATTCCATCAATTGGGTGTGTACCAATCCCTCCATGATTTTTACAATAAATGGAATGGATGCTTCTGGTCTGTAGTTGGTTACTAGGGCTGAAGATTCTTTACTATTTTGTAGGATTGGGGTTATTATTTTTTAGGATTGGTTGTTAGTGAGGAACTTCCCATTTTTTAGGTTATGGGCTAAGTATTGCAGCAACGATAGTTTAAACATAACATAAGAACATAAGAAACGCCCTCACCGGATCAGACACTAGGTCCATCTAGTCCGGCGACCTGTACACGCGGAGGCCAAGCTAAGTGCTCCCTGTTGGAGACTCTGATTTCCCGTATCCCTCGATGTGATTTGCAAGAAGGTATGCATCCAACTTGCGCTTGAATTCCAGAACGGTAGTCTCCGTCACAACCTCCTCCGGGAGAGCATTCCAAGCATCCACTACTCTCTGTGCGAAACAGAACGACCTCTTGTCTGTGTCACATCTGAAAAAGTGAATAATGCTGTTTCTTGGTCTATTTTGTCGAATCCTTTTAATATTTTAAGTCTCTATCATATCCCCTTGCAGTCTCCTCTTTTCAAGGGTAAACAGTCCTAGTTTTCCGAGGCATTCTTTGTAGCTCAAATTCTCCATACCCTTTGAAGTAATGCCACTTATTTTTACCTCATTGGAATGACTACGAGACAGCATTGTATGTTCCAAAAACAGACAATATTTGTTTATTGTTAGTATAAAAGGTTACAAAAATGGCAGTAGCAAAGGTGTAGTAAATATAATGTCAGTTCAGAATATGCAATGGAGAGCAGAACTAACACTCATATGCTTAGCAGGGAGCTAGCAGTTCCCTGCAGCATAAGTAAGCAAATCTCTCTGGCTCTACCTAAAATACACGTGTTTTTTATACAGAGCAATTCTTCCTTTGTTCCAAAAAAGTCTATCCCCGAATTCTGGTTATGTAATTCCCTATTGGTACATAAAATAATGTATATCTAACTCCTCCTTCTCTCAGTCCACGCCTCTCTCACCTCCACCCCCCTCCCCAGTAAGGGGGGGCCTTGCAGAAACAGAGAACTCTTGGTGAACTTTCTTTCTTCAGCACTGAGATATGTAGATGCTAATTAGTGTTTTTACAATTCTGTGCATCTTTGGGATGGTGTCCTTGTATGCTGAAAGTTGGCAAAGGTGACCTTTCAACAATCCAGCTGCTTGGTTCCCATAGCTTGGTTCAGAGACAGGGAGCAAATGTTTTGGTACCAAGTTCTTTCATCTCGCTACACCCACATCGTCCTGCAGGGATCCTTGCTCATTATAAAAGTTTTATGGCTTTCCAGGGTGCCTGGCATATGAAGTCATACAGCACTGATAACAGTTCAGCAGAACCTTGGAGAGATATCCTCCCAGCAGGGAATGGAAACAAAAACATTGTTAGCATTGCAAAGGCTGCAGATGTTTACAGACAGCAAGGTACAGGCTGGGCCTGGCTATGGGAAAATATAGGTCTGTAGTGTCCAGCATACACACTATATAGGTCTGTAGTGTCCAGTTGAATCATCTGTATGTCCAGGTTATCCATGTCACCTTGACTAGTTTCGTGGCTCGCCTCTGCACCTTCTCCAGCAGGGTTATATCTTTCTTAAGGTTTGGAGACCAGTGTTGGACACAATATTCCAAGTGTGGTCTGACCATTGCTCTATATAGTGGTATTATGACGTCCACCAATCTACTCGTGATGCCCTTCTTTATCATGCCCAACATCCTGTTTGCTTTCTTTGCTGCCGCCGCACATTGAACCGACGGCTTCAGGGTCCTGTCTATCAGTACCCCTAAGTCCCTTTCTTGTTCGCATTTGCCTAATGTTACACCTAACATTTTATATTCATGTTCCTTGTTTTTCCTACCCAGATGCATCACCTTGCATTTGTCTATGTTAAAATTCATCTGCCACTTTTCCACCCACTTCTCCAGCTGGTTCAGATCCTTCTGGAGATCCTCGCAGTCCCTTTGATAGCCAACTGCCCAACATAGTTTTGTGTCATCTGCAAACTTGATTATATTGCTTGTTGTTTCCTCTTCCAGGTCATTTATAAAAATATTGAACAAGATGGGCCCAAGAAACGAGCCCTGGGGCACGCCGCTAGTCACCTCCGCCCAGTCTGAGAATTTCCCATTTATGCTTACCCTCTGCATTCTGTTCTTTAGCCATTTGCCGATCCATCTGAGTACATCTCCTTGTATTCCATGACTTAGTAGTTTCCTCATAAGCCTTGCGTGCGGGACCTTGTCGAACGCTTTCTGGAAGTCCAAGTAAATTATATCTCCGCTATGTCCGCTATCAATTTGTTTGTTCACCTTCTCAAAAAATTGAAGTAAATTCGTCAAACATGACTTCCCCTTCCTGAAGCCGTGTTGACTAGCTTTCATTAGGCTTTGATTTTCCAGGTGCTGCACAATGCTATCTTTAATTAAATTCTAAAGGCGCCGCTTTTATAATTTCTGGGGAGCATGAGTCCAGAACGCAATAAGATCTAGAGTATTTGTTATAGTTTGGTATAATTATTTCATTCTAAGTCTTGAAAGGAACTCCAGATCATGTCTGCTGGTATTTCATTTCCTTGTATGTTAGCTATTTGATGATCACTAGGGTCGTTTGTTGAGCAGTTTTCTTAGGTTCTTAATTTTTGAATCGAAGTGCAGTGCTAAATCATTCACAGAGGGTAACTTAGTTTTGTGTGTGGGAGTGGTGTAACAAATGGTGCCAAATAAATTCGTGATCAGGTTGAACAGCTCTTTTGTATTGATTCCTTGTGAACCATTGCAAGATAAGTTGATTTTAGTAGAGTAGAATGCTTTACGTTTGTCTTTTATCAGTTGTTTGTAGATTTTTATGTTAGCTCTCCATTTGTTACGGTCTGCTAATTCTCCTGTTTTTTTCCAAATTCTTTCCAGCCGTCTAGCTAGTTGTTTCGCTTTTAGAAGTTCGGTGTCAAACCATTTGTTATATTTATTTGCACTGCTTTTGCTATTACGTTTAGGGGCAATTTTCTCTAAAATGGATGTGCTGGTTGTCTCCAGTGATCCCAGAAATCGATTCCTTCTTCTATCTCCGTTTGCAGTTCATATAGTGACCAATATTCTTCTGGATTAATATAACTACTTGTGTGATGTTCTCTTTTTATCATCAAATGTGTTTTAGATTTTCGATGAGACCAGATTAGCTTGAAATAATAAGTAAAATGGTCAGACCAGATATCGTGACACCAGGTGCCTTTGGGTAGAGAGATGACAGGGTCTAGGATTTCCTTTGTGGACATGGCTACCACGTCTAAATGATGGCCTTTTTCATGTGTTTATGTGGGTTAAGGGAGGTTGTAGTTAAGTAGGGATAAAATGTTTTTAACTCTTTTGTGTCTGTGTTGTCCTCTTCGTCTAGGTGTATGTTTATCTCCTGCGATAATATTGTAGGAAGGGGCAATTGAATTATGTAGGACAAATTCACAGAAGTCCTCTTTGGCTTTTGGCCAGCTTTTTGATGGGACATAGAATAATATGCAGGATAGGGATTCTTCTAGTTGACTGTTACTAATTTTGCAGGCTAAAATTTCTAGTTGGTTGGTCATTTTGGAGTCCAATAGTTCGAATTCAAATCCTTCTTTAAGAATTGCTAGTCCTCCTTTTTTTTCTTGCAAGGAATAGAGTAAGGATTTTGAAATTGTCTGGTAGGAGATCAATTATTATTGGATCATCTTCAGACAATAGCCATGTTTCGGTTAGAAAAAGGCAGGCTATTTGCTTGCTGATGATCCAATCATTAATTAGGAAAGCCTTGTTCCTGACAGATTTAGTATTAAGATATGCACAAGGAATAGATGCGGATGTGATAGGTTTGGTAGAGGTAGTGTTTTTGATGGGTTTTATTTGCCTTATTCTTTTTTAAAGGGTTCGTTGATGTCTTCTTTTATTTGAGATAACATTAATGTGATTTATTATGTCTTCTTGTGGGTTAATGATGTCCATGATTGATAGATCAGGGTAGTGGATTGATATTAATTGTGGGTAGTGGGTAGTAGTCTTTGATGCTACCACATATCAGACAGATAAGAACATAAGAAGTTGCCACCACTGGGTCAGACCAGAGGTCCATCGCGCCCAGCGGTCTGCTCCCGCAGCGGCCCATCAGGTATGTGACCTGTGAAGTGGTTCCTGACCATTTCTGTAACCTACCTCTACATCTATCTGTAACCCTCAATCCCCTCATCCTTTAGGAACCTGTCTAAACCTTCCTTGAAACCCTGTAGTGTGCTCTGGCCTATTATAACCTCCGGAAGTGCGTTCCATGTGTCCACCACCCTCTGGGTAAAAAAGAACTTCCTCGCATTTGTTCTAAACCTGTCCCCTCTCAATTTCTCCAAGTGACCCCTTGTACTTGTGGTTCCCCACAGTCTGAAGAATCTGTCCCTGTCCACCTTTTCTATGCCCCTCAGGATTTTGAAGGTTTCTATCATGTCTCCTCTTAAGTCTCCGCTTTTCCAGGGAGAACAGCCTCAGCATTTTCAACCTGTCAGCGTATGAAAAGTTTTCCATACCATTTACCAGTTTAGTTGCTCTCCTCTGGACCCCCTCAAGTATTGCCATGTCCTTCTTGAGGTACGGCGACCAGTACTGGACACAGTACTCCAGATGTGGGCGCACCATTGCACGATATAGCGGCATGATGACTTCCTTCGTCCTGGTCGTGATACCCTTTTTAATGATACCCAACATTCTGTTCGCTTTCTTTGAGGCTGTCGCACATTGTGCTGATGCTTTCAATGTTGTGTCCACCATCACCCCCAAGTCTCTTTCAAGGTTGCTCACCCCTAGCAGTGATCCTCCCATTTTGTAGCTGAATATCGGGTTCTTTTTCCCTACATGCATGACCTTGCATTTCTCTATGTTAAAACTCATCTGCCACTTTTTTGCCCACTCTTCCAGTCTCGTTAGGTCTCTTTGCCGGTCTTCGCAGTATTCAGTGTTTCTAACCCTGCTGCAGAATTTGGTGTCATCAGCAAATTTAATAATCTCACATTTCATCCCCGTATCCAGGTCGTTGATAAATATATTGAACAGGAGCGGTCCCAGCACCGACCCCTGTGGAACTCCGCTCGTGACCCATTGCCAGTCTGAGTAAGATCAGTAGATTCATGTTAGCAGGGTAGTGTTTCTTCCTAACGCAGAGATTGTATTAGTTTCTCTAAAATTCTTGATTTATGGTTTGTATGGTTATTAGGGGGGATTGATGTAGTTCTTAAGGTGACCCGAGTGGATAGAGTTCTGAAGCAGTCCTAATACAAGTCTCTAAATAATTACACATGCAACTAATACAAGCAGTCCTAATACAAGTCTCTAAATAATTACACATGCAACTAACAATTACATACAAGTCTCTAAATAATTACACATGCAACTAATACAAGCAGTCCTAATACAAGTCTCTAAATAATTACACATGCAACTAACAATTACACATGCATCTAACAATTATACATGTCTCTGATGGTTACACATGTCTCTAACAGTTACATATGCCTCTAAGCAGTTACACATGCCTCTGAACAGTTATACATGCCTCTGAACAGTTACACATGCCTCTAGCAATTACACATGCCTCTAGCAATTACACATGCATCTCAAGGTCTGGCAGATATGGCGTGGACAAGCAAGTTAGGCAGAGAACTTATTGGATGAACCTTAGTAAAAAACTTAGCTGGTTGTCAGTATTGGTGGTAGCAGGCAGGAGGGCTGTGTCAAGTGCACAGCTCTAGCAACTGTGCCTACTAAGGAGGGAGGTGGCTTGGGAGCCCTGAAGTCATTGGACTAGACGTGGGACACTGGAAATGGGAGGGTCGACTACCCTGTAGAGGAACTGGAAAGAAAGTGAAGTGACTAAGGCTCTTTGTTCCCTTCGGCTTGTTGTGCGCTGGGTTCAATCTGTGAGGTCGCTTCATATAGGCGCGCACTAAGGCGCACGCGCCTTTGCCGTGCGCCAAACGGCCGCACGCCGTTGGCGCTGCTGAATAAATATTTCTTTCTCCCCGCTGGCTCGGGGGAGGGGCAGAGTGGTGCTCGCACGCCTCTCCAGAGCGGGCTCCCGATTAGGATGTTGGCCCGCTGTAACAAAATCTCTTTCTTTCCGCTGGTTCGGGGGAGGGGCGGAGCAGTGCTCGCACGCCTCTCCAAGTGGGCTCCCAATTAGGACGTTGGCCCGTTGTAACAAAATCTCTCTTTCTCCCCGCTGGCTCAGGGGAGAGGCGGAGCGATGCTTGCACGCCTCTCCGGAGCGGGTTCCCAATTAGGATGTCGGCTCGCTGTAACAAAATCTCTCTTTCTACCTGCTGGCTCGGGGGAGGGGCAGAGCAGTGCTCGCACGCCTCTCCGGAACGGGCAACATATAAGAGAACAATTAATGAACAGGAAACATGAAAAATATGCACAAACATTGCAGCAATAAGAACCAACCTGCTGTGTGCAATAAGCATGAACTCGATATTGGCCAGTGGCTATATGTACTCACTTATGCAGAATGATTACCCGCAGGGCCTGTCTGCTGTTTGGAAGATACTTAGGCCTGAAAAGGAGAAACATCTGAGGCAGATAATGCAGGTGATACAGAAAGAATCAGAATAGACAGAGGGCAGTCGAACAAACTCCTCTCTGTAGATTAACAGAAAGATTACCTAAATCTTCCATTCTGTTACATCTGTTCCAGAGTCTGTACGATAGGTGAACAGTAGTGACTCGTGGCCAGTAGGGGGTGATGTCTATAGGACGGTAATGGAATGGACATCAGGACATGATAGTGCAGTATTTTTGTGGAATGTTTCTACAAAAGTGGAATGTTTATACAAAAGTGCTGGTTTTTCGTATGATTCTGGGTAACTCGTTAGATACAAGCATATGTGTTAGATAAGGCCATGCCCAATAGAAGCGTATGAAAAATTGGTGAATAAAAATCTGATTATGGATGTAGCCAAGGCCAGAAAAACACTACAGATTAATATTAAGGAAAAGCATAATAATATTCTTTTTATGTACTTTGCTATTAGGCTAGATCATAAAGGAAATCAGGATATACATGGACTCCATTTTGTTCTTTGTCTTTCTGTATTCTTCTGTTTGGTTACTCCATTTTGTGTTTAGCCTGTGTCCTTTTGTTCAGGTTTCCCGCTTTTAGCAGCGTGGTTCTAATTGATACCAGATGTGCCTTAGGCTGGCTGGGAAGAACATATTAGATTACGTATCCCAAACTGAGATATAACTTGCTTTAAAGAATGAATGAAAATACATGGTCTGAATGGAGGAGCCCCTGAACCTGAATAAGTGATTATGTGTATGGATGTATATTGAACAAAAGAATGGGTTTGAAAAACATATTATATATATATTTGCAACCTAAAGAAATTTAAAGGAAGCCTGAACACAACATCTGGAAATGGTTAAGTTAGATTTGAAGCTGTTAGGTTTCTGGGAGAGGGGGAGACAGCCCCTCCTTTCCTCTAAGGCTGACCAATTTTCAGCACTTTTTGTTCAAAGCAAGCTGAGAATATTTCAGCACCCTTTTAACAAATACAGATTCTCTTGAATATTGGATATGTAATAAAATGTTAATGTATATTCAGAAATGAATTTTGTCAACATAGCTATTGATAGCATTCAGCATTTTCAGTTGGCATAACTAATATCAGCAAAGGCCTATGGGAAATTATATCAATCTCACTCTGGAATGTAGATGAAAATAGATCCTGAATGCTTATTTACAGAAAGCATCCAGGAAGACGGTTTCAAGTAGCCCTGATTAAATCATGATTAGCTAAAAGGTGTTAATGTCTGATTAAGAGGGTGCTTAGGACAATGGGTCCAGGTGCACAGATAACTGAAGTTAATCAGAAACTATTATCAGAGACAGACTGGAAATTACATATGACTACAGCCTATTTTTCTCCTGTCTACGAAGGAGGGGGGAAGTTTAACTTCTATTGAAGCTCAATAGATTCTATATTTAGAATATGCTTCCAAGCTATAAAAGCCTCCTCTCTGCAACACACTTCTGTCTCTCTTTCTGTCTATCTCTCTGTCTATCCTTCTCTTTATCTATGGAACCCAAAACTTAGACCATCACCCCATCCCCCTTTCTCTCTCTCTCTTTGCCTCTGAACTCTGTAAGGCAGGGAAACTGCTTTGCTCTCTACTTAATTGTAATGCTTATAAATATTGCTTTTCTGTAAGCCTATTTCTATAATATATTCTTTATGCAATCACCTCTGGCTGTGTTTCTTATTGGATTCTACTCCTGGTGAATCTTCTGTGAAGGAACTGAACCTGGGACCTGGCTTGTGTAAGGGCGCCTCTAAGATAACCCCACCAACCATACATTGTGGGGGCCTAACAATCCTTACATTTTGGGGGCTTGTCTCGGTCCTTCCTGATGATTTCATCTGGGTAAGTAGAATTCAATTTTATTTTTTCTTGTAGGCACTGTGCAATAGGATTACTGGCTGCCTAAGACAAGGTGAGAGATGGTATTTTCCACTCAAAAGACCTTGTGCAGTATAGACAGAGTGAGATAGAAATCAAAAGACCTTGGAAAACCCTTAGATTGATTATACGTTAGACTGGATGACACACTGGTGAAAAGTTCCAGTAATATTGTGGGGTTTTATACTTGGTGAGATTTTCCTTATCAATAGACTTTGTATTTTTGATTGCTAGACAGAGTGAGATAGAAATCAAAAAACCTTCTGGAACCCTTAAATTGTTTTAGACTGGATGACACAGTTGTGAAAAGTTCCAGTAATATTTTGGATTTTATATTTGGTGAGATTTTACTATCAAAAGGCTTTGTAGTGTTACCTGTGCCAGTTTGCATTGTATGATTTGCTATTATAGGCTTGCTAGATTGTGTTGCATGTAAGAATATTTGAGCTGCTCTGAAGAAAAGCATGGTCCAAAATTAAAACAGTCACTCAATTAAGACACGCCACATCTGTACTAATAACTTTTACTTTTTTACCTTGTGCTTTTAATTCTATTTCTTGTCAGTCTCTGCCCTGGTGAAAGGCCCAGTGTACACTGGACTAGAGAGCTGCACGGGAACGGTTCCCCCTTCGGGTCATGGGGATCCCGTGGGGACGCCCTCTAGGGTCGCGGGGATCCCGTGGGGATGCCTCCGAGGGTCGCGGGGTTCCTGCGGGGCTGGATGTACTCAGTTGCGCGGCTCTTCTTCTCCCTACCTGCTCTGCATGCAGCACAGAGCCGAACAGAAGTCTTCCCGACGTCAGCGCTGATGTCGGGAAGACTTCCGTTCGGCTCTGTGCTGCAGGCAGGGCAGGTAAGGAGGAGAGTAGCCTCGTGGCTCGAGTGGCATACCAAGGGAGGGGGGCAGTCCGCTCCAGGTGCAGCACAGCCGGCCAGGTCCCCTTACTTTTATGGCGCTTCCCCGACTGACCGACAACAGCCCCGGTCTGACTAACCTCCCTGCCCTGTAGCTGCGAATCTAAATTACCTTTACAGCAGCTGTAAGAAAGTAATTTAGATTTGCGGTTAAGGGTAGGGAGGTTTGTCTGACCGAGCCTGTTCTGTTGTCGGTCGGGCGGGGAAGCGCCACGAAGGTAAGGGGGCAGGGAGAGAGAAAGGGAGGAAAGGTGGAATGGAGAGGAAAAGATGCTTAAGGGAAATGGGTAAAACTGAGGGAGGAGAAGGATGCTGAAAGGCCATGGGGAAGATGGGGGAGAGAAGGACGCTGAAAGGACATGGGAAAGACAGAGGGGGGAGGACACTGAAAGCACATGTGGAAGACAGATGGGGGAGAAAGACGCTGACAGGATATGGGGAAGACGGGGGGAGGACGACGCTGAAAGCACATGGGGAAGACAGAGGGGGAGGACGCTGAAAGGACATGGGGAAGACAGAGGGGGGAGGACACTGAAAGCACATATGGAAGACAGAGGGGGGAGAAGGACGCTGACAGGACATGGGGGAAGATGGGGGAGAAGGACGCTGAAAGGAAATGGGGAAGAGAGAGTGGGGAGAAGACGCTGGCAGGGAAGAAAACAGAGATGCCAGACTATGGGGGGAGCAGAGGGAAGAAGATGGGTGCCAGACCAATTTGGAAGGGGGGAGAAAGGGGAGGCACAGTAACAGAGCAAATGGAAGACGCAGAGGGAAGAGAGACAGTGGATGGAAGGAATTGAATGAGAACATGAGGAAAGCAGAAACCAGGCAACAAAGGTAGGAAAATAATTTTATTTCTTTTTTTTTCTGCTTCAGGATAAAGTAGTATATTAGTTGTGTTGATAAAAATTTATAAACATTAGAGGCTCTGGTAGAAACCCGTTTACAAAGTATGTATTCTTCGCAATTAATATTTCCAAATTAATAAAGTCTTTTTGCTTATTTGTAAATGGGTTTCTACCAGAGCCTTTAATTCAGTAGCATAAATGAAATAACTATTTCTGTAGTTTATAGGGACGGGCGGGGACGGAGGGGATTCCTCACGGGGACGGGTGGGATTTCTGTCCCCGAGCAACTCTCTACACTGGACTGGAACTGGCAGCTAGCATATCTCCTCTTCTAACAGACTTCTTATATTGTTTCCTGCTAAATTTATGCCTGTAAATTTCAGGTAGTAACCTTTGCATTTAAAGTGTGGGCATAAGCGTATTATTTATGCCAATGACTCTTGCATAAGACGCTTTACCTCATTTTTTTCTACCTATTAACTAAAGTCTCCCTCCTTCATCAGTGGGAGCATTTCACTCTCAAAGGCTACACACAGACAGGGATGAGCAAGGCCCAGGTACCAAGGCAGACTGCAGCCTCAAATATGAACCCTTTTGATTTTCAAGAACTCAGATATTATACACAAATATTTTGACAAGAAAGGGGGTCCATATGAGGGTAATTTTCCAGAACACACATGGCACGATATTCAGAAACAAATGGTTTCTCATTCTCAGGAGTTTAGAAAGAAAACAAATAAATGAAAATGCCTTTTCATTCAGGGCCTATGTAGAGGACTTATTAGCCTAAGACAAAAAAATACTGACTTGAACACTCAGTGCCATCAGCTGTCCAAAGACTTAGATGAGGTACAAATTAATATATCCATGCTAAGAACCCAAATTGTTCAAGCTACAAATTCCTTTTTAGCTGTAAATGAACAATTAGAAGAGGCCAAGGCAGAATTAAAGTATTTAAAGTAAAAATGTGCCTCACAGGGACAGGTTAATGCTGTCTCCTCACAGATTCTGCCGTCTGCACCATTGCCACCCTCACCATATAATCCATTTAGTCAGTTTATAGAGAAACAGAACACCGTTTTTGTAGCAGGCCAGCGAAAAGGTAAATTAGCTACAGATGTAGAACAGGAAGAAGAACCGACAAATGAAGATGAGGAAAATTCACCACCAGACCAGAGCAATACCAATAGTACCCCTATAAGTGACACAGCTCCAGTAACTGTAGTGCTGCAGGGACATATGAAGGACAGTGACATTGAAAGAATAGTACAAAAAGTGGGACCTATGCCTTTTAACATAAATGAATGGTGCAAATGGGCTGACATACTGATTCATTGGGGTCTAGGGAAATACAAAAGGAACACTGCAGATTTTGATAAGCTTATTCACCTAGCCCTGGGTCCACATTATTATAAATTTGGACCTCTTGTTCATCCATACCAATTTGTAAAGATGGGCATTGAACAACTATTTTGCTGCACCTCTTTGCAAGTACTTAGAACTCTTTCACCCCTGCCAACTGATACACTAGAGCGGTTTGCATATAGGGTGTAGGTAATCAACGCGGTACTTAACGAACATGAACATTGGCCCAGTTCTTCAGATTATGGTCAGAGAGAACATAAAGAATTTCTATTAGAATTATTATCCCCCGGGATTACTAAACACCTTCTGTTGTTTTTGGAGGACCCTAAAACTTCCCCTTTTAACACTTTACAGCTCAGGATTGGGTCTGTATGGAAGACCCAGCCAGCTCAAATTATCTCAGTATCAGAAGCTAGGAGGTGGCGAGCTGAGGGAGCACCCCAATACAAGAAAACACCACACACAGGAAATATAGGGCATGGCAGAAGTAGTTACAGAAATACCTCCACTTACATTCCTTTCCATGAGCTCAGAGCACAGACAGAAGCATTAGAAAGAGAAAATCAAATGGGAACAGGATCGGCACACAATGCAGATAGAATTGGACAGAGTAAAAAGTGATTTGACAGATAGGAACAAAAGTGCTAGTGCAAAGGGATGTCCTGACTCTCTGTGTCCAAATACCAAGGTGACTCAAACCTTCACAGCCCTGCCGGACTCCTTTCACTTACCTGTGGACTCACTTTTGGAGACGCAGGATAAGGGAAAGAAGTCAGACTCAGAATTCAGCTCGAGGTATGTGGCACCTTTTATATTGGACACTTGCAGCTGCCCCAATGTTAATACTACTATAGAGGGTCAGGATAAATTAACTTTAATTGATACAGGGGCCAGAATCAGTTTTACAGATAAGAGTGCCTCCTACTGGAGATCAGAAAAATATGGAAATTTGTGAGATTCAGGGTCTAAATGACAAAGCTTCAAAGTGTGTGTCTATCCCACAAAAGGAACAAATGAAAGACATTGTAGAAACTACTGCCAGCACGAGTGAGAATACAGGCAAAGAAATAGTTGAGGTGACTGGTCTTGCATTAGGTACAGGAATTCCAAATGCTTCTAAACCTTTGGTTCATGAGGTTATTCCTGTGCAGTTAGCCACAGTGTAGCATGCCAGTGCACCAGCATGATCGTAGTGTAACTCACTCAGAGGCTGCAGATGTTTCTGTTTGGGCACAGAAGTTAGATTGTGGGAAAAGGTACACAGAAATTTAGTTTGAGGCCGAAGATCCTCAACCACAAACACACTACATCCTTCAGCAACAGAACTAGTGCCTAAGATGGAGGAGAGGGGTCTGAGTGGACCTATCTCTTTAGCATATGGCTCTCCAGCTTGGTCAGATGCTAAATCAGGGAGTTCCAGTAGGCTCACTATAGACTCTCGGGCCCTAAGATTTCAAAGCCTGTAGCACCAGTGGCAGCCTCTTACTCTGAAATTACTGTGAAATTTAACCCTAAATGTGCATTTTTCTGTCCTAGACATGACTAATGATTTCCGGAATTTGCCCCTTGCCTCTGAATGCCAGGACATGACAGTGCAGACAAAAGAAGACACATCTAGCCTGCACCTGACTTCTGCACCGCAGTGCCCACTCCTCCGAGTGCAGTGGGACCCAGGTGGCAGACATGTGGTCAAGGTCGGCCAGAATGGAACAGGGATGAAGTTTGCTCTAAGTGACCTTGAGGATGCTGCTAATTAGAAATGTTTTTTCTTTTTCTTAGCAGCAGTTTGGATATATACATAGCCATCCCAGACCAGTTTTGGCACAAATATATTTCTAGTGTTTTCCAAGGATCCTCTTTATCACTGCAGAGATAAAGACGTTCCAAAGAAGATATTAGCTTTATGCCTTTTCTGAGAATGGTTATGCTATGCATTATTTGTCCATATACTTTACTCGTGTTTATCTTTGTTTTGTTTTTCTATAACAATGTGTTTATTTCCAGAGATAAGTTCAGCCCTGAACACTTGACAGCTGGAAGAATAGTTTAAAGCCTAAAGCTTTGTGTTTTATGTTTTGTCTGTGCCATGTGGTCTGTGTTTTGTCTATTTGTTTTAGTTTGAGGGGTACCCCAGGATACATTACATTGGCCATTTCTAGAGCTCTTTTCCCCATTTTATTTAACTAGCCCAATTGCGCAATGTTCTTTTTACCTATTGTTTCATATCCTAAATGTAGCTTAGTTAGGGGTTATAGTTTTAAGAAAAGGTTTTACTCTATACAGTGTTTATTCCAAGGTGCTCACTAGATATGATCCATTCAGTACACATTTCTGACAAATTTTTTAAATACATTCAGTACAGAATTATGGTCTCTCTTAAAGTGCCATAATAGTTATATGCAGCACACAAAAACATATTTTTTTGGAATGTCCGATTAAGAACCTTAAGTAACTGAATATTGTCTCTCTTTTGCCATAACTATACCAAGTAAATGCATTAATATTGTCACGTTGCCACATTCAGTACAGGCAACCTGGTCTCTCTCTCTCTCTCTATACATTCAGTACAGGCAACATGGTTTCTCTCTCGTTTTCTATCTCTTATTTGGATCACACTGGAGTACAGCTGCTGAATGATATCTGGACTCTTTTCAAGCCGGTGTATCCCTCCCTGTATGCACAGACATCATTTCATCCCAAGGGTGAACACCACTAGTTTCCAGTGACTGACAGATCCTGTGCAAACACCATTTCATCCCAAATGTGCATCTCACCAGTTTAAAGAGACAGGCAGTTCCTGCTGGACTAATTCATCTTCCTGCTCCCTGTCCACAAAGATCTCCTACTCCTCTACTTCTTCACACACGTTGTACTACCTTGGAGCTGGACATTTTTGTTTTCACCTATTCTTTCCACAAAATGTTTCCTGTTCGTTGGATCCCCGGATTCATGACAGCCACCTTTCTAAGAAGGCTTTGGTGTACAGTTCAACTTATTTACTGAACAATACTTGGTGTAGTCATTCACATCACCATTAATGGGACAACCTACTCCACACCTCTGATAACTAATGATTCTATGGGCATTCCAGACTTTATTTCATATGCTGTGCATCCACTACCTCTTGGTATGGGGAACGAGACATTCCACAAGCTGCTGAACTTTACTGAACTCCATACTTACACTGAACAACTTAAGAAAACCTACAAAAAAGTGAATCATACTATCACTTTTGAAAATGGACAGATTTCACAAACTGTAGAAAATTTGCTACGAGACGCTCATGTCTCAGTTTGGAAACTTTTCTTTGGGTATTCGCCCACTGCAAACCACGTATTTAATGTTTTAATTCACCCTATCATTATCTTAATTATTGTACAAATTTTGTTATGTATTGTTATGATTTTCCTTTGCTGTAAAATGAAACACATGTACACTTTTTTACAACGCATATCATACAACGTTCCTTCTAGCTTTTAAGGCAGTTATACATGTATTTCCAGTATCTTCTCTGATATTTGCTAATTTGGCTAATTTAGTTCTAATTTGGGTTTAATTTGGCATGGCCTATATTGCATTGCATACCAGGGTCAGACATAATATTATCTCATATCGCATACTCTCTCATGACATCTTGGTACCTTTATGCCTAAACCTCCTGAGAAAGCTTCCTGCATCCCTTATGCACCGTTCATTCGCTCAACGATGGGTAAGATATATACTGGGTGCCCCACCCAGATGACTGTACAACCTAAGACAGAAGTTTGAACTCATAATGGGAACTGTTTATCTTCATAGCTTGGAGATTCTGCAGGACAGGGGACGTGCTGATATACTATTGGAGGTAAGCGAGGCATCTCCAAAATGCAGACTGGCTGTTTATAGAAGGGTACCGCAAGCTTGCCTTCATTAAAAAAAAAAAAAAAAAAGTATGGGAGATGTCAGCATAGCTATTGCTAGCATTCAGCATTTTCAGTTGGCATAACTAATGTCAGCAAAGGCCTATGGGAAATTATATCAATCTCACTCTGGAATGTAGATGAAAATAGATTCTGAATGCTTATTCACAGAAAGCATCCAGGAAGACGGTTTCAAGTAGCCCTGATTAAATCATGATTAGCTAAAAGGTGTTAATGTGTTAATGTCTGATTAAGAGGGTGCTTAGGACAATGGGTCCAGGTGCACAGATAACTGAAGTTAATCAGAAACTATTGTCAGAGACAGACTGGAAATTACATATGACTACAGCCTATTTTTCTCCTGTCTACGAAGGAAGGGAGAAGTTTAACTTCTATTGAAGCTCAATAGATTCTATATTTAGAATAAGCTCCAAAGCTATAAAAGCCTCCTCTCTGCAACACACTTCTATCTCTCTTTCTCTGTCTATCCTTCAATTTATCTATGGAACCCGAAACTTAGACCATCACCCCATCCCCCTTTCTCTCTCTGGCTCTCCTTAGAACTTCAGACTCTCTGTCTCTTTGCCTCTGAACTCTGTAAGGCAGGGAAACTGCTTTGCTCTCTACTTAATTGTAATGCTTATAAATATTGCTTTTCTGTAAGCCTATTTCTATAATATATTCTTTATGCACACAACCTCTGGCTGTGTTTCTTATTGGATTCTACTCCTGGTGAATCTTCTGTGAGGGAACTGAACCTGGGACCTGGTGTGTGTAAGGGTGCCTCTAACATAACCCCGACCATACAATGTGGGGGCCTGACTAACAATCCTTACAAATGTAAACAAAACAAATATGATTTCTGAAACTTTTAAACGTAGAGGAATTTTCTTTGTCTAACTTTTAAGACCACTTCTGTTATTTTATTGGCCTAGGGCCAATGATGTCACACTAGACTAAAGGTATATATTGAGGAGCTTCGAAATATCGAGCTGAGTTCATTATCAGAAGGCCAGCATTTTGGCAACTATAACGACCTCCCGCTAACGCAACTAGCCTTTTGATGTCCATGATAGAAAAATAGAAATAATAAAATTAAATATTTTGGTGAACCTTGCATTAGCGTCATTTTTCATGTTTTTGTTATTTTTCACACCTTGAGTGAAAGCTAGCAGCGTAATTGGTAACTGCAGCTTTATGAGTGCGCTGGCGTCCAATACCCATACTCAATTGGTGCCGAAACCCAGGAACTATGCGCACCATACGCACTTCACGCTCATTGGTGTTTTCACATGAAACTTTGGTGAACATGAGTTTCTCTAGGGGCGTTGAATATTAAGTGGGTCTGTAACAGAAGAACAGACTGATACCCATGGAAGATGGAATGTATCCATATTTAAGGTCTGCGCAGGAGAGCAGACAGCGAAAAAAAATGGTGGAAAAACGGAGAACAAAAGGTACCGGAAAAAACTGTAAGTAGCATATGCTAAGTTGTAAATATATAATTAATGTATAAATATGTACAGAGAGGGGTGTTGAGTATGCTAATGAAAAAATCAGAAAAGAAAAATAGGAAACAAAGGAAGAACCCAGTGGAGAGGTAAACGTGGCTTGTGGCTTTTTAAGCTGTTTTCCACATTGCTTTTCCTCTGTGAAAATGAGAAAAGGAAAAAAACCCTTGTAACGGCATCTTTAAATCTGGCTTTTTCCTTATTGAACTGAGCAGTGCCTGTCTTAATTAAGCTACGAAAGAAAACTTGTAGCTGTGGTATTTTTCTCTGCTGAGCTGCATGACGGAATTAAGTTACGGAGTGAGTATGCAGAGAAAAAAAAATAAAAATTGTTCTTCCCTGCTGCTTTTCTAAGCTTTGTCTCTGAACTAATCCTATTTTTCCCTCTCTGTGAAGCTAAAAGCTGCCCATTATAATCTGAATTTTTTGGGACAGTAAAAGTTTTCCTCCATTCAGTCTCTTTGTGTGAACGGGCGGGTGTGCCTCTAAGTGAGGAATTTCAACTCCCCCTTCCCCCTCAATGCTTCACAGTGCCTGTCACGTGAGCTGGAAGGCGGGCTTTTTTGAAGGCTCTCCTTTGTTCACTGTGAGGAAGAGGGGGAGGGAAGAGGGGAGGGAAGAGGGGAGGGGGGAATTCCACAGCATGGAGTTTTTATTTGTCTTGAATTCCAGGACTCTTCAACATAGGGATCGATCTTAAAACTGTTTAAATATTAGCTAGCGGAGGAATTTTAAAATGTAATAGCTTGCAATTAAATTAAGAATGTGAGAACATAAGGATCCAGAGGGGCTCAGTATGTAGGATACAGAGGGGAATGCATGCTGTGTTAACACAGGGGATTTCTTTAAATTGTTATGGAACAATTCTGTTGGCATGAAAAGGTTTTACTGTGATTTCTAGCTTAGTAAGGCACGGGAATTTAATTCAATTTGTTTCTGATGTAGGGAAAACAAAGAAAGTTTACGTAAGTTGAATATGTTGATTTAAGTTCAAAAGGGCTTTTGTACGCTGAGATCAGCGTATTGGGAGAGCAGAGTTTGCATAGTCCCTGCTGTGTTGAGAACAATGGAAGTACTTTGGTAGCGTTTCATAAGCTGTTTGTAGCTTAAGGGCTCTGAACAGGATGCATCCTAGAAAAAAAAGGACGTTATGTAGCTCGAATTTTATTGAATGACTAGCGTTAGAGGAACACTATGGAGAAATAGGTGTCATGATATCAGTTTGATTAGAACTGGGTGTAGACTTTAGAGAATATATTTTTCCCTTGTTCCTTTATTTTTTTAAAACGGTTATAAGAGTGTTGAAAGAAAAGAAATGTAGGATCAGAAGGAATTAGTATGTGATATTAAATGAGGTGGATTTTTGTAGTAAGTGAATGAAAAAAAGGTTTGAATAGTTAGATGGTTTCACACGTACAGAACAGTATGTTTCTGGCTGGTTTAAAAGTAGGAAATGGCATGTTTAAGAAAGTTGTGAGATATGTAAAAGAAAGTGGTATAGAATGTATTTAACAGTGAAAGACCAATTTTGTGCATAGGGAACAAAAAAAATTCCCTGCCTTAGTCCTGAATATGTATAGTTTGTTCCCCTGCATGGCATATAAGGTATTTTTAGGAATTGATCACATTTTCAATGCATTTTAAAATTAAACTGGGAAGTTTAAGATAAAAGACTAACAAAGATAGAGGTTAATTACCTATATTTTTCTGAAAATGGAAATATATGCTAAACAAAGGGCTTGATAACCTTGATAAAGGTAATGAACAATTATATCAAACCTTTATATAAGTGGGTGAATTCAGAGCTGAGTTTTGGCGTAATTTTTACCAGTAAGCTCTTCAGGATAGAAACATGATAAAGAATATGGAGTGAGAATAATTCTCTGGTGCTAGCAGAAAGTCTAATTTTGCCCCGTAGATAATGGATCTGCATGTTTTAATTTTCCTGTGGCCATCTTTGGTATCACAGGACCCTGTAAAAGGTTATTTACTCTGTGTGTTTTGTGTTTCAGTTAAGAGACCTCCTATGAGTCTTTTTCAACTGCTGTTGCTTTCAACAATTTGCTCAGAGACTGTGACTCTCCGATGCAAGAACTAGCAGGGGCTAGTCCTGTTTGCAGAGGGGAGGAGGCTTCACGTGTTTCTTTGTTCTCTCTTTTCTTGCAGTGCCCACATCGACTGCACTCTGAGGGAATGGAGCAGTACCACATTCCACCATTAGAGCTGTGGAGAACACAGAAAATTCCAAAGCTGAATTTTCGGCGGGAATTTCAGCTTTTCTTTGTCCTACTAATTATGTGCTTATTTTCCTAGCAGTAGCAGTGCACAGTGCATTCTTTATACAGACGGTGTGCTTTTCCCTTGGACAAAGGAAAGACGGAAGACATCCATATACTTCCTAGCATCTAGGAGCAGTTCCATAGAGAGAGCAGACAAGCTTGAATTTTCCCCAAAAACGCTGCAGCATGAACTTTTAAAGCCATTATTTCAGTTTTACTGACATTAATTTAGAGACTCTGACCTTACAAGTTGCTAAAATATTTGCAAAGACATTCTGGACTCAAAAATTTAGAAAAATAGACGTTATCTTAAACCACTTTACTTTAAATCACTCATTTGAATTAGGCTTCTGAACATTAATTATGCTTATGCATAATTCAATAGGCTTATTCTGATATTGTGTTAGCAACTGTAGTTTCTTTATCATTCTTTATCATTGTAGTTTCTTTATCATTCATTATCATTGGTCTTTATCATTGGCAAAGACCTAGACCAACTGCTTTCCCCCACTACATATGGGGAATTCAGGAAACGCCTAAAAACATACCTGTTCCAGAAATACCTAAACAATTGACCCGCTCTCCCTCTCCCTCCCCCCTCCCTATTCCACCTGAACTTATAAAACTGTTATAAATATAATCTGTTATCTTCATCTTATCGTAACTTTACGTTGCTATTTATCCCCAACAGGTCCTGTCGGACATTACCTACTAAAATGTACATATTACATTTTCACTCAGCAAATTGTATTTCTATACTATTGCCTCCTGAGATCTCTGATCTCTGTATTTCCTCTGAATATCTACTTATTGTATTTCGCTGAATGTCCAGCGAAATACAATTGTATTTCTCTTGATTGTAAACCGCCTAGAAGTCGCAAGATTGTGGCGGTATAGAAGAATAAAGTTATTATTATTATTATTGTCCTCATGCATTGTTCTCAGAAAATATTTTGGTTATCCTGTATTTTAAATTTTATTTCATATTACTGTATTCCATGTATGGTGGCAGATTCTAAGCTGTCACACATTGCAACAGTGTGGTTTAATTGGGTTTAACTGCTGATATCACCTATCCTTTTAATGATTTAAATTCGAGAAATGAGTTCTTGCACCACACACAGAAAAAGAAAAATTATATCTGGTGTGCATTCACTGAGTGCATCTGCACATGGGTTAAATTTACATATTAAGCATATATTTGAGTTTTTTAACACTTAGCAGTATTTTACACCTTATTGATTTGATTCTAGGTTACTATTCATAACACGTCTGAGCATAGGGACCAATTCTAGGTTAAATAAAACTAAGGTTCTCTTATTTTAGGGAAATCTAGGGATTCAGATATGTTTAATATATATCTAAGATTCTATCTTTCTCTAGCTATACTTTCTTTACATTTTCTGACCTTTTTACTTCAAAAGTACTGGAGTTTCATTGATACCTCCATGAATAAAAGAACAGACGTTAGTTTACTCTCTGCTCTAGGACTATTATTGCATCTAGAACAAACACTGCCTATATACCTACCACTGGAATGGTAAGTTTCCTGTTTGGTATAGCTTAGCTAGCAACTTACATAAATTACTTGAATGGGTTTTATCTAGTATAGTAGATGGGATTTGCTTGCATTCTCACTAGAGAATTCAAGTATGCTGTGGGTAAGATCTTCTAGGCACCTGCTTTTGCAGGCCTTGGTAGTATATTTTTCTGGCTTTTGTGCAATCAGTCCTATTTAATTGACATTAAAAGAATATACTTGCACAGACACACACTGATCCATGAGAAGGGCCGTACCCTAAGAAACCCCCCTGAGAGCCAGGTAAGACCACGAGCGTCCCATGTGAGTATCACGTGGCGTAAACTTACGTGATATTCAAGAGGGGATTGAGCAGTAGTGACTTGTGGCCAGTAGGGGGTGATGTCTATGGGACGGTAATGGAATGGACATCAGGACATGATAGTGCAGTATTTTTGTGGAATGTTTCTACAAAAGTGGAATGTTTCTACAAAAGTGCTGGTTTTTCGTATGATTCTGGGTAACTCTAGTTAGATACAAGCATATGTGTTAGATAAGGCCACGCCCAATAGAAGCATACGAAAAATTGGTGAATAAAAATCTGATTGGATGTAGCCAAGGCCAGAAAAACACACTACAGATTAATATTAAGGAAAAGCATAATAATATTCTTTTTATGTACTTTGCTGTTAGGCTAGATCAAAAAGGAAATCAGGATATACATGGACTCCATTTTGTTCTTTGTCTTTCTGTATTCTTCTGTTTGGTTACTCAATTTTGTGTTTAGCCTGTGTCCTTTTGTTCAGGTTTCCCGCTTTTAGCAGCGTGGTTCTAATTGATACCAGATGTGCCTTAGGCTGGCTAGGAAGAACATATTAGATTACGTATCCCAAACTGAGATATAACTTGCATTAAAGAATGAATGAAAATACATGGTCTGAATGGAGGAGCCCCTGAACCTGAATAAGTGATTATGTGTATGGATGTGTATTGAACAAAAGAATGGGTATGAAAAACATATTATATATATATATTTGCAACCTAAAGAAATTTAAAGGAAGCCTGAACACAACATCTGGAAATGGTTAAGTTAGATTTGAAGCTGTTAGGTTTCAGGGAGAGGGGGAGACAGCCCCTCCTTTCCTCTAAGGCTGACCAATTTTCAGCACTGTTTGTAGGTGTAACATGAAACTTAGTTGTTCAAAGCAAGCTGAGAATATTTCAGCACCCTTTTAACAAATACAGATTCTCTTGAATATTGGATATGTAATAAAATGTTAATGTATATTCAGAAATGAATATAAACAAAACAAATATGATATCTGAAACTTTTAAACATAGAGGAATTTTCTTTGTCTAACTTTTAAGACCACCTCTGTTATTTTATTGGCCTAGGGCCAATGATGTCACACTAGACTAAAGATATATATTGAGGAGCTTCGAAATATCGAGCTGAGTTCGTTATCAGAAGGCCAGCATTTTGGCAACTATAACGACCTCCCGCTAACGCAACTAGTCTTTTGATGTCCATGATAGAAAAATAGAAACAATAAAATTAAATATTTTGGTGAACCTTGCGTTAGCGTCATTTTTCATATTTTTGTTATTTTTCACACCTTGAGTGAAAGCTAGCAGCGTAATTGGTAACTGCAGCTTTATGAGTGTGCTGGCGTCCAATACCCATGCTCATAGGTGATGTACCAAAGCAATGACAACGTCTAGGGTGGGACAGAAGAGCTTGCTCGCAAAACTGAGGCTTCAAAAGCAGCATTAGATTGAGCCACCATATCCACTCTGTAAAACCTTATGAAGGGAAGATCAAGTAGCTGCTCTACAAATCTCAGCCAGATGAAACACTTAAGACTCTGCCCATGAAGCTGTGACACTCCTAGTCGAATGAGCTTTGAAAGAAACAGGCAGCTGCTTATCACAGGTGATATAAGTCATAATGCGGATACATCTGGCACTAGATGCTTTGAACGACAACCTACCTCGCCTGGATTGACTAGTCAGAACAAACACATGGTCAGAAAGACGGAAATCATTGATTCTAAGTAGTGAAGTAAGACCCTTTGCATGTCTAGTCTCTGTAAAATCTTATCCTTTTGCTCTGATCCCTTGGGACGAAAAACAGGCTGACAAACTTCCTGGTTGACATGGAAATCCAAAATCATGTTTGGAAAAAAAAGAAGGAACTATACGGAGGGAAATGCTTGTCTCTGTGAGAAGGTCGCAAGAAAGAGGGAGCTTGAGGCTGATGTCCCGCTGAAGACGGACAAGAATTGCTTACCATGGACCAAGAGGTCAATCCAGGGCCACCAGGCCTAAATGAGTTGTGATCCTGCGGATGACTAAACCCACTAAGGAAAGACATAAAGGAGTTCCCGTGTTGGCCAGGGCTGAACTAACAAGTCTAGATCTAAGTTTCCTGGTTCTGATCTTCAATTGAAGAAGCACTTGACTTTAGAGTTCCTGGCTGAAGCCATCAAGCCTATCGTTGTTCCACCCCAACAACGCACAATGAGATGGAATGCCCACTGTGAGAGAGACCATTCTCTTCCGGGTCCAGGGCTTGGCGACTGAGAAAGTCTGCTTGCACATTTTCCACTCTGGCCACATGTACCACGGAGAGAGCCTGAAGGTGTACTTCCACCCACTGGAACAGCATCTGTGCCCTCCTGACTCAAGTGAGCATTTCTGGTGCCCTCCTGATTTACATACGCCACTGCAGTGGCATTGTCGGAAAACACCCTTACCACTTGTCCTTCTACACGGTGTTTTGTAGAGCGCACAATGCCAGCCGTATAGCTCAAAGCTCTAGACTGCTGATCGACCAACTCTGAAAGGACTGGTCTCCGCATTGAGCTCTCCAGCTAGAAAGAGTGGTGTCGATCATGAGTGTTATCCATGCCATGATTTGGAGGGGCATGCTCTTCAACAGGGTCTGTTCCCTGAATCCACCAGCATAGGCTGCTCCTCGCTGTTGCTGTCCGGGGGAGTAGCATCTGAAGGGAATGACACTGCAGGGACCACCGAGACAGGAGGAACTCCTTTAGAGGCCGCATGTGTGTCTTGGCCCAGGGCACAACCTCTAGGGAGGCCGCCATGGAACACAATATCCAAAGGTAATGCCAGGCAGTGGGGATCAGAAGCACTATGACTCAGGTAGAAAAACACGAACTTGCATCGTGTCAAACTGAACTCCCAGATAGTTCAATGTACAAGATGGCATTAGCTGGCTCTTTCTGAAATTGATAATCCAGCTCAGGCACTGCAGCAGACACACCATCGTTTGCACTCCAGCTGGGATGGAGCCCTGATCAGCCAGTCATCCAGATAGGGTTGAACTTGGTCTCCCATTCTAAGGGGGTGCACCATTACCATCCTCACTTTGTGATGAAAGTGCAGGGGGCTGTTGCCAGCCCAAAGGGAAGGGCTGCAAACTAGAAATGTTGCTGGAGAACAAGAAATTTCAGATACTTCCTGTGCCCTATGAATATGAAGATAAGCTTCTGTCAAATCTAGAGATGCTAGAAATTCCCCTGGAGTCACCGCTGCAATGACTGATCATACTGAGTTCATGCAAAAGTGCAGAATTGTCAGAAATGCATTGACCGCCTGGAGATCAAGAATCGGTCTCCAGTCCTCTGAGCCTGTCTTTGGCACAATTAAGTATAAGTGGTATCTAGGAGGGGGGTCACGTGATGATGCTGGGCTGAGTGGTGGCTCTTTGCCTCAGCTCCATCCTGGTTCCTGCATTAATCTTATAAATCCCCACACCGCAGCGCTCTATTTTTTTGCTGACTGACCCACGAGGACAGCTAAGCTTGCCTGGCAATCACTGGCACTAATTGCAGGTTCCGTACTTGGACAGCAGGTGTGCTATGCCGCTCAAAACTTTGTGGCATGCATGGGAGAAGAGAGAGTCTTTCACAAAGGTGGGGTCAGGGCCCGCTACTGCCATCTGTGATCACACTCCAGAATAAGGCGCTCCACGAATTTACCTGCAATATCACTGCAGTGCTTGAGGATAAGCTGTCTAAACTATAAGCATCTATGGACGACATTCGGAACAGCATTGAGCGGCAAAACCAGCGCATCAGCCTTGTGGAATAGTGCGTGTCGAACAAGAGGATACCACGGGTTCCATGGCAGCCCAAATTCGGGATCTGGATCAACAATGCAAACAACTATACAACAGATTAGAAGACCAGGAAAACAAGGGGTGATGGAACAACATACATTTGGTGGGTGCCCCCGAATCAGTGTCTGAGGAGGCTCTGGACTCTGATGGAGATGTGGCTCCCAGAGGCAGATGGCCTGGGCTCCGCCATTAAGGTAGAAAGAGTGCACCGCGTGGGACCCAGGTTGTGGAGGCTGGCAGATCGAGACCAATCATAGCCCGGATTCTTAACTTCACAAAGACAAAATCATGTCCTTGTACTGCAAGAAGGATGAACTGTTGCATGAAAGCAGGAAGTTGTTATTGTTTAATAACTAATCGACTGCAGTAGAAGCAAGTTGGAAGGCTTTGGCATCTTACTGTGCAGAACTGAACAAAAAAGGCCTCAAGTTCACAGTGCAATTCCCGGCCAGGGTACGGGTATTTGCCATGGAGGGAGCTAAAACCAATGCGTGGTTGAAATGATGGTGCAGGGATGAGGGATTTAGATTTGTTAGAAACTGGGTAACCTTCTGGGAAAGGGGGAGTTTGTTCCGAAAGGATGGACTCCACCTTAACCGGGATGGAACCAGGCTGCTGGCACTAACGTTTAAAAAGGAGATAGAGCAGCTTTTAAACTGAGATGTGGGGGAAAGCAGACAGTCGCCTGGGAGTGGATGGTATCCTTGGAGGATACTATTGAAACAGGATATTTAGGGAGTCCCAGTCGAGAGATTCCAATAATGGTGAAAGAAAGCCAGAAGGGTTTAAGAGGAAGGCAGGGTAAAAGACTCAAATTTTCCCTGTCTTTTCAGCAGCCTATAGTTGCAAGGGAAAAATATAATTTGAAGTGTCTGTATACAAATGCTAAAAGCTTAAAAAATAAACTAGGAGAGTTAGAGTATATAGCACTGAATGATGAGATAGATATAATAGGCATCTTGGAGACCTGGTGGAAGGAAGACAATCAATGAGACACTGTGTTACCTGGGTACAAATTATATCGCAAGGATAGAGTAGATCAAATTGGAGGGGGAGGGGGGGTTGCGCTATATGTAAAAGAGAGAATCGAATCAAATCAAATAAACATTCTGCATGAATCCTTATGGATAGAAATTCTATGTGTGAAGTGAAGGAATATAAAGGTTAGGTTATACTACCCTCCCCCGGGACAAAATGAGCAGACAGATGAAGAAATGTTTTCAGAGATTAGGAAAGCTGGAGAATTGGTCGACAGTATAATTGAGAACACTATAGAGATTTCAATGTGCAATTTAAGAAAAATCAGAAAATTCTTCGACAAAGAGCAATATAGGCTAGTAGTCCAATCCCTAGTATTAGATCTATTGGACTACTGCAACATACTCTATCTGCCTTGCCCTGCAACAATGATAAAACAACTACAGACAATCCAAAACACTGCACTCAAATTAATCTACTCACTGAGAAAATTTGACCATGTCACCACGGCCTACCTGGACTCACACTGGTTGCCAATGCAAGCACGAATTCAATTCAAACTATACTGTCTATTATTCAAAGCAATAAATGGCACAGCCCCCAATTACCGCCTGTACCAAAATGCCACCACTAGGCAAAGAAAAACTAAGACCCCTTTTATCTACCCCCCACTCAAAGGCACCCAGCGCAAGAAGATATTTGAGTCTGCTGGCGACGCATGCAGCGAAACTGGACCACACTATCTCCAACCTGCTGATAACAACAAACGACTACAAATATTTTCGCAAAGAAATCAAAACCCACCTATTCAAAAAATTTATACAGATGGCTTAACCCCAACCGGACCCCCCTCAACGCAACTCCCCCCTAATCCCCCCTTTACCAGTTCCCTTCTCTTTATCCTCAAGCATGTCAACTGCTTCCCTAACGGTATATATACTGGATCTGCACTATTTCCTATTTGTACAGCATCTTGTAGCTCTTGAAATATACAGCTCCATTATTCTTGTAACTTCTCCTGGAAATGACCAAAATTCTCTCTGTAATTATCCTGGAAATGTCCAGTTGTCTCTTTTGTAATCCGCCCAGAACTGCAAGGTTGAGGTGGAATAGAAATCAGTAATGTAATGTAATGTAATATAATTTCAACAGTTAAATTTGTGCAAATAGCGTTGTGCATAATTCAAAAGTCTTCTCAATTAAATCCTTTTATAGACTATTTATTAAAAGAATTTTTATAAAAATAAGATGTAATTTATTAATATAAAACTGAATGAGATAATCTGAACAAAAATTTGAGTAGTAATCATTAAAATTTTAGATTGTGTCACATATAGTCACCTTTAAAAAATTAAGGTTTTGAATCTATGAAAGATACTCCAGCCACAATTCCTTATATGGATATATCACTATGATCCTAGGAGTGGCAATTCTGAGATTCTTTCCTTCAATTAATTAATTGATCTCCTGGTGGATTAACCTTTTGAGGATCTATCTTAAAAAAGTACACACTGATATAGCATTTTTTCAAGAAACCCACTTGACTCCTACAGAGCATACCAAACTTCGCAGGGAATGGGTGGGCCAGGTGGGCTATGCCTCTTTTACAGCAAGAAAATGCAGGGTGGGTATACTTATCCACAAGAACATACCCTTTCACATTCATAGACAAATGGCGGTTTCTAGTTTTGATTGGGGAGCTTTGGGGTAAACCCCTCGTCTTGTGCAATATCTATGCCCCCAGTACCTACTCCCATTCCTTTTTTCCTCCCTGGTGGGTCTTTTGGCTCTGCTTTCCCCTCAGCCCCTAATTTTGGGAGGAGATTTCAATATGGTAGCCCATCCCTAATAGGACAATAAGCCAGCTAAACCCATGCCGAGGGGTCATTTCACTAGGGGGGGTCAATTTTCTTTTAAAGGAGCTGGGCCTCTTGGATTCATGGCGAACCATGCACCCGGAAGAACTTGATTTTTCATTCTATTCACACCCTCACACAACATACTCCCGCATTGACTATCTTTTGGTTTCTGACTCTCTTTTCCCCCAAATGACCGGCGCTCACATTACCGCGCCCCTAGTCTCTGATCATGCTTCTCTTGGGCCTCACCTTATGGTTTGGCTCCCCAACAGGGGACAGGATCTGGCACATGTCCTCCCCATCTATATGTGGATGCCAACTTTCACGATTATTTTCATAAGAAATGGGAGGACTTTGTGCAAACTAATTCCGTGCAGGACGTGGGTCCGGTCATATACTGGGAACATAAGAACCGCCATCTCTGGATCAGACCTTTGGTCCATCAAGTCCGGTGATCCGCACACGTGGAGGTCCAGCCAGGTGTACACCTGGCGTAATTTTAGTCACCCATATCCCTCTATGCCTCTCGTAAAGAGATGTGCATCTAGTTTACTTTTGAATCCTAGGACGGTGGATTCCACAATAACCTCCTCTGGGAGAGCATTCCAGGTGGCCACCACTCGCTGTGTGAAGCAGAACTTCCTGATATTTATCCTGAACTTGTCCCTCCCAGCTTCAGTCCATGTCCTCTTGTCCGTGTCACATTGGACAATGTAAATAACTTATTTTCCTGCTCTATTTTGTCGATTCCTTTCAGTATTTTGAAAGTCTTGATCATATCTCCTCTTAGTCTCCTCTTCCCAAGGGAGAACAATCCCAGTCTCCTAAGTCGTTCCTCGTATTCCAAGTTCTCCATACCTTTAACCAGCTTTGTTGCTCATCTCAGCACCCTCTCCAGCAGTTTTAGATCCTTCTTTAGGTTGGGAGACCAATGTTGGATACATTATTCCAAATGTGGTCTGACCATTGCTCTATAAAGTGGCATTATAACCCTCTCTGATCTACTCGTGATTCCCTTCTTTATCATGCCTAATTCTATTTGCTTTCTTTGCCACTGCCGCACATTATGCCAATGGTTTCAGGGTCCTATCTATTAGTACACCCAGGCCCTTTTCTTGTTCGCTCTTACCCAGAGTTGCACCTGACATTTTATACTCGTGTAGCTTGTTCTTTCTGCCTAAATGCATTACTTTGCACTTTTCCACATTAAACTTCATCTGCCATTTCTCTAACTGACACAAGTCATTTTGAAGTTCCTCATTATCCTTCTGCGATCTGATTACCTGGCATAGCTTTGTGTCGTCTGCAAACTTGATGATCTCACTGGATGTTCCTTCTTCCAGGTCATTGATAAAAATATTAAATAAGATAAAATGGGCCTAAGTACCGAGCCCTGAGGCACACCGCTAGTCACCTTTTCCCAGTCAGAGAACTTCCCATTTATGCCCACTCCCTGCTTTCTGTTCTCCAGCCATTTGCCTACCCATCTTAGTATATCTCCCTTTATTCCATGGCTTTGTAGTTTCCTGAGAAGTCTTTTATGTGGAACCTTGTCAAATGCTTTCTGGAAGTCCAAGTATATTATGTCCACCGGTTCTCCACTATCAATTTGTTTGTTCATTGTCTCAAAAAATTGAAATTAATTCGTCAAACATTATTTCCCTTTCCTGAAGCCATGTTGACTGGCTCTCATCAGGTCGTGTATATCCAAGTGCCGGACTATGCTACCTTTAATCAGTGCTTCAACCATCTTTCCAGGGACAGACGTAAGACTTACAGGTCTGTAGTTGCCCGGTTCTCCTCTTGATCCTTTTTTGAAAATTGGTGTGACGTTCGCTATCTTCCAGTCGTCTGGTATCTGTCCGGTATCTATCCAGGTTGGCAAGTTTTTGCAATAGTTCTCCGATTTCAACCTTCAGTTCTTTTAAGACTCTCGAGTGAATTCCATCCGGTCCAGGGGATTTGTCAGTTTTAAGTTTGTCGATCTGGTAGTAAATCTGGTCCAAGTCCACTTCTACTGTGGTGAGGCTGTCCTCTTTTACTCCTTTGAACATTTTCACTGCTTCTGGTATTGTTGCGGTGTCCTCCTTCGTAAGGAATTTAGTCTGTCTGCAATTTGTTTGTCTTCCTTGATGTACCCTTTTCTCCCCTGGTCATCCAGCAGTCCCACTGCCTATTTTGCGGGTTTTTTCCCTTTTATAAAGAAGGGCTTGAAATTTTTGGTCTCTTGATTTCAAACCTTTCAAGCTGCAAAGACGGTCATGAGGGGGCATATTCTTGCTTATTCAGCCTCACTGAAGAAACGACGTGATGGAGAACTGCTTTCCCTGTCTCAGGATCTCGCTGCTTTATGGAGACTTCATATCTCACGCCTCGATGATAATACCAAACAGGCCATGGGTCTTTTGAAGTTCAAAATTAATGCCCTTTTGGATCAGAGGGTAAACCGTAACATATACTGCTACAAATATAGACTTCATCGGTGGGGTGATAAAACGGGTCACATGCTTAACAATTTAGTGCGCCCCCACAAGGCTCAGCACATTATCACTTTCATTAAGGATAAAAAGGGTGTAACACACTCTAATCATCAGGCTATCACGTAGCATTTTGTGAACTTCTATGCAGAATTTTATTCCGCCAATCCCATGACAATGATGCTCGAGAGGAGTTTTTTTCAACACATTGTATTACCTTGGTTGTCCGCAGAACAACAGGCACTTCTTAATGCTCCTATCACGGGCGAGGAGAAACAGATGGCCATCAAAAACCTTAAATTGGCCAAGACACTGGGTCCCGATGGGCTAGGCCCTAAGTTCTATAAACTGTTGGACCACTTGGCTCTCTTACCCTTGCAAGCTTATTTTATGGGACTGTGCACTATCACCCCCCTTCGGGATATCCACAATAGGGCTCACATCATCATCCTTCCGAAGCCAGGCTGGCCACTCAATGCCCTTGGGTGTTATAGGCCCATATCCTTTCTAAACCAAGATGCCAAGATCCTGGCCGGTATCCTACCAGTGCGTCTCAACGTCTTTCTCCCATCCCTCACATGAAGATCAGGTGGGCTTTGTGCCGGGCAGAAATGCCTCAATGAATCTTTTGAAGTTCTTTGCGGTGCTGCAGTCCCCTCATGCCTCCACTGATCGGGTGCTTATCACTAGCCTGGATGTCGAGAAAGCTTTCGATATGGTCTCCTGGACTCACCTTTTCTGGACTTTGGAGTGTTTTGGCATCCAAGACAATTTCAATGATTGGCTGTCTGCTCTATATCACAATCCTTACTCTCAGCTCTTGGTAACGGGAAGTAACTGAAACACCAATTAGCCATTAGGACAAGAAGAAGTCAGTTTAACCTACAAGCATGCATCTCCTACTGGTCCTACTAATCTATTTAATATACAATAACATTAAGGATGTTAAGTCACTCTATCCACTGCTATACTCATCCCATTCCCCTCCTTTACCCATTAGGTTTATAATCAACCAGCAGGAAGACAGAGCAAATCATATCAAGGTAATCTCAAGCAACGGAAGACATCAACGTACCCCGAAAAATAAAAGGATAAGGGAAATAAAACCTATCAGAAACACTACATCCACCAAACCTATCACATCTACTTCCGTTCCCTGTGCACCAGATCTGTTAGGAACAAAGCATTCTTAATTAAAGATTGGATTATCAACAAGCAAATAGCCCGTCTTTTTCTAACGGAAACGTGGCTTCTGTCTGAAGCTGACCCAATAATAAATGATCTTATACCAGATAATTTTAAAATCCACATGCTAAATCGCGAAGGAAGAAGAGGGGGAGGCTTAGCAATTGTCGCCAAGGAAGGATTTGTAGTTGAACTATTGGATTCCAAAATGACCAATCAATTAGAAATATTAGCCTATAAAATTAGCAATAAGGAACTAGAAGACTCCCTTTCTTGTATACTATTCTATGTTCTGCCAAAAAGCTGGCCAAAAGCTAGAGGACTTCTGTGAATTTGTCCTACACAACTCAATCACTTCATCACATAATCTAATCACAGGAGACATAAACCTACATCTACATGAAATAGACAATCCAGAAACAAAAGACTTTAAAAACTTTCTCTCTGTACTCAACTACACTCTCCCTTCACCCACTCAAACGCATGAAAAAGGCCATCATCTAGATATGGTAGCGATGTCCATAAAGGAAATCATAAACCCTCCCATCTCTCTCTCGGACGGTACTTGGAGTCATGATATCTGGTCCGACCATTTCACTTATTATTTCAATCTAATCTGGACCCGGCTAAAATCTAAGACACGCCCACGGACAAAAAGAGAACACCTCACAAGGGGCAATATCAATCCAGAGGAATATCGGTCACAATATGACTTACAAGCGAAGATAGAAGAAAAAGAAGGAGTTGACTTCTATGCTTACTGGATGAAAATTAGCACGTCCATCTTAGATAAAATTGTCCCTATATGAAAGAGCAAAAGCTCCTCAAACAAATACAACAAATGGTTTGACATTGAACTCCTAACAATGAAACAATCAGTAAGACGATTAGAAAGAATCTGGAAAAAAACGGGAAAACTTTCAGACCGAAACATCTGGAGATCCAACATAAAATTCTACAAACAACAGATAAAAGAAAAACGTATAACTTTTTACTCATCCAAAATTAACTCATCTAATACTAGCTCAAAAGGAGCCAACAAAAAAGAACTGTTTAACATAGTTACAAATCTATTCGACACCGCACGCCACATTCAACCCATGCATAATACCAAACTACCCTCAGCAAATGAACTAGCACAACATTTCGACTAAAAAATCAAAAACATAAGAAATAACTACTCGACAATTGCTGCATACGAACATCAATCAGTTGATATACCAAGAAATGTAATACCAGCGGACATGATCTGGAGTTCCTTCCACAACTCAGATTGGAATAACTACATCAAATTATATAACAAATACTCTAAATCATACTGTGTCCTGGACTCATGTCCCCCAGAGATTATGAAAGCAGCTCCACTAGGCTTTAAATTATCCCTATTGAATTATCTAACCAATAACCTAAACAATGGAAAATTCCTCGCCAATAATGGTCATATTATAATAATCCCAATCCCCCCAAATTGTAAAGAATCAGCAACATCAATAACCAACTACAGACAAGTAGCATCTATTCCATTTATGGTAAAAATCATGGAAGGATTGGTACACACCCAACTAATGGAATATCTCGACCAATTCTCTCTTCTGCACGAAACTCAATCTGGTTTTAGACCTTTATTTAGAACTGAAAAAGTAATTGCAGCCATTCTGGACAATTTGCGTTACTTGTTCAGTAAGAGCCTCAACGCCCTAATCATGCAATTTGATATGAGTTCTGCCTTTGATTTGGTGGACCATGGAAAACTGTTACAATGCCTAGACGCAATCGGAATCAGAGGAGAGGTACTGAACTGGTTTCGAGGTTTTCTTATATCACGCAACTACCAAGTCCGTTTTAATCAAGATCTCTCAGACACATGGAGCAATTCATCTGGCATGCCACAAGGATCGCCGCTATCCCCTTTGCTTTTCAATATTTACATGACCTCATTGGGTGCACAACTGTCCCAGCTGGGGATAAAACTATTTAGCTACTCTGACGACTTCACGATAATTATCTCATTCAACAACTCTGTCTCAGAAGTCACCCCCAAAGCAACAGAAGTACTAAATCGGATGGAGCAATGGATGTCTGAATTCAGACTAAAACTAAACTCAGAGAAAGCAAAATTTTTCATAGCATCGCCATACCCACTTGACACTAAAGCACCAATGTGCATCAATAACCTTAGTTATCCCATTCAACCCACTATGAAGATATTGGGAGTAACACTGGACCAGAACCTGACCATGAAAGACCAGGTAGACTCCTTGATCAGAAAAATCTTTCTCACCCTCTGGAAGCTTCGGTCCATCAGAGCTTACTTCGATGTCTCATCATTTCGAATTCTGGTACAATCCCTTATACTGAGCCAACTCAATTATTGTAACATCGCCTACTTGGCACTCCCCCAGAAGTATATGCGGCAATTGCAACTAGTTCAAAATGCAGCAGTTAGACTACTTTGTAGACTGAAGAAGTTTGATCACGTGACACCTTCCTATTGACTTTTACACTGGCTGCCGATGGAGGCACGTGTGAAATTCAATTTTGGTTGTTTTTGCTTCAAGGTACTTTATGGCTTAGACCCTAAATACATTAGAGACCTTTTCTCTTTCACAACCAACAGACACCTATAAAAAAGGTGGTGGCTTAGCCGTAATATTTAGAGAATTTTTATTGACCCTGGTTGAAAAATCCACAGGCACTGTGCCTATTGAATTCTTACATTTAACCATTCAAACAAAACCCAAAACAGATATATTGTTAATTTATCTTCCTCCCCCAATAAATTTGGACAATATGGCTTTCCTGATGTCTTTACTGTTTGATTTTGGTAGTTCTTCCTCAAACCCAGTAATTTTAGGTGATTTTAATATTCATTTCGATGATCAAAACAATAATTTCACTAAAACAGTTCTTTCTTATATTAATCAATTGGATCTGTTTTCATTAGTAACCCAACCGACTCACCAAGCAGGTCATACCATAGATTCAGTATTTATACCAATTTCTATAAAGGAAAATTTTTTTTTAAATTGTTGTTTATCAGTTCCCTGGTCTGATCATTTTTTCATTTCATTAACATATGTTAGCTCTTTCACTAGATCTAAGTCTACACAACAAACTATTCTATATAGAAATTTCAATGAACTTTCTTATAATACAATCCAATCTACATTCAAGTTAGATTTTTCAAATTCAGCTACTACCTCAATAGATGAATTAACCGACTTATGGAATAACGCTATTCATAATACTTTGAATAAACTTATTCCAATTCAAAAAAAGGTTATTTCTGCACGTAAAGTTAGGAACCCTTGGTTTACCACAGAGCTTTTACTCCACAAGAAACAATTACGATCTCTTGAACGGAGATGGAGAAAGGATAAATCCCAGGAAAATCATTCTATATATAGGGATCATATGAATTTCTATAAAACTAAAATTAATCAAACGAAAATGAAATATTATTCTGAAAAGATACTTAAAGCTAAAAATTCTTCAATTCTTTATAATATTCTTAACAAAATAACATCACATATTAATTTACAGTGTGATTCCAATAGCTTAGTTCCTACAGCCCAGACAATTGCGAATCATCTCTCAGAGAAAATTATAAATATTAGGAAGTCTTTTATAAATCCTTCTCTTATAAGTGATTCCGAACAGTTTAACTCAGACTGGTTATCCTCGAAATGTTCGAAATTCAAAATACCTAGTTTAAATGAAATAGAAATGGTTCTAAAAACTCTGAATATCAAAAGTTCAAAAGCGGATTTAATTCCACCTTTTTTTCTAAAAAAATATTTTAATATCTTTGGACCTCTGATTCATATCTTAGTTACAGAGAGTTTAATTCAACAAAGGGTTCCATTAAATTGGAAAAAATCATATATTCGTCCAATTATCAAGGATAAAAAAGTTGGTCAAGATGAACTTTCTAATTATAGACCGATATCTACGATTCCATTCTTGGCTAAATTAACAGAAAAAATTGTCTTTAATCAGATATCAGAGTTTATTGAACAAACCAATGTGTTACATCCTAATCAAACTGGTTTTAGAAAACACCATAACACAGAGCACTCACTTCTTGGAATGACTTCTTCAATTCATTATTTCTTAGATCACCATCAATCGGTGCTTTTAGTTTCTCTTGATCTATCAGCAGCGTTTGATACTATTGATCACCATTTACTTCTTGCTAGACTTCAGACTATTGGGGTGACTGATGAAGTTCTAGCTTGGTTCACTTCATACTTTACTGAGCGTACCTCTATAGTTGATTTCAATAATACTGCATCTCTTCCATCCCAGGTTTCTTATGGAGTTCCACAGGGATCTATTCTCTCACCCTTACTCTTCAATATTTTTTTAGCTCCTTTGATGACTTTATGCCAATCAGTAGGATTTCAAGTTTTTGCTTATGCCGATGATATTCAATTATTACACCCTTTAAACAATAACAATTTAACTGATATCTCATCCATTAATGAGAAACTTGAACAAGTATATCATTGGCTAAACAAAAACAGATTGGCTCTCAATATTAATAAAACCAATGTGATGCTATTTCCTTGGAAAGATAGTTTCTCTCTTGCTCATCCGATATTAATCAATAATGTTCCCTTACAATCAGTTAAGAATATAAAAATTTTAGGTGTTATTTTTGATAATAAACTAAATTTCCATGATCATATCAGTAATATTGTGAAAATCACTTTTTACAGATTACGTAAAATTCGTTCCATTTCAAAATTTCTCTGTTCTAAATCACTTACTATACTTGTTCACTCTTTGGTGATGTCCAAGCTCGATTACTGCAATTCTTTATTCAAAGGGATTGCACTTCATGAAATAAAACGATTACAAATCATACAGAATACAGCAATAAAATTAATCAATAATTCAAAAAAATATGATCATGTAACACCACTTCTTAAAGAGGCGCATTGGCTTCCTGTTAATTATAGAATCACTTATAAGTTATGTATAACTATTTTCAAAACTTTGACTAATAAGACTCCTGCTTTTTTATATAGATCACTGATTCCTTATTCTACTAAAAGAATTTTAAGATCTAGCGAACAAAATCTGCTAACAATTCCATCATTAAAAATTATCAATACTAGGAGACAATTTATTTTTTCCTGTATGGCACCGCAAACTTGGAATGCCCTTCCTATTGTGCTGCGGGATGAGAAAGACTTGGGTAAATTTAAAACTGCGTTAAAAACTTTCCTTTTTAAAGACGCTTTTTTTACATAATTTATTTATTTTATACATTCTGTTTAATGGTCAATTTATTGGGTATATTTAAATCTGTGTTAAAATTTTACCGTTTTAATGATCCCTTCTTCACATAATTCTTTTATATTTTAAGAATGATGATTATTTGATCAATCCTGTTCTAATTACATTATTTTGTGTTTTCTTTCATTGTCTTATCTTTATTTAAAATTGTATTTCTTCCCTTCTTTCCCTTTGTTTAACTATGCTTAAAATTATTGTTTTTTAGTTATTACTTAAATATATTGTCTGCATTGTAATATAATGTATTGTTACTGTATTTTAGATTTATATTGTAAATTTTAAATGTACATCGCTTAGAATATCTGATTAAGCGATTTATCAAGTCCCATAATAAACTTGAAACTTGAAACTTGAACACAAGCGAAGCTCACACCCGAACTTTGTTTCTCCAACGGTTAGAGGTTGTAAATTTAAAAGTTATCACCAACATCTTTTCGCACATCAAGCAGCATTATGGGGTAAAGACCTTGAACAATTGCTCGTGCCTACTACCGATGGGGAATTCAGGAAACGCCTAAAAACACATCTGTTCCTGAAATACTTAGGAAACCAACCTATACAATCTTAGTCCTCAACAAACGATCGCTAGAACTATCAATCACTAAGTCTGTACTTTGTTTATTCCATTCAATCTGTAACATTTCTAATCATTGTAAACTTCATAAACTTCACGGTCTTGCGGTATATAAACTGTTATTATTATTATTATTATTAAACGGAGGGGTGTCTGACCCCTTCCCTTTGGGGAGAGGCATGAAACAGGGTTGCCCCCGTTACCCGCTTGTCTTTCTTCTCTCTCTGGAGCCCCTAGCCATATGGATTCATCAGGATCCTGCACTGGATGGGCTGCGTGTAGGTAGCCAAGAGTTCCACATAAGCATGTTCGCCAACATGCTATTAAATGTCAAGCATGCTGATTGGACCGTTCAAACCTTAATGTCCCTTATCAGTTTATATGGCAAATTCTATGGCCTATAAATTAACTTCGAAAAGACGGATGCTCTTTTGCTGAGCACCCCTGCATTGGAGTCTTGGTGTGCAGGGTTGGATATTGGCACAGCACCTGGGAAGTTGAAATATTTGGGCATTATGCTTTATCGGGACCTGAGAAAATTATATGCAGCAAACATTACTGCTACTATTGGGAAAATAAAAACCTTAAGCCACAAATGACGCTCGCTCCTTCTCCTTGCTGGGCCAGGTAGCCCTGGTAAAAATAGTGCTGTTTCCAAAACTACTATATCCACTCCAGACCATACCAGTTTGGATATCGCATGGTGATGAGCATTCTTACCAATCTATTATTCACTCTTTTATTTTGGGAGGTAAAGTGGACCGTATTAGTGCTCTTAAGTTGACCCAAAGTAAGGCCAGGGGTGGCCTTGGCTTACCCGCCCTCTGCGTTTACAATGTTGCGGCACTTACATTACATTACATTACATTACGGATTTCTATTCCGCCTATACCTTGCAGTTCAAGGCGGATTACAAAAGATTTGACTGGACATTTTCCAGTGAAGATACAATTTATTTATTTTTTTTTTTTGACAGAGGAGAGATAGCTGGATAGATTCCTAAGGGGATTTAGGGGTTGGATAGTAAAATGACAGTGCCGAACTGTGTGATATGGACAAAGAGAATATTGTTAGAGTAGGTAAGATTACCATCTAATTTTTGGGGTCTGTTTGCTTGGAAGGTGTTTAGGTGGGTTATTTGGGGACGTAATATCTTGAGGTAGGTGAAGAATGGTTAAGATATTTGGATGAATTTTTTGAAAAGCAGGGTTTTGATTTCTTTTCGGAATGTTTTGAAGTCGTCCGATGTTGTCAGCAGATTGGAGATGGTATGGTTGAGTTTTGCTGCATGTGTTGCCAGAAGGTTGTCAAACAATTTCTTGCGTAGTGTGCCTTTGAGTGGGGGAAAGGTTTGGGGTTCTTCTGTGTCTTGAGGTGGAGATCTGGTTTAAGCGGTTGTTTAGGTAGGAAGGGGAAGAGCCATGTAACGCTTTGAATAATAGGCAGTAGAATTTGAATTGAATTCGTGCTTGTATGGGTAACCAGTGGGAGTCTAAGAAGGCAGTAGTTATGTGATCATATTTTCTGAGTGAGTAGATCAGTCTGAGGGCGGTGTTTTGTATGGTCTGGAGTCTTTTTATCATAGTGGCTGGACAAGGAAGATAGAGGGAGTTACAGTAGTCCAGCAGACCTAAGACTAGGGATTGGACAATTAGTCTGAATTGTGCTGGGTTGAAGAATTTTCTGATTTTACGTAGATTTCTCATGGTTAGAAAAGCTTTCTGGGTCGTCTTGTTGATTTGGGACTGCATTGTGCAGCATCTGTCTATTATAACTCCTAGGAGTTTTAGTTCGGGTTGTATTGGGTATTTGGTGTTTTTGATTTTCAGTTCTGTGATGGCAGGCGTTTTGGCCTGTTCGAGCAAGAGGAATTTTGTTTTTTCTGAGTTTAGTTTTAGTTTGTGATCCATCATCCATTTTTCTACTGTATCTAAGGTTGTTTCCAGCTTTGTTGTGGTGGTGGTATCTGATGGGTCGAAGGGGAGGAGTATGGTGATGTCGTCTGCGTAGCTGAAGGATGTGACATTTAGGTTATCTAGAGTGGCTCCTAGGGAGGAGAGAAAGAGGTTGAAGAGCATAGGTGAGAGTGGTGATCCTTGTGGAACTCCGCAGGGGTTTGCCCATGGCTCTGATTTTATATCATTGTACTTTACCCTGTAGGTTCTTGATTTGAGGAACCCTTGAAACCAATTGTAGACCTTGCCTGAGATCCCTATGGTGTCGAGTATTTGTAGTAATATGGTGTGGTCAACTAGGTCAAATGCTGCGGAGAGGTCTAGTTGTATTAACACCATCTTTTTTCCCTTACTGATGTGTTGCCGGGCTGTATCTAGAAGTGAGACAAGTAGTGTTTCTGTACTATGGTTAGTTCGAAATCCTGATTGTGAAGGGTGGAGTAAGTTATGTTTTTCCAGGTAGTTAGTGAGGTATTGAGCTACTAGACCTTCTATTATTTTAACGTATATTGGTATTGAAGCGATAGGTCTGTAGTTGGCGGGGCTATCTATTGGGCCTTTGTGATCTTTCATGATTGGGGTGATTAAAATCTCTCCTAGGTCCTGTGGGAATTGGCCTTCTGTCAATGTGGTTTGAATCCATAGCATGAAGTTAGTTTTGAATGTGATGGAGGCGTTTGATAACAGGTAGGTGGGGCAATTATTTAGGTCGCTGGAGGCATGGCTGTATTTATTGTATAGTCGATTCATATCCGACCAAAGTAGGATTGGGAAGTTGGACCAGCTTCTGTCTGCAACAATGGCTTCCCCTGTTGATGGGTTTGTTGTTATCTTTTCGAGATGGGTGTGTGTGTTGATGAATGCGGTTCTGATGTTGGTGATCTTGTTTTTGAAATGGTCTGCTAGGTGGATTGCTGTCGGTGGGTGGATTCCTTGTGTGGCAAGGTAAGGTTTGGTATCAGTGAGGTTCTTTACTAGGTTGAATAGCTTTTTTGTGTCTGGGGTTTTTGTGCCTATCATTTTGGAGTAGTAGGTTTTCCGGTTTTCCTTGAGTTTGGTTTTGTATTGGTTAATTTGATTTCTCCATGCTGTTTTAGAGTGTTCAGAGCTCTTATTTTTTTTCCAGTCTCTTTCAAGTTGTCTGCATAGCTTTTTTTCTTGGAGAAGTTCGGAGTCGAACCATTTATCAGAAGGTCTGCATATTTTAAATTTTAGTTTTTCTGGGGCTAGCTCATTCAGGATGGTTTCGCTTATGGTTCGCCATTGGGATGTAAATTCGTTGGGGGCTATGTTGTTGATGGCGTGGTCTGCTTTATCCCAGAATGTGGAGGGTTCGATTTTTTGGCGTGCTTTGAAGGAGGTTTTTTTTGAAGGTTGCTTGTTGATGCTTTGAGGCCAGTTGATGTTAAAGGTGTATTTATAGTGATCTGACCAGAGGGAGGGGTGCCAGGTCCCATTTGAGATATGGATTTCGGGTTTGTGAGGGTGTTGGGTCATGTAAGCAGCGACATCTAGTTGGTGGCCTTTTTCGTGTGTGGGTTGGGGGTTGAGGATCTGGTAGTTCAGTGCTTTGAGGTATGAGAGAAAATTTAGTACTTGATTAGAGGTGTGATCTTCTAGATGGAGGTTTATGTCTCCTAGGAGTAGGTTATGAGGTGATGTTATGGAATTCTGGTAAATGAATTCTTCGAGAGCTTGTTTATTTTCATTCCATTTTCCTGGTGTTGAGTAACAGAGGATGCATGTTAATGTTCCTATGAGAGAATCATCGGATAGTTGACAGGCTAGGAGATCTAGGTGGGAGGTGGAGTGTTTGTCTAGGGTCTTTATATTAATGTTGTTTTTGAGTATGATGGCTAGACCTCCACCACGTTTTTTTTTTCTGCAGATCAGTTCTATTTTGTAACCTGTTGGGCAGAGTTCTGTGATGGTGGGATCGGATTCCGAGGTTAGCCAGGTTTCGGATAGGAATAGGCAGCTTAGTTGTTTTTTAATTATCCAGTCCTTAATAAGGTCTGCTGGATCCACGAACATCTGGTATCTTCCCATTGCTAGTCCCCTCTGGCACTGCTTGAAGACTGCTGTTCACCCTGGTCTTTTTCATATATTATCCATAAGTCTGAAGGGGTGAGAGAGGGGCTCCGCACCCCGCTTTTTTGTTCCTTTTATCTTTTCAAAAAGCCAGGCGCTGGTGGCGGCTGCAGCAGAGCAAGCTCCCCTTTTCTGTCCCTTCTTTGTAATCTGGATTTTGTTCCAGGTGTGCAAGGGCTTGCAGGTCTGCGGGGGCGTGACACGACCATAGGTGTTGCATTGCAACTGGGTGGGGGAGAATTCCCCTCTCTCGCACAGATGCATGCTGCATGGCATTTACCTTCCACTCACTCTTACACCCATCTCCAAATTCACCACTATCACTGCTCACTGGAATGGGAGCATGGGGATCAATGGGCCTATGGCAAATTGGATCTGCTTTTCCTTTCTACATGGTAGGGGGAGGGCAGAGACTGTTCCGGGGAGGGGTGTTTGTCCTCTTTAGTGCGGGAATAATAATAATAACTTTATTTTTGTATACCGCAGTACCAGAATAGTTCAAAGCGGTTTACATGACAAGAGACTGTACATCGACAGCGAAGTTACAAATAAGTCAATCAATCAATATAGCTTAGCAAGTCGGGAGCAGGCAAGAAGTTGATAGCGAGGTTATAAACAAGTCAATCAGTGTAGCTTAGGAAGTCGGGTGCAGGTAGGTAGGAGGCAGGTAGGTAAGAGGTGCAGGTAGGTGGGAGGTACAAGGCACAGTTAAAGGTCTACTAAATTGGGGCTGGAGGTATCATACATGATATCCATCTCCTCTTTCAAACACTGAAGAGTCATGTGAAAGTGGTGTCCCTGCAAGAGACACAATACAAAATTCTGCATAGAGCATATCTCACTGGCGCTCCGTGGGCACACTATGGGGCTGTGGTCTACTGACAAGTGTCTTAAATGTAAACACCAAAGGGGTACCTTCCTTCACTCCTTTTTTGATTGTCCGCACTTGACTATCTGGGACTCTATACAACGCTGTTTCGCTGGGACTGTGCCCTAGAACGGTCCTGCCTTATTGTTGGGGGATGTACAGAGTTGGCACACCTTGGCCTGGTCCTGTCTTCACAGAAATTTATCCTGCATGCTATCCTTTTGGGGAAAAACTTATTTTGAAGTACTGGGTCTCTAAGTAAGCTCCCCCTTATTCTATGTGGATTGCCCTGATAAAACCACAGGCATGATATGAGCTGGACACCTACTCATCTCACCCGCAGGACGTATAGAAGCCTTATTGTGCTTTATGGAAGGAATTTCTTGACAGCAATGCTTGAATATCATTGTATGTACTTGGCTGTTATTAGGTCTTGAGTTCTGATTGCTATGCAGTGTTCTCGTCCAGCCACCCAATGCTACTTGCCTTCCCATACATCTCGGCCCGCTGCTCTGCCATAGGGGCCACCCACGTACCCCTGAACTTGGGGTCCTTGCTGGTTCTATTTTCACTCACTGCTGGTCTGGTGTCCCATTTTATGTTTCAACAGTTTTGAGTTTCGAGTTTACCTGCTCGGAGAAGGTGGTGTCCCCCGGTAGTGTGTGTGTGTGAGTGCATGTGCAGATGTGTGGCTTTGTGTGCTTTGTATGCTTGGAACGGATGGAAGTGTTGAATCATTTGGGGATTCTATCTCATTAATATAAAATAGACTGGGGCTGCTGGCTAGTATATATTCCTATTTTTACCACTCCAGCTCTCTTGTCACTTCTTTGACCCTGATATCTTGCCCATCTTGCTCATGTGTTATTTTGGTAAATGCTTTCCTTGCACATGCTTGTTTTCATGGTTGTTTTGCTGCATTGTTCTCTGTACATGCTGTTTGGCTGCCTTTTGTCTCAATAAACATGATGATGATTAAAAAAAAAAGAAGTTAAAAGGATTAGTCGCAAAGGTTAGGACTGTAAACCAGGAATTGATGTTATTTAAAAATACCATCGTGTGCCCAGACCAGAAGTATTCCATGTATCAGAAAGGTGGAAAGAAGAGGAAACAAAAGCTAGTGTGGTTAAAAGGTGAAGTGAAAGAGGCAATTAGAGCCAAAAAAACATCCTTTAAAGCAGTGTTTTTCAACCTTTTTTGGGCAAAGGCACACTTGTTTCATGAAAAAAATCACGAGGCACACCACCATTAGAAAATGTTAAAAAATTTAACTCTCTGCCTATATTGACTATATATAAAGTAATTCTCTTGAATAGGAATCAAATAAACACAAAGAAAGTATTTTATAATTACTTTATTACGAAATAAAAATTATAAAAATTATAAAATACTTTATTCAGTGCGAAACCTGGGCCTGTTTGGCTGAACACAAAGCTGATATTCTGGCTGGAATCGAAGAAAGACACACACGTAGCTCTTCGTCAACAGCTCTCAGTCTCTCTCTGTATTTGGTTTTTATAGCATACAAAAATAGACAAATATACCCTCCATCCTTTTTATTAAACCACAATAGCAGTTTTTAGCGCAGGGAGCTGCGCTGAATGTCCAGCGCTGCTCTTGACGCTCATAGGCTCCCTGCGCTAAAAAACACTATTGCGGTTTAGTAAAAGGTGACCATATTGTAAAATATAGACAGCAGATATAAATTCAGAACTGTGCATAGTAAGTGAAGGGAAGTTTTCATCTCTGGGAATTTACCCAGTTAACTATTAAGTTATTTGGGCAAATTCATTTGAAAACTGTGGTAATACTGCCTCCACTTTGCTAAATTTAAAATAAAATCATTTTTCCTACCTTGTCTGGTGATTTCTGGTTGCACTTTCTTCTTCTGACTGTGCATCCAATCTTTCTTCCCTTCTATCAGCCTGTATGCTTTCTCTCCTCCACACCTCATTCCCTCCCCCAACTTTTTCTTCCTCTCTCCCTGACCTTTCTTTCTTTCTTTCTTTCTTTTTTTCTGTTTCTCTTCTTTCCTTCTGTTTCCCTGCCTGCCCCCTTTCTTTCTTTCTCCCTGCCGTTCCCCAAGCCACTGCCACTGCTGCTGCCATCGGGGAACAGGACCCACCAATGGATAACAGGCCCCAAAGCCGACGCCGACGCATGCTCTCCCTGACGTCAATTCTGCAATCGGAGAGGAAGTTCCGCCCAGCCAGGCAGCGATTGGCTGGCCCGAACTTCCTCTCCGACTGCAGAATTGACGTCAGGGAGAAGAAGACTTATCGGCTCGATAGATTAGATCGCCAAGACAAAGTGAGTCCTGGGTGATCGACTCACTTTGCCTTGGCGAGCTACTGGCGCCCCTGCCTCGGGCCCCCTGTCAGCTCCGGGCCCGGCGGACCTGCGGCACACCAGGCAACATCTCGCGGCACACTAGTATGCCGCGGAACAGCGGTTGAAAAACACTGCTTTAAAGAATGGAAAAAGGATCCGAATGAAGAAAATAAGAAGAGACACAAGAACTGGCAAGTTAGATGCAAAGCATTGATAAAGACAGCCAAGAAAGAATATGCAGAGAAACTTGCAAAAGAGGCAAAAACTCATAACAATTTTAGGTACATCAGAAGCAGAAAACCTGTGAGGGAATCTGTGGGACTGTTGGATGATCAAGGAGCAAAAGGAGTGCTCAGGGAGGATAAGGCCATAGCAGAGAGACTAAATGAATTATTTGCTTTGGTCTTTATGGAAGAAGATGTAAGAGATCTACCAGAACTGGAATAAGTTTTCAAGGGTGATGATGCGGAGGAACTGAAAGAAATTTTGGTGAATCTGGAAGATATACTAATCCAAATGGACAAGTTAACAAGTGATAAATCACCTGGACCGGATGGTATATATCCCAGAGTATTAAAAGAACTCAAACATGAAATTGCTGACCTGCTGTTAGTGATCTGTAACCTGTCAATAAAATCATCTGTAGTACCTGAAGATTGGAGGGTGGCCAATGTTACGCTGATTTTTAAAAAAGGGTTCCAGGGGAGATCCGGGAAATTACAAACTGGTAAGCCTCACTTCGCTGCTGGGAAAAATGGTGGAAGTGTTGTTAATAGATGATTTTAACATGCTGGATGTGCAATCAACACATGAATTCAGATGTTCAGAAGCTGAGGAGTCCATCTCTATTGATTTTTTAACAAAATCGAGAGGTTTTGAGGCAGAAAAATTTGAAAAATAAAAAAGATAGTTGTAAATCCAAGATGGCTGTTGCCAGAAAAACTGTGCCAAAAAACAGCCTGTAGAAACTAATTGAAAAAATAAATGCTGAAATTCTTTTCTGCCTATTCGCTTTAATAGTTCCTTTCTACCCGGGATAGATGGGCCGAGTTTTGCTCGGTGGGAAACAAGGGGCATTCATTATGTGTTTCTGTTGGTTGATGATAATGACAAAATTAAGTCCTTTGATCTCCCACTCACTGATTATTTTGCTTATATGCAAATTCAACATTACATTTCTTCTTTATCCTCTAGTTCTTTGCAGGCCTCTTGCCAAGAGATGTTGTCTATGGCTTTTACCATTGGTTCCCAACTTCCTGTTCCCCTTAAATTCCATCATCGCCATTTGAAGGATGAGTCCCCTTTGTTTGACCATTCTAAATTCCGGGATGCTTGGGCTCGTGACCTTGCAGCAGTTACCTGATGATGTGCTTTTGCAGGCTGTTGCAGGTTGCCTTCCTTTCGAAAATATACCTCTAGGGAGCAACATTATAAGTTGGTCTTCTGTTTGTACATTTCTCCTAAGAGGGCTTCTCTCTCTGGCTTTCGTGAGAATGCTGCCTGTCCTCGATGCCAGACTCCTGATACGGGCTTGTGACACATGTTCTGGACTTGCCCTAATGTTCAACATTTTTGGAATACCATATTTGTTTTTGTAGAGCACATTTGGAACATTACAATTCAATGCTCGCCTTTGTTCTCATTTGGAGCTGTTCCCCATTATTTCCCTCGTACAAGAGGGGCTGCTGCTTTCCTTAAGTGGACTGTCCTAGTTGCCTTGCTATGTATCTTGCTGAAAGGGCTTGAGGGTGACACACCAGACTACTCCATTTGGCGCTGTTGGATGATTACTCTCTTGATGTGGGAATGGACGCACCTTTCAACACATTTGGGAACCCTTTTGGACTAACATGACTCCTTTGGCTCGCAGCCGTTTACTTAACTGTTGACTTCATGTTTTCTGTTTCACCTTGTTGCTATTGGCATGCCTGATTTCCTTTGTATTTTCTTTGTACTGCTGTTGTACTTGGAAGGAGGACCCGGGGGGGGAGGGGTGTTGGGGGGGATTGGTTGGGGGCGGGGTGGGGGTTGCTCAGGGGGAGGAGCAGTGTGGGGACTGGGTTCTGTAATCTCAAAAGTTGAGCTTGTTTGCAGTTCGTTTTGTATCTCTGTTTGGTATTCTTGATGTGCTCAATAAAATATATTTGAATATAAATGCTGAAATTGGGGTTTTGGAAGTGAGAGACCAGAACCCTACCCCCAGAAACCCTCCCAAATTACTTTTTTAAAACCTCCCTCCCTCCCCCCCCCCATTTTCCCATAGAAAATAATAGGGTTGTACTCACAGTCTCTGCAGTGCCTGCCTGTTAGCTCTCTCTCTCTGCAGCTGAAGTGAAGCAAAAGGAATTTCTGCCTCAGTATTTCATCAAACAGTCCACTCTTCACAATCTTCGGGCTGCCAGTTAGATGGACCCCAACTGAAACCTCTGCCCCTTCAACATGTGACTAGGGGCAGGAAAATGCAGCCTGCACCCTGATGGCTCTTACTTATGGTGCAATCAGTCTGCGTTTAAGCCTCTGAAAGGTTCAGAAGCAAGCTTGCTCCCAGAGGAATGGACCCCAAGCTTGGAGGTGCCATACAGCAGGCTAGCTCCACAGGTCCACCTGAAGCTTGCTCTATGAAGCTGTAGTCCAGCTCCATGGAAACTGCTTCCTTTTCTAGGAAGAGAACCCCTGAAAAAGGGGGTCTCAGGGCAATGAAGCCACCGAAAGAGTTGAACTTACGTTAAAAAAAAAAAAAGCAGAGCAGGTCAGAAATACTTCGCTTTGCAGAAAGAAAAAACTGTAGGGGGCTCTGCGTTCCTCTGTTTTATGGGAGGAGCCAAAAACAATTTGTGTGGCTTTCTGCAAGACCTAGTTTGCGGGTATAGATTGAACACCTATCATACAGATTCCAGAAAGCACAGTTACTTACCATAACAGGTGTTATCCAGGGACAGCAGGCAGCTATTCTCATATATGGGTGACGTCATCCGACGGAGCCCCGATGCAGACGCCTCACAAGCAGACTTGCTTGAAGAAACTAGAAGTTTCGAGTCGCCCGCACTGCGCATGCGCGAGTGCCTTCTCGCCCAGTTCAGATAGCTAGAAGAGAAGCCAACCAGGGGAGGTGGGTGGGATGTGAGAATAGCTGCCTGCTGTCCCTGGATAACAACTGTTACGGTAAGTAATTGTGCTTTATCCCAGGACAAGCAGGCAGGTATTCTCACAAGTGGATGACCTCCAAGCTAACCAAAGTAGGATGGTGGGAGAGTTAGCAACTTAGGAGAATAAATTTTGCAATACTGTTTGGCCAAACTGTCCATCCCGTCTGGAGAAAGTATCCAGTCAATAGTGAGAAGTGAAGGTATGAACCGAGGACCAAGTGGCAGCTTTACAAATTTCCTCAATAGGTGTAGATCTGAGGAAAGCCACAGAAGCTGCCATTGCTCTGACTTTATGGGCTGTGACTTTACTGTGAAAAGGAAATCCAGCCTGGGAATAGCAGAATGAGATACAAGCCGCCATCCAATTGGAAGATGGTGTGTTTAGAAATTGGATGTCCCAACTTATTTGGATCAAAAGAGACAAAAAGTCGAGGAGCAGTTCTGTGTGGTTTGGTGCATTCCAAGTAGAAGGCCAAAGCACGTTGTCACAACCCTAGCCCTAAAGCTCGGTTTGTGCCAGGGAAGGCTCTGCCTAACCCTAACCTGGCCTTAAAGAGGGCTAACCATTGTGACAGATTAAACACCCATAAGAAGGAAGGCTCTGAATGTACATTTAAACCTCAGCTTACAAAACCCTGGGGAGGTGAGGAGCATGGGGAGAACAGCCTGGAACAGCCTCACAGCAAATCCACCAGGTCAGCTAATTCTCAGCTGCAGGGTTTAATTAGAAGCCCCAGGAAATCTCAACACAAGCTACAGGCTGCCCTGCCCCCGCACAGAACTGGGCGTGGTCGCCTCAGTGCTCTAGAGGCAGCACTGAGGAGAAACCAGTCAGTTTATCCTGGGACAGCCCAGGAAGGAGGATCGCAGGATAGCTCTCCTGAACCTCAGAGCTTCCAGGACATTGAGATGGTGGAAGCAGCCCCTGTCTCTGAAGCCAACCAGCTAGCTGATCGAGAGCCTATGGAATTGATGGACACTATCATGGATACAGAAGCCTGTGTAATGGATGAAAGTTAAGTGCAAGACCTTTTACTTTCTGGTGTGCTTATTTTTGTGAATTTGGTTTTTTTGTTGAAACCTGCTTGCACCTGTTTAGAGTCAGTGAGTAGTGCTGGGCTCTCACTGCAAGGTGCCTGAAACCTGGAAGTTTTAAACCAGGTTTATTTTGCTTGGAAGTGTTTGTTTGTGTTTGCCTTTTGAGACTTGAGTGAAACTGCAATATGGACTTTGTATAGGGGTATTAGCATGGGGAGAATCCACAGAAGATCCTCAGGGCGGGATTGTGGGGCCATTTGTGGCATACTGTTTAAAACAGGTTTGAATAAGTGGATTCAGCTACTCCCCTCCTCCACCAACTACTTCTGAGTTGGTTGGGGCCAGGCCTACTTCAATCCAGGCCTGGGTGCAGCACTTTCAGTCTTCAAGGAAAGGGCTATAGTTTTTTCCTGTCTGCTGGCTAAAGGCAGATGTACTAAGACTGGGCTATTACAGACTAAGTGACTACTCACCTGTTATACCTGTACGGAAGGTGTGGGTTGTTTATTTTTGCAACCCTTTATTCTTTCATGTTTTCTTTTGTTCATGAAAGGAATGAACTAAACCCTATTCAGGGTCTGTGAATTCAATAAATTGGGACTTTACTTTATTTTGAACCTCATTGTTCCTGACCTTTTTGTATTGCTTTATTGACTGAGAGACCAGCAGGACTTCCAGCATCATCTGGAAGCAAGTGAGACGCAGGCTATTCTGGGCGCTGACCGGGGCCATCGTACAAACCAGCACCGGCAGAGCCACGTTTACAGTCCAGAATATGAAGAGCAGATTCTCCAGGGTGAGAATGAGGCTTTGGAAAAAACACTGGAAGTACGATAGACTGATTGAGATGAAATTCTGAGACCACTTTAGGCAGGAATTTCAGATGAGTACGAAGAACCACCTTGTCATGATAGAACACAGTGAATGGTGGAACAGTAACCAAAGCTTGTAGCTCACTGACTCGATGAGCAGAAGTGAGGGCAATGAGAAACACCACTTTCCAAGTGAGATACTTCAAATGAGCCTTATCAATTGGTTCAAATGGAGGCTTCATGAGTTGAGAAAGGACAACATTGAGGTCCCAAACCACAGGAGGCGGTTTGAGAGGAGGTTTAACATTGAAAAGTCCTTTCATGAATCTGGAAACCACCGGATGAGCAGAGAGGGGCTTCCCTTCAATAGGCTGATGAAAAGCTGCAATTGCACTGAGATGGACTCGAATAGATGTAGATTTGAGTCCAGAGTTGGATAGGTGCAAAAGATAGTCCAAAACAGATTATAAGGAGGAATGTTGAGGCTCCTTATGATGAGAGGAACACCATGTAGAAAATCTAGTCCATTTTTGGTGATAGCATTGTCTAGTTGTAAGCTTTCTAGAAGCTTCTAAAACTTTTCTTACAGATTGAGAAAACTGAAGAGGGGCTATGTTGAGAGGTACCAGGCTGTCAGGTGTAGAGACTGCAGGTTGGGATGAAGCAGAGATCCCTGACTGTGTAAGCAGAGAAGGAAAAACTGGTAGAAGGCATGGCTCCCTGCTGCTGAGTTGAAGTAGAAGGGAATACCATGGTTGTCTCGGCCTCCGAGAAGCGATTAGAATCATGGTGGCATGATCGTTCTTCAATTTGACTAGAGTCTTGAGAATGAGAGGGAATGGAGGAATTGCATAGAGGAAAAGATTCGTTCATTCCAGGAGAAAAGCATCTTGCCTCGAGGTGGTGGAGCATATCCTGGAACAGAACTGAGGCAGTTTGTAGTTTTGGGGAGCTGCAAAGAGGTCTATCTGAGGCGTTCTCCACTGTGAGAAAATGTGATGAAGAGACGAGGAATGGAGAGTCCATTCGTGAGGTTGCAGAAGACGACTCAAGTTGTCTGCCAAGAAATTCTGAGCCTCTTGAATGTAGACAGCTTTGAGGAAGTTGTTGTGATGGACTGCCCAGTCCCAAACTTCCAGAGCTTCTTGACAAAGGGAGGCAGACCCCGTCCCTCCCTGTTTGTTGACATAATACATGGCGACTTGGTTGTCCGTGCGGACGAGGACTACTGTGTCGTGAAGGAGATGTTAAGAAGCATGGAGAGCTTTGAGGATTGCTCTGAGTTCCAACTGATTGATATGACACTGACGATCCGGACTGGTCCAGAGGCCTTGAGTACGGAGACCATCGAGATGAGCGCCCCAAACGTAGGTCGACGAGTCTGTCGTGAGGACCTTCTGATGAGGGGGCATTTTAAAAAGCAAGCCTCTGGAAAGATTGGAAGAGAGCATCCACCAACGGAGAGATTTCTTCAAAGGAGTGACTGTGATGTGTTGAGAAAGAGGATTGCAAACCTGCGTCCATTGAGATGTCAGGGTCCACTGAGGAATTCTGAGGTGTACTGTGGATGCCATGTGACCCAGAAGCATCATCATGTGTCTCGCAGAGATGGAAAAGCGAGAAGACACTGTGTGACAGAGGTGAAGCAGAGCTTCCAGACGTTGTTGTGGAAGGAATGCTCTGAGTTGGACAGTGTCTAGAACAGCTCCAATGAATTGTAGATTCTGAAAGGGTTGAAGTTGGGACTTGGGAAAGTTGATTTCGAATCCCAAACTTTGTAGGAACCAGGTATTCCGTTGGGTCGCTACAATAACCCCTTGAGATGTGGAATCTTTGATGAGCCAGTTGTCGAGGTAGGGAAATACCTGAAGACCATGATTCCTTAGAGCTGCCGCTATCACAACCAGGCACTTGGTGAACACTCTGGGAGATGAAGCCAGGCCAAAGGGTAGTACTCTGTATTGAAAATGCAGATTCCCCACCTGAAATCTGAGGTATTGATGGGAGGTCGGATGAACGGGGATATGAGTATAGGCCTCCTTGAGATCCAGTTCTGCTCGAGAAGGGGATAGAGAGATGCCAGGGACAACATTTGAAACTTTTCCTTGACCAAAAATTTGTTGAGAGCCCTGAGATCCAAAATGGGTCACAGATAGCCCATCTTCTTCGGAACAAGGAAGTAACGGGAGTAAACCGATGCTTGAGCTTCCTGAAGAAGGGCGGTCTGGGATGGATTAGAAGGATACTCTCTTGGAGGAAGCTCTGGTGGAACCTGAGTGAAATGAAGAGAGTATCCTTCCCTTATGATGGTAAGTACCCAGAGATCGGATGTAATGACCGTCCATCGGTTGTAAAAATGATGGAGACGACCTCCTATCGGTGGAAAAGGAGTCAGAGACAGAACGATGGAGGTTATGCTCTGTTGTAAGTAGTCAAAAAGGCTGAGAAGCCTTAGGTGTAGCAGAAGGTTGAGGCTTCTGAGGTGGCTGTTTCTTCAAAGGAGGGCGAGTATAAGGCACAGGCTTTGGAGGAAAACGCCTCTGGTAGATAACAGGAGGGCGTGTAGGCCTAGAAGGAGCTGGCTTAGGCTTAGGTCTGACTATGGAGGCAAAAGATTTGGCACGATCAGACAACTTCTTGGTGGCTGCCTCGATGGAATCATCAAAAAGGTCATTGCCCTCACAAGGGATTTTGGCTAGAAGGTTTGAGTCCATGTCAATGGTGCGAAGCCAGACTAGACAACGCATGGCCACAGAGCAAGCCACTGCTCGGGCAGAGAGCTCAAAGGCATCGTAAGAGGATTGCAGAAAATGGATACGTAACTGAGAGAAAGAAGCAATGACTTTTTGGAACTCAAAATGCATGGTATCATCTAAGTAATTCAAAAATTTTGGCAAAAGAGACAAACAAATTCAAAGTAAGTGATGAAATGAAAATTATAATTAAGGACTCTAGAAGACATCATCGCATTCTGGTAGATACGACGTCCAAATTTGTCCATGGTTTTTCCTTCCCGGCCAGGAGGAACTGTGGCATAAATTCTGGAGGGATGAGATCTCTTTAAAGATGATTCCACAAGCAGGGTTTGATGAGACAACTGGGAGTTGTCAAAGCCTTTATGATGGACTGTTTTATATCTGGAGTCCAACTTTCCTGGAACTGCTGGAGTGGAAAAAGGAGTCTCCATACATCTAGTAAAAGTTTGACCAAGAAGCTTATGAAGTGGAAGCTTAAGAGATTCAGCCGGAGGTTGAGGAAGATGCATGACCTCGAGGTATTCTTTAGAATATTTAGAGCCAGTGTCCAATGGAACGCTTAAGTCCACAGCCTCTGTCTCAAAAAAGAGGAGTAAGATAACTGATCTGCAGTGGCACGGCCTTGAGAAGGACTCGAGGACGTCGAGGCACCTGGAGTTGAAGAAGTAGAAGCCTCGGCTGGAAATCATGGAGCGAAACAACCTGGAGACTTGGACGAGGCACTGGAAATCGGAATATCCTCGAGGGCCGGCATCGGAGACCTGGAACGAGGAGTTGGTGGTCTGGTCGAGGCCGGAAGGGATCGAGGCTTCGAGGAATGATGCCTGGAAGAATGCCTTGAAGCAGGCCTCGAGTGGTGTCGAGAACTATGCCTCGAACTGTATCTCGAGCACCGAGCAGAGATCGCCTCGGAAGCAGAAGATCGAAGATCTATAGGCGTGGAAGAGGAGCCTCAAAGCAGTTTCAAAGACTGAACAGCCTTTGTAGAGTGTGAGGTATCCTGTTGACGCACTCGCACTTAATCTCCTCCATGCGTTTCGTGCTTGGAAGCCAGACCTGACACTCGCAGAGACTCTGCTCCCTGCATCGAGTGTGGAGGATCAGACCGGGGCAAAGGTGGCTCGACCTCGAGGGAGACTGCTGCATGCCCAGGCTGGAGAAGAGTGAGTAGTGTGGGACCCATGTTAGTAAGGACTTTAATAATCTGCTCCTCCAAAGAGATCTGGGACGAAGCCGGCAAGGAGGGTACCGTGTCTGAAATCGGCCCACCTGCCTTGGCTGAAGGGTCCCGCACAGTGGTGCGAGAGTGTTTGGACTTTGGAGGCTTCGACACTTTAATCACCACTGGTGGAACCGAGTGCTGAGCTATCTGACCTGAGGAGACAGGAGAAGATATCGCAGCAGAGGGTGTCGAAGCATGAGCCGCTCCAAACGACGAAGGTCTGATGAGGCTCGAGGTGGAAGCAGTAGAAGGAGAAGCGTCGACTAGGGCCGATGCCAAAGACACCTTCGATGCCGAAATAGCAGAAGACTCCATGTCGAAGAGGTGATCCACCAGAATGCAACGATGCTTAAAAGCGCTAGGCTTAAGTGTTTGGCAAGGCAGGCACGAGGTAGGATGATGCTTCGGCCCAAGGCACTTGAGGCAGCGTCCGTGAGGGTCCATGAGAGATATCGTGTGCTTGCACTTGCAACACCGTTTGAAACCGGTAACAGGCCGAGGCATAGACAAAAAGACAGCCGACGCAAAGTCGAAGCCTGTGGGCTGCGGCCGAGTGGCCTGTACTGAACGAACGGAACCAAATTTTTTTTTTTTTTTAAAGAAAGAAAAGTAAAAACACAGCGATTCGTGAGAAAAATAAAATACAAACCGCGGTGAGAGAAGGCACGAACGTACGAAGTTACCGGAGACAGCCAAAAAGACGGACTTCTCGGCTCCGCGGAAAACTAAGAACTGAGGAGACGCGCCCTGTGCACTGGGCGGGAAGGCACTCGTGCATGCGCGGTACGGGCAAATCGAAACTTCTAGTTTCTTCAAGCAAGTCTGCTTGTGAGGCGTCCGCATCGGGGCTCCGTCGGATGACGTCACCCATATGTGAGAATACCTGCCTTGTCCTGGGATAATGGATGTAACAGAAATGAAATTAAGGTTCTGACCAAAGAATGATGTGGGGACAAATTTATCCCCAACCCCACAGGAACTCTATTTTTCTGTCCTGTCCCTGTCCCATTCCTGTAAGCTCTGCCTTAACTGCACAAGCCTTAAATAGGCTTGTGCAGATGAGGACAGAGCTTGTAGGAATGGGGCAGGGACAGAAAAATAACTCTCTGGGACAGGAAAATGAGTTCCCGTGGGGACGGGGAAAAACTTGTCGCCGATCATTCTCTAGTTCTGACTTCAATCAATGCAGTAATATGTAGAGAAGAATGAGAAAAAAAGAAAACAAAGGGAAACACATTGCAGGATAGGGCACAGTTTTGCTATGTTTTTAAAAACTATATTGTATATACTGTAAATGCTATACAATGTTTCCATCTACAGCAAAGCAGGAAAAAGCAAGTAGTTGCCATATGTACTGTATGACTCAAATTCATGTTAAAATTTATTGAGGCAGTTTTATCAATGTGTGCATAAAATAATTTAAAAAGAACCCAAGTACACAGTTTCAACATATTCTGTTCATTTTCACATTCAATAAAAACAAATAAATCCCTCATTCTCTGTATGAATTCACTACATGCATACCACCCAAAGAGAAAAAATGGGGGATTGGAGGTGGGGAGAAGAGAGAGGTCACACAACCCAGGATATTTTTCCAGTCGCATCTCAATTTACCAAATGGCACAATGAATCATCTTCTAAAATAAGGTGTCTTAGCAATCCCATTAAAAATTGAGGGAGAAAATATATTTAGACTTAAAAAAAAATAACATTTCAAGGTTTGTCAAAACATCTGGACATTGTAGAAATAGCTACCTTGAAATATGTTAACAAGGTTCAAACCAAGGCATTTACAAACCAAATAATGTTGAACTAAGGAGAGAAAGTTCAAAAATTTAATAAGTGAAAATGTATAAAAAATGAAATTAAGGATCTGACTTAACACAATATACTAATCAACTCTAAACTGACCCTCAGAAACAGGTGGTAATATGCTACTGTCAGGGCCTTTTTCACTCCATGACAGTTTAAGCATGCCTTTAAAACACTGAAAATAATACATATTTACAATGGATAATCTTAAAACCTCTCCTGCTGTGACAATGCAGCTATAGCATTGCCAAACTCAAAATAAAGCTAACACGCATTTAATCTCCCAAGTAACAAGTTACAGACAGCTTTCTAGAAGCATAGGGCTCCTGATAGGATCTGTGTGGATTCTTCCCAGCCTCTGAAAGGATCATAAGTCATTCATTTCCAGCTCCACTGAAAGGAACTCAAAATTGTTAAGATTATAAAATTTGGCTTGCTGCCAAATGCTTAAAACAGACTATACTATCACTGAGGGCTCCTTTTACGAAGGAGGCGGCGGTAGCGGTTAGCGCACGCTATGGCCCTAACACACCTTCGTAAAAGGAGCCCTGAGTGCTTAAGACACAATGCTAACATCCTCTTTTACTCTCTAGAGGTCTGGTCTGGGAAGTATACAGCTACTGCAGACCATTCTCTTTGATTTCAGGCCCAAATTAATAGATTTTATGCAGAACCCTACTTTTAGTGGGGGGGAAGGAGAAAGTACTGTTTGGTACAGAAAATAATAATGTTGCAAGTGACCCACAAAATATTGGTCCTTAGTTTAACAACTTGCAGGCTATCATGCTGTACTCTCAAAAACTCCATCAACCCCAAACAAAAGCCCTTAGAAAATCCAACATTGGAGCTCAAATTATAATGAGAGCAAACAACAAAAAAATGGAATGGTAGTCTACAAGCAAACTTGTTTGTTTCTAATTCAATTACTATAGCAAAATTTATCCTCTGTATTATCTTTCATGACTTTATTTAATATTTCTTTTGTACATGAAGAAAAACATTTTCATATATCCATCATGAACAGAAAACAACAACAAAAAAAACAAAAAAAAAACCCAATGCAAAACTAGAAGAAATTTGTCCTTCACCAAAGCAAAACTTTGCTAAAGATGCCAAACCAATGTCAGCTTTTCAATAAATATTTCTGTTTTCCTTGATGTCTACATTTCCATCTTCAACCAGTCCCAGTGGAAACTGAAGGCTCATCCTAATTTGTATGTTGATAGAGCATCGTGGCTCACTGTGTCTGGTAGCTTGCCATGCTGTACCCTGGCTGGCTAGGTATTACTGGGGCACCTTGTCCTTGGGGAGCCTGACCACCAAATCCACCCATCCAAGCAGCAGACTGTGACTGTCTGAAATAAATTAAAACACAATTAAACACATTTTTCTTTCTAGTTTGTCTGGAAAAATTAAGTATTCATATATTTTTAAATATTTTGTTTTCTTTTACAAATACAGAATTATAAACCATTACAAATTTCCTAACAAGTCAACCTGATAAACAAAGTATTCATATATTAAATGCATTTACTAACAGCATTACTGCACACAAGTGCAGGTTCCAGAAGAATAAAATGGCAGACATCATCAGGTTGAATTAAGCTACATTTTAAGTCAGTGCTCTCTCAATCTGTTTGTGTCTGAAGAAATTAGCAACAAGGAAAACCCATTCTGGAAAGTGATCTTCTCTTAAATACTATGCCACATGGAATACAGAGACCTAGAGGCAGCAAGTTGAGAACTGCACTAGTAGAGAACAGGTAGAGAAGATAGTGGTAGTGCAAGCTTTTCTCTCCCACAAAACAGGTATGATATAGAAGCACTGCAAGCATTAATCACACCTTCCATTCACTATGCAGTGCACAGCACATGCAGCAACACAACTGTTTACATCAGGGGTGTCAAAGTCCCTCCTCGAAGGCTGCAATCCAGTTGGGTTTTCAGGATTTCCCCAATGAATATGCATGAGATCTATTAGCATACAATGAAAGCAGTGCATGCAAATAGATCTCTTGCATATTCATTGGGGAAATCCTGACAGGATTGCGGCCCTCGAGGAGGGACTTTGACACCCCTGGTTTACATAGTGTTCACTGTGAATAGAACAAATCAGCCACACAGGTAGATTTCTTCTAACTACATAAAATGTTTTATAGCAAGCAGTAGAAAAGCTCAAAAGGCTTTACATTCTTCATGGGACTTTCTCCTTACCACTGTGTGGGGCTTAATAAGCCAACTTTGAAAGAAAGGCAGAAGGGAGTGGATGGCTGTTAAACATAGACAGTACCTGGGGAATGTTTGTGTGAGACAAACCACCATCTAAAACCAAATAAGCTTCTGAGAAAACAACATGATATGCCTTGTCTGAAAAGCCAAAGGAATTAATTCTTTTTCTCTCACCATTCAGGTTGTGAAGGTTAAACTCATGTTAGGAAAAAATATTGCATTCCCTTACCTTGAATGAAAGTGGAAAACCTCATGACAGGCATCTTGATGAATAACTCCCAAAGAAGTTTCAAGTTTATTTAAAATTTGATTTGATCCAATGCGATTTATAATTAAAAACAGGGTTGTATTAAAAGACACATATACTTTAACATTGTAATGATACATGAAACAGGAGGAGAACAGGTTGAATTAGAATGCTTTAGGAGGAAAGAGAACATATAGGGTTAGAACAGTAGGATAGGGAATTGTTACCCACTTCATTTTCATTTTAAGGATTTTAGCTCCCTGAGGAATATTTGAATTCTAGAGCGTTTGAGCTGCTCAATTGAAAGTGTCCTTGAAGAATCAGCTTTTTAAAAGTCCTTTGAACTTATATGTATTGAAAGGGAATTCCAAGCTTGTGGTGCCGTAACAGAGAAAATCATGTCCCTCCGCATATAAATGAATCTCAAGGAAGGGATTTCTCCTCAGATCTTAAAGATCTAGTAGGAACATATGGAATAAGGAGTCTTTCAAGTTTCAAGTTTATTATTTTTTCTTGATTAATCGCTATATCTAATTCAAAGCGATGTACATAGTAAAAAATAATTAAAAGAAAACATACAATACAAACTTTAAATACTTACAATGAATAATATAAACTACATTACATTGGGTAAGAAGGGTTTATGAAATACATTTGTCGAATAAAAGAGATACATAGGAAAAACACAAAAGGGGAAACATTAAAACGAATGGTACAAAATATTGGAATTATTGGTTTGAATATTATTAAATTAAATATTAAAAGCATCATTAAACAAAAATGTTTTTAATTGGATGATTTTAAATTTTACCAAGTCTTGTTCATTACGTAAAAAAATTGGAAGAGCATTCCAGGTTTGTGGGGCTGTTACAGAAAATATAAATTGTCATCTGGTGTTTATAAGGAATGCAGGAGCTCTTGTGTGTCAGTCCTAATTTATAGGTGATTCTATAATTTATGGGTAATCAATGAGCTTTTTTAAGAGGGGAGTAACATGATTAAATTTTTTCTTTTTAGTAATTATTTTTATTTCAGTGTTTTCTATTATTTGTAACCTGCGTAGTTCCATTAATATTATTCCCTTATATAATCCCTATTAGGAAAGGTACTTTTCAACCATCCATAAAAACCTTCTATTTAGTAACTCTTCCGGCCCTCAGAAATGCCACCAGTTGTTCAACAGATTTTCATAACAGCTGGCTTTATGCATCCAATCTTCACCGGGTATTTTATAATTGGTATTTTATAATTTCACTCAATATAAGATAAGTTGTAGCCCTGAGGAAACCCCCTAAGGGTGAAACATGTTGGCGTGCTGATCCCTAGCTGTTTACCACCCAAGCTAAGTACAAACATACATATATACCATATACCTTAGTAAAGTGGATGGTTTAACTTATTTTATATTGAGTGAAATTATAACGTATCAATTATAAAATGACCCGGTGAAGATTGGATGTGTAAAGCCAGCTGTTATGAAAATCTATTGAACAACTGGTGGCATTTCTGAGGGCCGGAAGAATTACTAAATAAAAGGTTTTTATGGATGGTTGAAAAGTACTTTTCCTAATAGGGATTGAGGTTTTACCTTCTATTGAAATATATTTTCTTAACGCAATATATTAATTCCCTTATACAAGGCATTACAGAATTCAATTTTTGATATGACCAATGAATGTATTAAAATATTTAAAGACTGTTCTTTGAGGAATGGGGATAGAAACATAGAAAAATAGAAGATGACGGCAGATAAGGGCCAAGCCCATCAGGTCTGCCCACTCTACTGACCCACCCCCAAGTCTACTATCCTAGGGATCCCACTCTTGGTGACAGGTTCCCTTGGCTTAACTCTCTAAGGGATCCCACATGGGCATCCCATTTGCTCTTAAATTCTTGCACGCTTTTTGCCTCGATCACCTGCACCGGGAGCTCATTCCAAGGATCAACCACTCTCTCGGTGAAGAAATATTTCCTGGTGTCGCCATGAAATTTCCCGCCCCTGAGTTTGAGCGGATGCCCTCTTGTGGCTGAAGGTCCTGTGAGAAAGAGAATCTCTTCTTCCATCTTGATACGGCCGGTAATATACTTAAACGTCTCGATCATGTCTCCTCTCTCCCTACGTTCCTTGAGTGAGTACAGCCGCAAATTTTTCAGCCTTTCCTCGTACGATAGATCCTTGAGCCCCGAGACCATCCTGGTGGCCATCCGTTGCACCGACTCTACTCTCAGCACATCTTTTCGGTAGTGTGGCCTCCAGAATTGCACACAGTATTCCAAATGAGGTCTCACCATGGTTTTGTATAATGGCATTATGACTTCAGGCTTCCGGCTGACGAAACTCCTGCGGATGCAACCTAACAACTGTCTTGCCTTAGATGAAGCCTTCTCCACATGATCAGCAGTTTTCATGTCTGCGCTGATGATCACTCCCAAGTCTCGTTCTATTGAAGTTCTAGCTAAGGTCTCACCATTCAAGGTGTAAGTTCTGCACGGATTTCTGCTGCCGAGGTGCATGATCTTGCATTTCTTAGCGTTGAAGCCCAGCTGCCAGGTCGAGGACCAAAGCTCCAACAAATGTAGGTCCTGTGTCATACTATCGGGTGAATTGCCGTCTCTCACTATATTGCATAGTTTGGTGGCGTCAGCAAATAACGTTATCTTACCTTGAAGCCCCTGAGTTAGGTCCCCTATGAGTATGTTGAAAAGGAGTGGGCCCAAGACTGAGAACTGCAGTACTCCACTGGTCACCTCCGATAGCGATCGAATCATCCGTAGCCTGTAAAAGCAGCTTCTAACCAGTGAGCTTATTTCTTCATGATAATTTAGTTTCTGGTCAAGAATAACTCCCAATATTTTAACCTTTGAAACTTTTTATAGTGTTATGTTATTGATGTTTATGTGTAAACCTAAGCAGAAACCAAATCTGTCTTACCCAAGAATGGAAGATTAGGTTTATACCTTCGATAATCTTCTTTCTGTTAGTCCCTGTAGGATCACAAAAAAATATTTATATACAGATCAACGTCAGAGATTTTATGTGCCACGTTTCCTCAAATGGAGAAAAGACCTCAGTGTTTCCCAGGAACACACCCGCATGTGGATCATATCAGCATGTGGATCATTATTAGAATGAGTGAATCAATAATAATAATAATAATAACAGCTTATATACCGCAATACCGTGAAGTTCTATGCGGTTTACAAAGATTAAGCAAAGGTACAAATTGATTGACTTTAAGAGGGGAGGAAGAAAGAGGGTTAATAGGACAGGAAATCCATTTTTGAGGAGAGAGTGATCAATAGAACAAGTTAATTGCTATAGAGGGGAGAGAGAAGAGAGGATCAGTTGTCTAGATACTTTAGGAACAGGTGTGTTTTCAGACGTTTCCTAAATTCCTCATAAGTAGTGGGCGAAAGCAATTGTTCTAGGTCTTTACCCCATGATGCTGCTTGGTGCGAGAGAAGATGTTCATGGTGTTTTTTCAGTTTACAACCTCGAACTGGGGGGGAAACGAAGTTGGAATGTGAGCTTCTCTTGTGTCTGTTGGATGAGAAGACGAAAAAGTCAGTTATATATTTGGGGGCAAGTCCGTGTAGTGTTTTGAAGCAGAAGCAGGCAAATTTAAACTTTACGCGCGCATCCATTGGCAGCCAATGCAGCTGCCGGTAGTAGGGTGTCACGTGGTCAAACTTCCTCAGCCCAAAGATCAGCTTGACCGCTGCACTTTGCATCAATTGTAAACGCTGCATGTTCTTTTGGGAAATTGCTAAATAGGCGATGTTACAGTAGTCAAGTAGACTCAGTACGAGGGATTGGATTAGGGTTCTGAATAGAGAATGACACGGTGAAAAAATTGGTCCCCGTCACCGCCCCGTCCCCGTCTCACCATCCTCTGCACCGCCCCGTCACCGTCATTCCCTTCACCGCCCCGTCACCGCCACTGCCACCCCATTCACCGCCCCGTCACCGCCACTGCCACCCCATTCACCGCCCCGTCACCGTCACCGCTGCATACATAAAAGCCTCAAACGGGTACGATTTTATATACTTTTCTAATATCTCCCCTATGTATCTGCCATTGCCCCCCCCTGTGTCCATATACCATCCCCATGGCATGTCCCCTTTTTGTCTCTGTCCCTATGCCCCATGCACATAATTTCCCCTCTTTCTGTTACCTTCCTGTGTCCAGATTTCCCCTATCTTCCTCTTCCATACCAGTGTGTCTCTTCTTTTCAACCCCATCTAGCTTTTTTCCCTCTTTCTTCCCCCCCCCCTGCTTCTAGCATCTGGCTCACCTGCCTGTCCTTCCCTTTCTTTCCTGCTGTGGGTTTTTCTTTCCGTTTTCATCACCTTGGCCCAGAATCCTTTTCCCTTTCACTCCCTCCTTACAGTCTGAGCCGGGAACACGGGTGATCGCACGGTCCACGCAGCCCCCACCCGCCTGCCCAATCGATCCTAGTGTTTAGCCAGCTCTCTCCCTTCTCCTCACCTTAATTTGCAGGCTTTCTTTTTCAGCGACCTGCACGCTTTCCCAAAGAGCCGCACACGCGCGGCTGCTCAGTGTTCAATCTTCTGCTCTGCTGCAACTTCCTGTTTCCGGTTGCGTCAGAGCAGAAGATCGAAACTGAGCAGCAGAGGCTCTTTGATAGCGGGCGGGTCGCCGAAAAAGAAAATCTACAAACTAAGGTGAGGAGAAGGGAGAGAGCTGGCTAAACACTAGAATCGATTGGGCAGGCGGGTGTGAGCTGCGGGGACCGCGCGATCCTTCATGCCTCACTGCGGGGACAAGACCCATTCACCGCCCCGCGGGCGGTGAATGGCCTTGTCCCCGTCGCCGCAGCGACTGCTAGTTTTCTTCCCCGTTTTCGGCGGTGACCCGCGGCTAAAATGCGGTGGCCGCGGGTAAACCGCCACCGTGTCATTCTCTAGTTCTGAATGCCGCAGTATCGAAATAAGCTTTAATGGATCTGAGTTTCCAGAGAGTGAAAAATCCCTTTCTGATCAAGGAGTCCACCTGGTCTCTCATGGTTAGGCACTGATCCAAAGTTACACCTAGTATCTTTATGGTAGGTTGGATAGGGTAATTAAGATTATTGATACATAGTGGTGATTTGGTGTCAAGCGGATGTGGCGAAGCAACGAAGAAAGTTGTCTTTTCTGAATTAAGTTTGAGCCTAAAGGTTGTCATCCAGTGCTCCATCACGTTTATGGCTTCTGAAACTTTAGGAATAGTTTCAGAGATAGAATTAACGAATGGGATGATGATCGTAAAATTATCTGCATAACTAAATAGTTTTATCCCTAACTGGGTTAGCTGCGTGCCTAGTGAGGACATGTAGACGTTGAAGAGCAATGGAGATAGCGGAGACCATTGTGGCACACCGGATGGATTGCTCCAGGTATCTGAAAGTTCATAATTAAAACGTACTTGATAAGTGCGGGACATAAGGAAGCCACGGAACCAATTCAGAACCTCGTCCCTGATCCCAATGGCGTCTAGGCATTGCAGCAGTTTCCCGTGGTCTACTAAATCAAAGGCAGAACTCATATCGAATTGCATAACCAGGGCATTAAAGCCCTTTCTAAACAGTAGGCGCAGATTGTCTAAAATAGCTGCAATTACTGTCTCAGTACTGAATAACGGTCTAAAACCGGATTGAGTTTCATGTAGGAGAGAGAACTGATCCAGATAATCCATCAGTTGGGTGTGTACCAATTCCTCCATAATTTTTTACAATAAACGGAATGGATGCTACTGGTCTGTAGTTGGATATTATAGCTGAAGATTCTTTTCTATTTTTTAGAATTGGGGTTATTATTATGTGACCGAGAGGAACTTCCCAGTTTTTAGGTTATGAGCCAAATATTGCATCAACGATAGTTTAAATACTAAAGGTGCCGCTTTCATGATTTCTGGGGGGCATGAGTCCAGAACGCAATAGGATTTAGAGTATTTGTTATAGAGTCTGTTGTAATTGTTCCACTCTAAATCTTGAAAGGAGCTCCAGATCATGTCTGCCAGTGTATCATTTCCTTGGGTGATAGGTATCGGATGATCACTAGAGTCGTTTGTTGAACAATGAATTCTAGGTCTTTAATTTTCGAATCGAAGTGTAGTGCTAAGTCATTTGCAGAGGGTAACTTAGAGTTGTGTGTGGGTGTGGTGTAGCGAGCGGTGTCAAATAAATTTGTGATCAGGTTGAATAGCTCCTTTGTATTGATTCCTTGTGAACCATTACAAGATGAGTTGATTTTAATTGAGTAGAATGCTTTACGTTTGTCTTTTATCATTTGTTTATAGATTTTTATGTTAGCTCTCCATTTGTTAAGGTCTGTTAGTTCTCCTGTTTTTTTCCAAGTTCTTTCTAGTCGTCTAGCTAGTTGTTTCAGTTTTAGAAGTTCGGTGTCAAACCATTTGTTATATTTATTTGCATTGCTTTTGCTATTGTGTATAGGGGCGATTTTATCTAAAATGGATGTGCTGGTTGTCATCCAGTGATCCCAGAAATTGATTCCTTCTTCTATCTCTGATTGCAATTCATATCAATATATTGATGTGTTTTTGAAACAACTTGTACCATCAATTAAATCTTTTATTCAAGATACAACTCATTTTTTACGTGTAATGTCCCAATTCCATCCCACTGGAAATACTGTATTAGTGACTCTTGATGGTACGGTCATTGTATACGAATATTCCACAAGACTTAGCCTTGACCATTCTGGAGGAATGTTTGGACCATAGGATGTGTCCTCATCAAGTACCCTCGGATTTTCTAATAAAATTATTGTCAGTATCACTTAAGAAAAACTATTTAATTTTTCAAGGGTTTTTTTTTACCAGCAGTTAAGCGTAACAGCAATGGGTGATACATGCGCCCCATCTTTAGCTAATCTCTTCATGGCTAGTTTCGAGGAGAATTTTGTATACAACTCCACATGGTTCTCAAAGGTGGCACTTTGGTGTCGATACATTGATATCTTCTTGTTATGGGAAGATACAGTACCCAATTTGCATTCGTTTTGTTGATTTTTGTGAATTATTATCTACCTACAATAAAATTTGATATATTGCTTGACATTCAAAAGATTTCATTCTTGGATGTCTTGATAACTATCAATGAAGATAAATTTTATACTTCGGTTTTTAGGAAATTTTCAGATAAAAATACTTTTTTGGAGTTTTCAAGTTTGCACCCACAACACCTTAAGGAAAGCCTCCCGAATTCTCAGTTTCTCCGGTACCATACATTATGTTCTACCAAGAAAGAATTTAAAGAGCAAGCTAAGATCCTAGGAGATAAGCTCTGGAGTCAGGGATACCCAGAGACCTGTATTACAAAATCTTAAAAGAGAGCATTAAACAATAAGAGGGACCTATTGCTACAGTATACAGAACCTAAACCTGAAACTGATAAGCTAGGGTGTATTTTACATCATTCAGAACAAGCCTGTTTTTCTTGCAAAATATTGAAGAAACATTGGAACAACAGCATACGCTAGAAATAAGAACTTACAGGAACTTATCTGCCCAACTAGTAAGGGGGCAGTGCAAGTTATTGACACACAGAATAGCCAGGATGGGAAAGTGGGACACTTGTTCCGTTTGCAGTATTATGCAAGAATGTACTTCGTTTGTAAATCCATATGACAATAGAGAGTATATACTCAAATCTTATACTACATGTGAGACGAGTGGAGTAATTTATGCCATAAACTGCCCATGTAATTTGTTATATATTGGGAAGACCTCTAGACCCTTTAAGGATCATTGAGCATAGGTCCTATCTGACATGTAACAAAATAGAAGCACCGATGGTGCAACATTATTTAGAGGTAAACCATACTTTTTCAGAAATGCGCTGTTGGATTATAGATCAATTATTTCCATCAAGCAAAGGTGGGGACTTTAAAACTTTTCTTAGGCAGAGGGAACAAAAATGGATATTTAAATTATGAACTTATATCCCCGAATGGCCTGAATGCCAGAACAGAATGGCGTGCATTTTTTTTTTTTTTTTAAATCCTTACCAGGAGAGGTAGAGCTGTCGTGATTGGTTGTCTCCCCTCTCCTAGGTAGTTACATAAGAACATAAGCAGTGCCTCCGCCAGGTTAGACCATAGGTCCATCCTGCCCAGCAGTCCGCTCCTGCGGCGGCCCAAACAGGTCACGACCTGTCTGAATCACCAGAAGTGGCCCCCTTGCCACCTTGGTTTCCCATTGAGTCCTATCTTCCCATCGAAGTCCTAACCCTCCGGTCTTGCACATGCACGACCTGGTTGGGTTTCTATACTTATTACCTGGTTAGCTTTCTATACCTGTGTTACATCCCAGCACCTCTCTCAGTATCCCACGATCCCTTTATCCCTCAGGAATCCGTCCAATCCCTGTTTGAATCCTTGTACCGTACTCTGCCTGATCACTTCCTCCGGTAGCGCATTCCAAGTGTCCACGACCCTTTGTGTGAAAAAAAACTTCCTTGCATTTGTTTTGAACCTATCTCCCTTCAGTTTCTCCGAATGCCCCCTCGTACCTGTTGTCCCCTTCAGCCTGAAGAATCTGTCCCTATCCACCCTCTCTATGTCCCTCATGATCTTGAAGGTCTCTATCATATCTCCCCTGAGCCTCCTTTTTTCCAGAGAGAAGAGCCCCAGCCTATCCAACCTCTCGGCGTATGGGCAGTGTTCCAGCCCTCTTACCAGTTTCGTTGCTCTCCTTTGGACTCTCTCAAGTACTGCCATGTCCTTCTTGAGGTACGGCGACCAATATTGAACGCAGTATTCCAGATGTGGACGCACCATCGTCGATACAATGGCATGATGACTTCCCGCGTCCTGGTTGTTATGCCCCTCTTTATGATGCCCAGCATCCTGTTGGCTTTTTTCGAGGCTGCTGCGCACTGTGCAGATGGCTTCAGTGATGCATCCACCAGCACACCCAAGTCTCTCTCAAGACTGCTGTCTCCCAACAATGCCCCCCCCAATTTGTAGTTGAACAACGGGTTCTTTTTCCCTATATGCATGACCTTGCATTTTTCCACGTTAAAGCGCATTTGCCATTTGTTTGCCCAGTCTTCCAGCTTGTCCAGGTCCCTTTGCAGGTCCTCACACTCCTCCCTGGACCTAACTCTGCCGCACGATTGGCTCATTATGATATCAGCACTTTTTCTTTAAAAACCCAGGCAGACGCCGAGTCGCCATTTCTTTTGTGAGAATCTTTGAAGCGGTAGCTCCTTATTTAAAGTGAGTGTATTAGAAGTAACGATATAGCTTAAAAATTATTGCTTTTACTGAAAGTCATTGGATTTGTTTTGTTTTTTAGATATTCCCCTGATACAGCAACTATGTGAAACAGGGCCTGTCTGGAAATCTAAAAAGGAAATTTGAATTATCCCTCCGAGTGTGGCAAATTAGCACTTGGCTTTAACTGCGAACTGCGGTGATTTTTTTCAATATCAGAGGATAAAATGTTCACTTAAGTGCTTGTTTCCTATTATTTTGAAAATTTATATCTTTTGAAATCTACTCCAAAGGTTTTGATAGCTACATATTGTACTACATATAATGGAGTTTTTCTTAGACCAAGGATGTATTTCTCTGTGGCAACTAAGTACTTGCCATAGAAAGTTTCCCGGGTGTGTTCCTGGGAAACACTGAGGTCTTTTCTCCGTTTGAGGAAACGTGGCACATATAATCTCTGACTTTGATCTGTATATGAATATTTTTGTGTGGTCATATTTATTTAAGATATTCAGCTTGTATTTATACATTTTAATCCCTGTAGGATTCCATACACTAGGTGTTCAATCCCAAACCGCAATCCAGGAGTTGCAGAAATCCACAAACTTTTCAGAGCACATGCTCCACCTCCTTAGCATGAGAGCTAGCAAACATGTCCAGTTAAGTACTAAAGCCAAGCAACATACCTAGTCAAATCCATGAGAAGTAAGTAAGGGAGAAGAGCCCCAGCAACATAAGTAATTCTTGAACTGGTTGTCCAAATGGCAGATGAAATTTAATGTGGACAAATGCAAAGTGATGCACATTGGGAAGAATAACCCGAATCATAGTTACCGGATGCTAGGGTCCACCTTGAGGGTTAACGCCTAAGAAAAGGATCTGGGTATAACAGTAGACAATACGATGAAACCTTTTGCCCAATGTGTGGCGGCAGCCAATAAAGCAAACAGGATGCTAGGAATTATTAAAAAAGGGATAGTTAACGTTATAATGCCCCTGTATCGTTCCATGGTGCGACCTCATCTGGAGTATTGAGTTCAATTCTGGTCTCCTTATCTCAAGAAAGATATAAAGGTGCTAGAAATGGTTCAAAGAAGAGCGACCAAGATAGTAAAGGGGATGAACTCCTCTCGTATGAGGAAAGATTAAAACGGTTAGGGATTTTCATCTTGGAAAAGAGACGGCTGAGGGGGAGATGTGATGGAAGTCTACAAAATCCTGAGTGGAGTGGAACGGGTACAAGTGGATCGATTTTTCACTCTGTCAAAAATTACAAAGACAAGAGGACCCTCGATGAAGATACAGGGAAATATTTTTAAAACCAATAGGTGGAATTTTTTTTCCACTCAGAGAACAGTTAAACTCTGGAATGCATTGCCTAAGGATGTGGTAAGAGCGGATAGTGTAGCTGGTTTTAAGAAAGGTTTGGACAAGTTCCTGGAGGAAAAGTCTATAGTCTGTTATTGAGAAAGACATGGGGGAAGCCACTGCTTGCCCTGGATCGGTAGCATGGAATATTGCTACTCCTTGGGTTTTGGCCAGGTACTAATGACCTGGATTGGCCCCCGTGAGAACGGGCTACTAGGCTTGATGGACCCAGTAAGTCTAATCTTATGTTCTTATGGATGTCAGGGTCCATTTGGGCTTGCCTCATAGGAAGATGTGTCATAGGAATAAATGTATTTCTGTGGATGAATAGATGGAAGACCTAATGAATGTTGTAGTTAGCTAGAGTATGATGAAAGAGCTTGAGGATATGGTTGAACTTATTGTTTTAAGTAGTGTCTGCTTTGTATAAATAAAATGTGTAATCTGCCTAGAAACAGATTGATAGAGCAAAAAATAAATCAAATACATAATAAATTTATTGTGATTTATTAACTGTCTTTATGAAGAGTTTCACCAATTCGGTGTACAGCAGGTACAGTTTAACGTAAAATTTACAATTTTGTTAATAGCATAACAATAGTAAAATGACCAAATATAAACAAATATAATATATAAGGTAAGCTTGGCATGGCAAATTAAACCTAATAACAGGAGTAACATGAAACTATATCAGAAATATTTAACAGCTCTGTATCAACTGAAGGCTCATTGCGTCCAAGCATCTTTATTTTCTCTCTCTAGTTATGGAAACTGAAACTGAAAGATAGGCGTATGACCTGTGTAAAATGCATAATAAAAACAGGTTCAGAGGTATAATCATAATCTATTGGAATTTTGGTAGTGTGGATTGTCGTTCGAGCATACAACCCTCTGACTTCAGATTATAAAACTTCAAGTGAGAAACTCTGTTTGATCTAAACTAGAGTAATTTATTATTATTTTTTTAATTATATATTTATTTAATTTTTCAATATAATCAAGCATAAACTTGTACAGAAAGGAAATTCAGTAAGAAATTAATATAAAAGTAAACAATATAAACAGATATCAAATATAAGCATAAATTTCAACTCAAGTCCTCAAAAGAGATCCAAGGTGGATAATAGGCGAATAAAGAAAATTACGATTTACAAAAGTAGTAACTAGAATGAGATTAGTGCACCCTTACTTAAACTGAGCACTCATATTCCATCTTTCTCCAGACATGAAGTTGAGAGAAAGGTTGTCAGTTGAGATGGCTCGAAGAAAACAAATTTATATGAACGATAATTACACATTTACATGGATGTCGCAATTAAAAGGTCGCCCCCCAGGGCTATAACACCAGGTTTCCTTAGCAAAAATTCACGTCTCCTTCTCTGCGTATCCTTAGTCAAATCTGGGAACATCTGAATTTTACAACCTAAAAATTATTTTTGTTTATTTTTAAAGAAAAGTCTCAACAACCAGTTTTTATCTTGTGCAAGAGCTACTGTCAAAAGTAAAGTTGCTGGGGGTCACTAATTCTTTATCAGATATTTCCAAAATATTAGATATATTCATTAAGTCATGTCCCAATTTCTGTTGCTGTTGTTGATCCTGAGTCTTGTTTGGAAGATAATAGACCTGTGTAAATATTGGTAAAGACTCTTCAGAAAGATCCAATACTTCCATCTCCAGGTTCCTTTAGAATAAAAAAGGAGATGGAGTAAAGGGTGTTGTGGATAATGTCCATTAAGCAATAGGAAAAACAGAACCGTAGGGAAAGATACTCAAGGTAATTAATTGTTTGAGCATCCTGAAAAGTACTGGATGGTACAATGAGAGGCACATTGCAGTAAAAAAAACAAGCAAACCTGGTTGATCCTGCTTACAGCATAAAGCAGTAAAGCATTCATAGTATTTTCCAACTTTCCGCTTGATTGGTTGCTTTTGCTTCCTTTGCGGTGGTGGCCTAGAAGCAGAAGGTTTAGAAGTATATAGTCTCCGATACGAATAGGAAGGACTAGCAGACTGCTGTGAAGCTGGAGGCTTAGGGCTCCTTTTACTAAGATACGCTAGCGGTTTTAGCGCTTGCAAACCACGTGCTAAACAAAAAATACTAACGCAAGCCCTATGGAAGTGTTAGCGTCTAGGGCGCGCGCTAAAACTGCTAGCGCATCTTAGTAAAAGGAGCCCTTAGTCTTTGTTCTGACTAAAGAATTCCAATTCTTTTCATTTTGTATCAATTCTTGTGTGGCTGCCTCAATGGAATCGCCAAAAAGTTCTTCTCCTAAACATGGAATACTGGCTAATCTATCCTGGAGATTGAAGTCCATATCAGAGACTCTTAGTTAAGCTAGATGTCTCAAAGCCACCGACATTGAAGATGCACTGGATGACATCTCAAAAGCATCACAAGCTTACCTTGTTATATACTTTCTATTCTGTGAAAGATTTTTTTTAAACATGGAAGGGAATCCAACTTAACAGACTCTACACCAGCCATGCACAACTCAAAAATAATCCGGGGCCGCAACGGAAGTCGGAAAATGTAGCGTAGGCTGGAGGTCGCATTAAATTTACAAAAAAAGCAAACAAATAGAAGATGGCAAACCTCAATATTTTCAAGAAAGTACCAATTAAAAACATGTTAAGAAAGTATTAGATAACTAAATTTAATAATGTTAACTTACCAAAAGCATGACAAACTGCCACATTTGTACTTGTTCAATGGACCCTTAATGTGAGACGTTGCATCTCATGTCACCAAACCCTGGACTTGTCTTATTTGGGCTCTGTACCCTGGATAGGATTAAAGATAGAAGCACAGACGTCGGAACGCTGCATGGTTTGGGGGGGAGGGAGGCAGGAGCTCCGCCCTAGCCCCGGTGGAGCCCTACAGTGTAGGTGCAGCATCTCCCTAGCTCCCGACTCCCCACCCACCTCCTCCCGGCGTTGTAATTGTAAGTCTTCACGCAGCCACTGCGAAGCATCAGTGAGCAGGCCTGCCCTGGAAGTAGAATGAAGTGCTCCGGGCCAGGCTTGCTCATTAACGTGGCAGCTGCCCGAAGATTTAAAATTAGAACATCAGGAAGCGGGTGGGTGGGTAGACAGTACGAGTTCACAATTCGTAGAAACCCTGGCGCGAGCCGCAATGAGAGCCGTATCGGAAGGACTACCAGGTGAAATTGAAAGAAGCCAAGAGAGAGATACAAACATCTGGCGAAAGCACAAGCGGAAGAGCAAATGGCTAGGAATGTAAAAAAGGGAAACAAAATTTTTTTCAGATATATTAGTAAAAAGAAGAAGAAAAATGGAATTTATTTATTTTTTAAAATTTCTATACCGTTTTTTTCCAAGACGGTTTACAAAAAGTTACATACATAAAATATAAAAACAAATCAGAACAAAGTAGGAACAAAAGCAGACAGATTCAATCCTTACATAAGATCAATTATTCATAGAAATGCATCTACAAATAGTTGTGTTTTTAACATTTTCCTGAATGAGTGCCTGTCTCTACATTTTTGAATTTGACAAACAAGGCTATTCCACAACTTTACTCTAGCACATATAAAAATCATAACATTTGTTTCCACATATTTAGGATTAGCCTTTGTTTTCAGCAATGCTGAATTTTCAGAGCGCAATGATCTTGATGGTTGACATCCAGACATCAAACTCTTAAAAAATTCAGGGATCGTGCCATATAAAAATTCCTGACATAACATAATTGTTTTGTATTGAATTCTAAATACCACTGGCAGCTAATGCAATTGATGGAGATATAGAGTAATGTGCTCATATCTTGGCGTTATCTAGCGATGGCATTCTGAACCACCTGCAATGCCCTAAAAGATGATATGTACGATATGTGGAGAGTGACGAGGAAAAAGCACATGTTAAACAAATACTTCTGTTCTGTGTTCATGGAAGAAGATCCTGGAGAAGATCCGAGATTGTCTAAGTTACACACGAGAATGGAGTAGATACCATGTCGTTCACGGAAGAAAGTGTTTATGAACAACTTGAAAAATTTAAGGTAGCCAAAGCGATGGGACCGGACGGGATCCATCCAAGGATATTGAGGGAGCTCAGAGAGGTTCTGGCAGGTCCAATTAAAGATTTGTTCAGTAAATCCTTGGAGACGGGAGTGGTTCCTGGAGATTGGAGAAGAGTGGATGTGGTCCCTATTCACAAAAGTGGTCCCTAATCACAAATAGAGACCACTCTTCTCTTTCCTTCAACGACCATCTCAACTTCTTGGTAAAATCATGCTTTTTTAGCCTCCACATGCTGAGGAAAGTGAGATCCTGCTTCCGCCAACAACATTTTGCCATCTTTGTTCAATCTATCATCCTCTCCAGACTAGACTATTGTAATTCCATCTATCTAAGTCTAACTAAAAAAAAGTCTTCAAAGACTTCAGCTAATTCAGAACACTGCAGCCAAGTTGATCTTTGCAAAAAGCAATTTGATAATGTTTCCCCACTTCTGTCCAAACTTCACTGGCTTCCAGCAATTTCCAGGGTTCATTTTAAATGCGCTTGCCCAGCTTTTAAGATCCTACACGGCATACTCCCTCCCCTAATTTCTCTATCTTGGAAATCCTCGTGTCCTGATACCACCAGGTCCACCCAAAAACTTAAACTATCCTTCCCCCGTACAACTCTTTCTCCTCAATAACTGATCCCTTGAGCTGTTAATCTCTAACTTCCACCCTGTTAAGTTCAATCTATTTGTACCTTTCTTTTAATCTTTGTAAATCGCATAGAACTTCACAGTCCTGCGGTATATAAACTGTTGTTATTATTATTATTAAAAGGTATCCTCTATGCGAGAAAATTGGGTAAATCTTTCTTACAGGGCTTTGGAATAATCTTACTGCCCCACTACGGAATCTGGGCTCCTTCCAACTATTCTGAAAGCACCTGAAAACTAGGCTATTCACAAAAATGTAATGATCTCTTCCCCCCTATACTCAACCTCCAATCTCATTATGCTGTTTTTCCTATATTAAGCTCTTGTAAACCGTGCTGAACTCTATAATTATGGAGAGGATGTGGTATATAAACTTAAGGTTTAGTTTAGTGAGCGACATTGACGAAGGGTTTGAAGGAAAAGTTTGCCTTTTTGTGGATGATACCAAGATTTGTAACAGAGTAGATACCGAGGAAGGATTGGAAAACATGAAAAAGGATCTGCAAAGTTAAAAGAATGGTCTAATATCTGGCAACTAAAATTCAATGCAAAGAAGTGCAGAGTAATGCATTTGGGGATTAGATATCGGAAGGAGCCGTATCTGCTGGGAGGTGAGAGGCTGATATGCACGGATGGGGAGAGGGACCTTGGGGTGAGTTTCTGAAGATCTAAAGGTGAAGAAACAGTGTGACAAGGCGGTGGCTGTTGCCAGAAGGATGCTGGGCTGTATAAAGGGAGGCGTAGAAGGAAGAAGATGTTGATGCCCCTGTACAGGTCGATGGTGAGGCCCCACTTGGACTATTGTGTTCAATTTTGGAGACCGTACCTGGCGAAGGACCTGAAGTGGTCCAGAGGAAGGCGACGATAATGGTAGGAGGTTTGTGCCAGAAGACGTATGAGGAGAGACTGGAAGCCCTGAATATGTATACACTAGAGCAGTGCTCGCAAACTCAAACCCTTTGCAGGGCCACATTTTCGATTTGTAGATACTTGGAGGGCCTCAGAAAAAAATAGTTAATGTCTTATTAAATAAATTACAATTTTGCATGAGGTAAAACTCTTTATAGTTTATAAATCTTTCCTTTTGGCTAAGTCTTAATAATAATAATGTCATTTATAGCTAAAGAGACAGATGATCAAAAAACGGTTTTATTTGACTTTTGTGATTATGATAAACATACTGAGGGCCTCAAAATAGTACCTGGCAGGCCGCATGTGGACCCCGGGCCACGAGTTTGAGACCACTGCCCTAGAGGAAAGGGACAGGGGAGATATGATTCAAACGTTCAAATACTTCAAAGGTATTAACGTAGAACACAATCTATTCCAGAAAAAGGAAAATGGTAAAAGGGCATAATATGAGGTTGGGGGGTGGTAGATTCAAGCGTAATGTTAGGAAATTCTCTTTACGGAGAGGGTGGTTGATGCGTGGAATGCGCTCCCGAGGGAGGTGGTGGAAAAGAAAACGGTGACAAGAGTTCAAACAAGCGTGGGATGAATACAGAGGATCTCTAATCAGAAAATAATGGGTATACATTGAAGGAACTAAGGCCAATACTGGGCAGGCTTGCATGGCCTGTGTCCCATATATGGACATTCAGTTGAGGACTGGCTGGGGAGGGTTTTGATGGTTAGAATGGTTAAGATGGACTGACGTGAGCTTTGATGGAGACTCCAGTAGATGGAACCTAAGCACACTACTGGGCAGGGCTCTGGGTTTTTGGCCCAGAAATATCTAAGAAAAAGGATCATTTAAATTAAATTAATAATAGATTGAACAAGGATGGCAAAATGTTGTTTGCGGTGAGCAGGATCTCACTTTCCTCAGCATGTGGAGGCTAAAAAAGCATGATTTTACCAAGGAGTTGAGATGGTCGTTGAAGGAAAGAGAAGAGTCGATAATGATGCCTAGAACTTTGCTTGAGAACTCAAGCTGCAGTGTGGCGCCAGAAGGCAGAGAGAAGAGGGTAGGCAGCTGTTCTAATTTTGGGCTGAGCCAGAGTAGTTTCATTTTGGACTCATTCAGTTTCATTTGTATTGAGGGGGACCAGGATTGGAGTTTCGTTATGCATGCTGTTATGTTCTCAGAGAGGTTGGTAAGGTTCGAGTCTATCTCGAGAAAGACAAGGATGTAATCAGCATATGTATAGAGTGTTTCAAGGGAAGATAGATGGAAGAGTTTCAGGGAAGACATATAGATGTTGAAGAGAATAAGGGATAGGGGTGATCCCTGTGGGACTCCGCAAGTCGGTTTCCAAGGAGCAGGAGTGATGCCATTTGTGTTGACAGTGTAGGAGCTCACAAACATATGGGCAGACTGGATGAACCACTTGGGTCTTTATCTGCTGTCATTTACTATGTTACTACAAAAGACACCATCAATATCTTTTCTCACATCAGGCAGCATTATGGGGTAAAGATCTAGAACAATTGCTTACGCCTACTACTTATGGGAAATTCAGGAAAAGCCTAAAAACATATCTGTTCCTGAAATATCTAGGCAGCTGACCCATACAACTCTTTCTCCTCAATAACTGATCCCTTGAAATGTTAATCACTAGCTTCCACCCTGTTAAGTTCAATCAATTTGTACCATCTTTTAATCTTTGTAAACTGCATAGAACTTCACGGTCCTGCTGTATATAAACTGTTATTATTATTATTACTATGTTACCCATGTTAGATTCTCCCACTAGTGTTCATGTTGAAATGTCCAGACAACAGGAAAAAAAAACCTTACAGGCTTTACACCCCTGGTGGATTCCTGAAGTAATATGGATCGATGCCTCGTTAGAAAAAATGGATTCAGTATCTGGTAGCCTCAAAATGCTTAGGCAGGACCGATAACGAACAAAGCAGCCTCTAGAAGTAGGTTAAAAAGACTGAGCTGGTTTTGGAGACATAGATGAAGCCTCACAGTATCCTGATGATAAACCATCAATGTCAATGTAGAATGTTGATGTAAAGAATCAAAATTCCCTTCTTATGCGAGTCTTTGTAGTGGAGTCCATGGGAAATTAAAGTCCAAAGACTGTTGGAAATTAAGAAACCAGAGATGGAGTGCTGTGCCATGCAGAGCCTTGATGTGAAGAACATAGGTGTTTTACTGGTGATCGATGCTCCAATGAAGAGAATCATCAACAGCATCAATACCTTATGTGTTCAGTACTGCTGGAACATTCCCGTAGTCGAGGTAACCGATGCAAAGCAGTGGATAAAGTCATAGATCCTGGAACAAATATCCTGCACTGATACCTGAGCTGAGTGGGCATCATTGGTGCACGCCCAGTAAGGAACACAACCTGTATAGAAGGATAACATTGGTGTCAATGTATTTAAAAATGTTGATACTAAGGAGAGCAACATTTGAGGATAGACGCCGAAGCAGTACCTTGCGCCTTATGAGAATTATGCTCAGGCTAACTGGCACCGATGAGGTTGCTGACATTGAAGTAGAGATCAGTCTACAAAAAAAGTTAGCCTCCTGCAATCTCAAATCATGTACCGATAACTGACTGAGTGAGAATCATTGGTACTGCAGAGTGGGGGTTCTAGCGATCAAGTCTTATTCAGCAGTGATGCTCATCGATAAGGAATCACCATAACCATACATCATTAATGGTATTAAAAGTGCCACAGACATCGAAGTGTGAGTGCCTGAAAAGGTGATGTGCTTCAGAAATGACAACATGTATCAGACCGAAGGCCATGCATCAAGCCGACTCGATGCTTAATGGCAGGGCTCTGTCCACTGCATTGACATGGTTTAAACATTGGTACAGAAGGCATGTATCAAATATACTCATAGTAACATAGTAGATGATGGCAGATAAAGACCCGAATGGTCCATCTAGTCTGCCCAACCTGATTCAATCTAAAAATTGTTGGGGGTTATTTTTTTTCCTTCTTCTCCTTAGCTATTTCTGGGCAAGAATCTAAAGCTCTACCCGGTACTGTTCTTAGGTTCCAACTACTGAAGTCTCCGTCAAAGCTCACTCCAGTCCATCTACACCCTCCCAGCCATTGAAGCCCTCCCCAGCCAGTCCTCAACCAAATGGCCATATACAGACACAGACCGAGCAAGTCTGCCCAGTACTGGCCTTAGTTCTTCAATATTTACTATTATTTTCTGATTTTAGATCCTCTGTGTTCATCCCATGCTTTTTTCAACTCCGTCACTGTTTTCATATCCACCACCTCTCTCGGGAGCGCATTCCAGGCATCCACCACCCTCTAAGTAAAGAAGAATTTCCTTACATTGCTCTTGAGTCTCCCACCCCTCAGCCTCAAATTATGCCCTCTGGTTTTACCATTTTCCTTTCTCTTGAAAAGATTTTGTTCTACGTTTATACCTTTCAATTACTTGAACGTCTGAATCATATCTCCCCTGTCCCTCCTTTCCTCTAGGGCAGGGGTGTCAAAGTCCCTCTTCGAGGGCCGCAATCCAGTCGGATTTTCAGGAATTCCACAATGAATATACATGAGATCTATTAGCATACAATGAAAACAGTACATGCAAACAGATCTCATGCATATTCATTGGTGAAATCCTGAAAACCCGACTGGATTGCGGCCCTCAAGGAAGGACTTTGGCACCTCTGCTCTAGGGTATACATATTCAGGGCTTCCAGTCTCTCCTCGTATGTCTTTTGATGCAAACCTCTTATTATTTTCATCACCCTCCTCTGGACTGCTTCACATCTTCCTATGTCCTTCGCCAGATGTTGTCTCCAAAATTGAACATAATGCTCCAAGTGGGGCCTCACCAACGACCTGTACAGGGGCATCAACAACTTCTTTCTTTTACTGGTTACGCCTCTCTTTATACAGCACAGCATCCTTCTGGCAGCAGCCACCGCCTTGTCGCAATGTTTTTTCACCTTCAGATTTTTGGACACTATCACCCAAGGTCCCTCTCCTTCTCCGTGCATATCAGCCTCTCATCTCCCAGCATATATGGGTCCTTCTGATTATTAATCCCCAAATGCATTACTCTGCATTTCTTTGCATTGAATTTTAGTTGCCAGGCATTAGATCATTCCTCTAACTTTTGCAGATCCTTTTTCATGTTTTCCACTCCCTCCTCGGTGTCTACTCTGTTACAAATCTTGGTATCATCCACAAAAAGGCAAACTTTTCCTTCTAACCCTTCGTCAATATCGCTCAAAAACATATTGAAAAGGATCAGCTCCAGCACCGAACCCTGAGGGACTCCACTACTCACTTGTTCCTTTATCCGAGCGACTTCTATTAACCACCATACTCTGGCATCTGTCCGACAACCAGTTTCTAATCCAGTTCACCACTTTGGGTCCTAACTTCAGCCCTTCAAGTTTGTTCAAGAGCCTCCTATGAGGAACCGTGTCAAAGGCTTTGCTGAAATCTAAGTAAATTACATCTAGCATATGTCCTCGATCCAGCTCTCTGGTCACCCAATCAAAAAATTAAATCAGGTTCGTTTGGCACGATTTACCTTTTGATAAGCCATGTTGCCTCAGATCCTGTAACCCATTAGATTCAAGGAAGTACACTATCCTTTCTTTCAGTAGCACTTCCATTATTTTTCCAACAACTGAAGTGAGGCTCACCGGCCTGTAGTTTCCTGCTTCATCCCTGTGACCACTTTTATGAATAGGGACCACATCCGCTCTCCTCCAATCCCCAGGAATCACTCCCGTCTCCAGAGATTTGTTGAACAAGTCTTTAATAGGACTCTCCAGAACCTCTCTGAGCTCCCTTAGTATCCTGGGATGGATCCCGTCTGGTCTCATCGCTTTGTCCACCTTCAGTTTTCAAGTTGCTCATAAACACTTAACTCCATGAAAGGCGCAGAATCCACTCCATTTTCTTGCGTAACTTTGACAGACAGTCTCAGTCCTTCTCCTGGATTTTCTTCCGTGAACACAGAACAGAAGTATTTGTTTAGCACGTTTGCTTTTTCCTCATCACTCTCCACATATCGGTTCCAAGCATCTTTTAGTTTAGCAATTCCATTTTTCATCTTCTTCCTTTTCACTAATATATCAGAAAAAATTTTTATCTCCCTTTTTTACATTTTTAGCCATATGCTCTTCTGCCTGCACTTTCGCCAAATATGTCTCTCTCTTGGCTTCTTTCAGTTTCACCCGGTAGTGCTTTCTATACTTCTCTTCTTGGGGTTTTTTTTTTAAAATATTTCAGGAACGCCAAAATCATAAAATTCAATTAGGTTCATTTGGCATGATTTACCTTTAGTAAAGCCATGTTGCCTCGGATTCTGTAACCCATTAAGAACATAAAAATTGCCACTGCTGGGTCAGACCAGAGGTCTATCGTGCCCAGGAGTCCACTCACGCGGCGGCCCCTAGGTCAAAGACCAGCGCTCCAACCGAGACCAGCCCTACTTGTGCATGTTCCGGTTCAGCAGGAACCTGTCCTACTTTGTCTTGAATCCCTGGAGGGTGTTCTCCCCTATAACAGACTCTGGAAGAGTGTTTCAGTTCTCTACTACTCTCTGGGTGAAGAAGAACTTCCTTACGTTTGTACAGAATCTATCCCCTTTAAACTTTAGAGTGTCCTTTCGTTCTCTCTATCTTGTAGAGAATTAACAACCTGTCTTTATTTACTAAGTCTATTCTCTTCATTATCTTAAATGTTTCGATTATGTCCCCTCTCAGTCTCCTCTTTTCAGGGCAACTCCTCCAGCCCCTTAACATTATAGTCGCTCTTCTCTGGACCCTTTCGAGTAGTACCATGTCCTTCTTCATGTATGGCGACCAGTGCTGGATGCAGTATTCCACGTGAGGGCGTATTATGGCCCGATACAGCGGCATGATAACCCTCTCCGATCTGTTCATGATCCCCTTCTTAATCATTCCTAGCATTCTGTTCACCCTTTTCGCCGCCGCACATTGCGTGGACGGCTTCACCAACTTATCAACCAGTCTCTTTCCTGGGAGGTCTCTCCAAGTACTGCACTGGACATCCTGTAGGTGTGTATAAGATTTTTGTTACCAACATGCATCACCTTACACTTATCCATGTTAAACCTCATTCGCCATGTCGCAGCCCATTCCTCGAGCGTGTTTAGAAACATGTCACATTGCTGGTCTTCGCAATCCCCTGAGTCTTCACTACTCTGAATAACTTTGTATCATTTGCAAACTTAATCACCTCACTTGTCGTACCAATTTCCAGGTCAATTATAAATATAATGAGGAGCACGGGTCCTAGAACGAACCCTTCAGCACTCCACTCATGACTTTTTTCCACTCCGAGTATTGTCCATTCAGCCCCACACTCTGTTTCCTACCTGCCAGCCAGTTTTTAATCCATGTGAGTATTTCACCCTCGATTCCATGGCTCGCAATTTTCTGAAGTAGTTGTTCAATTGGAACCTTGTCGAACTCCTTCTGTAAATCCAAATATACAATGTCGACCGGGTCACCCTTGTCTATCTGCCTGTTTACTCCCTCAAAGAAGTGCAGCTAGTTCATCAAGCAAGATCTTCCTTTGCTGAAGCCGTGCTGGCTGGTCCTCATCAGATCGTGTCCGTCAAGGTGATCAATGATGCGGTCTTTTATTAGCGCCTCTACCATTTTTCTGGGTACTGAGGTCAGACTCACCGGTCTGTTGTTTCCCGGATCTCCCCTCAAACCTTTCTTGAAGATCAGCGTAACATTCGCCACTTTCCAATCTGCCGGAATCCTTCCCAATTTGATCGACAGATTGGTTATTAGTTGTAGCAGTTCAGCTATAGCCCCTTTCATTTCCTTGATTACCCTCGGGTGGATGCCATCCAGTCCAGGGATTTATCATTTTTAGCCTATCAATCTGCCTGCATACCTCTTCTAGACTGAACGTCAACCCTGTCAGTTTCCCATCTTTGTTTCCTGCGTATAGCCTGTCAGCATCCGGTATGTTGTGTATATCCTCTTCGGTAAATACAGACGAAAAAAATGTATTCAGTTTGTCGGCGATGGCTTTGTCTTCCTTTAGTACTCCCTTTATTCCATGGACATCTGCTTCTTTCGCGGGTTGTTTCCCCTTGATATATTGAAAGAACGGCTTGAAGATTTTCACCTCCTTGGCTATTTTTTCCTCGTAGTCTCTTTTGGCCCCTTTTACCGCCTTATGGCACCTGCTTTGATGCTGTTTGTGCTTTTTCTAGTTTTTATCCGTTTTTGACCTTTTCCATTCCTTAAACGAAGTCTTCTTGTCTCTGATCACTTCCTTCACCGCTACAGTAAGCCATGCCTGTTCCTTGTTCTTTTTCCTTTTGGATCTCTTGTTGATACGTGGTATATATAGATTTTGCACCTTGGTGACTGTGCCCTTAAAAAGGGACCATGCTTGCTCTAGGGTTTTTACAGTGCTTATTCTCTTCTTAATTTTTTTCCCCACCATGAGTCTCATCCCTTCATAATTCCCTTTTCGGAAGTTCAGTGCCGCAGCAGTCATTCTGGATCGATGTTTTGCACCCCATGTCAAGGTTGAAGCGGATCATATTGTGATCACTGCTTCCCAGCATCCCTTCTACTACTACTCCTTGCGTTGGTCCTCGTAGTCCATTTCGAATTAAGTCCAGAATCACATTTCCTCTCGTATTTTCCTTGACAAGTTGTTCCAAGAAGCAATCGCCTACAGCATCCAGGAACATGGTCTCCCTACCGCAGCCGGAGATGCCTAGGTTCCAGTCTATCCCCAGATAATTGAACATAAGCAATGCCTCCGCTGGGTCAGACCTGAGATCCATCGTGCCCAGCAGTCCGCTCATGCGGCGGCCTAACAGGTCCAGGACCTGTGCAGAAATCCTCTATCTATACCCTTCTATCCCCTTTTCCAGCAGGAAATTGTCCAATCCTTTCTTGAACCCCAGTACCGTACTCTGCCCTATTACACCCTCTGGAAGCGCATTCCAGGTGTCCACCACACGTTGGGTAAAGAAGAACTTCCTAGCATTTGTTTTGAATCTGTCCCCTTTCAATTTTTCCGAATGTCCTCTTGTTCTTTTATTATTCGAAAGTTTGAAGAATCTGTCCCTCTCTTCGCTCTATATGCCCTTCATGATCTTGTAAGTCTCTATCATATCCCCTCTAAGTCTCCTCTTCTCCAGGGAAAAGAGACCCAGTTTCTCTAATCTCTCAGCGTATGAGAGGTTTTCCATCCCTTTTATCAGACGTGTCGCTCTCCTCTGAACCCTCTCAAGTAACACCATATCCTTCTTAAGGTAAGGCGACCAATATTGGACGCAATATTCCAGATGTGGGCACACCATCGCCCGATACAACGGCAGGATAACTTCTTTCGTTCTGGTTGTAATACCCTTCTTGATTATACCTAGCATTCTATTCGCTCTTTTAGCGGCCGCTGCGCACTGTGTCGTCAGCTTCATTGTCATGTCCACCATTACCTCCAAGTCCCTTTCTTGGGTACTCTCATTCATCCCTCCCATCGTATAGTTGTACCTCTGGTTTCTGCTTCCCACATGTAATACTTTACATTTCTCAACGTTTAACTTCATCTGCCATCTCATCGCCCATTGAAGTCACCCACAATAACTGCATTGCCTCCCTTGCAGTTAAGTTTAATCTCATCTATCATTTCTCCATCAATTTCTTCAGACTGCCCTGGGGGTCGGTAGTAGATGCCGATCTTCATTCCTGTTCCATTCGTTCCCGGAATTTTGGCCCATAGAGACTCCAACTTATTTTTCGTTTCTGGCGTGTTCTCTCCGGTAGACTCAATTCCCTCTTTGACGTATAGGGCAATATCCTCACCTTTTTGACCCACTCTGTGTCTGCGGTATAGCTTGTATCCCAGTAGCACAGTGTCCCAGATGTTTTCCTTGTTCCACCATGTTTCTGTGATGTCGATGATGTCAAGGTTATCTTTGTATGTCATAGCTTCCAATTCCATCTTATTCCTTAGGCTCCTTGCGTTCGTGTACATACACTTGAGTTTGCGGCCTGTTACTTTCTTGCATTTCCTTCCCTCTTGTGTCCTTATCGATCCATCAGGATTTCTGTCTTGCCTATGATCCCGTGAGTCTTCCCTGCTATTTTCCTGCACTGTATCCCCTGGGAATACTGGTTCCAGAACCATCGACTCTCGGTCGACTGTCGGCTTTCCTCTTCTTCCTAGTTTAAAAACTTCTTACTTTCTCTCTTGATGTTGCTTTCAAGTAGCCTCATTCTGTCTCTGCTAAGGTGGAGTCCATCCTTCCTGAATAGCTTGTTCTTCCCCTAGAACATCGTCCAGTTGTGCATGAAGTGGAATCCTTCTTCCTCGCACCAGCGCCTCATCCACGCGTTGACTGCTGGCAGCTCCATCTGCCTCTTCTCATCAGCCCTGGGTACCGGCAGGATCTCCGAGAATGCTACCCTTGGCGTTCTGGTCTTCAGCTTCCTTCCTAGCATCCGGAACTGGTCCTTCAGTACTTCCCTGCTGTAGTTCCTGTTGCTCACGTTGTTTGTTCCGACATGGATCACCACCGCTGTTTCTTCCTTTTCCACGCTGTCGATGATCCTTTCGATGCGGCTCACTATGCCTTTTATCATGGCTCCCGGTAGGCAGGTCACCAGCTGATCCTATCTTCCTCCCGCTATGTGGCTGTCGACTTGTCTGATGATGGAATCTCCCACGACAATTGCTGTCCTCTCTGTCTTCTCTTGACTCTCCAGCCGCAGGTCCGTATCCCTGGTATATGTCCATTTCTCCAGCCGTAGGACCGTGTCCTCCGTGTACTTCCATATTCCCTCAACCTGGTGGTGGCTTGCATCAGACTCATCTTCCTGTGGGTTCCCTTCGCTGTTTCCAGGTGTTGCTGCTGTGTCATCCATTTCTTTCTTTCAACAACGCTTCCATTATTTTTCCAACAACCGGCCTGTAGTTTCCCGCTTCATCTCTGTGACCACCTTTGTGAATAGGGACCACATCCGCTCTTCTCCAATCCCCAGGAACCACTCCCGTCTCCAGAGATTTGTTGAACAAATCTTTAATAGGACCCACCAGAACCTTTCTGAGCTCCCTCAGTATTCTGGGATGGATCCTGTCCGGACCCATCGCTTTGTCCACTTTCAGTTTTCAAGTTGCTCATTGTGACCAGGCAGACACGATGCCTGCCAGGGTCCCTGTTAGTTCAGGGAAAAAAGTAAAAATGAAATCCCGAGGGGGAATCAGGAAGGTGCATGTAAATCCTGAGACTGATAATTTATCCTGTGACCACCAGAGGGAGCCTGATTTATTTGATGAAGAAGTGGGTGATTCATTCCCAAGCCACCACCGGGGAAGCCCAAGAGGTCCCAGCTACTTTGCTGACTCAACTAGAGTAGGGCGTTGCCCCAAAGTATTTAAACCTGCAGTTGAGAACAGACAGGGAGGTCAGCTAGGGAGAAGGTTTAAACCTTTTCTCCCTAGGGAGTCCCTGGGGCCAAGCAGGAGCAACCGGCCTATTCCCATGGAGCTGTTAGAGGCTGGACAAGCTGAGGAGCTGCTATTTCCAGAAGAACAGCCCATGGAGTGTGAGGAAAGTCTGGCAGAGTACGCTCCTGATTTTTCTGAAGCCATGCAGGTAGACTGGGTCTCTACCAGCAAATAGTGAGTTGTGATTTTTTGCTCTGGACTGTTTGGGACTATTTTTGTTTTGGTAAGCTGGGAGTGTGTATTGTTTGGGAGAGGTTTTGCTATCATCCTGGGCGGGAATTTTGAAAGCCTGTATTGAGGTCTTCTTTTGCAAAACCTGACACTCTCCTATCCTGGCAGTGAGCTGAACTGGCCAGAGGCTTTAATGAACTTTGGACACTAGTGCTACCGAACAAATGCCATGAACTGTGTTTGTGTTTTCTTTGAAACTGCCTGCTTGGGAGCAGTCAGTATTAGCTCTAGGGAGAGCTAAATCCTCACCTGTAGCGAGGATTGAGTAAGACTGGAACAAGCCAAGAACTTTATTTTGTACTGTTTTCACTTATTTCTTTTGATATTTTGGTTTTGCTGCTGTGGGAGAATTTTGACAAGTTTACAAGTTGAATGATGAACTACTTACTTTCATGAAAGGAATGAGTAAAGATGAATCATTTTTCCATGAACTTTAATGGTGGTGCTTTGTGATTTTTGTTCCTGTCTAAAGTTCAGTCCTGCAGGGTGACTCCGTTTCGGGTCACACGCTGGTGTGCTATTTTGTGGTAACCACTGGGAGTGCTGTTGAGCCCTGGTCTGGGCTTCAGTGGACCACATCATGAACACTTAACTTCATGAACGGCGCAGAATCCACTCCATTTTCTTGCGTAACTTTGACAGACAGTCTCAGTCCTTCTCCTGGATTTTCTTCCGTGAACACAGAACAGAACAGAACAGAAGTATTTGTTTAGCACGTTTGCTTTTTCCTCATCACTCCCCACATATCGGTTCCAAGCATCTTTTAGTTTAGCAATTCCATTTTTCATCTTCCTCCTTTTCACTAATATATCTTAAAAAATTTTTATCTCCCTTTTTTAGCCATATGCTCTTCTGCCTGCACAATTTCACCCGGTAGTCCTTTCTATACTTCTCTTCTTGGTTTTTTTAATATTTCAGGAACGCCAACTCTTTTGCCTTTATTTTCTCCGCCACTGTTTGGAGAACCATATCAGTTTCCTTTTTCTCTTGTTTTTATTTATTTTCTTCACATAAAGGCCCGTAGCCATTTTTATCACTCCTTAGACCACTGTTTTTCCATTTTTCTGTATCCTCCCTTCCTAACAGCTCTTTCTTCAAGTACTCTCCCATTTTATTAAAGTCCATACGTTTGAAATCTAGGACTAAGTATTGTGCGGCCGCTCTCCATTTTAGCCATTATATCAAACCAAACCGTTTGATGATCGCTACTTCCCAGGTGAGCACCCACTCGAACATTATAGATACTCCCCCCTTTTGTGACGACCAGATCCTATATCGCTTTTCCCCTCGTGGGTTCTGTCACCATTTGTCTGAGCAGGCAGCGCCGGACTCCCCCTTGAAAAGGGGAGGAGCCAACGGCGCCCAGCCGTTCGGCGTGCGGCGAAGGCGCGCGGTAAAGGCGCTCGCCTTAGCGAGAGCGCCTTTGCGAAGGGCCTTGCAAGGGACGAGCGCTACTCACAAGAACACCAGAGGAGAACAGACCGGTAAGGAACTGACAAGCACAGAAGATAAGGAGGAGACAGACACAAAAGAAACCAACCCCGCACATACAATCAAGGTGAGGTAGAGCAGAGACAGCACACACGAGAGAGACAACAAGGCAAGCAACACAAGGAAGCAGCAGGCAAGGGACACAAGCACACAAAGGCACAGGCACTGTAACACAAACAGACTCACTCAAATAGGAAGACTGCAGTCAGGAAGTCAGAAGGTAAGGGGGAGGTAGGATCAGTAGGAAAAAGAGCAGCAGTAGGTCACAACAAATCACTCAGACAACCCACGAGTGAACCACGAATTGGAAGCTCAAGGAAGTCAGAAGATGAGCTTTCCTGTCTTCTGTATCGACTGCAATATGTATGACTACCTCCCTTCGGGGATCCAGGCATACATTTGCAATCGATGCATGGAGATGGATAGCTTGAAATGTCAGGTAAGACTATTAGAGGGAACAGTGATGGAACTCGAAGACAGAATCCGAGCACAGGAGAAGATTCTAGTGGAGTACAGCCCAAACGACGAGGTCAAGGATCTAGAAATGTACATAGAGGAAGCCCATCAGCACCATGTAGAGATCCCAGGGCTGGAAATCTGTACTCAGGAAACCCATGTGAGGAGAGAAGACACCCATGCAAACACAGAAGAAAAAGAAGACGAGGTTGGAGACAACCGCACACCAGGAGGAATAGAGAGAGCACAGGAAGATGTCCCCCCATCCAAAGAAGTATCATTGGAGGAAGATGACTGGCCCTACTCCAAGGACGTGGACCTACGCCCCCCAAGGAACTCCCGAATAAAGAAGATGGGGATCATTGTAGGCGACTCCATTATACGACACGTGGACAGCCACACCGCAGGAGGAAGAGAGGACAGGGTCGTCACCTGTCTGCCTGGAGCAAGAGTAAAGGATGTGACCAACAGGATCTCCAGGATCATAGATGGCGCACGGGGAGTGGACACAGCTGTGCTTATCCACGTGGGAACAAATGATGTGAGCGGGCGGAAGTATGACAGGGAAGAGATGAAGGGCCAGCTCCGCTCACTCGGAAGACAATTGAAGATCAGGGAGGTGAAGGTGGCCTTCTCTGAAATCCTCCCTGTACCAAGAGCAGATGGAAAGAGACAAGGGGAATTGCAAGTGATCAACGCCTGGATGAGACGATGGTGCGAAGACGAAGGTTTTGACTTCGTGCGCAACTGGACGGCGTTCTGGGGAAAAAGCAAGTACTACAGAAGGGATGGACTACACCTCAACAAGGAAGGAGCAAGAGTTTTGGCAGGCAACATGAAGAAAGCAATAGAGAAGGCTTTAAACTGAAGGACAGGGGAAAGCCGACAGTCGACCACCGGTCGATGGCACGGACAACAGGATGCCCCGACGTAGAAACAAAGGACTACTACTCATACACAAGAGAGGTCGACCTCACAGCCAACAAAGGAGAACAAGCAGGAAGGGACAACTCAGACACAGGAGGGGATGACCACACAGCAAACATGGGAGACAACACAGGAGCAGTAAAGGATACCGTAAATGAGACTGTAAGGACAGCCAAGAGTAGAAGGTCCAAAAAGGTAACACAAAGGGAACTTAGATGTATGTATACAAATGCTAGAAGTCTAGGAAACAAAATGGGAGAACTAGAGACGATAGCAAGACATGAGAACATGGATATCATTGGCATAACAGAAACATGGTGGAATGAAGAAAACAAATGGGACACAGTACTACAGGGATACAAACTATATAGAAGGGATCGAGAAGGGCAGAAAGGTGGAGGTATTGCCCTATATGTTAAGGAAGGAATAGATTCTGTTGGAATGATTACAACAGACAGGAAAGAGAAGCTGGAGTCCCTCTGGATCAAAATTCCTGGTCACAATGGTGCAGATACAAAAATTGGCCTTTACTATCGTCCCCCAAGACAGGCGGAGGTCACTGACTCAGAAATGATGGAGGAAATCAAACAAGTATGCAAGACAGGCAATGTAGTTATATTGGGAGACTTCAATTTCCCAGGAATAGACTGGAAACTAGGAGCCTCCAACTGCGGCAAGGAGGCCAAGTTCCTGGAGGTGCTAGGGGATTGCTTCCTGGAGCAAATGGTAAAAGAGCCGACAAGAGGAGACACCACCTTGGACTTGGTCCTAAATGGTCTCACCGGACCGATAACAGAAGTAGAAGTCATGGTTCCACTGGGAACGAGTGATCACAATGTAATCAACTTTAAACTTGACATCGGGAAAGGGAAACATACCAAAACCTTAACCACCACCTTAAACTTTAAAAAGGGTAAATACGATTGCATGAGAGCCATGGTAACAAAATGACTCGAGAAGATGGTGGACAAACTTGAAACAGTAGATCAGGCATGGTGCCTATTGAAAAATACTATTGCAGAAGCACAAGATCTCTACATTCCGAGGATTTCCAAAGATCGGAGAACTAAAGGCAAAGGAGAACCGGCATGGCTTACCATACAGGTGAAGGAAGCCATAAAAGAAAAGAAGGACTCTTTCAAAAAATGGAAATGCACGAAGACAACCGAAGCCTGGAACAAACATAAAGATAAACAGAAGAAATGTCACAAGGCGGTGAGGGATGCAAAACAGGACTATGAGGAAAAAATAGCCCGGGAGGCTAAAAACTTCAAGCCCTTCTTTAGATTCGTGAAAGGGAAAAAACCTGCAAAAGAGGCAGTGGGACCCCTGGACGACAAGGGAAGAAAAGGGTACATCAAGGAAGATAAACAAATCGCAGACAAACTAAATTCCTTCTTTGCGTCCGTCTTTACGAAGGAGGACACCTCAACAATACCTGAAGCGGAGAAATTGTTTACAGGAGAAATAGAGGACAGCTTCACCACAGTTGAAGTGAACTTAGATCAGATATACTACCAGATCGACAAACTTAAAAGTTACAAATCCCCTGGACCGGATGAAATTCACCCGAGAGTCTTGAAGGAATTGAAGGTTGAAATCGGAGAGTTATTGCAAAAACTTGCAAACCTGTCAATCAGAACTGGTCAGATACCAGACGACTGGAGGAAAGCGAACATCACGCCAATCTTCAAAAAAGGATCGAGAGGAGAACCAGGCAACTATAGACTGTGAGTCTTACGTCTGTCCCCGGCAAGATGATTGAATCACTGATCAAGGATAGCATAGTTCAGCACTTGGACACACACGACTTGATGAAACCCAGTCAACATGGATTCAGGAAAGGGAAATCGTGTTTGACGAATTTACTCCAATTCTTTGAGACCGTGAACAAGCAAATTGATAGTGGAAAGCCGGTGGACATAATATACTTGGACTTCCAGAAAGCATTTGACAAAGTTCCACATGAAAGACTTCTCAGGAAACTACAAAGCCATGGCATAGAGGGAGATATACAAAGATGGATAGGCAAATGGCTGGAAAATAGGAAGCAGAGAGTGGGCATAAATGGGAAGTTCTCCGACTGGGAGAAAGTGACTAGTGGTGTACCCCAGGGCTCGGTACTTGGGCCGATCCTTTTTAATATTTATATCAATGACCTGGAAAACGGAACATCCAGTGAGATCATCAAGTTTGCAGACGACACAAAACTCTGCCGGGCAATCAGATCGCAGGAGGACAGTGAGGAACTCCAGAGCGATTTGTGTCGGTTAGAAAACTGGGCGGAGAAATGGCAGATGAAGTTCAATGTGGAGAAATGCAAGGTAATGCATTTAGGCAGTAAAAATAAGGAATACGAGTACAGAATGTCAGGTGCAACTCTGGGAAAAAGTGAACAAGAAAGGGATCTGGGTGTACTGATAGATAGGACCCTGAAGCCGTCGGCACAATGCGCGGCAGCGGCAAATAAGGCAAATAGAATGTTGGGCATGATAAAGAAAGGAATCTCGAGTAGATCGGAGAAAGTTATAATGCCGCTTTATAGGGCAATGGTCAGACCCCACTTGGAATACTGCGTCCAACATTGGTCTCCCTACCTAAAGAAGGATATAAAACTGCTGGAGAGGGTGCAGAGGCGAGCAACTAAACTAGTGAAGGGTATGGAGAAACTGGAATATGAGGATCGACTTAAAACACTGGGATTGTTCTCCCTTGAGAAAAGGAGACTGCGTGGGGATATGATCGAGACCTTCAAAATACTGAAAGGAATCGACAAAATAGAGCAGAGAAGATTATTTACATTGTCCAATTTGACACGGACAAGAGGACATAAAATGAAGCTAAGGGGGGGCAAGTTCAGGACTAATATCAGGAAGTTCTGCTTCACACAGAGAGTGGTTGACATCTGGAATACTCTCCCAGGGGAGATTATTGCAGAATCGACAGTCCTAGGCTTCAAGGGCAAACTAGATGCATATCTCCTTGAGAGAGGCATATAGAGATATGGTTGGCCATAGGGTAAGCCAGGTGTATACCTGGCAGGGCCTCCGCGTGTGCGGATCACCGGACTAGATGGACCGAAGGTCTGATCCGGAGATGGCGCTTCTTATGTTCTTATGTTCAGAGCCTCTTGAAAAGCATCCATAATCTCCCTACTTCTTTCCGTTTCCGCAGAAGAAATTTTCAGTCCACATCCGGCAGATTTAAATCTTCCAGCAGCAGCACCTCCTTTTCTTTCCAAACTTTTGGAGATCCACAATCAGATCTTTATAAATTTGCTGCGATTGGGTCGGAGGTCTGTAGACTACACCCACGTAGACAGAAGTTCCATCTTCTCTTTTTAAAGCGATCCATATCGCTTCTTCCTCTCCCCAGGTCCCTTGCCATTTCAGTTGCTTGGATATCAATCTATACATAGAGAGCTATTCCTCCACCTTTTTGATCATCTAATCTAAAAAGACCATATAATCTCCAGACTACAAATCGTTCAGAAAAGAAATAAAAACCATCCCATTCAAGAAATCCTTGAAGACAAACTAACACCGCAAGACTCATCCCAATTCTCTGAAGCAACTCGCTCTACTCTTCAATTCCTCTGGAAATGGCCAGATAACTCCTTTTGTAATCCGGCTTGAACTAAAAGGTAATGGCGGAATAGAAATCACTAATGTAATCTACTCATTGAAAAAACACGACCACATCACTGAAGCCTTCATCAACTCACACTGGCTCCCAATCCAAGAAAGAATCCAATTCAAATTCTACTGCATATTATTTAAAACCCTACATGGAGACAGCCCATCATACCTGAATAATCGCCTCATCCAAGCACCCACCACCAGACACAGAAAAACGCACTCCCCATTCATACCCCCCCCAATCAAGGAAGTAAAAAGAACAAAACTACACGACGGCCTCCTAGCCACTCAAGCCGCAAGGCTGGACAACCAGATCTCCAACCTTCTGATGACCACCCCAGACTATAGGACGTTCAGAAAAGAAATAAAAACCACACTTTTCAAGAAATTCCTGAAGCAGCAATAACAACACGACCTCTTAGCAACTTTAAAACTGACATTTGATCTACCCATTACTGCACTAATAATAACAAAAGAATCTCCAATAAGACCACCTATTAACTCTCTTACAAACCACCCCACCCTCAACAACCCGCTAAATGTTCTTAAGATCTACAACTTACCTTTCTAGCTAATCATTGTAACTCTGTTTTTTTTTAAATTAACCTTTTGTAATCCGCCTTGAACCGCAAGGTAATGGCGGAATAGAAATCCCTAATGTAATGTAATGTAATGTAATAATCTAAAAAGATTATATCAGGGTATGTTTGCATCCCATCCATGGGATTCACTGAACCATGTCTCAGTGATAGCAACAATATCCATAAGAACATAAAAATTGCTGCTGCTGGGTCAGAACAGTGGTCCATTGTGTCCAGCGGTCCGCTCACATGGCGGCCTTTAGGTCAAAGACCAGTGCCCTTAGTCTACCTTACCTGCGTACATTCTGGTTCAGCAGGAACTTGTCTAACTTTGTATTGAATCCCTGGGTGGTATTTTCTCCTATAACAGCCTCCGGAAGAGCATTCCAGTTTTCTACCACTCTCTGGGTGATGAAGAACTTCCTTACATTTGTACGGAATCTCTCCCCTTTTAACTTTAGAGAGTGCCCTCTCGTTCTCTCTACCTTGGAGAGGGTGAACAACCTGTCTTTATCTACTAAGTCTATTCCCTTCATTATCTTGAATGTTTCGAACATGTTCCCTCCTAGTCTCCTCTTTTCAAGAGAGAAGAGGCCCAGTTTCTCTAATCTCTCATTGTATGACAACTCCTCCAGCCCTTTAACCATTTTAGTCGCTCTTCTCTGGACCCTTTTGAGTAGTACTGTGTCCTTCTTCATGTACGGCTACCAGTACTGGATGCAGTATTCCAGGTGGGGGCTTACCATGGCCTGGTACAGTGGCGATGATAACCTTCTCCGATCTGTTCATGATCCCCTTTTTAATCATTCCTAGCATTCTGTTCGCCCTTTTTGCTGTCGTCACGCATTGCACTTATGGCTTCATTGACTTCTCAACCAGTTTTCCCAAGTCTCTTTTCTGGGGGGTCTCTCCAAGTACTGCCCTGGACATCCTGTATTCATGCAAGGTACGAGCGGAATAGAAGTCACTAATGTAATGTAATGTATAAGATTTCTGTTACTGACATGCATCACCTTACACTTATCTACTTAAACCCCATTTGCCATGTTGCAGTCCATTTCTTAAGCGTGTTTATGTCACGCTGCAGGTCTTCGCAATCCTCCTGTGTCTTCTCTACTCTGAATAACTTCGTATCATCTGCAAATTTAATCACCTCACTCATCGTATCAATTTCCAGGTCATTTATAAATATGTTGACGAGCACGAGTCCAAGCACTGAACCCTGCGGCACTCCACTCGTGACGCTTTTCCAGTCCGAGTATTGTCCATTCAGCCCCACTCTCTGTTTCCTATCCTCCAGCAAGTTTTTAATCCATGTGAGTATTTTACCCTTGATTCCATGGCTCGCAATTTTTCAAAGTAGTCATTCATGCAGAACCTTGTTGAACGCCTTCTGTAAATCCAGATATACGTCGACTGGGTCACCCTTGTCTATCTGCCTGTTTACTCCCTCAAAGAAGTGCAGCAAGTTCGCCATGCAAGATCTTCCTTTGCTAAAGCCATGCTGGATCAAAGCCCTCATCAGATTGTGTCCATCAATAATAATAATAACTTTATTTTTCTGTACGCCATAATCTTGCGACTTCTAGGCGGTTAACAAAGAAGAGCTGTACAATCAGCGAATTACAGTAAATGAATGCAAGGTGGTTGAAAGGAAAACTATACATAGGTTGAATTATAGGAAATTAACTATTTTACATTTTACATTGAAAATAATCGGACACCAGCGAGTATCTGGATACAATTATGAAGAGGGAATTTTAGCAGACAGGGAATATGGATACCTAGTGTGAGGAAGAAATTCAGGGTAAGGTGTGGAAGTTATGTTCGCGGGAGAGTGTCTGGCTAGGACAAGAATTTCTTGAACAAAGTGGTCTTTAATTCTTTCCGGAAGATGCTGTAGGTCAGCCTAGCGGCATCGATGAAATAGCCTAGCCATGATTGCTGTCTACCAGCTTGGAACTTGAAAGTTCTGTCCAGGAAGGTTCGATATCTGCAGCCAGCGATTTTCGGGTATGCAAACAGGTTGTGGTTTCTGGTAGATCTAATGGGGGAGTAGAATTCAAAGTGAGGTAGAAGGTAGTTGGGGGCCATTCCCCAGATTAGTTTGTAGCAAAAGTAGGAGAATTTGAATAGAATTATTTCTTCGAGGTGATCAATGATGTGATCCTTTATCAGCGCCTCTAATATCAGGGCTTGCAGATCATGAACTTTGTTGCTTAGACTGTGAGCATTTGTAGTTATTGCCTTCCAGCTGTTTTTCAATGGTAATCTGCTTTTTCGTATAGTTTTTTGTTTCGTTTCACTTCCCGTTACAATGCTAAGAAGTGAGTTGCCAATATTGTTTATGTTGCAATCATTACAACCATCACATTTTGTCTTTTGCTGGGGGGTGGACTCTATAATTGTCCTTCATACATACGCCACCCCCACCTTCCAGTTTAAACGCCAAGAAGCATATTGCCTGAATTTCTCCTGCCATGGTAAGGTGCAGCCCATCATTATAATATAGTCTCTTGTTGTTCCATGTATTGCCCCATCCTCCTATGTACCTAAAGCCTTCTTGATGACACCAGGCTTTGAGCCACCTATTGAAGTTCTCAGTGTTCTGTACTCATTCCACACCCTTTCCATAAGTAGGCAGTACTTCTGAAAAAGCTACAGTCTTTACAAAGGTTTTAACCCCTCTCCCAGTTCCCGAAAAGCTTTCTGTGCTGCAGGTAGGTAATTGTTGGCTAGGTCATTTGTTCCGAAATGTATAACATCATCAGGGTTCCAAATCTTTGCTTCCTCCCTAATTACAGTCAGTATTTGTCTGGCATTCTTGGTAGCTGAGGATCCTGGAAGGCATTTCACTTCTTTGAGTTCCTTGTCCTGTGCTCCAAGGTAGGAGGGGTGAGAGCTCTATGGTTGGATCCAAACTTTGATATGTCCATACAGGTTCAGTGTATTGTAAAAAATGCCTATGAGAAACTATATTGGATAAGAAGCCTGAAACCATACCTCTCCTTTCAGGCATTGACCGATGTAATTGTCTCATTTGTTCTATTGGTCTTCAATTACTGTAATGCAATCATGTTGGGGCTACTAAAGTATCTGATCAGCAAATCCAATCGGTACAAAATGTGGCAGCAAGATTCCTGTTGGGAGAATCATGGCAGACAAGCACCATTCCATTGTTATTTGCACTGGCTCCCAATTCAGGACTTTGCTACTCACATTCAAGGTCTTGCATTCAACGGAACCTCAATATCTGTTCACCAGACTACACAAATATGTACCATCAAGGGCCATATACTCTGGACAAGATCTCTTGCTGTCCACACGGACATTAAATATGAACTCAACAGGGCGAGAATGGCTCCAATGTGTTGGAATGCCCTACCTAAGGAACTATGGGCGGAAAAAGATGTCAGTAAATTTAAAAGAAAGTTGAAGACACAACTCTTCACTGAATACTTTATTGACATGATCTTGCTAGCAGCCATGAGGCGCTGTGGGAGGGGAATGTTGGTAAATTTAATCATTGTCCTATGTGAACCTGTATGTTCCTAAGGTTATTGTAACTTTGATTGTTCATTGTAAACTGCTTTGAATTGACTACTTATAGTCATTTAAACGGTATAGAAATGCTAATAAAGATAAACATGGACGATTAATCCACTTGCCTAGGGTCACAAAAGTCAAAATGGGAAGCATACTCAGTTCCTAGGTTAATGCAATAGGCTACTCCTCCACGGCTGACATCCTACTTGTCAAAGGAGAATGCAAGCTTTCCTCACACATACCCAACCACCACTGCAGTATATTAAAAAATGCTTTCTCATGTGGCTCTGCCAAGTCTCTTCTAAAAAGACCTCTTCCTGTCTAGATCAGTTTTTGTGGCTATGAAATCTTCAGCCTCAATCACACTAATTGTGATAAATACTTACTCAACACTAAATCCTTGCTGATTCCATGCTTGACCATACATCCCGTATGAAGGTACTTGCCATCCATTGGTCACATACTGTCCATACTGCTGTGGATTTCCATACACCTGACTCCACTGTCCCCACTGCCCATACTCCATCTGAGGGAAAAAATACAAAACAAAAATAATCTCTGAGAACTACCACTTGCAAAACTAATGGAACTATCAAAACAAGAGAATCCATGTGAACAATCCATCTTGCAATCATTAAAAATAAGCAGTGTTGGACTAGGTTAGTATTTACAGAACCTTCAGAAAGTTAGTAAAATTGTACAAGGTGTCTGGAAAACCCCCAGAACCCCCAACATTTTCCCAAATAACCCAAAAACATCCTATTGCAGCAGAACTTCTGCCTGAAATTCAACACATTTCTGAGTACTTTATTTTTCAACAGGGAGGAACTCCAATGCATTGAGCTCGCAAAACATTTGAGCTCTTAATTAATGAATCCCCTGAATTCAATGCACCAACTCAGTTGTTTTGAAGATTTTGTGAATGTGTCAAGGTTGAAGGAGGATACTTTGGACACAAACTATGAATTAAGAAAACCCCCCATTGTACTAATGTATTTTTCAAATGTCTTACTAAATGTATAAACAATTACAAAGTATTTAAAAACTATATAAGGGATCATGTTTTTCCAGACACTGTGGATATATATAAATCCATAATAAGCATTTTTTCCTCTGAGCCAATGCTAAACCAATATCAGCATGATGTTAGGACCCACTTTACTTCTGAATCAATATCCCAGCCTGGTAAAAGGGAGAACACTCCTCTCTGAGCCGCAACGATCCAATGTCCCAGCATTGTGTTTGGGTCAGTAGTGAATCAGAGGGGAGCATGCCCAGTGTCCTTTCTTTCTGCACCAAAACTGACCTCAAGTTTGAGCATGATGCACTCTTCCCTCTGAATTAGAACTGACTTAGGTAAGAGGATATGTATCCATTGCGCCCATGATTTGAGGTTTATATCCTTGTGCCTACTTCCTATATTATTCAGATCCAAATGTGAACATCTGTCAACCAGTTACACAGATGAGATTTGTATCGTTATGTGCAAACTCCAACTTACCCATTCCCATAGATTTAGTTAATCTACAATAGTGGGAACGGTTAAGAAAAAAATATATATTTAAAGGAACATGGCATTTCTCTTCTACAATGAAAAATACTACTATTTTGAGAAAAAATGGTTTATAAATGTTTTGGGGTTTGTTTTAGACAGACTTAATGGACTGAACACCTAAAGATAGTTCTTTAACACTGTCTCCACTGGTGTATGCCCAGGAGGATTAGGAGATAACTGCTGCTATTTGATCATTAAGAATACAGTTAGATGGGTGGTTGGTGATCATAACTGCTTGATAACTTGCCTGCTTGATGTGAGGGTAGCTAATCGCTCACATCACCCAGACATTATGTTAGGAGTTCACTGTTGGAGTCAATAGCACAGAAAGGTGCAAGACAGACTCTGGAAGCCAAATTTACAATTCTGTGTAGAAAACTAAAAGAATATTTTGAACAGCTTTTAAATTAGCCCTCATATTTTTACATGTAGGATCTCAGAAGGAGGCTATGCTAGAGGGTCAATGAATGAATGAATTTACAATGTAGAGAACAAAACTTTAGACTCATTAACACATGAAGGGCATAGAGAGAGTAGAGAGGGACAGATTCTTCAAACTTTCAAAAAAATAAAAGAACAAGAGGGCATTCGGAAAAGTTGAAAGGGGACAGATTCAAAACAAATGCTAGGAAGTTCTTCTTTACCCAACGTGTGGTGGACACCTAGAATGCGCTTCCAGAGGGCGTAATAGGGCAGAGTACGGTACTGGGGTTTAAGAAAGAATTGGACAATTTCCTGCTGAAAAAGGGGATAGAAGGGTATATAGATAGAGGATTACTGCACAGGTCCTGGACTTGTTGGGCCGCCGCGTGAGCGGGCTGCTGGGCGCGATGGACCTCAGGTCTGACCCAGTGGAGGCATTGCTTATATTCATACAGGCTTCAACAGTTTTCTTTAGGATCTAGGAGCCAGACTCAGAATGGCTGGAATTATTTATGCTTATTTGTAAAGTGCACATCGTGATGTAGAATGATCTACAGTCTTAAAAATATGATCATTTGACTCCATTCTATTGTGAGTTGCATTGGCTGCCAATGGAGGCTTGTGTTTTCTTTAAGTTTGGTTGCTTTTGCTATAAGGTTATGTATGGCACCGCTCCGTTTTATATGGTTAATAGATTCTCTCTAGTATCGTATAAAAATAGTAGAAAATCTCATGTCCTGTTTACCTTCCCTGTAAAAGCAAGAAATTTCCGGACCATACTTTAGCATTCCAAGCAGCTTCACATGATGGAGAATTTTGATTGTTATTGCTTGGAGCCTGTTCTTATAAACATTTCAGAACTCAACCAAAAACTTATCTCTTTTCAAAATACTTGGTTAAATAATTTCTGTCATTCTTAAATTATCTTTAGTTTATAATCTTCTCACTTTGTCATTGCTGCTAGGTTACTGCTGCTAGTTATTAATTTGTCTATGCTGCTAGTTAAATAATTTTTGTCATTCTTAAATTGTCTGTAGTTTATAATCTTTTGTAAACCGCGTAGAACTTATGGTTACGTGGTTAAGAAGTACGATGTTATGTTATGTACAGCAAACTATATATTACAGTAGAAGGGAAGGAGTGGATAAGAGGCTATTGCCCTCCCCGTTGCCACCCATCTGCAGCGTATCTAACAATGGAGAGAGGCTTTAGGCTGCAGTTGCTGCTATCAGATATACTCAACCCTGAAATGTACTGTCTAAATTAGATTCTTCAGCAGCTTGATGTGCTTCTCCGATGGCATGGCACAGCTTCTCAATTTTATTTTTTTAGCTGGATTGTAAACTGCTGTAGTGGTGTATTAAACTTATCTTCTCAATTCTAACGTAACCACCTCTCTTTAGCTCTCAATTCAGGGGAAATAACACACCTTCTTTTCCAACTCAATAGCTCGGCTTTATTCTCAACTTGGATTAATCTACTCTCTTAACAAGCTAAACGACTCCCTTTTCCAACTTTCATAACTGGCTCCCCTTTGTGAGCCTGCATAGCTATGCTTTCTTTTGAGACAAAATGCTGCATTTCCCTTTTCAAACCAAGGGCCACAACTATAATTCATGCTTAACACCAACTCCCTTTCTAAAGTTCTGCTCAAAAATTGGGCAAGGAGGAGAGACACTGGACCAATGATGAAAGAGAGAGAGATGCCAGACCATGGGAGGCAGCAGCTCAGGATGCAAGAGGGAGATATGCTGGACCCAAATGAAGTGGACATGGTGGCATGAAAGGGGGAGAAATGCTGGCCCAGGATAATGGGTACAGGAGAAAAGGAAGAGAGAGGGGAGAAGCTGGATAAAGGGAAAGGGGGATTGGGACTTGTATACTGACTTCAAAGTGGTTTACATACAGGCATTTTCTCTATCTATCCCAGTGGGCTCACAGTCTATCTAATGTACCTGGGGCTGTGGAAGATTAAGTGCCTTGCCCAGGGTCACAAGGAGAAGTGTGGGGTTTGAACCTACAACCCTAGGGTGCTGAGGCTGTAGCTCTAGCCACTACGCCACATTCTTCTCCAGGGGACAGGAGGGACAGGGACACAAAGAAGAGATGCTTGGCAGGAGGAAGCATAAAGGCAGCTTCCTTTTTGGCATGATTAACTCAGCTATGTTATTTATCTCAAGTCTGCTTTTTATAGTAAATCTAGTCTTTTAGCCCGTTACATTAACGGGTGCTAGAATATATGTCTGTCTGTCTTTCTTTCTTTCTGTCTCTCTCCCTCCTGCTGTCTGTCTGTCTTTCTGTCTCTCTCCCTGCCCCTGTGGCTTTCTTTCATTCTTTCTGTCTCCCTCCCGCTGTCTACTATTTCCCTGTGCAACAGCATTTCCCCCCACCCCACTTCTCTGTGTATCAGCAGCATTTCCCTCCCCCCACTTCCCAGTGCAGCAGCCGCAGCATTCCCTCCCCCTCCATTTCCCTGTGCAGCCGCATTTCCCTCCCCCACCCGTTACCTGTGCAGCAGCAACAGCATTTCCCTCCCCCACTTTCCTGTGCAGCAGCCGCAGCAGCATTCCCTCCCCCTCCATTTCCCTGTGCAGAAGCTGAAGCAGCATTCCCTCTCCCTCTATTTCCCTGTGCAGCAGCATTTCCCTCCCCCCACCCCACTTCCCTGTGCAGCAGCAGCATTTTCCTCCCCCTCCACTTCTTTGTGCAGCAGCAGCAGCAGCGGTATTTCCCTCCCCCTCCACATCCCTGTGCATCAGCAGCAGCATTTTTCCCTACCCCCTTCCCTTCCCGTGGTCTGGCCTGCTCCCTTAGTCCCTTGCCGCCCCACTTCCCTTCCTGCGGTCTGTCCGGCTCACTTAGTCCCTTGCCAGAGTTTATTTTTAAGTTTAAAGGTGCCGCGGAGGCTCCTCTCACGATCGCTGCCTGTGTCGGAAGCCTACTCTGACGTAGGTGCGGCTCGTGAGAGGAGCCGCCACTGCGCTTTTAAACTTAAAAATAAACTTCGGCCGGCAAGAGAGAGGGACCGTTGTATGCGCGCATGCGCACTCCTGCTGGCCATGGACCTACAGATCACGGATCAGGGATCACGCAGGTAAGAGTGCGCATGTGCGCTTAGTGTTTTATTATAGTAGATAGTAAATGACGGCAGATAAAGACCTGAACGGTCCATCCAGTCTGCCCACATAGTCTCTCTCTATCTACAAAAGCTACTACACATGAAAAGGGCCATATGTTAGATTTTATTAGTTTTACGGATTATATGCACCAACAAACTAGGTTAGATGAGGTTCACTGGCGGAGAGTTCCTTGGTCGGATCATTTTCTTGGGGAATTCTGTCTCCCAATTTTTATGTCCCCTATTAATACTTAAGTACAGCAGAAACAAACTATAACTATTAGGAAAAAGATAAGCTCAGAGTTTTTCTGGTCCAATCTACTAAAAGTACTACCTTGCATATCTTCTGATAAGATGTCAGAAAATCTATGGAAAGACTGGAGGGATTATCAGAAAGTACCTTTCAAGCTCTCTCCCCTTTAGCAACCAAATCAGTGAGTTATGCACGGAAGACGCCCTGGTTTTCATCTTATCATCGAGAGTTAAAACAGGAATGTAGAAGATTGGAATGAAAGTGGAAAAAAACTAATTCAGAATTTGACAAGAAGATTTGGAGAGTTAACATCAAGAAATATAATTTAGAAATTAGAATTGCAAGAAAAAATTACAATGGGGTTAGGATAGCTTGTTCAAATAATCAAAGTAATACCCTTTTTAAGCTCTAGTGTTCATTAACCTTAGTGAGCATAAATTCAAAACAAAACTGTATTCCAACTGCAGAGGAGTTAGCCTAATTTTTTAATAGTAAAATTACACTCAGAGATTCATTTCCAGTTGTAAACCCCGACAACTTCTTTTTAAGCCCCAATAGGCAGACGGTAAGTCCAATCATTTTTGGAACACCTTTGATCCTGTCTCAGAAACTTATGTTTCAAAATTATGTGAAAAGTTGAAAAAATGCAGTTGTAAATTGGACCCCATTCCTTCTTATCTTTTCTGGAATATTCCTTTACAAGCTATTATATGGCTGACTTCATTATTAAATTATTTTCTTGAAAATGGTTATTTTTTGCTAAGTATGGGGAAAATAACTGACACCGTTATTGAAAAGCGCTGATCTGGACCCTACAGTTCCCTCTCATTATCGTCCGATTGCAAGTATACCCCTTTTGACAAAAATGATGGAGTCAATTATTTCTAGCCAACTTCTTGGAAAAATTTTCTATTTTGTTACCATTTCAAGATGGGTTTAGACCTAACTTTAGTACGTTAATCTAAAAGATTAAAAATTTACAGATACAAAATAAATGTGTGGTATTGTTACAATTTGATCTGTTGGCTGCGTTTGATGTCGTTCATCACGACATCCTGATTTGTATGTTATCAGATATTGGTTTAAACCAAGTTGTACTGAACTGGTTTAGTAAATTCCTCTCATTGCGATCTTATGAGGTTTATTTGGAGGGTGAGACTTCCTCCACTTGGAAATCCAGCTGTGCAGTGCTACCAATCTTGTTTAATCTATATATGACTTCTCAGAAAAATTTTTGCCTTTCATCAGCAGAGACTATATATACCTATGCAGACAATATTTTCATTTTATTAGAAGTTGATCCTGATCTTAACAACTATAGACTGCTGCATTTCTAAACTTCAGCTGTGAGCTTTGTCTATTCAAATGAAACTGAACGCTGCCAAAATCAAAATTGCTTTGGATTGGGCCAAAATTAGAAAACCTCCCTTCCTCTGTTACATTACAAACAGGTATCGTATTACATATAGATTTTTCATCTAGAGTCCTGGGTGTCATCTTGGACTCATCACTTATATTTCATGAATAGATAAATTCCTTGACAAAAAAGTGTTTTTTTAGTCTGTGCATGTTGAGGAAGGTCAGATCATTATTCCATCAAGAACATTTCTCAGTATTGGTACAATCCACTGTGCTTTCTCAGCTAGATTATTGTAACTCAGTTTATCTGGGCATTAAGCAGAGCAGTCTAAAATGACTTCAGTTAATACAGAATACTGCAGCTAAGCTCATTTTTGGGAAACGAAAGTATGATCATGTTTCCCCTTTGTTGATAATGCTTCACTGGCTCCCAGTTCGCTTTAGGATCCAGTTTAAATGCGCATGCATAATCTTCAAGATTCTCTATGGAATATTTGATCCTTTTGTCCCCTTATGTTAGAATACTCTTAGACTTTGCCATTTGAAAAACATCCAAAGATATAAGTTAGCCTTCTTTTCCTTTAAGGGAATTCAATCTGCTGGGAAGCTCAGTCGATCTTTTGTTTTCAAGTTTGTAGAGATTAGGCTTTTAGGCCAGCTGCAATTATTTTGTAAATTCCTGAAAACTTTGTTGTTCCTGCAATTTTTAAATGGTTTAACTACAGCCTCAATGAAATGATAATATAATAGTAACATAGTAGATGATGGCAGATAAAGACCCGAATGGTCCATCCAGTCTGCCCAACCTGATTCAATTTAAATTTTTTCTTCTTAGCTATTTCTGGGCAAGAATCTAAAGCTTTATCCTGTACTGTGCTTGGGTTCCAACTGCCAAAATCTCTGTTAAGATTTACTCCAGCCCATCTACACCCTCCCAGCCATTGAAGCCCTCCCCAGCCCATCCTTCACCAAACGGCCATATACAGACACAGACCGTGCAAGTCTGCCCAGTAATAGCCTTAGTTCAATATTTAATATTATTTTCTGATTCTAAATCCTCTGTGTTCATCCAACGCTTCTTTGAACTCAGTCACAGTTTTACTCTCCACCACCTCTCTCGGGAGCGCATTCCAGGCATCCACTACCCTCTCCGTAAAGTAGAATTTCCTAACATTGCCCCTGAATCTACCACCCCTCAACCTCAAATTATGTCCTCTGGTTTTACCATTTTCCTTTCTCTGGAAAAGATTTTGTCTCTCCTTTCCTCTAGGGTATACATATTCAGTGCTTCCAGTCTCTCCTCATACGCCTTCTGGCACAAGCCTCTATCATTTTCGTCGCCCTTCTCTGGACCGCCTCAAGTCTTCTTACGTCCTTCGCCAAATACGGTCTCCAAAACTGAACACAATACTCCAAGTGGGGCCTTACCAATGACCTGTACAGGGGAATCAACACCTTCTTCCTTCTACTGACTACGCCTCTCTTTATACAGTCCAGCATCCTTCTGGCAGCAGCCACTGCTTTGTCACACGGTTTTTTCGCCTTTAGATCTTCGGACACTATCACCCCAAGGTCCCTCTCCCCGTCCGTGCATATCAGCTTCTCTCCTCCCAGCATATACGGTTCCTTCCTATTATTATTCCCCAAATGCATTACTCTGCATTTCTTTGCATTGAATTTTAGTTGCCAGGCATTAGACCATTCCTCTAACTTTTGCAGATCCTTTTTCATATTATCCCCTCCCTCTTCGGTGTCTACTCTGTTACAAATCTTGGTATCATCTGCAAAAAGGCACACTTTTCCTTCTAACCCTTCACCAATGTCACTCACAAACATATTGAACAGGATTGGCCCCAGCACCGATCCCTGAGGGACTCTACTACTCACCTTTCCTTCCTTCGAGCGACTTCCATTAACCACCACCCTCTGGCGTCTGTCCGACAGCCAGTTTCTGACCCAGTTCACCACTTTGGGTCCTAACTTCAGCCCTTCAAGTTTGTTCAACAGCCTCCTATGAGGAACTGTATCAAAGGCTTTGCTGAAATCCAAGTAAATTACATCTAGCATATGTCCTCGATCCAGCTCTCTGGTCACCCAATCAAAAAATTCAATCAGGTTCGTTTGGCACGATTTACCTTTTGTAAAGCCATATTGCCTCGGATCCTGTAACCCATTAGATTCAAGGAAGTACACTATCCTTTCTTTCAGCCACACTTCCATTATTTTACCAACAACTGAAGTGAGGCTCACCGGCCTGTAGTTTCCTGCTTCATCCCTGTGACCACTTTTATGAATAGGGACCACATCCGCTCTCCTCCAATCCCCAGGAATCACTCCCGTCTCCAGAGATTTATTGAACAAGTCTTTAATAGGACTCGCCAGAACCTCTCTGAGCTCCCTTAGTATCCTGGGATGGATCCTGTCTGGTCCCATCGCTTTGTCCACCTTCAGTTTTTCAAGTTGCTCATAAACACCCTCCTCCGTGAACGGTGCAGAATCTACTTCATTTTCTCGTGTAACTTTGCCAGACAATCTCGGTCCTTCTCCAGGATTTTCTTTTGTGAACACAGAACAGAAGTATTTGTTTAGCACATTTGCTTTCTCCTCATCACTCTCCACATATTGGTTCCCAGCATCTTTTAGCCTAGCAATTCCATTTTTCATCTTCCTCCTTTCACTAATATATCTGAAAAAATTTTTGTCTTCCTTTTTACATTTTTAGCCATTTGTTCTTCTGCCTGTGCTTTTGCCAGAAGTATCTCTCTCTTGGCTTCTTTCAGTTTCACCCTGTAGTCCTTTCTGCTCTCCTCTTCTTGAGGGTTTTTTATATTTCACGAACGCCAACTCTTTCGCCTTTATTTTCTCAGCCACTAGGTTGGAGAACCATATCGGCTTCCTTTTTCTCTTGTTTTTATTGATTTTCTTCACATAAAGGTCGGTAGCCATTTTTATCACTCCTTTCAGCTTAGACCACTGCCTTTCCACTTCTCTTATGTCCTCCCATCCTAACAGCTCTTTCTTCAGGTACTCTCCCATTGCATTAAAGTCCGTACGTTTGAAATCTAGGACTTTAAGTATCGTGCTGCCGCTCTCCACTTTAGCCGTTATATCAAACCAAACTGTTTGATAATCGCTACTTCCCAGGTGAGCACCCACTCGAACATTAGAGATACTCTCTTCATTTGTGAGGATCAGATCCAATATCGCTTTTCCCTTGTGGGTTCCGTCACCATTTGTCTGAGCAGAGCCTCTTGAAAGGCATCCACAATCTCCCTACTTCTTTCAGATTCTGTAGACGGAACATTCCAGGCAGGAATGAAATCTCCCAACAGCAGAACCTCCTCTTTCCTTCCAAACTTTTGGATATCCACAATCAGATCCTTATCAATTTGCTGTGATTGAGTCGGAGGTCTGTAAACTACACCCACATAGATAGAAGTTCCATCTTCTCTTTTCAGAGCAATCCATATCGCTTCTTCCTCTCCCTAGGTCCCTTGCATTTCGGTTGCTTGGATATTGATCTTTACATAGAGAGCTACTCCTCCACCTTTTTGACCATCTCTGTCCTTTCCTAAAAAGATTATATCCTGGTATGTTTGCATCCCATCCATGTGATTCACTGAACCATGTCTCTGTGATAGCGACAATATCTAGATCTGCCTCTAACATCAGGGCTTGCAGATCATGAACTTTGTTGCTTAGACAGCGAGCATTTGTGGTCATCGCTTTCCAGCTATTTTTCAGAGATAATCTCCTTTTTTGTATGGATTTTTGTTTCGTTTCACTTTCCATTGCAATACTAAGAAATGAGTTGCTGATATTGCTTATGTTGCAGTCTTTACTATTATCACATCTATAATTGTTCTTCGTACATACACCACCGCCACCTTCTAGTTTAAATGCCTAGAAAAATATTGTCTAAATTTCTCTGCAAGGTTTCTTTTTCCTGCTGTAGTAATATGTAGCCCATCAGTGTAATATAGCTTCTTGTCCTTCCATGTATTTCCCCATCCTCCTATGTACCTGAAGCCTTCTTGATGACACCAGGCTTTGAGCCATCTATTAAAGTCCTCTGTGTTTTTCACTCTTTGCTCTCCCTTTCCATATGCAGGCAGTATTTCAGAAAAAGCTAAAGTGTTTACAAAAGGTTTCACGCCCTCACCAATCTCCCGAAAAGCTTTCTGTGCTGCAAGTGTGGAGTTGTTGGCCAGGTCATTTGTTCCCAGATGGATGACAACATCAGTGTTAAAATCCTTAGTTTCTTCCTTAATTATAGTCTGTATTTGCCTGGAACTCCTGGTAGCTGAGGATCCTGGAAGACATTTCACTATTTTGGTCTCCTCGCCTTGTGTTCCAAGGTTAATGCCTCTGATGATAGAATCCCCCAACAGTAATAGTTTTCTGTTTTTGGGCTTTTTATTTGTGCTTAGGGTGCGCTTGTTCTCTTGAGTTACCTTCATTGGTTCCAGTCCCACCTCCCTTCTGTTTTCTTGAGTATCGCAGTGCACTAGTGGAGCAAAGGAATTCTGTAGAGGTAATATTTGTGAAGGTGAATGTTTCTGTGTTACATGTCGCAGTCTTCCTGAGCCTACTGTGACCCATTTATTCCTGGGCTGTTTTATTCTTTGAGGTAGAAGTGGTAAGTTGGTATGATTTTGTGGAGTGATGAAAGCTGCTTTAATTGTATTCAATTCCTGTTTAAGTTTGCAGAACTCCTCCTTAATACTAGCAAGTTGAAGACAGATGGGGCAAGCCTTAAGCTTCCAAATAGTATGTCTTAGAATTAAAGCACCACAGTGATTGCATAGAATAAAGGTCATCTTGATTGGTTGTGAAATGACTTGATTTGAGTAGTCCTGATTATTTGGGTCTCTATATATGAAAAGTGATCCCTGGGGTTGATGGGACTATAAGTCTTACCCTTATTGCTATGAAGGGAAAGGGAAAGAGGAAATACGATTTAACAAAGGAAAGAGAAGAGTTTATTTTTTTGTGCTTTTTTGTTTTTTTTTTTAAGTAAGAAACAGGGAGGAGAAGAGAAATTAAGCAGATATAATGCTGAAAACTAGTGAAAAGAGCAGAATATAAAATGCTGAACAACTTATCTTATTGAAGTTCACAGGGCAGCCTTGTTCACAGCACTGTCCCAAAGATAATGCAGTTAACAGAAGTAAATCAGAGCCCCTCCCTTCTCCATCTAATCAGCAGACACAATGGCTAAAAACTAGTAAGTCAGAAATACAGGCTCTATACCACCTAAAACACAGTATTTTAAACAAAATTATTTTTCTTATGTTCTTCTTATGTACTTTAGTTTTTAATGAATTCTTCCTTCTCTTATGTTTTCTGCTATGTACTCTAGTCTTAATTATATGTGAATTGAGTCAAGCTCCACTAGGAGATGATCCGTATATAAACCAAAGATTAATTAGAAAAGACATGATTAAATTAACTTGTCTCTTCTTTGATATTTCTGGGCCATATATTAAAGTCCACCCTGGTATTGTCCTAGGTTCCAGCTGCTGAAGTTGCCATCTCACTCCAGCCTATCCAACCATTCTGTTGTTTGCAGGATATCTACTGTAAAGTCTTGTCAGTAACATCCTCATCTTCCAAGTTAGTGGAGTTCCCACTGATGCCCTCCCCAGCCCATCCTACACTGAATCACCATATATAGGACACAAACCATTCAAGTCTGTCCAAAACTTGCTTTAGTTCTTTAATTTATACTATTTGCTTTCTAATTAGAGATCCTTTGTGTTTATCCCACGTTTTTTTAATTTCATCACCGTTTACCTCTCTACTAGCTCCCTCAGGAGGGCATTCCAGGCATCCACCGCCCTCCCCATGAAAAATAATTTCCTAACATTACTCCTAAGTCTTCCTCCCTGCACCCTCAAGTTATGCCCTCTAGTTTTACCATTTTCCTTTCACTGGAAAAGATTTGGTTCTATATTTTAACACCTTTCAAGTATTTAAATGTTTGTATCATATTTCCCCTATCCCTTTTCTCTTCTAGAGTATACATGGTTAGATCTTCCAGTCTCTTCTTGAACTACTTTTGGTTCAAAGCCATTACCATTTCCTTCGCCTCTTTTTAGTTCCACCCCTTTTTGGGGAACTGCTTCATTATATCCTACTTGACTGACTGGTATGATAGGATGCTAAGGAAGGAAAAGTTATGTCTTACCAGATAACTTTCTTTCTTTTAGTCCTATTAGACCAGTCCAGAATCTCTCCCTGTTCAGTCTGTGTATGTTAAGCATGTTATCGTTGTACTTTCTTTCTTCTGCAGGCTTAAATGTAAATACTTTTCCTTTCAACTTTTCCTACTATGATCCTTGGCTTACAATTCACAATGCAGTCAATATGCTGCACATTAATTTCCCTACACACGGCATTAGATTTGTATGGCATGTTGGATATTAAAACCATTGGTCTTTCTAACACACTGAACTTGAGCACCACTCCTTGGCTATTCAAAATACTGAACTTGCTATGGCTGCACAATACCCTTAAGGGGTGCCTCAAAAAAAATCTACTTATTTTTTCTGTCTATGGACATAACTTGCTTGTTTGGACTGGTCTGATAGGACTAAAGGAAAGAAAGTTATCAAGTAAAACATAACTTTTCCTTCCCCCTACCTAATTCAGAATAGTCTCTCTCAACTCTTTTCCCTTCCCCCTAAAAAAGAATCAGGCTTTAAAATTTTACTTTCAGTACCAAATGGCAGAAGAGAAAGCTGCTGTCTGACATTCAGCTGTTGTTATTTCCTTCATGGCTGGCTTGGGCCTAGGCAGGTGGGAGAGAGATAGATGTTATACCTCTGTATGCATGCACACTTGTGCATCTGAGATTCCAAGGTAAGAGGCAAACTGAAGAGAGCCCACTGTTGCTGCTCTTTGCTTTCTGCACTGCCTATCAAAAGTGCTCACTGCCTTGTTTCATGCAACACCAAGTGCAGATCCAATTTTACAGCTGCCACGGCAACCTGTGTGTGTTAGGAGGGAGGTACTGTTCTGGCAGAACATAATCAAAAATCTTTCAACTTTATCATAGAGGCAAGCCTCTTTTAGTTACAAAAATTTAAATGGAGAGTCTACTAAATTAGAGGCAGTATTGTTTAATTCCAGGTTTGGGAAAAAACATATTGGCAAGATTATATGCAGTAACAGGTGTGGAGAGGAGAGGACTAGTTGGAGGGCTTGGAACAAATAGGGCATAAGCTGAGGGAGCACTGCAGACAAATATGCTCCTATGTACATGGCTGTTAGTTAATTACAGGCAAATGCAATGTAATTTATGGGAATTCACAGGTTATATTGGATACTGGTGTAAGGAGAAAAAGCAGGGGAAGTATAGAAGGAATTTGCAGGATAGGATGTATGTCCAAAGGATGTATGTTGTAGTGCTGTATTCTAAAAAGATTTTGGACAGGAATATGGAGGAAGAAGATTGGGTTGAAGATCCTAAAATCTCCCTCACATGTGCAGCATATTTCCTCCCCTCTCACCCATCCCCTTGTGTTGCATCTTTCTATCCCTCCCTCCCATCCCTCATGCAGAACCTAGCTTCTATCCCTCCCTTCCGTGCAGAGCTCTTGAACAGCCCCCCGCCGCACAGCTGAACTCCTGCTGACCCTCCCATCCTTCCAACTCTACGTCCAATCCGAACCCCGCCAACCACAAGACCCTAATACCTTCTTGCAAAGAGCATTGTCGGCAGCACTCTAAACAGGCTGCTTCGCAGCCTTCTCCCGCCGGGTCCTTCCATGTGCCGCGTTGCTGATTACATCATCAGTAATGCAGCAGAGGGAATGCCCCGGCGGGAGAAGGCCACGAAGCAGCCTGTTTGGAGTGCTGCCGACGCTGCTCTTTGTAGGTCTTGCAGTTGGAGGGTTGACAGGGTTCAGACTGGAGGGAGAGATGAAAAGATGGGAGGGTCAGTGGAGGTTCAGCTGCACGGCGGAGGGAAGTGTTACTGCCTGCGAATCCAGGGACTAGCTCTTATTTTGGGGGTAGGGCTTATATTAAGACATACCCCGAAAATCATGCTAGGGCTTATTTTAAGGAAACACGGTAATATATGGCATGGGGAGGATGGGGGTAAAACAATACATTGCCATAAGGTGTGCTCCTTGTAGAGCTCATTGTGAAAAGGAGACTAAGGTATATTGTTTATGAATATTATAAGGTATTTTTGAGTTGCTACTGGTGTCTCAGTGAGCTGGAGGAAGGAAGAAGTGTTTATATGGGCCAGCCAGGATATGCTAGACTATTTTGCCATCTCTTTTATCAAGCTGCACTGCCAAGTTGTGCAAGTTAAATGCTATTCCTATGGGTGGCTCGGCATTTAGCTTGCACTGCTTGGCGTGGTTTGGTAAAAGGGTATGTGTGTGTTTGATTAGTTTAAATTCAGTTTATTAGTTTAAATTAGTTTAAAATAGTTGATTAGTTTAAATTCAGTTTATATTATTTTATATTTATGCTTTTTTGTATTAATGCTTCTGTATCTTGGTAAGGAAACAAATTATTTTTTTAATTTTAACTTTTTTTAATATTTACATTCTCTTTATGATCTCTTTAATATGTAGTTCAATTTTTTCTTTTTCAGTGATTAATGTTAAAGAGTTATTCCAAATTTTTTAAAATGGGAAGGATCATATCATACCATATATTTTTCTTCTATACTGCAAGGTTCGACTAGGATTCAATGCAGTTTACAATAACATTTTCTATCAGAGTTCATGAACAATGATTAAAAGTTTCATTACATAACATAAGACTTATAATACCGCAAAATGCCTTTCGGTTTGATGTGATTGCAAAAAAGTAGATATGGCAAAGAAGAAAAAATGTTGACAATGGAAAATAATAGAACCGTTAGAATGCAATGCTGAGGTACAAGGAATTTCTCTGTCTGTCCCAGATTGGGATCACAATGTAAACTAAATTGCCAAGGGAGTAATGGAAAAAACCCATCTCTGAACACAACCTGTATTCAAAAGGCAGAAGAAACTTCCTGGGAGGGAAGGATATAGAATATAACAAATAAAAAGTTTAACACAGGAAAATAGTGCATGGTACTATGGGGTTATGAATTAAATACAGGTTGAATACAAATTAAATAAAGAGAGGAGAACGTAGAAGAAAAAAAAAACCACTTTGAAGATGATCTCAGCCTATCAATGAGGAACATATCGATTCATTCTGTGCAAGGCTGAAGCAGAAGTTAATTCCACCACCACAGTAGGACAGTCAATCTCTGCCAGATGGAGAGACAGCACTCAAGTTCAGAGGCAATCAAAGACATTTAAAAAAGTGTGAGTCCACCGAGGCAGGAGGGGTCCAAGAGTCCCAGATTGCAGAAGAATGGCGAACAACCATCACCCAACTCCAGAAGATGGGGAACCGAAGGCATAGCCATCAGGTGCTTCACAGCTCCACCGGCGATGGAGTCACGGCGATGTTGGAGCCCCGCTGTAGTGGATGGAACAAACAATGCAGGGCTCCCTAGCAAAACACTCTTGCCAGAGACTGAAAGACCTCCAAATAGCAGGAGAACAAAGCCAAGAGGTCTCTCCGATCGCTGCAGGCTCTTCTCTGCTTGTTGGATGTCATCAAGAGCTGCCCTCCCCGTCAAAGTGTGTCCCTCGCATCCTCCACAACGTGCCGCTTTTGCCCTAGCAAGCCACATAGAGCCTGAGGGAACATCGATCCCCTGTCCATCACCCTCCATAAGATAGAGTGGAAGGTTTCATGCTACTAGTTCGAGAAGAAAAGGTGTTTTTTTAGTCTTCTATATATTTGTCGCAGGTGAAGTAGAAGGTTGTTCCATATTCTGGGTTCTTGAAACATGAAGGTGAATTCATGCAGTCTCTTCTGAAGGATACATGAAGGATGAGGGAAGATCATTTTGTATCACTGTTGTGGTCTTGAATTGAGGAAGAAGCATGTGACGGACATGTCTGTGCTTAGACCTTTGGAGTTTTCGCCATAGATGGCTTTGTAGACCATGCATGCTATTTTATATAGTATTCGCTTCCTTATGGGGAGCCAGTGTAATTCTCTTAGGAGTGGGGATACACTCTCACATTTACTCTGTTGGAAGATTAGTCTGGCAGCTCTGTTTTGAATCAGTTGCAATCTTTTGCAATCCTTATAAAAAATAACACAGTAATCTAGGTAAGGGAGGACCGCTTGTGTGATTGTTCTGAAGTTCAAATGGCTCAGAACAGATCTGATCATGCTTAACTGTGAGTCTGAAGAAGAATTTCCTGACCAGTATGTTAATGTGGTCATTGTGTTTAAGATCAGAGTTCAGGATTATACCCAGGATCTTAGAAGTTCTTTCTAGTTAAGTTTTTCTCCAATTTTCAGCATCAGGTCTATGTATGGTAGGGAGTTTTAGTTTCCAAACTAAAGGATCTTAGTCTTTAGTCCCATCATATCTAAAAGACAGGTTTTTCTAACGTTGAAATTCAAAAAACAAATGCCTGTACATCAACTATGAATGTTTTCTAAATGAATAATTTTATTTAAAAAATTGTTTATAGTACTCCCCCGAAATTTTCAGGGGTTACGTTCTCGGAGTGACCACGAATGTTGAAAAACCACAAATATCGGATGAGTACTGTAATCAGTGTGTCAGGATTGGGTGGCGGTGGAGGGGAGATCCAACAGTACAAGCTAGCAGGGAGGGGAAAGAACACAACCCCCGAGATTCCCAGGTAGTGAGTGAGAGCAGGCAGGAACTGGAGCCCAGAGAAACAAAGTACTATCCGGAAACCGGTAGGTGTGTACCGACGGCACCAGACAGCTTTCAAAGATACTACTTCTTGAGCTGGGACAGAACAGCGACAGGTGAGGGGGGGGGGGGGGGGGCACGTGAACACAGACCCAACGGCTCCCTCAGGTCACAGCAGCAACAGCCATTTCCCAGCACATCCCGCTCTAATTTATAGCCTCCACTGCTTCAACTAAATGAATGCAGTTCTTTTGCCCTCTTCAGCGGAAGTGCCCGCCTTTGGATATTATCGTGAGGCTCTCCTCTCTCTCCCACACACATGCGCCTGCCTACAGAATTGCTCATCCTTAGCTGTCACTTCCATTCAGAAACAGAACAAAATCCGGCGCTCAATCCTGTTTAGAAAAAGAAGTTGGTTGAGGGAAAAACCGCAAATTACTGAGTCCGTGAAGATGGAACCGCAAATTTGCGAGGATATACTTTATTTTTAAAGCTTTAAATTTTTAGGTCTTTAGGGCATCAGAGTCATGTAGTTAAGGCAAGTCAAAGAACATTTATAGGGGATGTCTTCCTTAGCATATCCAGACCTCCAAAGTCTTCTCAATCATAATACCTTTAGTTTTAACCATATTAATTGTGCTCCAAATACCTCATGTATAAATAAAAACAGTCTTTAAATAGGCAAGTACTTATCAGAAGCAGCACTAACAGTCAAATGATTGAGAAGGTCCAGGAGACATCCCCTAGAAATGTCCTTTGATCTATTTTAACTATATGATTCTCCGGTGCCCTAAATGACCTAATAATTTAAAACATTAAAAATAAAAAAAATGTTTTGCTATAAAATTATTCTTCATTTGAAATTAAATATTCATAGCTGATGCATAAGCATTTAATTATTTTTAAATTAGAAAACTATCTTTAAAACTTAAACCTATCTGTTCTTATGGTCCTTCCCATTTTTAAAATTTGGTTTTACATTTGAAGTGGGGACTCAAGGTCCCTTTCTTTATATATTTATTATTCCCATAAGTAACTCCTATGGTCTAACGGAGGGTGCTCTGAGACTAGTTTGCAATGTCATCTATTAACTTGTGTTTTTTTTTCTTTTTATATATCTTTATTAATGTTTCACTCTAAACACAGTGCATAAAGGAATACTTACAAGTAATTTGGAAAACAGCACTTACATCCATCAATAAATACCTGAAAAAAATAATTTTCTTCCCCCTTTCACCCATCCTAATTCCAATTTATTTAATTAAACCATACAACAGTACATACATGTAATTAATAAACAAATCTTAATATAATATCCCTCTCCCTCCCACCCAACCCCTACCCTGGATGTGCAAATCAAACCAGTAACAGGGGAATAAACCATTTAATTAAAATTAATAAAAGTGGTCAATGGACCCCACGTCAGTTTAAACAACTTATTATTACCCATTTGTTCAGAATTCATTTTCTCGTATTTATAATACAAGAATAATGAATTCCACCAAAAAGTGAAATTTAATCTGCCAAAATTCTTCCAATTTTTAGTGACCATTTGCATGGCTACCCCAGTCATTATAACAAGTAATCTGCTTTTATGTCTATCTATTGGAGGTGTAGGAGATAATAATGTCCACAGATTACCGCTTCATACGACATATAGATTTCCAAAAGTTGTGTATCAGAAGACAATAGAACAACAGATGATCCAGTGTCCCTATGTCTAGATGACAGTGTCAGCATCTATTAGATTTTGAACTATCTAATTTTGTAATCTAACAGGAGTCCAAAAACTTCTGTGCAACAAAAAAACCCATGTTTGTCTCATAGATGCTGACACTGTACATCTCATCCTCCAAGTTCAAATCCGTGGCCATTGAGTAGCAAAAATTTGTTGCTTTATCTCAATGCTCCAAATGTCTCTTAGACTAGTTTTAGGTTTTTTATTCAGATATTCAGATATTAAACTAAAACTAAACTAAACTAAACCTTAAGTTTGTATACTGCATCATCTCCACAGATCATCGGCATGGTTTACAAGAATTGATCTAGAAAGGAACTACAATGAAAATTAGAAGGACTTGGAAAGAGAAGTTTAGAGGGACTTAGTATATAGAAGAGGGAGGGGTCATTGCATTTTAGAGAAAAGCCAAGTTTTCAAATGTTTTCGGAAGAATTGGAGGGAGGTCAGGCTCCGAAGCGGGGTATTAAAGCTGTTCCAGAGTTCGGTGATCCTGAAGCAGAGGGAAGTACCTAATTTTCCTGCATGGGATATGCCTTTTAAAGAGGGGAAGGATAGTTTGAATTTTTGAGTGGATCTGATGGTGTTGGGATTAGAGGAGTTCCAATATAGCGGAAAAAGGGGAGGCAGGATACCGTGTAGAGACTTGAAGGTTAGGTAGGCGCATTTGTAGTGAACCCTAAGGATTACTAGGAGCCAGTGAAGCTTAGACAGAAGCGGGGAGACGTGGTCAAATTTGCTTTTTGCGAAGATTAGTTTAGTCGCAGTGCTCTGAATCCGTTGGAGTATGCAGCTGCATATTTCTTTGTTAGGCTTAAGTAGATGGAGTTACAGTAATCCAGTCTGGAAAGAATGATGGATTGTACGAGGACAGTAAAGTGTTGATGATGGAAGAAGGATCTCACTTTCCTTAACATGTGAAGATTGATAAAGCATTTTTTTACTAAGGAATTAAGGTGGTCGTTGAAGGACAGTGTGGTATCAATGATGATGCCCAGAACTTTGCATGAGTGCTCAAGCTGCAATGTGGTGCCAGAGGATAGTGGGATGAGGGTGGGTAGCTGATCTAATTTTGGGCCGAGCCAAAGTAGTTTTGTTTTGGTCTCGTTTAATTTCATTTATACGGGAGGGCCCAGGATTGGAGGTTCGATATACATGAAGAGATGTTCTCAGAGAGATTGGTGAGGTTAGAGTCGGTCTCGAGGAGGACAAGGATGTCATCGACGTAAGTGTAAAGTGTTTCCAAGGGGGACAGTTGGAGGAGTTTCAGGGAGGACATATAAACATTGAAAAGAATCGGGGATAGAGGTGAGCCCTGAGGAACTCCACAAATCAGTTTTCACAGGAGGGATGAGGAGCCATTCATGTTAACGAAGTGGGAGCGTAAGAATTTTGAGAACCAATCTAAAACTGTTGAGTTTATGCCAATTTCAGAAAGTTGGAGAATTAGTTTATCATGATGGACAATATTGAAAGCTGCAGAAAGGTTGAACTTGAAGAACAGCGAACTTATTGCAAGAGTGAAGTTGTTGGACCTTTGAGATTAATGAGGCCAATGGGGATTCGGTGCTGAAGTTGGGTCTGAAGCCATGTTGGTAGAGTAGGAGAATGGAGAATCTCTCAAGATAGGATGAAAGTTGGGTAGATATGATGGACTCCAGCAACTTGGTCAGGAGAGGAATATTTGCTATTGGGCAATAGCTGGATGGTATGGAGGGGTCTAGATCAGCTTTTTTCAGTAGTGGGGATAAGGCAATGTGTCCCATTTCTGCAAAGAATAGGCCTGAAAGTAAGGCAGAGTTTATAAGTTTGGTGAGAGATGAGATGGCTTGTGTGGGAATTTTCTCGTATAGGTAGGAGGGGAAAGGGTCCAAGGTACAGTTGCAGGATTTCAACTTGAGGCAGAGTTTGGCGACCTGGGAATCAGATATGAGCTCGAAGGCTGTCCAGGATCTGTCGGCTGGAATTTGGTTGGCGACGGTTAGAGTAGGGTTGGAGTCGGTGGACACCAGAGAGTTGTAAGAGGGTGCTGGTGGGAACGAGCATCGTAAGGTGGTGACTTTCTCATTGAATAATTTTGCTAGATCGTCTGCAGATGGAGAGGAGGGGAGTGTGGTGGCGTCATGTTTAGAGGATATGGAGCGCCAGATGTTGAACAATGTATTACTTTGGTTGTTTGACCTAAAGATTTTGTTACCGTAGTAGTTCTTCCTTGCTTTTTTTAGTTAGTATTGTAGGACTTAATATTAACCCTCCAGGACCGTCTGTCTGTGGGGGATTTAGATTTTTTCCATTTGTGTTCCAGTATTCGACATTTCTGTTTAGTTCTCTGTGGTATGGAAGATACCAAGGGGCCTTGCGGGAGTAGGAGACCGTTTTAGTGGATAGTGGTGCGAGGGAGTGGTAAGTGGTCTCAGAAAGGGTGATCCAGGTGTGCCAATTGGATTCAGGGTTTGGAGGGTTAGGAATGGTGGGAATTAGGTTGAGGAATTTGGTCCAGAACAGTTCACTAGCAATTTTTTTTCAGAAGGTAATGGAGTTTGAGGTACGAGGTGGGGACCCAAGGTGAGACATGAAAATGGGGAAGCAAAAAGCCCCTAGGAAGTGGTCGGACCAAGGGACATGATCTCAACGAGGGTCATCGACCGAAGTTTTGTAATCGGTGAGATCGAGGAAACTGATGATGTCTAGCGTGTTCCCCTTTTCATGGGTTGGAGAGAGTGCCGGGGGGGGGGGGTGGGGGAAGCCTAAAGAAGTGAGGAAGTTATTGAAATCAGTTGCATCCTTGTTGGTGGTATCTTTTAAGTGGAGATTAATATCACCAATGATTAGTAATCTATGAAATTTGAGGAAGGCGTTTGTAATGGTCTCGAGAACGGGTTCAGAGGATTTGTTTCAGGGGGATGGTGGACGATATAATAGTAGGATACCCAGTGGGTGAGGATGACAGAGACTAGCATATATTCTAGAGAGGCATGGCTGCCCTTTTCGAGAAGAATGATTTGTGGAGGAGTGCCAAGCCACCTCCTTTTCGGTTAATTCTGGGGGAGAAGAGGCCTTGGTAAATATGTCATCTTTTGCAATCCATGATTCTGTGATGAAAAGGAATCCGGGGTCAAGATCTTCAAGTAGGTCCTTCAAAATTTGGGTTTTTTTTGCATGTGGATCTGGCATTGCAGTAAAGTGACGGGACTGGGGTGAGCGAGTTAGAGGCAAGGTTGGGAAGGTTGGCAGGGGGAATGGGTTTTAAGGAGGCATGATTAGTTCTTCGTGGGGTTTTTTTTGAAAGGATGATTTCTGGTGCGCAATAGCATGGGGATTTTGATGCCTGGGCAAATAGTACTGACATTTATGGGGTCGGGTAAGTTGGAAGAGGGAGGTTTCAGGCAGAGGGTGATATTGGAGGATGTGCAGAGGAGAAGAAGAATCCACGGGTGTGGCTTCATGGTCTTCAGGGTCTTCTGCCTAGAAGGGAAGGGTTAGCAAGGCCGTTGTAGTTGGAGATGTGATCATTAGGTATGTAGATAGCTGTGTGACTGGTAAATTCAAGTATCACTTGCCCAGAGTTGTGGAGTCGGTACATAAAACCTTCAACTCTGACTCCTTTATTATGGTATCTCTAATTTGACTCTGACTCCTTTATTTATATGTCTATGTAGTGTTGTACTACAATCATGGTGTGGCTTCTTAGGATTTTGGTTTAATTTATGTTTGTCATTTTTGGTCAGCCATTACGGATTTAGCATTTGTGTTGTTTGTGTGTGTGTGTCCAAGGTAAGCTGTTAGTATGAATTTTCTATGTAGTATTCAGTTTTTCCCGATGGTGGAGGGGATATTTGAGAGGGGAAACAGGGGTTTTGTTGATCCTTTTTCTGTATGTGTGATTTATAAAATGACAGTTGTACCCTTCTTTAGGTACGGCGACCAATATTGGATGCAGTACTCCAGATGCGGGCACACCATCGCCCAATACAACGGCAGGATAACTTCTTTTGTTCTGGTTGTAATGCCCTTCTTGATTATACCTAGCATTCTATTCGCTTTCTTAGCGGCCGCTTCGCACTGTGCCAACGGCTTCATTGGCTTGTCCACTATTACCCCAAAGTCCCTTTCTTGGGTACTCTCACTCAGTAACAGCCCTCCCATCGTGTAGCTGTATCTCGGGTTTCTGTTTCCTACGTGCAAGACTTTGCATTTCTCTACATTGAACTGGGGGGGGGGGGGGGGATAAAATCTGTCCTCATTCCTGCTCCCGCAAACTCTGTCTGATCCCATCCTTTCAAGACTCAATTACAACTTAAACAACATTCTATATGGCGATACTCGAGAGGGTTCAGAAGAGAGCGACACGTTTGATAAAAGGTATGGAAAACCTTTCATATGCTGAAAGATTGGAGAAACTGGGGCTCTTCTCCCTGGAGAAGCGGAGACTTAGAGGGGATATGATAGAGACTTACAAGATCATGAAGGGCATAGAGAGAGTGGAGAGGGACAGATTCTTCAAACTTTCAAAAACTACAAGAACGAGAGGGCATTTGGAAAAATTAAAAGGGGACAGATTCAGAACCAATGCTAGGAGGTTCTTCTTCACCCAACGGGTGGTGGATACCTGGAATGCGCTTCCAGAGGGCATGATAGGACAGGGTACGGTATTGGAGTTCAAGAAGGGATTGGACACTTTTCTGAAGGAAAAGGGGATAGAAGGGTATAGATAGAGGATTACTATACAGGTCCTGGACCTGATGGGCCGCCGCGTGAGCGGACTGCTGGGCATGATGGACTTCTGGTCTGACCCAGCAGAGGCACTGCTTATGTTCTTATGTTCTTATGGTGGGGTTGGGGAAGCCTATGGGAGGGATAGGAGGCAGGAATAGAGGAAAGTCTTAGCAATTGGGTGGGACTAGAGCAATTAAAAAGAATCTGGTGGAACTTAGCAATTGGGCAGAGCATATACAATTAGATAGAATCTAGTGAACCCTAGTGATTGGGCAGAACTTAAGCAATTAAATAGGTTTGGCAATTGGGCAGAACTAGAACAATTAAATAGAATCTGGAGGACTAGAATCTGGGCAGAACTAGAACAATTAAATGGAATCTGGTGAACCTTAGCAATTGGGCAGAGCTTAAACAATTAATTTATACCACTTGGCTGCCTGATGCCCAAGCAAATCTAGCTGGAAGCATACTGGATTTTTGAAGTTGCGCCAATCAGGCCTGCTTCAGTTGCAACCAATTATATGTTTGAGACTTTGCAATGTCGAATGATTGTTGGTTTTATATTTGGAGTGGGGAATCAAGGTCCCTTTCTTTATAGTTATTATTCCCATAAGTAACTCCTATGATCTACCAAAGTGCTTTGAGACTAATTTGCAATGATATCTGTTAACTTGTTATATTTTGGGACCTGACAGTGTGGTAATAAAAACTAAAGTATAAAAAATGGAGGAAAGCCACAGCAGCACACAGTTTGGAGTATGGTAGCATCAAAGGATAAAATTGAAAGAGGAAAATTAAAATATCCCAATAGAGAGGATGTTTTAAGCTATTATTACCCTCACGGATATTAGAAAAAGAGAATAGGTTAGTACAAGCCAGAGATCTGTTACCTGTATTATCTCATGCTTCTGGAATAAGCAAAACTACCATTAGTGTTTCATATAGAAACTGATTATAATTTTGCCGTGACAGCACCTTCCCTTTGGAATTCCATTCCCAACTACATAAGGGAAGAAACTTCCGTAGGCCCTTTCAAAATTAAGTTGAAGACTTTCCTATTCATAGACGCTTTTGAGACATAACTGCTCTCGTTAGGGCAACAACTTTGTCGTTATTTTTCAGGTCTATCATTTCCTTATTCTTCCCTTATTTGTTCTTTTCTTTACTGATTGTAGTTCTCCCCTTCTTCCTCTTGTTACTTTTGTTTGTCTGGTGTTTGTACGTTTGTTTTTACTAACATATCCCCCGTAATGATATGTTCTATTTTTAATCAATTGTTTTTATGCCATTGTATGCTGACAATGAATTTTATTGTATACCGCTTTGAATTTCAGATTAAGCAGTAAACAAATTTTTAATAAACCTTGAAACCTTGTCTTATAAAAAAATTAATGTTAGTCAGCTGTTTTAGAAATTTTTTTGGATTGCTAATTGAACATAGAAAATGAGTGAAGTTCTACCTGTTCCAGAAGGCATTTAAGGGAATTGTTTTGGAGCAACGATGTGATGTATCATTAAGTAGGACCACTGGCTGTTACGTGACTAAAGATATCAGTTTAAAGTTTTGTATAAACTTTTGATATGTTATGACTGTATAGATTGTTTTAAGTATTGTATTTTAATGTGTTCTTTACTGTCACCCACTGAAAGTACTTGCTTGATACAAAAGGGCTATAAATGTAACTAATACAATAAATAAAAAACTGAGGTAGGCCATGTGCATTTAAATAAATATTAAACAAATATGACTGATTTCAATTTATCTAAATCAACTGCTAAGAAGCAGGTTGTGAACAGGAACAAAAAGAATACCTTTAGGTGTCTATATACAAATGCCACAAGTCCAAAAATTAAAATTGAAGAGATAGTGTGTATGGCAATCAATGAAATACACACATAAGAGGCATCTCACAGACCTGGAAGAAAAAGGACAACCCATGGGACATGGTGATACCAGGGTACAAAATATATCAAAATGACAGAGCAGATGGTAGCACTATTTAATAAGGACTGCATAGAGTTAAGTAGGATTTCATTTCTGCTCCCTGGAATTTCTAGTGCTTATCTGTAACAAGTGTTTTCCCCAAACACGAGTATTAATCAGTCGTACAAGTGAGCAACCTCACTACATGGTACCAGAGTTTAAATATAAGTGACAAGTTCTGAGCATTCATTACCCTTCATGTATAGAGCAGTCATTCCAGTTCCTCAGTTAGTTCCTTAGGTCAAAAAAGCATGCAACCCTTGGGGAGGTAAGAGGGCTGATGCGCCTGACCAGTCCAGCAGTCTATGGAAAACACCTTTGCTTTTTCTATTGACAAGCAGGTCTGAATCAGGCAAACAAGCAGCTCAGGGCTGCTTAGTGATAACAGATGAGAAGATTAGTAATCTTCTTTCCTGTAGGGAGGGAGAGGAGTCCTCACTATTGGGTTCTTTCCCCTTACCTGCGAGGATTGCAGTAGGCATTATTTACATTTTTCTTCAACTCTGCCTCCTTGTGTCACAGGACAATGCCTCAGTCCCTTGGTACGGACCAAAGCAATGGATAACCTCTGGGAAGGAGAAATAGCAAGGAGAGCATGGGGAAACTCCCCAATAGGTTAAGTTTCTTCTGCTCTGCAACAAGAAAAAACTTATTCCCAAATAAAAATTCACATAACTTATGAAGTGGGACAAAAACAAGCCATTTACCTGAGTGCAACCAGCACTGTTACACTACCAAAAGCTTATCGGATAAATATTGTGTTTGTTTCCCAGCAGCACATTAAACATCTTCAGTACTGCTTGTGAAATCCCAAACATCTGAAGAAACCCAGTCATATCTGAGGCAGAAAGCAGAAGCATTTGGCAACACCTATACTTATTTGAGACAGGCAGCAGGCCAACACAACATCTGACAGGGCAGGCTTCAGGACTCCTGTCCCTCCCTACAGGAAAGAAGATTACCGAGGTAAGAACCTAATCTCTTCCAGTTCAGGAAAGACAGGAGTCCTGACTATTGGGATATACCAAAGCAATCCCTTGATTCTAGGGCAGAGCAGATGAGCCTGCTGCGAGCAATGAGGACCCCAAATGCGATCCACAACATCCCCAAATTGTGCCACAACATCCACTCTATAAAACTTGGTAAAGGTATGGAGCGTGAACCATGTAGCTGCCCTACAAATCTTCTCAGGAGGAATTGTCAATATAAACAAGAGAAAAAGGAAGCCGATATGGTTCTCCAACCTAGTGGCTGAGAAAATAAAGGCGAAAGAGTTGGCGTTCATGAAATATAAAAAAAACCCAAGAAGAGGAGAGCAGAAAGGACTACAGGGTGAAACTGAAAGAAGCCAAGAGAGAGATACGTTTGGCGAAGGCACAGGCGGAAGAACAAATGGCTAAAAATGTAAAAAAGGGAGATAAAATTTTTTTCAGATATATTAGTGAAAGGAGGAAAATAAAAAATGGAATTGCTAGGCTAAAAGATGCTGGGAACAAATATGTGGAGAGTGATGAGGAGAAAGCAAATGTGCTAAACAAATACTTCTGTTCTGTGTTCACAGAAGAAAATCCTGAAGAAGGACCCAGATTGTCTGGCAAAGTTACACGAGAAAATGGAGTAGATTCTGCGCCGTTCACGGAGGAGGGTGTTTATGAGCAACTTGAAAAACTGAAGGTGGACAAAGCGATGGGACCAGACGGGATCCATCCCAGGATACTAAGGGAGCTCAGAGAGGTTCTGGCGAGTCCTATTAAAGACTTGTTCAACAAATCTCTGGAGACGGGAGTGATTCCTGGGGATTGGAGGAGAGCGGATGTGGTCCCTATTCATAAAAGTGGTCACAGGGATGAAGCAGGAAACTACAGGCCGGTGAGCCTCACTTCAGTTGTTGGAAAAATAATGGAAGTGCTACTGAAAGAAAGGATAGTGTATTTCCTTGAATCTAATGGGTTACAGGATCCGAGGCAACATGGCTTTACAAAAGGTAAATCGTGCCAAACGAACCAGATTGAATTTTTTGATTGGGTGACCAGAGAGCTGGATCAAGGACATATGCTAGATGTAATATACTTGGATTTCAGCAAAGCCTTTGATACAGTTCCTCATAGGAGGCTGTTGAACAAACTTGAAGGGCTGAAGTTAGGACCCAAAGTGGTGAACTGGGTCAGAAACTGGCTGTCGGACAGACGCCAGAGGGTGGTGGTTAATGGAAGTCGCTCGAAGGAAGGAAAGGTGACTAGTGGAGTCCCTCAGGGTTCGGTGCTGGGGCCAATCCTGTTCAATATGTATGTAAGTGACATTGCTGAAGGGTTAGAAGGAAAAGTGTGCCTTTTTGCAGATGATACCAAGATTTGTAACAGAGTAGACACCGAAGAGGGAGTGGAGAATATGAAAAAGGATCTGCAAAAGTTAGAGGAATGGTCTAATGCCTGGCAACTAAAATTCAATGCAAAAAAATGCAGAGTAATGCATTTGGGGATTAATAATAGGAAGGAACCGTATATGCTGGGAGGAGAGAAGCTGATATGCACGGACGGGGAGAGGGACCTTGCGGTGATAGTGTCCGAAGATCTAAAGGCGAAAAAACAGTGTGACAAGGCAGTGGCTGCTGCCAGAAGGATTCTGGGCTGTATAAAGAGAGGCGTAGTCAGTAGAAGGAAGAAGGTGTTGATGCCCCTGTACAGGTCATTGGTGAGGCCCCACTTGGAGTATTGTGTTCAGTTTTGGAGACCGTATCTGGCAAAAGACGTAAGAAGACTTGAGGCGGTCCAGAGGAAGGCGACGAAAATGATAGGAGGCTTGCGCCAGAAGACGTATGAGGAGAGACTGGAAGCCCTGAATATGTATACACTAGAGGAAAGGAGAGACAGGGGAGATATGATTCAGACGTTCAAATACTTAAAGGGTATTAACGTAGAACAAAATCTTTTCCAGAGAAAGGAAAATGGTAAAACCAGAGGACATAATTTGAGGTTGAGGGGTGGTAGATTCAGGGGCAATGTTAGGAAATTCTACTTTACGGAGAGGGTGGTGGATGCCTGGAATGCGCTCCCGAGAGAGGTGGTGGAGAGAAAAACTGTGACTGAGTTCAAAGAATCGTGGGATGAACACAGAAGATTTAGAATCAGAAAATAATATTAAAGATTGAACTAGGCCAGTTACTGGGCAGACTTGTACGGTCTGCGTCTATGTATGGCCGTTTGGAGGAGGATGGGCAGGGGAGGGCTTCAATGGCTGGGAGGGTGTAGATGGGCTGGAGTAAGTCTTAACCCTTTCAGGACCAAGGGACATATTTGTCCCATAACTTTAAAATCCTATAAATTTTGATTGGGATAGTCTACAGTTCTAAATTTGATATGTACGGATTCAATATGATACTGCCTTTATGTAAACAAACTGGTTCTGACATTCATTCATTAGCGTCGTTGCCAGATTGACGAGAAGATTCACTTGCCACACTGTCCATAAGCCAGAAGTGTGATTTAAAAAAAAATAAATAATGATATTTCACAAAAAAAATCAATTTTTTGGCATCTGCAAGCCCTTTTTACCATAAAAATGTCGTCAAAACCACAAAAATTAGCCTACGATCCTTATGGTCCTGAAAGGGTTAACAGAGATTTCGGCAGTTGGAACCCAAGCACAGTACCGGGTAAAGCTTTGGATTCTCGTCCAGAAATAGCTAAGAAGAAAAAAAAAAAAAAAATTTAAATTGAATCAGGTTGGGCAGACTGGATGGACCATTCGGGTCTTTATCTGCCGTCATCTACTATGTTACTATGTCTGGAACTCTGACCATAACGAGGCCATTGCTCTGGTAGAATGTACTATCAAAGAGATTGGCAGCTGCTTTTCACATCTAATATAAGCTGATGAAATAGCCATGCAAATTCACCTGGAAATGGTTGCCTTCGAGACTTGCTTTTCCTGCTTGCTAATGTTGGTCAACACAAAAAGATGGTGTGAAGATGAAACTCATTCAATACCTCGAGATAACAAAGAACGGCGCTTCTCAATTCTAGCAATGGCAAAACTTTGTCCTATTTCTTGATGCCTATGACATGGAACCCCAGAAGTCAGACCTCAAACCCCACTAAATTCTTATGTGTCTTTAGAGGGGGTGAGGCAGCTGGCACCCATTACAGTCCTCTGGACCAACGTGGAGCCACTCAGCCTGCACACAAGTGCCTGGCCAAATTCAGGGTGAGCTGCACTTCCAGGGGAACCCTTCCCAAGCTGTCCCAAAGTTAGTGCAAGTCATCCAGGCAGGTGCCCTTAAGGGTTGCCTCCACTGGCTACAGTTCTCTGAACCAGAGACTTATCTTCTCCCAGTCAGAGCTATCCCAAGATCTCTGGAAACCTCTAACACCAGGAAGCCTCAAAATCAGATAAAAAGCCCCCAAACCAATAAAACAGATGCAGAGCAGAAAAAAAAGACACCTTCTCAACTCAGGAAGGAAAAATTGAGGGACTGAGGCACTGCCCAGTGACACGAGGTGGAGTTGAAGAAAAATGTAAATGATGCTTTCTGCAATCCTTGTGGATAAGGGAAAAGAACCCAACAGTCAGAACTCCTATCCCTCCTGCACTGGAAATACCTATTGTTCTGAAGCAGCCTGCTCATAGATACTGATGCAAAAGTTGCTGAATTTACAACCAAATGTAGTGAAAAGTAAAGCTGTGAAGCAATGACAACATTGTTGATTTGCATATACTGTCCAGTGAAGTAAACTCAAAAGAGCCACAGTAGCTGCAGCCACACAGAATTGATGAGATTCAACTTTATTAACCATAGGATTACCAGTCTATTCATAGCAAAATTGAATGCAGAATGCTAACCAATTGGTTGGGGTTCCTAGAGCAACTGGAAAGTCAAATTTGTTTGGAAGGAGAGGAATCAAAGGAAACAAACAATTTGCCTAATATCTGCAACTAGGGAGCACTGAACCTTCTAGACATAATACATTCATTTTAAGCATCTTGAGTTGTGGCAAAAAAGTTTTACTTAATCTGAGTCCAGAATATCTTCTATTTATGAAATCTTGCTTCTCGAAGTTGAAGAAAAATGCTAGACCTCGAAGGAGCCATTTGTTTCAAGTCAGTTATCAAGATATGGAAAGAGTAGACAACCCTGATTTGCATAGGAAAGTTGCTATAATCACAAGGTATTTGGCAAAGACCTTGTGGACCAAGGAGAAGCGAAAAAGAGGAGTTCTATCAGTAATGGTCAGTATCTCAAAGGTATTATATATATTTTTGCTGTTGGATGAACTGCAACATGTGTACAGGAATCCTTTACATTCAGCAATCACAGCCAATTTCTCTTCATCAAGCAGAAGATGGAAGGCAGAGTGTTGAATCTGAACTTTTATTTGCTTAGGAACAGTTTGAGGAGAGGAGAGAGAGAGGCATTGCAAATAAGAACATAAGAATTGCCACTGCTGAGTCAGACCAGTGGTCCATCATGCCCAGCTGTCCGCTCACGCGGTGGCCCTCTGGTCTAAGACCAGCACCCTAACTGAGGAGGGAAAAGATCAGAGGAAATCAGAAGAATATTTACTTCTTCTAAAGAAGGTACAGAAGGAATGAAGTAAGGATCTGGGTAATCTTCCAATTAACATTGACAGATTTCTAAACATGGTGAAGAAGAAGCTAAAGTACACTCTCACTCTAGTTTGGAATCTGATGTAAACAGCAGAGAAACTATTGCATTTGAGAGAAATGAGCATCTCCCTTCACAAGGGTAACACTTGCATGAAGCTCAATTCCTGATACTGTATCAGTGGACGATCTTTTACAGTGGCCCTTGACAAATTTCCAAAATGCTGTGCAGTAATAAATGCTGTTGGACTTGTAGAAGCAGTAAAACTGATAGAGAAAACTTGTTGACTACTGTGACTAGAACTGGAGAAGACATCAGTACAAGCTGAACTAACAGTCACTGCACAAATAGTGGATGATGACAGTTCATCTAGTCTGCCCAGCAAAATAAATTCATAAAGTACGAAAGATTAGGTTTTTTACCTCTGCTAATCTTCTTTCTTGTAAATATACTCTGGAGTCTACCCCATAGGCAGTAGCGTACCTAGAATATGTGACACCCGGGGCCCATCATTTTTTGGCACCCCCCCATCTGTACGAAAAACATGATTTTTAGTAACAAGCCACACATTACACATGAGTACCTAGGAAAAGGCAGTATCTTACATACAGCAGTGAGCATTACAACAGCAATACACCCATTGTAAAACTAAACAAGCCAGACTAGTACAGATCAATCCTACACCGTCAATCCTAACAGAAAACCATGTCTTTCGAACACACAGAACACACCTTCGCCTAGTATGGAATGTCATCACAAACTAACCCCTCCCCTTTTACAAAGCTGTAGTGTAGATTTTAGCCACGGTGGTAACAGCTATGACGCTCATGTAATTCTGAACATCAGAGCTGCTACCACCACGGCTGGCGCTAAAAAACGCTCCACAGTTTTGTAAAAGGGGGGATAAAATAGAAATACATAGACAAAGGTTAAATTGAACCAGCAAGAAGCAGGACTCTGCATACAATGCAACACCACAGAAACAGTGACACATGTCTCCTAAAGCAATAAACAGAAAATTTTTGTTCTACCTTTGTCTTCTATGGTTTCTGCTTTCCTCATCTTCTTGTTACTCTCTTCTTTCCATCCACTGTCTGCTATCTCTCTGCTCCTATAAGGCATCTTCTCTCCTTCTATGCCCCTTCCAGAAACTGTATGCCTCCCCCTTCCATCTCTCCTTTTACCCCCATTGGTCTGGCATCTCTCTCCTCTCCTTCCCTCTCCCACACCTCTTTTCTGCAATCCCTTTCTTCCCTCATTTTCCTATTCAATTTATTTTCTGCATCCATCTAGATTATGTTCTTACTACCCTCTTATCAATATCCTTTTTTACTGTCTACCTACAGCTCGCCACATCTTTCCCTCACCCCCTCCAGTATTTCCCTAACTCAATCCTTTCCCCCCATCATGTGCACCTCCTTTTATTTATCCCCTCCTTCCATTATGTGCCCTCTTTCTCTACCCCTTCCATCTAGTACCTTCTCCTCTCTCTGTCCACTTCCATCGTCTGCTCCCCTCTTTCTCTCCTATTTCCTTCCTGCAATTGCTCCTTTATCTCTCCCATCTGCACTTCCATCCAGCATAGGCTCCCCCTCTACCTGCCACACTACCATCCAATGTCTGCCCTTTCTCTTTCCACCCACCCCTCTTCAATCAGCATCTGCCCCCTTTCTTTCCCTCCGATCCAATTCCATCCAGTATCCTTCCCCCTTATGTCTCTCTCCCCTTTCCCTGTAGATCAATTCCATCAGCACCACCCTTCCATACCATCCTGCCCCCTTTCTCTCCCTGCACCACTCTTTCATTCCAGCAGTCCTGCTCCTTTCTCGCAATGACTGTAGATGCCGGTCCACCCCACTCCGACATACTAGCTCTGGAGCAGAGTCGGCAGACACGTGCTGGAAGGTCCTGCGATGACTCCAGGCTTTGCTCCGGAAGAAGTAAATTACGTCGGAGGAGGTTGACCCGGCAGACACAGGGTGTTGCGGCAAGGACCCGCGATGACTGCGTCTGCCGGGTCCACCCCCTCTGACATAACTTACTTCTTCCGGAGCAAAGCCAGCAGACGAGTCATTAGGGGACCTTCCTGCACCTCAGCGCAGCTGCCGACTCTGCTCTAGAGCAGTGTTTTTCAGCCTTTTTACATCCGTGGACCGGTAGAAATAAAATAATTATTTTGTGGACTGGCAAACTACTAAGACTGAAATTTAAAAAATACATTTCCGTCCCGTCTCTGCAAGCTCAGTCCCCGCAAACCATCTGATCCCATCCGCACAAGTCTCAGTTATGATTTTATATTGAACATATTTTATTAAAGTATAAAAAGAAACAATATTCTGTACAATTGTCATTTTATAAATATAAATATACAGAGCAAGGACCAACAAAACCCCTGTCTCCCCTCCCCTTCACATATATCCCCTCTAATATCAAGAAAACTGAACAAGCCAAATTATTATAGAATGCTACACAGAAATATCATGATAACAGAATACTGCAGTCACACATGACAGGAATAGTGTTAGGGGAGTGCAACTAGGGCAACTGCCCCCTGGTCCGAGAGAGCCCTAAGCCAGCTAGAAGCTAAATAAGCACTGCCTGGGCTTTGCAATCCCCAGTTATGTCTCTAGCAGGATATATATTTCAAATCTGATATATTCTATGACAAAATAGAAATAAAATGATTTTTTTCTACCTTTTGTTGTCTCTGGTTTCTGCTTTTATCTTCTTTTCACTCTTTTCCACACTCTGCCCTGTCTCTTCAATCCAGCTTCTGCCCGTTCCATCCACTGTCTGCCCCTTCCAGAAACTGTCTGTCTCCCCCTGCCATCTCTCCTCTAGACACCCCCCCTTTGGTCTGGCATCCATCATCTTCCCTCTGTTCCCTCATGGTCTGGCGTCTTTCTCCTTTCATCTCTCTTTCCCTCCCCCCTGTGGATTTTAGCATCTCTTTCTTCTCATTTCCTCCGCTCAGATCTGATATCTCTGTCTCCTTCTCCGTTCTCTTGTATCTCTCTCTCTCTTCCCTTCTCTGGTCTTCCTTCTTTATTTTCTGCCTCCGTCTAAATTAAATTCTTTCTTACTATGCAGTCCTCAGTTTCCCTCTTTTCACTAAGTCTACCCACAGCATGCCACCCCTTTCCTTCACCCCTCCACTATCTCACTAACTCTATCTTCAACCCCCATCCAGCATATGTCCTTTTTCTTTATCCCTCCTTCCATCCAGTATGTGTTCTTTCTCCACTTCCATTCAGCATTTGCTCTCCCTTCTCCCCATTTCCATCATCTGCCCTCTTCACTCTCCCCCTTCTCTCTCTTTCCCCCCACTTCCATCATTTGCCCCTTCTCTCTCTTTCACCCACTTCCATCATCTGCCCTCTTCTCTCTCCCCACTTCCATCATCTGCCCCTTCTCCCTCCCCCTTATCTCCTCTTCCATCATCTGCCCCTTCTCCCCACTTCCATCATCTGCCCCCTTATCTCAATCTCTCCATCCACCACAGGCCCACTTTCTCCCTTCCTCACCTTTCCGATTTTGGCAACAAGATTGCAAAGCCCCTTCCCCCGCGATGACACTTAAGATCGGCAACGGGCCTTCTTCTACCCCCGGCATCATGGGAACTCCAGATTGGCAAAGCGGTGCTCAGTCAAAAGCGGAAACAGGAAGCTGAGTCAGAGGGAAGCTTTTGACGTGAGCACTAGAGAATGACATGGGAAAAAAATCTGTCCCCGTCACTGCACCGTCCCCTTCACTGCTCCGTCACCGCCATTCCCTTCACCGCCCCGTCACCGTCCCCACAGCATCCATACAAGCCTCAGTACTGCAATATTTAGCTTATTCCTTCCTTATAAATCAAAATACTGGCTGCTGAACTGGTGAAAGAGATGTTCAGCTGACAGGGCTATGTTTATAAATTTTTATCAACACAACTAATATACTACTTTATCCTGAAGCAAAAAAAAAAAAAAGAAACAGAATTTTTTTTCTACCTTTGTTGTATGGTTTCTGCTTTCCTCATCTTCTCATTCAATTCCTTCCATCCACTGCCTCTCTTCTCTCTGCATCTTCCATTTGTTCTGTTACTGTGCCTCTCCCTTTCTCTTCCCCTTCCAAATTGTTCTGGCACCCATCTTCTTCCTTCCTCTTCCCCCCATAGTATAGCATCTCTGTCTTCTTTCCTTCCAGCATCTTCTCCCCACACTCTCTTCCCCGTCTTCTCCCCACTCTGTCATCCCCATTTCCCTTCAGCGTCTTCTCCCCACTCTCTCTCTTCCCCATTTCCCTTCAGCTTCCCCCTCTGTCTTCCCCATGTGCTTTCAGCGTCCTTCTCCCCCCTCTGTCTTCCCCATGTGCTTTCAGCGTTCTTCTCCCCCCTATGTTTTACCCAGTTCCCTTCAGCGTCTTTTCTTCTCCACCCCACCTTTCCTCCCTTTCTCTCTCCCTGCCCCTTACCTTTGTTGTGCTTTCACCCCCCCTCCCCCCAACAGGCCCGGTCCAACAAACCTCCCTGCCCTGTGGCCAGCGTTGTCTAAACAGTCGTCTTCCAGCAGCTGGAGCATTGTAGTTGCCGGGCATAGGTACGTGGGATCTCTTAGAGAAGAAAAGTTAGAGGAATGGTCTAATGCCTGGCAACTAAAATTCAATGCAAAGAAATGCAGAGTAATGCATTTGGGGATTAATAATAGGAAGGAACCGTATATGCTGGGAGGAGAGAAGCTGATATGCACGGACGGGGAGAGGGACCTTGGGGTGATAGTGTCCGAAGATCTAAAGGCGAAAAAACAGTGTGACAAGGCAGTGGCTGCTGCCAGAAGGATTCTGGGCTGTATAAAGAGAGGCGTAGTCAGTAGAAGGAAGAAGGTGTTGATGCCCCTGTACAGGTCATTGGTGAGGCCCCACTTGGAGTATTGTGTTCAGTTTTGGAGACCGTATCTGGCGAAAGACGTAAGAAGACTTGAGGCGGTCCAGAGGAAGGCGACGAAAATGATAGGAGGCTTGCGCCAGAAGACGTATGAGGAGAGACTGGAAGCCCTGAATATGTATACCCTAGAGGAAAGGAGGGACAGGGGAGATATGATTCAGACGTTCAAATACTTAAAGGGTATTAACGTAGAACAAAATCTTTTCCAGAGAAAGGAAAATGGTAAAACCAGAGGACATAATTTGAGGTTGAGGGGTGGTAGATTCAGGGGCAATGTTAGGAAATTCTACTTTACGGAGAGGGTGGTGGATGCCTGGAATGCGCTCCCGAGAGAGGTGGTGGAGAGTAAAACTGTGACTGAGTTCAAAGAAGCGTGGGATGAACACAGAAGATTTAGAATCAGAAAATAATATTAAAGATTGAACTAGGCCAGTTACTGGACAGACTTATACGGTTTTCGTCTGTGTATGGCCGTTTGGAGGAGGATGGGCAGGGGAGGGCTTCAATGGCTGGGAGGGTGTAGATGGGCTGGAGTAAGTCTTAACAGTGATTTCGGCAGTTGGAACCCAAGCACAGTACCGGGTAAAGCTTTGGATTCTCGCCCAGAAATAGCTAAGAAGAAAAAAAAATATATATTTAAATTGAATCAGGTTGGGCAGACTGGATGGACCATTCGGGTCTTTATCTGCCGTCATCTACTATGTTACTATGATTACTGTGGATGGGCAGACTGGATGGGCCATTTGGCCTTTATCTGCCATTATGTTTCTAAAGTGCTACATGTCACTTTTCTCTGCAGCTGGAAGAGATGGAAAGGACTTTCTGCTTCAGAAATTTCCAATAACAACTCCAAACCAGGGAATCTTTGGGCTGCCAGTTGTACCCACCACGTCCAAGACCTCCACTTCCACAGAACCTTGAGGTGCGAAGGACGGGGGTGGGTGGATAATTACACAGTTGACTCCCTGATACCCAGAGCACACAGAAGTAGCACACAGCCCTGAAGTAGCACACAGAGGTCCACTCAAAGGGTTGCCCTGTGAGCTGCAGTTTGGCTCCATGGAACCTGCATCCTTTACCAGGAAGAGAATCCCCAAATATGGGGTTCTCAGGGAATCAACATCTCAGAAAAAATGATATTAAAACTGAAAATAAGAAAAACTAAGCAGAGCAGATCAGAAACACTTTTGCACAGTTCCTTGCAGAAGGAAAAACTGAAGGTGCACTCCACTCCACTGGCAATGTGGGAGGTGCTGAAAGATATAAGTACCATACTTCTGCAAAACTCAGTTCGCAAGAATGGACAGATCACCTAACGTACGGACTCAAGTTGATGTAACAGAATATGTATTCTCTGGAGGAAAGGCGGGAGAGGGGAGATATAGATAGAGGCTTTTAAATACCTAAGTGATATAAATACATGAGGTGAGTCTCTTTCAATTGAAAGGAAACTCCACAAAATGAGGTTAAGAGGTGATAGGCTCAAGAGTAATCTCAGGAAATACTTTTTTACAGAAAGAGTGGTAGATGCATGGAATAGTCTCCCGGTACAGATGGTGGTGTCAAAAACTGTGTCTGAATTCAGAAAGCATGAAACAGGATGTGGGATCTCTTAGGGAGAGGAGATAGTGGATTCAGTGGATGGGCAGACTGGATGGGCCATTTGGCCTTTATCTGCCATCATATGTCTATGACTTTCTTCATACAGTGAAGGACACATTAGGGATGTCCCCTCTTGCATTTATTATTTGTCCTCTATTTAGAACCTTTGTTATGCACTTTGTGGGTTTCCAATTGGGCCATTCAACTTTAAATTTTTGGCTTAGGTTAATGATATGATGCTTACTTTGACCCATCTGCAGTCCTACTTTTTAAGCCTTCTTGGTGCGTTAGATGAATATGGGTTCTACTAAGGTTTTACTTTAAATTACCAGAAATATGCTGTACTACCTCTGCAAAACACAGACAAAACTGGGAAGGGCTTTTCCATTGACATGGTCCGAAGAAAAGAAAATAATTAGGAATTTTTCTACAACAAGATCTGTCTACATTATACACCGTTAACATAGAACCATGCTTGATGGATACCACCTCAAAACTAATTGCATGGCACAATTTTCCAATTGTATTGGGCAAAATTACGCTCTACATGTTAATACCACTTCAGTGTTGTATTCAGTGGTTCTGCAAGTTCTTCCTTTAATCCCTTCTGGCAGACATTTACATTCATTCGATAAAGCTCTTTCTAAATTTATATGGCAGGAAAAAAAAGGCATGCCTCCCATTAAGGGCAGTGATATTACCAAAGGCTAAGGGAGGTTTGGGGTCATTAAATCTCAGGTTGTTCTTATGGGCTTGTGGCATGCTATATATTGGGGACTGGTTTTGGGCACTGGCCACTTCTTGGTGATACCAGTGGAGATGCTGTTGGGGCACCCTATACATTGTAGCTTTTTTCTTCATTCTGGTCAGTTAAATGTACAAAAGCTCCAATGCTGTGTCCACATTTTATTTGCCTATGCACACAGCGTAGCGCCTGGTGGGTAATCTGTTAGAGTACCGGATTGATGCACCTCCGTTGTTACCTATTTATAGCAATGGAGATTTACTTCCAAGTCTCATTGGATTTCCTTTTCAGCACTGGACACAGCAGGGTATTCACTATGTATCACAGGTAGTGAATGAATTGGGCTGAACAAAACTCTTTGCTTCCTTTTATCAAGAATTTAAGCTAGAAAACAGAAATGCTTTTAGTTATATGCAGCTAAGGCACAATGCTTCTTTTTTGCCCTTTGATTCACTTACCTCCGAGGTACAGGAACTTATTATTGAAAACTATTGGTTGGATGCTCAATTGCTGATTCCATTGAAATGTTATCATAAAAGTTTATACTGTAAAGTGAAAGAACTGACTTATGAGCCATATGTTGAAAAATGGAAAGATATTGTACAAAATATCACTCTGGAACAGTTCAGTAGTTGTGTTAAATCTGCAGGAACTTTAACTAAAAACATTTTATTACGAGAACTGCAATTTAAATTTCTCCTTTAGTTGTACCTTTCTCCACAAAGAGCATTCTTGGCAAAATTGAGACAAGATGATCACTGTCCCAAATATAATCAACCTGGTGCTTCATTAGGTCATATGTTTTGGTCTATTCCCATCACCAGCCAGCAGAGGGTAAACTCAGAATCAGAAGTTCATTTGCATATGGATGCTGCAAAGATACCTGGGAGCTCTCTACTCACACTGAGTGAAAAAGGGGCTTGAAAACAAGACTTCCAGAACAAAGAACCAGAAAAAGTAGAGCTTCTTCTGGAGCTTAAGTGACTCTTGAGGTGAACAATGCTGGTGAAAGCCTAACTTTAACTGGCCTGTGACCTATAGAGCTTGGAGTAACTAGAGAGACCAGGAGGGTCCAGAGTTCTGAAGCTTGACAACTGACTGTGACCAGTGGAGACGGAGTAATCAGGAGAGTCCTCAGGGAGAATCTGCTAACTGTACTTTCAATGATCTGACTGACAGGCCCTTTTCAAGTCCCTCTTGCAAAAATTCCAGAACTGTGGAGATTGGGGCTTGTAAGGGCTCCATATTGGTCTTAGCACACCACTATTAGAAAGTCTTCCAGACCTTGGTATAAGCTGTCACCATTGAAAGCTTCTTGGCTCTAAGCAGAGTGGAAACTACCACCCACAAATATCCTTTTCCTTACTAGGGTAGCCCACTCAAAAGCCATGCCATAAGCCCAAAGTGTTCTGGATTCTCTATGGGAATCAAGCCCCATCAGGAAATCTGTCTGAACCAACAACCTGAGACCTTAATTTATCTGTAGACATACTAGGTCCACAGACCACAGTCTGTGGGGCCAATCAGGTGTCACTAGGACAGCCAGCCCCAGATGACTCGGGATCCTGTGAATGGGTTAACCTAGTATGGACCATAGGGGTTTAAGGTTGTTCAGCTAAGCTGACGATATTACAATAGTTATTTCTTGTTGTAATACGTTATCTAACAGTACTCAATTTATTGAGTCTGCGTTAAACATGATGGAATCCTGGATGCAAGAATTCAAGCTGAAACTAAATCAGGAAAAGACTAATTTCTTTTTTGTGTCATCTCAAAGGATTATCTTTGAACCATTAATTAAGATCAATTAAGTATCATTTACAATAATCTTGGGAGTGGTTCTTGACCATGAAAAATCAGATAGATGCAGTAGTTCAGAAGAATTAATATACCTTGTAGAAACTTCGCACCATCAGATCTTACTTCGATACTACTGCCTTCACACTTTTAGTCCAGACACTACTTTTGAGTATTTTGGATTATTTCTATTTTATTTATTTTTCTATACCGTTCTCCCAGGTACTCAAGCATTTTTCCCTGTCTGTCCCAGTGGGCTCACAATCTACCTAATGTACCTGGGGCAATGGTTGGATTAGGTGATTTGCCCAGGGTCACAAGGAGCAGCATGGGTTTGAACAAACAACCCCAGGGTGCTGAGGCTGTAGCTTTAACCACTGCGCCACACTCTCCATTGTATATTAACATTATATATTATCCTATATAATAAAAGGCTAACTCGCGCATGCGCACTCCTATTTGCGTGTTCCGTGCGCTGTAGGTCTGTGGTCGCAGGAGTGCGCATGCGTGAGTCCCCAGCCTTCTTTCCAGCACCTACCTTGGCTGTTAGCAGCGGCGCCTCATCTCCTGTGGGGACCTCATGTGTGCTGTGTCCGTCCGTGGCCGCGGCTTGAGGCGTATGTGCCAGTTAGGTGCATCGGGCGACAGGAGCGGCGCTGGCGGCGGATGGCGGGAGGAGGGCTCATGGTCCTGCCGCCGCTGCCGCTCCTGTTCACAGCGGCCTGCACGTCGCCGACTCCCCCCCTTCCCGCAACAACCGCTACTGCTCCTGTTCAAAGCGGCCTGCTGAGGTTCGCGACCGGCTGTAACGAACCTCGCAGGCCGCTCTCCACATGGTAGCACGTTCCCTCTGATGCGATCGCGTCAGAGGGAACATGCTACCGAGTTGGAGAGCGGCCTGCGAGGTTCGTTACAGCCGGCCGCGAACCTCAGCAGGCCGCTTTGAACAGGAGGATCAGCCACCACGGGGATCGTGAGAAGAGCCGCCGAAAAAAAACCTTCAGCCGCAGCAGAGAACCTTCAGCACGCAAGAAGGGAAGGGGAGGGGCCGAACGGAGCAGGGCAGCTCACGGTAAGAGAAGGGAATGGGGGGTGGGGGAAAATGCTTCTTTTGCTTCAGCAGGGACCTGGAGGGGAAGGGAAATATCACTGCTGCTTCTGCAAAGGAAAATGGTGGGGGGGGAAGAGAAGGGGATGGGGGTGGGGGGGAAATGCTGCTACTACTTCACAGGGATCTGGAGGGGAAGGGAAATATCACTGCTGCTTCTGCAAATGAAAGTGGGGGGGGGGAGAGAAGGGAATGGGGGGTGGGAGAAAATACTGCTACTGCTTCAGAGGGACCTGGAGGGGAAGGGAAATACCGCTGCTGCTTCTGCAAAGGAAAGTGGTGGTGGGGGGGAAGAGAAGGGAATGGGGGGTAGGTGGGGGAAAATGCTGCTACTACTACTTCACAGGGATCTGGAGGGGAAGGGAAATATCACTGCTGCTTCTGCAAAGGAAAGTGGGGGGGAGGGGAGAGAAGGGAATGGGGGGTGGGAGAGACAGAAAGAAAGACAGACAGACAAAGGGTGCCAGGGAGAGAGACAGAAAAATTGCAGGAGGGAGAGAGACAGAAAGAAAGGAAGAAAGAGACAGGAGCAGGGAGAGAGACATAAATAAAGACAGACAGCCATATATTCTAGCACCCGTTAATGTAACGGGCTTAAACACTAGTAACATTAATAATATATATAACACTATAACACTGTATATTTGACAAGCACTAAGAAAAACTTGGCTAGGCTGACTTTGGTTCAAAATACAGCAGTAAGAATGATTTATGGCTTGAGGAAGTACGACCATGTAACTCCTTATTATTGTAGTTTGCATTTGCTCCCAGTGGAGGCACGGGTGATTTTTAAGTTAGGTTGTTTATACTATAAGATTGCATCTGGTGTAGCCCCACTTTATCTTATTGATAGATTTGTTTTTATGACACATGAGAAGAGTAGAAAATCTCATGCCCTATTTACGTTCCCTTCAGTTAAGGGGTGTAAAAATAAGAAACATCATAGTCACTGTCTTTCTTATCAAGCAGCTCAGTACGATAAAGATTTTCACCCATTACTGATTAGATCTACATCTTATACACATTTATAGAAAACTTCTGAAGACTTTTCTTTTTTCCAAATTTTTGACTAACTAATCTCTGTATATTACATTTTCTTTTTTTGTATTTTCTCATAGCATAATCTTTTGTTAACTGCATTGAACTTAGAGTTATGCGGTCTAGAAACTTGTTATTATGTCGGAGTAAAGGGTCAATATTCTGACTGGCGGGGAGTCACAAGCGGTGTACCACAGGGGTCGGTGCTGGGGCCGTTACTCTTTAACATATTTATCAATGACCTGGAAAAGGAGGCAAAGTGCGAGGTTATAAAATTTGCAGACGATACCAAACTGTGCGGCAGAGTTAGGACCAGGGAGGAGTGTGAGGACCTACAAAGAGACCTGGACAAGCTTGAAGACTGGGCAAACAAATGGCAAATGCGCTTTAACGCGGACAAATGCAAGGTCATGCATATAGGGAAAAAGAACCCGTTGTTCAACTACAAATTGGGGGGGTATTGTTGGGAGACAGCAGACTTGAGAGAGACTTGGGTGTGCTGGTGGATGCATCACTGAAGCCATCTGCTCAGTGCGCAGCAGCCTCGAAAAAAGCCAACAGGATGCTTGGCATCATAAAGAAGGGCATAACAACCAGAACGCGGGAAGTCATCATGCCATTGTATCGAGCGATGGTGCGTCCACATCTGGAATACTGCGTTCAGTATTGGTCGCCGCACCTCAAGAAGGATATGGAGGTACTTGAGAGAGTCCAAAGGAGAGCAACGAAAATGGTAAAAGGGCTGGAACACTGCCCATACGCCGAGAGGTTGGATAGGCTGGGGCTCTTCTCTCTGGAAAAGAGGAGGCTCAGGGGAGATATGATAGAGACCTTCAAGATCATGAGGGGCATAGAGAGGGTGGATAGGGACAGATTCTTCAGACTGAAGGGGACAACAGGTACGAGGGGGCATTCGGAGAAACTGAAGGGAGATAGGTTCAAAACAAACGCAAGGAAGTTTTTTTTCACCCAAAGGGTCGTGGACACTTGGAATGCGCTACCGGAGGAAGTGATCAGGCAGAGTACGGTACAGGGATTCAAACAGGGATTGGACGGATTCCTGAAGGATAAAGGGATCATAGGATACTGAGGGAGGAACTGGGATGTAACACAAGTATAGAAAGCTAACCAGGTAATGAGTATAGAAACCAGGTCGTGCATGTGCAAGACCGGAGGATTAGGACTTCGATAGGAAGACAGGACTTAAATGAGAAACCAAGGTGGCAAGGGAGCCCCCTCTGGTGATACAGACAGGTCATGACCTGTTTGGGCCGCCGCGGGAGCGGACTGCTGGGCGGGATGGACCTGTGGTCTGACCCGGCAGAGGCACTGCTTATGTTCTTATGTTACAAGAGTTCCTTCTCTGACAACAGCTGGACCAACCCTGCACTTACGAGCTTGTATCTTCGGCTGTAAAACTGATTCACCTTTGTATTTGAGATCCATCAGTGGGTGCCTCCACTGCTGAAAAATGACATCAAATGCTTGTGGGGACAGTGACCACTTTCCTGGGTTGAGCATCTGTTGGCTGAGATAACTGGGCTGAACATTCTCCACTCCTGCAATGTGTGCAGCCGAGAGAGCCTGCTGATGAGCTTCTACCTACTGAAACAGGAGCTGAGCCTATAGACATAATGGGGCATCCTGGTGTCTTTTTAGGCCACTGCTGCTGCATCCATTTGTTTTATCCTTACCCAATTATTTATTTACAGACCACTTATAGCCTAAGTGATTATCCTGGATAAATTGTAACACTTCTATACCTTGTTCTTTTTATCTGTACCAGTATGTTCTGACTCAGTGTTTTTGTGCTGTTTTATAGCTATAGTTTCCTTCCTAGTATTTTCTTTTAAACTGTACACTGAATAGATTTTACTCCTTTGTATATATTTATCAAATAAACTAAATTAAACACCCTGACTGCCTTGCCTTCCAGGGGCTTCTCCAGGGCCTGCGACAGCAGCCGAATAGCTTTCAGTTCCAGGCAATTTATGGACCATTTTTGCTGGGTTGGGGGAAAAACAACCCTGAACTGGTGCAATGACCCCCCAACCACAACATCTGCTATCAGTTGTTATGATCTCCCAGGAGGATATATGGAGTGGCATGTCCTTGGAGAGGGAAGCTATCTGTAGCCACCATTGTAAGCTGTTCTTCACTTCTGATAGCCACAGAAGCAATTGCTGAAGTGAGTCTGTGTGAGACCAGCAGGATAGGAGAGTCTTGAAGGGGTCTCATGTGAGCCCTGGCCCACCTCTATGGCTGCTGCCATCAACCCCAGGATGTGCAGATAATGCCACGCCGGAGCTGGATTCAATAGCAATCAGTTTGATATCTGCTTCTGAAGCCTCTGTCTAAAAAGACTCTGGAAGAAAAATCTGGTCTACAATCTTGTTGAATGGAACTCCCAGGTACTCCAAGCACTGGGTTGGCTCTATGTGACCTTTTTGAAGTTGACCATCCCAAGTCCTGCAGGAGTTGGACCACTCTCGAGACTACCAGTTTACCCTCTTCCATGGATGGGGTCCTGATTAGCCAATCATCCAAATATAGATGTACTTGGATCCCTTTCATGCAAAGAGGAACCGCAACCTTGGACTTAGTCCTAAATGGCATAACTGGAAGGACAACAGATGTGGAAGTCATGGCCCCGCTAGGGACGAGCGATCACAACATAATCAATTTTAAGATTGGAATTGGGATGGGGAAACGAACCAAGACTCAAACCACAACCCTTAACTTCAGAAAGGGGAACTACGAAAGCATGAGAGCCATGGTTAAAAAGCGACTCAAGAAAAAGACAGCTGAAATCAAAACGGTCGACCAAGCATGGTCCCTACTAAAAAATACCATCACTGAATCGCAGAATCTCTACATCCCGCTAATATCCAAAGGAAGGAAAAATAAGGACACAGGAGAACCAGCTTGGTTAACCAATGGGGTGAAAGTTGCGATAAAGGATAAGAGGAACTCGTTTAAAAAATGGAAACGTGAACAAACGACGGAGGCCTGGAACAGTCACAGGGTCAACCAGAAGAAGTGTCACAAGGTGATAAGAGATGCCAAAAAGGTCTACAAGGAAAGGATAGCGCAAGAAGCCAAAAACTTCAAGCCCTTTTTCAGATACATAAAAGGGGAAAAACCAGCAAAGGAAGCAGTGGGCCTCCTTGATGATCAAGGGAGAAAAGGGTGCATCAAAGATGACAAAAAGATTGCAGATAGGCTAAATTCATTCTTTGCGTCTGTCTTTACCAAGGAGGACACTGCATCAATGCCCAATCCAGAGAAAGTATTCAAGGGAGAAGTTAAGGATAGTCTCACCACAGTTAACGTGGACTTGGACAAGATATACTATCAGATCAACAGACTAAAAAGTGACACAAGTCCCCTGGACAGGATGGGATTCACCCGAGAATGCTAAAGAAACTTAAAGTAGAAATCGGAGAGCTACTACAATCCCTAGCTAATTTGTCAATAATAACCTGGCAAATACCAGACGACTGGAAGAGAGCGAATGTCATTCCAATCTTCAAAAAAGGATCAAGAGGAGAACCAGGCAACTATAGACCTGTGAGTCTTACATCAGTTCCTGGGAAGATGGTTGAGGCATTAATCATGGATAGCATAGTGCAACACCTGGAAAACCACGACCTGATAAGAGCCAGTCAACACGGCTTCAGGAAGGGGAAGTCATGTCTGGCGAATTTACTTCAATTCTTTGAAAAGGTGAACAAACAAATTGACAGCGGAGAACCGGTGGATATAATATACTTGGACTTCCAGAAGGCGTTCGACAAGGTTCCACACGCTATGCTTCTAAGGAAACTACAAAGCCACGGAATTGAAGGGGATATACTACGATAAATCGGCAACTGGCTGGAAAACAGATTGCAGAGGGTAGGCATAAATGGGATGTTCTCAGACTGGGAAAAGGTGACAAGCGGTGTGCCCCAGGGCTCGGTTCTTGGGCCAATCTTATTTAATATATTCATAAATGACCTGGAAGAGGAAACGACGAGTAATATAATCAAGTTCGCAGATGACACAAAACTATGTCAGTGGGGTCACAAATGGACAGCGAAGAACTCCAAAGAGATTTGAACCAGCTAGAGAAGTGGGCAGAAAAGTGGCAGATGAAGTTTAATATAGACAAATGTAAAGTGATGCACCTGGGCACAAAGAACAGGGATAATGAATATAAAATGTTCGATGTGACGTTGGGGGTACTGATAGACAGGACCCTGAAGCCGTCGGCACAATGTGCAGTGGCGGCAAAGAAAGCCAACAGGATGTTGGGCATGATAAAGAAGGGTATCTCGAGTAGATCGGCGGATGTCATAATGCCGCTTTACAGAGCAATGGTCAGACCACACCTGGAGTACTGTGTCCAACACTGGTCTCCTCACCTAAAGAAGGATATAACTCTGCTGGAGAGGGTGCAGAGGCGAGCCACAAAGCTAGTAAAAGGTATGGGAAATTTGAGCTACAAAGAACGCCTCAGAAAATTGAGCTTGTTCACCCTTGAGAAGAGAAGACTGCGAGAGGATATGATAGAGACTTTCAAAATACTAAAAGGACTCGACAAAATAGAACAGGAAGCATCGTTATTCACGTTGTCAAATGAGACTCGGACAAGAGGGCACAGGATGAAATTGAGGGGCGACAGGCCCAGGACGAATGTCAGGAAGTTCTGTTTCACACAGCGAGTGGTGGACGTTTGGAATGCTCTCCCGGAGGAGGTTGTGATGGAAACCTCCATTATGGGATTCAAGTGCAAGTTGGATGCACACCTCCTTGCAAATCACATTCAGGGATACGGCTAAATATGGTCATCATAAGGGTAGCCACTGATTTGTTATAGAACCTGCATTTCTGTTTAAAATTCTGTGTTTTAGGTGGTATAGAGCTATATTTCTGACTCACTAGTTTTTAGCCATTGTGTCTGATTAGGTGAAGGGAGGGGCTCTGTTTTACTTCTAAGGTTAATTGCATTATCTTTGGGACATTGCTGTGAACAAGGCTGCCCTGGAACTTCAATAAGATAAGTTGCTCTGCATTTCATATTCTGCTCTTTTCACTGGTTTTCAGCATTATATCTGCTTAATTTCTCTTCTCATCCCTGTTTCTTACTAAAAAAAAAAATAAAAAAGCACAAAAAAATAAACCCTTCTCTTTCCTCTGTTAAATCTTATTTCCTCTTTCCCTTTCCCTTCATAGGAATAAGGGTAAGACTTATAGTCCCACCAACCCCAGGGACCACTATTCATATATAGAGACCCATATAATCAGGACTTCACAAACAAATCAAGATGACCTTTATTCTATGCAATCACTGTGGTGCTTTAATTCCAAGACATACTATTTGGAGGCTTAAGGTTTGCCCCATCTGTCTTCAACTTGCCAGTATTAAGGAGGAGCTCTGCAAACTTAAACAGGAATTGAATACAATTAAAGCAGCTTCCATCATTCCACAAAATCATACCAACTTACCACCTCTACTTCAAACAATAAAACAGCCCAGGAATAAATGGGTCACAGTAGGCTCAGGAAGACTGCGACATGTAACACAGAAAACATCCACCTTCACTAATATTACCTCTACAGAATTCCTTTGCTCCACTAGTGCACTACAATACTCAAGAAAACAGAAGGGAGGTGGGACTGGAACCAATGAAGGTAACTCAAGAGAACAAGCGCACCCTAAGTACAAATAAAAAAGCCAAAAACAGAAAACTATTACTGTTGGGGGATTCCATCATCAGAGGCATTAACCTTGGAACACAGGGCGAGGAGACCAAAATAGTAAAATGTCTTCCAGGACCCTCAGCTACCAGGAGTTCCAGGCAAATACTGACTATAATTAAGGAAGAAACTAAGGATTTTAACACTGATGTTGTTATCCATCTGGGAACAAATGACCTGGCCAACAACTTGCAGCACAGAAAGCTTTTCGGGAGCTTGGTGAGGGCGTGAAACCTTTTGTAAAGACTTTAGCTTTTTCTGAAATACTGCCTGCATATGGAAAGGGAGAGCAAAGAGTGAAAAACACAGAGGACTTTAATAGATGGCTCAGAGCCTGGTGTCATCAAGAAGGCTTCAGGTACATAGGAGGATGGGAAATACATGGAAGGACAAGAAGCTATATTGCACTGATGGGCTACATATTACTACAGCAGGAAAAAGAAATCTTGCAGAGAAATTTAGACAATATTTTTCTAGGCATTTAAACTAGAAGGTGGGGGTGATGTATGTACGAAGGACAATTATAGAGACCACCCCCGGCAAAAGAAAAGATGTGATAGAAGTAAAGGCTACAACATAAGCAATATCAGCAACTCATTTCTTAGTATTGCAACGGAAAGTGAAACGACACAAAAATCCATGTGAAAAAGGAGATTATCGCTGAAAAATAGCTAGAAAGCGATGACCACAAATGCTCGCAGTCTAAGCAACAAAGTTCATGATCTGCAAGCCCTGATGTTAGAGGCAGATCTAGATATTGATGCTATCACAGAGACATGGTTCAGTGAATCACATAGATGGGATGCAAACATACCGAGATATAATCTTTTTAGGAAGGACAGAGATGGTCATAAAGGTGGAGGAGTAGCTCTCTATGTAAAGATCAATATCCAAGCGACCGAAATGCAAGGGACCTAGGGAGAGGAAGAAGCGATATGGATTGCTCTGAAAAGAGAAGATGGAACTTCTATCTACGTGGGTGTAGTCTACAGACCTCCGACTCAATCGCAGCAAATTGATAAGGATCTGATTGTGGATATCCAAAAGTTTGGAAGGAAAGAGGAGGTTCTGCTGTTGGGAGATTTCAACCTGCCGGATGCGAACTGGAATGTTCCGTCTGCGGACTGGAATGTTCCGTCTGCTGAATCGGAAAGAAGTACGGAGATTGTGGATGCCTTTCAAGAGGCTCTACTCCGACAAATGGTGACGGAACCCACAAGGGAAAAAGTGATATGGAATCTGGTCCTCACAAATGGAGAGAGTATCTCTAATGTTTGATTGGGTGTTCACCTGGGAAGTAGCGATCATCAAACGGTTTTGTTTGATATAACGGCTAAAGTGGAGAGCGGCCGCACGATACTTAAAGTCCTAGATTTCAAACGTACGGACTTTAATGCAATGGGAGAGTACCTGAAGAAAGAGCTGTTAGGATGGGAGGACATAAGAGAAGTGGAAAGACAGTGGTCTAAGCTGAAAGGAGCGATAAAAATGGCTACCGACCTTTATGTGAAGAAAATCAATAAAAACAAGAGAAAAAGGAAGCCGATATGGTTCTCCAACCTAGTGGCTGAGAAAATAAAGGCGAAAGAGTTGGCGTTCATGAAATATAAAAAAACCCAAGAAGAGGAGAGCAGAAAGGACTACAGGGTGAAACTGAAAGAAGCCAAGAGAGAGATACGTTTGGCGAAGGCACAGGCGGAAGAACAAATGGCTAAAAATGTAAAAAAGGGAGATAAAAATTTTTTCAGATATATTAGTGAAAGGAGGAAGATAAAAAATGGAATTGCTAGGCTAAAAGATGCTGGGAACAAATATGTAGAGAGTGATGAGGAGAAAACAAATGTGCTAAACAAATACTTCTGTTCTGTGTTCACAGAAGAAAATCCTGGAGAAGGACCGAGATTGTCTGGCAAAGTTACACGAGAAAATGGAGTAGATTCTGCGCCGTTCATGGAGGAGGGTGTTTATGAGCAACTTGAAAAACTGAAGGTGGACAAAGCGATGGGACCAGACGGGATCCATCCCAGGATACTAAGGGAGCTCAGAGAGGTTCTGGCGAGTCCTATTAAAGACTTGTTCAACAAATCTCTGGAGACGGGAGTGATTCCTGGGGATTGGAGGAGAGCGGATGTGGTCCCTATTCATAAAAGTGGTCACAGGGATGAAGCAGGAAACTACAGGCCGGTGAGCCTCACTTCAGTTGTTGGAAAAATAATGGAAGTGTTGCTGAAAGAAAGGATAGTGTATTTCCTTGAATCTAATGGGTTACAGGATCCGAGGCAACATGGCTTTACAAAAGGTAAATCGTGCCAAACGAACCTGATTGAATTTTTTGATTGGGTGACCAGAGAGCTGGATCGAGGACATATGCTAGATGTAATTTACTTGGATTTCAGCAAAGCCTTTGATACAGTTCCTCATAGGAGGCTGTTGAACAAACTTGAAGGGCTGAAGTTAGGACCCAAAGTGGTGAACTGGGTCAGAAACTGGCTGTCGGACAGACGCCAGAGGGTGGTGGTTAATGGAAGTCGCTCGAAGGAAGGAAAGGTGACTAGTGGAGTCCCTCAGGGTTCGGTGCTGGGGCCAATCCTGTTCAATATGTATGTAAGTGACATTGCTGAAGGGTTAGAAGGAAAAGTGTGCCTTTTTGCAGATGATACCAAGATTTGTAACAGAGTAGACACCGAAGAGGGAGTGGAGAATATGAAAAAGGATCTGCAAAAGTTAGAGGAATGGTCTAATGCCTGGCAACTAAAATTCAATGCAAAGAAATGCAGAGTAATGCATTTGGGGATTAATAATAGGAAGGAACCGTATATGCTGGGAGGAGAGAAGCTGATATGCACGGACGGGGAGAGGGACCTTGGGGTGATAGTGTCCGAAGATCTAAAGGCGAAAAAAACAGTGTGACAAGGCAGTGGCTGCTGCCAGAAGGATTCTGGGCTGTATAAAGAGAGGTGTAGTCAGTAGAAGGAAGAAGGTGTTGATGCCCCTGTACAGGTCATTGGTGAGGCCCCACTTGGAGTATTGTGTTCAGTTTTGGAGACCGTATCTGGCGAAAGACGTAAGAAGACTTGAGGCGGTCCAGAGGAGGGCGACGAAAATGATAGGAGGCTTGCGCCAGAAGACGTATGAGGAGAGACTGGAAGCCCTGAATATGTATACCCTAGAGGAAAGGAGAGACAGGGGAGATATGATTCAGACGTTCAAATACTTAAAGGGTATTAACGTAGAACAAAATCTTTTCCAGAGAAAGGAAAATGGTAAAACCAGAGGACATAATTTGAGGTTGAGGGGTGGTAGATACAGGGGCAATGTTAGGAAATTCTACTTTACGGAGAGGGTGGTGGATGCCTGGAATGCGCTCCCGAGAGAGGTGGTGGAGAGTAAAACTGTGACTGAGTTCAAAGAAGCGTGGGATGAACACAGAAGTTTTAGAATCAGAAAATAATATTAAAGATTGAACTAGGCCAGTTACTGGGCAGACTTGTACAGTCTGCGTCTGTGTATGGCTGTTTGGAGGAGGATGGGCAGGGGAGGGCTTCAATGGCTGGGAGGTTGTAGATGGGCTGGAGTAAGTCTTAACAGAGATTTCGGCAGTTGGAACCCAAGCACAGTACCGGGTAAAGCTTTGGATTCTCGCCCAGAAATAGCTAAAAAGAAAAAAAAAAAAAAAATTTAAATTGAATCAGGTTGGGCAGACTGGATGGCGCACTGAGGACTCCGCCTCCAATCACCCCGTGTCTGACCTGATCTTTTGCTGCCGCACAGCTGCGGCGCGCTGAGGACTCCGCCTCCAATCACCCCGGTACATGGCATTTAAAACCAAGTCTCTTGCGGCGCACGCTAACACTGTGTATTTCACGCACGCAGCACCTTGTCACTACAGCTTTCACAATTGTTTTTAAGTTTTACTTGTCTGATTTTTTAAGTTTTAATTTGCTATTTTACCTGATTTTATTTTCTCCAGCAGTCTCTGACCTGATCTTTCGCCGCCGCACAGCGGCGCGTGCTGAGGACTCCGCCTCCAATCACCCCAGTACATGGCATTTAAAACCAAGTCTCTTGCGGCGCACGCCGCAAAGTGCGCTCCTTCGTGCAAAGCCTGAGTGCTCAATTTCCCACTTTATCGATAAAAGATCCCAGAAACCATTACCTCAAAGGAAATATCTTCAAAACTCCCTCAATTTATTTGGTCTTATTTTACTACTTACTTCTTTGTCAATCATGACAATACAAACTTCCAAAATACAGAACCATAACTCTAACTCATCCTTAAATATACCAACCCACTGGGGTTATCGACCCCCAAACAATAAAATACAAGTACCACGGCAATCATCAAACATCCCAATCACAATAGCATTTAAACAATATATAGACAACACTAATCACACTCTCAAACTGATTGCGCCTCCTCCTATTAAGTCAAATACTTTGGCACACAAACAAACACAATTAAAAATAGGACTGTTAAATATCAGATCTGTAAAAGGCAAATACCATCTAATCAAGGAAAAAATTATCTCGGAGGGTTTACATCTCCTCTGCTTGGTTGAAACCTGGCTAACAGAAGGTGAAGAAGCCTATTTATCCTACTGTTGCCCTCCAAATTACTCATTTATATTCAATCATCGTCAGAATCGGAAAGGAGGAGGGCTAGCTATAATTCATCTAAAAGACAGCTTAAAAACCATAGAGCATTCTACTGGTAGTGCAGAAATTGAATTCCTTCAAGTTCAACTAAACACCAATCTAAAAACAGATATACTTTTATTATATATTCCTCCACCAATAAACCAGAACAACTTATTTCTCTTACAAAATCTGATTTTTGATTTTAGTTCATCCTCTGAATATCCCTTAATCTTGGGAGATTTTAATTTTCACTTTGACGAACTTACTAATCCTCTCACCAAAGAACTACTAAATTATACTGATATTCTTAATTTTCAACCTCTCATTCAAGAGTTAACTCACCAGGCAGGTCATATATTGGATATGGTTTTTGTTTTTCAAAAACCGAATATCTTCATTATTCTAAAATCTCAAATACGCCAGTTCCCTGGTCTGATCATTACCTCATATCATTTAAATTAACGTTAAATAAGAAAATAATTTCAACTTCCTTACCCAAGAAAATAACATATCGTGATTACACAAATTTAGAAAATTCATCAGTTGAATCTTTTCTTTCTTCAAGATCCCCACTATCAGAAACCGATTCTCTTGAAGATCAACTCACCTCATGGAATGAAACAATTCAATTACTATTAGATAAAGAGGCCCCGCTAATTAAAAAAACAATATCAAACAAAAAAATTCAAAATCCTTGGTATACATCAGAACTCTTATTCATTAAAAGACAACTGAGATCTATAGAACGAAAATGGCGCAAAAATAAATCTATTGCAAATTTGATAACATTTAAAGAACAAGCCCATTATTACAAAACTAAAATTAATGAAGCTAAAAGAAATTATTATTCGAATAAAATCAAAACAGCCAGAAATTCTTCCATTCTATTCTCTATTTTAAAATCTTTTAATTCTAATTCACAACATGAAAACAAAAACTCAAGTCTTTCAGCTCAAACCTTGGCGGATGCCTTCTGCAATAAAATTATTAACATACGAAACAAATTCCCCCTTCATCCAATCAACCCCCCTGATTCACACAATACTTTTCAAATTCCTTGTGCCAAATGCTCTAACTTCAATATACCAACACTAGCAGAAATCAAAACAACTATCCAACAGTTAAACTTAAAGAGTTCCATATCAGAGATTATACCCCCAGTAATTTTAAAGAAACATTTTTCTAGTTTTGGACCGTTTATTCATTCTTTAATTAAAAAAAGTTTAACATCAGGAACAATACCGAAAAACTGGAAAACATCAATAACTCCTATACTAAAAGACCATAAAATCAGCCTTGACGACCCTACTAACTACCGCCCTATTGCCAACATCCCCTTCTTAGCAAAAATCACGGAAAAAGTAATTTTCAATCAGTTATCAGACTTTGTTAATTCTACCAATATATTGCACCCCACCCAAACGGGTTTCAGGAAACACCACAACACTGAATATTCTTTAATTGGACTTACAACCAATATCATATACAATCTTGACCATCATAATTCCGTGATTCTTTTCTCTCTAGATCTTTCAGCCGCATTTGATACCATTGATCATTCTCTTCTTCTAAACAGATTGCAATCCATAGGCGTTGGCGAATTATCACTTCAATGGTTTACTTCTTTTCTATCTGACCGAACTTCTACTGTACGTTTTAATAATACTGCTTCTAAACCTTTTTCTCACAGTTACGGAATCCCTCAGGGTTCAATTTTATCCCCCTTATTATTCAACATTTTTCTAGCTCCATTACTTAACTTAAGTCAATCCATAGGTTTTACCACTTACGCATATGCAGACGACATCCAATTAATTCATGCTTTCAACACAGAAAATTCTAATGATATAAATCAAATTAATCTAAAATTGGAAAAAATTAAAAATTGGCTTACTCAAAATAAATTAGCTTTAAATATATCTAAGACAAGGGCATTATTTTTTCCTTTTAGACAAGATATAAAACTTTCTACCCCTTTCTCAATTGAAAACACTACAATTGAACTAGTAACATCACTTAAGATCTTAGGAGTAACAATTGATGCAAAATTGTCTTATCATGAGCACATCAATAATATTGTTAAAAGTTGTTTTTATCGTTTACGCTTAATACGCTCAATGTCTAAATATCTAGAGTCAAAATCCTTGAATATTTTAGTTCATTCTCTCATTATTTCTAGATTAGATTACTGTAACTCATTGTTATTAAATATTACATGCAAGGAACAAAGACGACTACAAATAATACAAAACATTGCTATTAAATTAATTCACCACGGAAAGAAATACGATCACGTAACGCCTTATCTTATAGACTCACATTGGCTACCTATCAATCAAAGAATAACTTATAAAATAGCCTTACTTGTATTTAAAACAATTACTTCCAACGAACCACAATTTATTAATCGTCTTCTAATTCCACTTACTTCAAATCGTTCTCTTCGGTCTAATACTCAAGAATTATTAATGGTCCCATCTTTAAAAATAATAGGGACCAGACGCCATGATATCTTCTCAGTTAAGGCTCCACTTATATGGAATACCCTTCCTTTGTACATTAGAAACATTAAAGATCTTAACCTGTTCAAAACCAACTTAAAAACATTCCTCTTTAAAGCTTCATTTAGCCTCTAAAATTTTTCCTTTTTCAAGATCATTTACAACTTCAGTATTTTAACCCAACCCTAGTGTTTTACCCCTCCCCTACCTACGTTCTCTTTTCTTCTTTTAAGATATAAAATATTGTAACTTTTTCCCTTACGTTTTTACCAAAGTATTCCAGTTTTGTCCTTAATGTCTGTATTGTCAGTTTAATATTCCCCTGTTTACTTATTTAATGTAGTAATGTTAATCTAAATTTAATGTTTTATCCCAACCATATATTTATGTAATTCGCTTAGAAATATTAAGCGAAACATCAAATTTAAATAAAACTTGATGGACCATTCGGGTCTTTATCTGCCATCATCTACTATGTTACTATGTTACTATGTCTTCAATCAGATCTGGCTCATTTTCCCTTCTCATGGTCACATGAAGCTGTGAAATACTTGGGGATTTTAATACATAAGGATCCGGTTCTTGCTCAAGATCTTAATATATCTAAAGTCAAAAATCTAGTTCTAAATACTACATCTCGATGGTCTCCACTTTTTTTGTCTTGGTGGGGTAGAATAGCATCCATCAAAATGACCCTAGCACCTCAAATTAATTACACTCTCTCTATGCTTTCTCTTCTATGCCGGAAGTCGTTTTTTCATTGGCTAAATAGGAAGCTATCTGAATTCATTTGGAACAAGAAAAAACCTCGAATTGCTCTCGCCAAGCTGAAAGCCTCTAAGATTAACGGTGGTCTTAACTTCCCGGATTTCTATCATTATTATATTGCTTCACTAGCTAAATATGGAGCTTACTGGGTTACTGACTCCTATCCTCAAGATCCTCCTGCTTGGTTTGAAATGGAGTGCTTTTTATGCACGCCTTTACACATCTCCTGCTTACTAACGGTGTCAGTACCCAGACATTTGAGAAGGTACTCTTTGTTGGGTTCAACGCAGCATGCTCTTCATCTTTTAGATACATTAGCTGAGATCTCAGTTAATGTTAGCCCACTCATGTCTCTTTGGAATAATCCCAAAATCCAAAACCATGGCAAATCCCTCTCATGGAAACGGTGGCAGCGGGCAGGTATATGGTTTGCCCATCAATTGTCTACTCTTACTACGTCAGTTCCTTTTGATATACTTTGCTCCACATACTTGCTGCCTTCTTCTGTTTATTCACAGTGGCTCTCACTCATTGGAGTGCTGTCTTCTGTGCATATACGTTTTGACTTCATGACTTCCAAAAATACTATCCGCCATTGGTCTTTATTGACTCTATTAAAAGGCAAGGCTATATCTTTTTTCTATAATATTTTGAGAGATCATTCCTTCACTTTTTCACCTCAATCTATGAAACACTGGGATATTATACTCACCACTCCGCTTTCTGACATTGATTGGGAACTCTTTTGGTCTTCAACAAACCGCCCGCTTTTATCTTCTAGAGTTTCACAATCAATGTTCTTTATTATGTGGAATGCAGTATGGACCCCATTTCGCATGTGGAAAGCCAACTTAAAGCAAGACTCTGTTTGCTGGAACTGTTTGAAAGAGGAGGGAACTCTTGATCATATGTTTTTTCATTGTACTTTGGTCCGCTCCTTTTGGACTCAAATTTGGAACACCATACAATCTATCACTAACTGCTCGGAAGAGCTCTATGGACATTATAATCCTTCGCTCTCAACATCCCTGTTTCGCACAATCAAACTGTCCTCCTAAGCTCATCAATACCATGTTTGTGACTGCTCTCATGCACATTCTGAAAAATTGGAAATCATCTTCGCTACTAGACTATACTTTTTGGTGGAATTCTCTGTGTATGTATCATAGATTTGAATCCTATGCATATGAGAATAAAATTACACTCCGAACCTCCATGAATTTGAAGAGCAAAAAATCACCCTGGTCATTCCTGGATTCCTATGTACGCTCTGCTTCGTAGACACTCCTGTCTTCCCTTCCTTTTCTTCTCTTTTCTTCTTTCTTTCCTTTTTCTTTTAATTTCTATTTCTGTTCTCCCTCATCTTTTTCTCATATAGTCTTCACAAGCAGTTCCAATACTTGGAGCTTTTCTTACTGCTATGGTCCTCTACAGTTAAATATATATTTGCAGATTCTTTATACACAAAGCTTTATTTTGTTTTTATGTATTTGAAATGCTCCCTGTATTTTTCAAAATACTCAATAAAAATTATTGAACAATTAATAAAAAAAAAAAAAAAGGCTGCTGCAATAGCCTTATTCACTGTGCCATGCTGCTGTGCTGGAGCTGCACAGGGAAACCTCATATCAGAGATGAGAGATTTCAGCCTCATAAAAGCCTGGAGTCCAACTGATGGCTTGCTTCTTCAGAATGCCATCTAGATCTCGACATGGAATTGGACCTCAGATACCCACTGGAACCGAGTGACATTGTGGGGAGAGAAATGCAGTTGGTCCCGCTCAAGCCCACTGTGGACATAATCTGGGGCAAGATTGCTCCTAAGGGTATGGACCCTGAGCTCTGAGAACTGCTGATGCAGACTGATCACACAGGAATCATGCAAGGCATGTGCCTGTGGGCTACAGACCTCAGCACTGAGAGTCTGTATCTTCTTGCAGCCAGAGATGCCCCAGGGTGACAGGGATCCTCAGCAGCACCAAAAGCCTCTGACTGGATAATAATAACCCCCCCAAAAAAATAATAAAGATTAAACTCAAGCAGAACAGACAGATTTCCTACTTCTGGCTTGTAGAGAGTAAGTCTATCTCCGCCTGCTGGTAGATGTGTGCTATCCCATTGGTCTCTGGATTCATCTACTGCTGTTGCTAAGGAATGGGGGTTTAACTTAGAGAATGACACAGTGGCTATTTCCTGAAAGTTGCATCAGAGACAACCTTTCCTGCAGCTCCGGCTGTTGGTAAGAAGCACTTTTAGAGAAATTGCCTGCTGTGAAGTTAAGGAGCAGGGAGGGAGAAAGGGAGGAAAGATGGGGTGGAGAAGAACAGATGCTGAAGGGAACTGGGGAAGTTGGGCTAGAGGAACAAACGCTGAAAGGAACTGGGAAGGTGGGCTAGAGAGGAACAGATGCTGAAGGGAACTGGGGAAGTTGGGCTAGAGGAACAGACGCTGAAGGGAACTGGGAAGGTGGGCTAGAGAGGAACAGACGCTGAAGGGAACTGGGGAAGGTGGGGTGGGGAGGAACAGATGCTGAGGGGAACTGGGGAAGCTGGGGTGGGGAGAAACAGATGCTGAAGGGAACTGGGAAAGGTGGGGTGGGGAGAAACAGACGCTGAAGGGAACTGGGGAAGGTGGGGTGGAGAGGAGAAGATGCTGAAGGGAATTGGGGAAGGTGGGGTGGAGAGGAGAAGATGCTGAAGGGAACTGGGGAAGGTGGGGTGGAGAGGAACAGACGCTGAAGAGAACTGGGTGAGGTGGGGTGGAGAGGAACAGACTCTGAAGGGAACTGGGGAAGGTGGGGTGGGGAGGAACAGACGATGAAGGGAAATGGGGAAGAGAGAGATCCAGACTATGGGGGGAGCGGAGGGAAGAAACGTGGCAGACCAATTGGGGTGGGGGGTGGAAGGCGAGATGGAAGGGAGAGGCACAGTAACACAGCAAAGACAAAGAACAGAGCAAGAGACAGAGAAGGCAGACAGTGGATGGAAGGAAATGAATGAGAAGATGAGGAAAGCAGAAACCAGACAACAAAGGTAAAAAAAAAATTTCTTATTTATTTATTTTTTTGCTTTAAGATAAAGTAGTATATTAGTTGTGTTGATAAAAATTTATAAACAAAGCCCTGCCAGCTGAACATCTCTTTCTCTAGTTCAGCAGCCAGAACTTTGATTTATAAGGAAGGAATAAGCTAAATATTGCAGTACTGAGGCTTGTATGGATCCTGCGGGGATAGTAGTCGCGGGGACTGGGCAGGGACAGTGGTTGCGGGGACGGGGCGGGGACAGGGACGGTAGTTGCTGGGAAGGGGACAAATTTTTTCCCCGTGTCATTCTCTAGTTTAACCCAATGGTCAAGACTATCAGTCTTGTTGCACAAGAAATCATTCAGTGCAAACAGTGTAAAGAAGGGTGCTACATTGGAGAAACAAGCCAGATGCTAAAGACCATGATCAATCTACACAGATATTTATTTATTTATTTACAGTATTTATAGACTGCAGATCTAACAACCCTAAATGGTTTACAAAAATAAAACATTCACAATATATCAAATAGACATACATAACAGAACATGAATCTGCCAAATACTACCCTGCTAAAAAAAAACCCCTCATAATACAGCCAAATTTGTTTTATTACTATGCTCTATAAAACTGCAAAAATAGTCTTAAGCTCCTTTTTAAAAGCAATAAAATTGTTTAGTTTTCTCATTCCTTAATGTAAGGAATTCCATTGTTTAGGTCTCACTGCTGTGAAACAGGATGACCTATACTTTTTCAGGCTAACTACCTTAAATGAACGAACCTCTAACTGCAGATCGTCAAATCGTAACATTCTACTTGGTTGATAAACCTTCAATTTAGCAAAAATCAATTGAGAGATCATATGATTTAATACTTTAAAGACCATGCAAAGTAATTTAAATCTGATACTCTGTTCAATTGGTAACGGCTGTTATCCTGGAGTGTAATGATTTCAAAATGGGGGTAATATGATTAAACATTGCATTGCCAACCAGGATATCACCTCTATCCAGCAACACTGCAAAAACCAAAACACTGCATCAATAATTTTATGGTAAGAATACTAAAATAAAATTTTAAGACAATCCAGGAATCCTTGACAGCCACTAGACAGCACTTAAAGATGTTTTCTATCACATTACAAACCATAAAATTACTGTATACCGCTTTGTCACCTTATCATCCATATCTCCCTGTCTGTTATCCACCCAGCTTGTCCTGTTTTCTCACCTTACCCACCTCCTCCCTCTTTCTGTGAATCTGCCATTGGAATGCTTTTGTTTGACTTATATATTCTGATATTTGTCAACATTTGCTTATTTCTGATCTGAAGAAGGGTTACCTTTGAAAGTGAATCAAAAAATGCATTGTTAGTCTAATAAAAAAAGGTTATCAACCTATTTTTATTTATGTTTAATTTCTATATATTCAATACAAAAGCATACATATCTGCTCTAAATCTGCCCACTGCTGATAATACATCAAATTGTATTGGAACGGATATACTGTAGGCGTCATGTCAAAAAAAGTTAATGTGTCACAGGCCCAAATCGTGACACTCGATAAGAGCAGGAAACTTCACTGAATACAAACTGTTCCTTTACAATAAGCTGACCCATTATGAGCAGAGAAAATATACTCAAGAGCAACTTACCGAAATGCTGCTTCCCATGTCATGCACTGAATGAAGGGGAAAAAAAAGGCAACGCAAAGCGCTGATTTATGTAAAACTCACAGTGTGATGTCATAAAGTGATTATTATATGTAAAGCAAACGCATGCTCAACAAGCAACAAAGGCATCTCACATTAATTGCAATATTATATTATAGACAAGTCTTTTTGAATGTACAAAACAATGTTTTAAAATTTGCATAATATTTATATCCAATATATGGACAATAGTGATTTTTTTTTGGTATTGTCATCTAGTATAGTACAAATATTTAAGATTGTGATACATGTTGCTTAAGGCAATCTGCTGCCTTTTCTCAAAACTACAATCAGCAAACCAACAGGAGCCAAGAAATTAGGCTTATTACAAAATCATGAAAAGACATAAACCATATATATTTATATATTATATACACATAAAACCAAAGTGAAACAGCCTGAGGAGTCAAGCCATTCACAAAAGAAAAATGTCCAGTTCACTCTACCAGGGTTGAGCCCTCTGGGCTGGCGACCGTCAGGACCTAGCTGCATACTTCCAAAGGCCTGGAGTGAGTAGCACAAGTGCTCACAGAGAAGTCAATTACTGTATATGTAAGCATTCATTCACATTGGTATAATTTTCATTCATATGGGTATTCCAAAATTAACCAATAAAACTTTCCCAGTGAAAGATACAGAGCAGAAGTCGAATGGTTCACATTACAACTTTAGGTAGAAACAAGAAAGGATGTCAAATCAATCAATATCCACAAGAAAACATCCTCAAAATATTCAGGATAACGTAACTTAAAAGGGAGAAAAGACCTCAGTGTCTAATAGGGGCTATCAAAACAGCAACCCACATAGACAAGCTAGTTTCAAATATCACTTGAGACCAGCAGACACATCCTTGGTCAAAAACTCCCAAAAGATTGCTGAATCGCGTCTTCAATCTTTTGGGAGTTTTTGACCAAGGAGTCTGCTGGTCTCAAGTGATATTTGAAACTAGCTTGTCTATGTGGGTTGCTATTTTGATAGCCCCTATTAGATACTGAGGTCTTTTCTCACATTACAACTTAACATACAAAAACTCTGGTGGTGTTAAATCAGCAATAGCAAAACAATTTCCCTCTACTACCAGACACTGTGCAATGTAAGAAAAAACCTTGCAAAGCTTCCCATATCATACTAGCTCCAGGTTAAGAACTCAAACTACACCAAACTCAGCCTATGAAAAGTCAGCACTGCAAATGTTCTAAACACCAGAACACCTCCAGGGATCAGGGGTGTGTAGCTTTTTAAATTAAACACAGGGGGGGAAGAGCTCTTTTCCATGTGGAAAAGACGGACTACTACAGATTCGTATACAGAACCTTATCCCTGTTACACAAGGAAAACACAGGCCAACACTCAGCAAAAAAAAAAAAAAAAAAGGAGAGATCACAAACTAGAAGCATAATGGAAACAAAAAAAGAAAAGAAATAGAAAACAAAAGAAACCACTGTGAGTAGTAGAACCCCCGAGAAACAGATGTACTTCCTTCAGTACAAACAAAATACAAGAATGCTTATTTTCAAGCAGGCATTATCTTTTTCTAAATATCAAAAATATATCTGTGTCCTTGTTTTCTGACCATTTTATTTTTCCAATTGGATTGGTCCTGGTCTTTCTTTACTACAGGTACAAACAAGATCCTTTACCCAAAATTCCAAAAACCGAAAGTAGTCAATTTCCCTGACACGACAGGCTGAAACCAACGCAGTTGCTTATGTTTCTCCTGTTCTCTGTGCAATTCAAGATGGAGGGCTGGAAAATGGCAAAGAGAGCTGCAGATTCCACTCAGAGTGGAAGCGAGAAGCAGAAAAGTAAGTGTGTTTATCTCTGTCAATATCACAGAAAGTTGAGGTATTGAAGAAGCTTGATCATGGTATATCTGTACAACGACTGAAGAATATGATGGCAATTTTATGGTCTGTCTTTTTCTGACTTAACATTACCATTCCTGCATTGGCTGCCAATGGAGGCACTTGTTTTTGCTTCAAGGTGCTATTCAGTCTAGCCCCCAAATATATAACTGACCTCTTCTCTTTTTCAACCAAGTCATAAGAGAAGCTCAAACTTGAATTTTGTTTCTCCACCGATTAGAGGATGTAAATTTAAAAGATATCATCAACATCTTTTCTCATATCAGGCACCATTATGGGGTAAAGATCTGAAACAATTACTCATGCTTGTTAATATTTATGGCGAATTTAGGAGACATCTAAAAACATATCTGTTCCTAAAGTACTCAGGTAGCTGATTTGCACAATCTTTCCCAAAATAACTGATTTCTAGACTAACTCTGTTAGTTCTACTCAATCTGTAACATTTTTAATCAATGTAAACCGCAAAGAACTTCACTGTCCTGCGGTATATAAACTGTTATTATTATTATTCCAAAATCTGAAAAATTCCAAAAACTAAAATATGCTTGATCCCAAGGATTTTGGATAAAGGATCTTGTACCTGTACTTCCAGAACTGGCTATTGTTAGAAAGAGGCAATATAGACCATTGGTTTGACCCAGTATGGCTATTCTTATGTTCTTATCTCATTTCCAGTTTTTATTTCTTCTTCCTAATGCTTGACTTGACATTGATCTTTCAGTTTCATTTTGTCTCCATTTCTCTCATCTACCGTTTTATGAACCTATAACTAGATTTCATCCTTCCTTCTCCCCACAAATCTTAGTCTCACCTACATATCAGCTTTCCACTTCCTACATTGGACAATAATTTGGTAATTATTTGGCCTGATTTTTTAAGGCACAGGTTTCAGATTGTAAGTTGCATGCTGTATTTTAGTGTGATTTGTTGAGTTCTGTTCTAATTATGTATGCATGTATAGATGTTGGATATGTGGGCTGTAAGTGTTCCTTCCTTCTTGTCCCATCCCTACCCTTATATTCCCTAAATTTCACTCATTTTCCAATTCCCCTTTCTGTATTCATTGTCTGATTTGTTTCCCAAGCCTCATCACTCTGCCTCTTATCTGCTCCCCATTCCCAGTCCTTTTCTTTTTCTTTTCAGTTTTCCAAATTTTTATTGAGAATATAAAAGCAATACAAAAAGCCATAAAATACAATAATACAATATCTCAATTCTTTTCCCCTCTGATCACCTAGCTTAACTGTTGTACAGGAACTCTTCAGAACAATGTGAAAGAACACAAAGAAAAGAAAAGGGGGGAAGCACCCTTCCCAACCCCCCCACCCAAAATGCAAAATAAAAATTGCTATACAAAAGAAGAAGTGCAATGGACAACTAAGCAAAACAAAGCTAAGGAGAAAGCTATCTCCATCGAAGATAAGGATCCCAAATCTTAGTATAAGAGGCCAACGTATTATGACGCAGGGCCGGCAACTTAGACATCAGTTGCAAATAATCCAAACGAGAATATATGGTTTCTAAAACAGGAATTCAAGGAGAGCGCCAGCACTGTGCCAATGCCAAGCGAGCAGCCGTAAACACATAAGCTGCCAACTTCTGCTCATAACGAGTAAACCCAGGAACATCAACATTAAGCAAACAACAGTCCATAAGAATACAACAATGTTTTTGTAACATTTTAACTAACACACAACCCACCTGCTGCCAATATAAACACACAGGTGGACATGTCCACCAAATGTGTAAAAAATCATCTTTCTGTCCACAGCTGCGCCAACAATGATCAGTACCCTTAGAAAAAATAAATAACCTAGAGGGGGTGTAATACCATCTATAATACATTTTATAACCATTTTCTATAAAATTAAGAGATAAAGTTAATTTGAATAAATTGCAATAAAATACATCCCCACTAGGCAAGCTATGCCCAACAGGCATATCTCTTTCCCAGACCAATTTATAAGGATCAAAAGGGGATTCCCGTTTCAATAAAGCCTGATATATACAAGAGACTCCCCCCCCTCTACCAACCCCAGCCCATATAGCTAATTCAAGCCAAGTATCACTTAAGGAAAGCTCCCAAAACGCCCATTTATACAGGTAAGTCCATAAACGGGTATAGAGAAACGAGTCTCTAGCCACCAAACCATATTTCTCCTGTAACATTTCAAAGGGACGCATAGAATGACCTTCCCAAAGCTGACCTAAAGTACGAAGGCCTGCGGGAAGCCACACCTGGCGAACCACATCCTCCCGACCAGCAGGCAAAGCAACTATAGCCATTTAAGAAAAAATATTGACGCTCCAGAAACATACGCTTACAAACTGCATACCAACAAGATAAAACAGTCCGCAGGTAAGGGTTAGGTGACCTCAAGGTTGTTCGCAAACGAACCCTAGGCACCCATGGTAACATCCATAGAGAAATCTTAGGGAGAAAGCTCTGTTCCATATGAATCCAGGGTCGGTCTTCATAAGTAACCCACATCACTACTTCCTGTAGCAAAGCAGCTTGGTAATATAGCCGAAAATCAGGAATCCCCATACCCCCTTCCAATTTAGGTTTATACAAATTACTCCGGTGCACTTGTGGCGGCTTTTCCTTCCAAATATAAGCAAAAACCTTACGCGACAAAGAGCAAAAAAAACCCCTCAGGCAATGCAATAAGGAGAGCCAAAAAAACAGAGCAATTTTGGAAGAAGCATCATTTTAATAGCTGATACTCTGCCAATCCAGCTAAGATTCAACCCTTCCCAACGATCTAATTCCTCAAACAAAACATACAAGCGCGCCGGAAAATTATAGCGATACAAATGCGTAGGATCAGCAGTAAGATTTACACCTAAATAAGTAATAAAATGAGTAGCCCATAGAAAAGAGAAAGCAGATTGCAGGCGTTGAATGGCGGGTTCCTGCAAAGTGAGATTTAAAATTTCCGATTTGGTCATATTAATGCGAAAGTCGGAAAGAGGGCCAAAAATATCCAATTCCTGAACCACCACCGGCAAAGAGCATTCCGGGTCACCCAAAAGAAGTAAAATATCATCAGCATATAAAAGGATTTTATAGTGCTGGGTACCCAAAACAATCCTCTTAATCGCCTCTCGATCCTGAATCCGACTTGCAAAAGGTTCCATGGAAAGCGCAAAGAGCAATGGAGAGAGGGCACAACACTGACGAGTGCCCCGTTCCAAAGTAATGGAAGGCAGAAAGACCCCATTAAGTTTAAACATAGAAACATAGAAGATGACGGCAGAAAAGGGCTACAGCCCATCAAGTCTGCCCACTCTGCTTACCCACCCCCTGTCTATGCCCTAATGACCCAATTTCCTTATCTTGACCCTCGTAGGGATCCCACATGGGTATCCCATTTATTCTTAAAGTCTGGCACGCTGTCTGCCTCGATCACCTGCACTGGAAGCTTGTTCCAATGATCAACCACTCTCTCTGTGAAGAAATACTTTCTGGTGTCGCCATGAAATTTTCCGCCCCTGAGTTTGAGCGGGTGCCCTCTTGTGGCCGAGGGTCCCTTGAGAAAGAAAATATCATCTTCCACTTCGACACGTCCCGTGAGGTACTTAAATGTTTCGATCATGTCTCCCCTCTTCCTACGTTCCTCAAGAGTGTAGAGCTGCAATTTGTTCAGTCTCTCTTCGTACGAGAGACCCTTGAGCCCCGAGATCATCCTGGTGGCCGTCCGTTGAACCGATTCAATTCTGCGCACATCTTTACTGTAATGTGGCCTCCAGAATTGCACACAGTACTCCAGATGAGGTCTCACCATGGCCCTGTACAACGGCATTATGACTTCAGGCTTTTGGCTGAAGTGGGAGAGCGGGGTATTATATAACATAGGAACGATCACCAAAACCCATTTTGCGCAAAACAGCAAATAAATAGACCCAACTCACCCGATCAAACGCTTTTTCCACGTCCAAAGATAAAATCAAAGCAGGGGAGCCTGTCTGCCAAACATGCCACATCAGATGTAAAGCAGATTTAATATTATCAAATGTCTGTCGTCGGGAAATAAAGTCAGCTTGATTAACATGGACTAATTGCAGCATATAATTCTGCAATCGCAAAGCCAAAACTTTAGTAAAGATTTTATAATCAACATTAAGCAGGGAAATGGGCCTAAATGACGCACAAGAAGAAGAATCTTTACCAGGCTTATATATCAAGGTCATTGCTGCTGTCTGCCAAGTCGAGGGCAACGGATGAGTGACATCAAAATGATTAAATACTCGAAACAATATCGGTATCAATAAATGTCGGAAAGTCTTATAAAATTTGTTCGAAAACCCATCTAATCCAGGATCTGTATGCAAAGAGAGAGATTGAACAACCTCCTCAACCTCAACCGCACTGATTGGTCTAGAAAGGCAAGTAACTTCCCTGTCCGACAATCGCTCCAAGGGGGTATGATCTAAATAAGCCACAATGTCCGATTCCTGGGAAGCAGGGTCTCTCTGATAAAGTTCCTGATAGAATTTCAAAAAAGCCTGTCCCATATCTGATATGGAGTACAACGAACCCCTGCAGAGTTAACAATATGAGAAATATCATTTCTAGTAGCTTGAATTTTCAACTTATGCGCCAAAAGCTTACTACCACGATCATTATATTCAAAATATTCTTGACGAGTCTTCTGCAATGCTGTCTCAATATTAGCTAATTCCAGATCTTTCAAAGCTAAACGCAGTTTAGCCAAATGAGCAGAGTCTTGGGCAGACCTATGACGTGCCTTAAGGCGAGATTCAAGATCTGAAAGTTCCTGTCTCTTGGCAACCTCTGCATGCAATTTTTCTTTTTTGACATGAGCTTGTAAAGCAATGACTTTCCCACTGAGGACAGCTTTCATAGCTTCCCATAATAAAATGGGATCAATATCATCCAATTCAAAATAATTAGTAATGTCCTTTGCTAATTGTGTTACAAACAGCAGGGTACATCAAGAGATTATCATTAAACTGCCAAAACTGCACCGGACGGGGCAGTCTATTACCCTCCAGGGTCAAACAGAGAGCAGCATGGTCAGTCCAAGAAGTGGAGTGAATCTCACAGCACTGGACAGAGCGACCCAACATCCCATCTCCAAACCAGTAATCTATACGAGAGTCTGTATTATTAACAGAGGAATGAAAAGTATAATCCCTTTCTCCTGGATGCCTAACACGCCAAACATCCTGAAGTCCCCAGTGTAGAAGTAATGTGTGTAAACTCTGACGATCAGGTGGTGCAATTGCGGATTTATGGGAAGAATTATCCTAAAGGGGGGGGGTCTAAGGAGGTCACGTGATGTCATGAGCGTGTGAGGACGTCTCCTCGCTTGCTCCGGGGCTACCCTGCATATTTCTCTGCAATTACCGACGTTTTTCCCCACCTTTCTCGTGGATACGTCGTCTGTTGGGACCCTCTCCTTGCATGGACAGATATATCACACGATCCCAGGATCCCATGCAGGCGAAATCGGCGCGTAAAGAGCGGGAGTGAGTGCGGCCTAGCGACCTCAAGATGGCGGCGAGTCCCGCGGCGGCGGTCTCACACCTTACGGAGACCGCGCTGAGTGATATAAAGGAGGCTCTCGCTCAGGTACTGGGGCCCAAATTGGAATCGCTAACGGCGCAGATTTCAAATATTGAGACCTTGTTAGCGGCGGCGGCGGCTCGCACAACCGAATTAGAACAGCGGGTCTCCACCTTGGAGGATGCCGGCACGGCTCGAGGTGCTGATCTTAGCGCATTACAGGCGCAGGTTCGAGCCCAAGCTGATAAGCTGGATGATTTAGAAAATCGCTCACGCCGCTCGAACCTGCGCCTGATGGGCATCCCAGAAACGATAACAGACCGTTTATTGCTGGATGTGCTGGAGCGTTGGCTGTGGGAGGAGTTGCCGCTTCCTCCTTCTATGGGGCCCCTGCGCATAGAACGGGCGCACCGCTTGGGCCCTCGCCCTGGCCTGGAAACACGCCCGCGGGTGGTCATCTTGAAGCTTTTGAACTTCAGGCATAAAGTGGAGATCCTACAACAATATCGAGCTAAGAGGGATGCCTTGAAATATAATGGGACATTGGTTCGCATTAGCCAGGACTTTTCTATGGCACTGCAAGAACGGAGGAGGCAGGTTCTACCCCCTTTGTGCACAACTATCGGAGCTTAAACAGAGGTTTCAATTCAACTACCCGGCCCTTCTGCGGATCCAACGTAATGGAGTCTGGAAGTCTTTTCAGTCTCCTGAAGCGGCGGCTGACTTTATCAAGCTTCTTGGCAACCCCAGTCCGGGGGAGGACTGATTCAGTGGACTTTATTTACTCTGATAGGCTTGATCATGATACCTGACTGTTAGAGTGCTCTGTTTCAAGGGGAATAATGTCTTATAGGCTCTCTAGAGCTTTATATTTCAACTGGTCGGGGTGGCCCTGGATGAGGCGTCTTTCGTGACCTGTTTGCTCCCACATGCTGGGGTTTTTTGGGATTGTTGGGGGGTATTGGGGGGCTGGGTGTTTCTGGGTGGCAGCAGCGGCATTACTAGGACATTTTGTGTCATATCCTATTTGTTGTCTGGAGTTTAGTATTTTAAGGTTATTTGCACTGTCTGAATGGAGTGTGTATGTGGAGTCTTGGGGTGAGGCTGGGCGCCCTGGGACATTTCCTACTGGAAGGTTCACTTGCTATGGTGTGATTGGTGGGGTTCCTTATGGGTGACCAGACGTTACGTATACTTTCCTGGAATGTGTCGGGAATTACATCCCCTGCTAAACGCACAAAAATGTAATGTAATGTAATGTAATTTATTTCTTATATACCGCTACATCCGTTAGGTTCTAAGCGGTTTACAGAAAATATACATTAAGATTAGAAATAAGAAAAATCTTGTCTCAATTGAAGCATCACTCGGCTGATATAGCTTGCCTACAGGAGACTAGACTCACGGATTTAGAACACCAGAAACTTCGGAGAGGTTGGGTTGGGGACCTACACTTTGCTTCTTCTCCAGGGAAGAGGGCAGGGGTAGCTATATTAGTTAGGAAGGGCTTACCGTGTACAGTCCAGGTCCTGAGGCGTGATCCTCAGGGCCGTTACCTTTTGGTGAAAGTGGTTGGACCTGTGGGGCCCTTTAGGTTATTGGTGGGCTACGGCCCTAATGGATATCAACATTCATTCTTTCAAAATTTGGTTAATATCTGCTTACAGGATTCCGATTGTCCACTGATCTTAGTGGGTGACTTGAATCAAGTATTAGATTCGGGCATGGACCGCTCTGGGGGAACGGGAGTGGCGTCTGTAAAACAAACTAAGGGCATTCCTTATCTTTATCGAGCTTTGGGGTTGGTGGACCCTTGGAGGTTACTTCACCCCACTGAACGGGACTATACACACCAGTCTAGAGCCCAAGGTTCTTTTTCTAGAATCGATGACACTTTACTTTCTGAAACTTTGTTTGCTCGGGTCTCTGAGGCAACCATAGGCCCCCTTGAGGTGTCGTATCATCATAAGATTTGGCTTGATGTTGCGGTGGGGGGTCCTGTGGGTCCTGGGTCAGGATGGAGATTTCCCTCATATCTGCATGATGATGCTCACTTCCAGGAATTTTTATTGCAAAAATGGGAGGATTATTGTTCCTTTAATGCTCAACATATTTTGGGACACAGCAAAAGTAGTGCTACGTGGGGATATTATTGCTTATGTTGCCTCTAGGACCCGACGCATAGCGCATCGTATAGTACAGCTTGAACGTCAGTCGGTGCAGTTAAAACGTGATTTGTTGAACACCCCCTCAGTGGCTACAAATGACGTGTATAAAACAATCCTGGCTGAGTTAAATTCCCTTATCCATGAACGTACAAAAAAATTGCTGTTTTTTTGGAAATTTCAATTCTACAAATATGGTAATAAAGCGGGAAAACTGTTAGCGTCCGTAACTAAGAGTTGGACGGGGTCTAGATACATCTCTATGATACGAGAGCGCTCGGGTAAGATGTTGACTTTCGCGGTGGATATTTCGGCTTGCTTTAAAACCTATTTTGAGGCCTTCTATGCTTCACCGGGTTCTTATACGGGTCCCGATGTGTGTGACTACTTGGAGGATGCAGGGATGCCCAGATTATCGGCAGCCCAGGTCTCCCGATTAGATAGGCCCTTGCACCTACAGGAGGTGTTACAGGCGATACAGAAATTGAAGCCCTGTACAGCCCCGGGGCCTGATGGTTATTCCCCGGAGTTTTTTAAGATCTTATCCTCCTCCATAGAGGGGTCTCTCTTGGATTACTACACAGAGGTCCAGGCCCACGGTACATTTCCACGCTATGCTAATGACGCCCTGATTACCTTGATTCCGAAACCATCTAAATCACCCACTGATATCGAATCTTATCGACCGATATCACTATTGAATGTTGATATTAAAATTCTGGCTCGTGTACTGGCGGATAGGTTAGCGCCCTTGTTGCCTACTATTATTGTGCCTGAGCAAGTGGGTTTTGTTCGGACGCGACATTCTGTACTTAATGTTCGTCGAGTGTTACTGGCATTTTCCCGAGCTCAACAGACTCATTAGCCCGGTTTATTAGTTGGGTTAGATGCGGCAAAAGCCTTTGACAAGGTTCATTGGCATTATTTGTTTCAGGTATTACAGCATATAGGGCTTCCTGATAGTTACTTGGCGTTGATCCGTACACTTTACTCGGGATCTACTGCCTCAGTATTGGTTAATGGGGTGAGATCCCTTGCTTTTCCTGTGGGCAGGGGGACACGACAGGGATGTCCCTTGTCCCCACTCCTTTTTCTTTTATACTTGGATCCTTTGCTACGAACACTTCAGAGAGATGATGAGATCGTGGGATTGCCAGAAGGTTCCTCCCAGTTGCGGGTGTTGGCATTTGCTGACGATCTTTTACTCACTTTGGGTAACCCTCATCGTTCGCTGTCCCGAGCTTTGGACCTCCTAGATGAGTTTCACCTTTACTCAGGTTTAGTTCTCAATAAGCAGAAGTCCTTGGCGCTGCCGACCTCGTATGAGGTGGTCAGACCTGGCAGGGAGAGTTTCCTTTACAGTGAGCCCCTTCCCAATTGATTTATTTAGGGGTGGTTATTCCTCAGAATTTGGACAGGCTCTACTCTGCTAATGTCTTGCCCTTACTCCGTCGTTCAGCGACTGCCCTTTCTAATTGGCAGAAATTTCCCCTGTCCCTTTCTGGCCGAATTGCTCTTTATAATATGATGATACTCCCACAATGGCTTTATATACTACAAATGCTTCCTATTATGTTAACACCCACACATTTATCCCAACACAACTCACAACTTTCTGCATATCTGTGGCAAGGGAAACGGGCTAGGATTTCATTATTTAAGCTGATGTTACCATGTACTCAGGGGGGGTTGGGTCTTCTGAGTGTTTCTAGATTTAACCTTGCCTGTCAGTTGCGGCATATCCATGATTGGTTTTGTAATACTAAATGTTTTTCCTTACCTGAGATTGAATGTTTTCATTTTCAACCTTACCATTTTAGCTACCTCTTACATGCTCTCCACTTGCCGGACTTGCCTCTGTTACAATTGCACCCCTTCTTGCCTGTAATGTGTAAGACTTGGAAACTGCTGTGCAAAATGTTGAAGATCCTCCCCTGTGGAACGCCTTATCTCCCCATTGCTGGTAATGGAGACTTCTTACCTGGTTTGGATTCTGCAGCTTTCCGGCGTTGGACCACTGTGGGTCTTCAATACGTGTCACAAGTGGTGCTTCACACGGGTCTTCCTGTTCCCTTTGCTGAACTGCAGACACAGTTTCATCTTTCCCCTGCGGATTGGTTTGCTTACCGACAACTCCAGCATTACTTGCGGACCTTGACTCCGGTGATGTTGAGTGAGGATGTTCAAAACAGACTACAAGAAGCTCTTTGTCTTACAGCACAAGAACCAATACTGTTGAAATTTTATCATAAGTTCTTGCAGGAGCTCTCTGGTGAACTGGACTTTCTTACCTTGGCCCAGAAATGGTCGGCTGATCTTCAGGTGCCTATCTCAGATGATATGATCCGTAAAGGCATTCGCCTGGGGAATGCTTCTCTATTGTCATCATTGGAGAGAGAGCGAAATTACAAGTTTCTACAGCGAGCCTTCTACCCACCCAAGAGAGCTCATGTAATGGGGATCAGTACGGGACATGGCTGTGGAAAATGTGCGCAGCCTATGGCATCTTTTGGACACATGTTCTGGACTTGCCCCTTGGTGTCTGCCTTTTGGTTGCAACTGGTGTCTACTGTGGCTCGGCTTTGGGGTTGTTCCTGGAGGATGCATCCAAGTTTCCTCTTCACTCTTCAGATTCGTTTCCACCCACCTCGACCAGGTTGTGCGATCTTTCTTAGAAAAACTGTGTTATTGGGCAGGAAATGTGTTCTTTTGCAGTGGCTCTCGCCTCAGCCTCCTTCTATTCAGCAGTGGAGAGCATTAATGTTACAGCAAATGTTATTGGAACGAAAAGACATTGTGGACATGACTGCTAAAGCAGGTCAGTTATTTCGTCAATGTTGGTATTCTTTTAGTTTGACCTTTACTTCTTATGTTCAACGACAACTTTGGGATATTTGATCTGTCTATTGCTCCCATTTCACCTGTGTTATTCTTTTGGAATGTTTACCGCTGCTGCTGCCCGGGAGGGGTGGGGGGGGGTTGGGGGGATAGGGGATTGAAGTTGTATTGTGGCTAAAACTCTAAGGTTACTGTATATTGTGTGTTTTCATGCTGGATTAATAAAAACTACTTTACGTAAAGGGGGGGTCTAAGACCAGATTACAATCTCCTCCCATAAACAAGCAACCCTCCACAGAAGGCTGAAGAATGTCATCAAGGCTTGTAAAAAATTGCCCCTATCCTGAATTAGGAGCATAAAAATTACAAAGAGTAAATACCTGAGCAGCAATAGAAATACAAAGCCAGTGTTCTCCCCAGAAATTTTTTCCAGCCGAGTGACATGAAAAAGTAGCCGGGCGGGGTGGGGAAATTTGGTAGTGGGGAAAATTAAGGGCTCCTTTTACAAAGGTGCGTTAGGGCCTTAACACACGGAATAGCGTGCACTAAAATGCCCCGTGTGCTAGCCGCTACTGCCTCCTCTTGAGCAGGTGGTAGTTTTTCAGGTAGCTCACTCTAATCCGGTGCGTGCGCTAAAAACGCTAGCATACCTTTGTAAAATGAGCCCTAAATGTGTACTACAGTAGATGTAAATTTGAAAAAACTAATATATAACAATTGCCACTTTTCAAATTAACAAATAGAAATAAAACAAATAATGAGAAATAAGAAAATACCATTTTATTGGATTAATCCATTTTTCAATTAGCTTTCAGAGACCAAATCTTTCTTCAAGATAGTACAGTATAAAGCTGTTATGGTATCCTGTCCTGACCTAAGGAAAGGAGTTTAGTCTCAAAAAACTGCCTTATTTCCATTTCCTATGTATAAACTTTAATCAATAGTTACAATACTACTTGATTCTATGTAGAGCAACAAATTTTTTCTACCTTTTGTCGTTTCTGCTTTAATCATCTTCTCTTCACTCTCTTCTTTCTATTCAGCGTTTGTCCTCACTCTCTTCCATGCAACATCTATCATCTCTCTTTGCCCCTTCTACCCAGTCTCTGCCCTCTCGCTCTCTACCCCTTCCATCTACTGTCCACCCTCTCTCTGACCCTTGCATCCACTTGTCCACCCTCTCTCTGACCCTTGCATCCACTATCCACCCTCTCTGCCCTTCCTTTCCTATGACAGTCGATCCCTGGTGTTTCCATCTAGGGCAAGAACATGTACGGGAAAAAGATCCTTAAGGAACAACTTTGTTTGATACCAAAAAGAGACCCAAGAAAAGTATAATTAGTCACTCGTGTTCCCCAAAACACCACAAAAAATATGTATTTTGTGCATGACATGCATAGTGACAACACACAAACCTAGAGGACTGGGTAAAACGAGGATCTTGTAGCCCCATGAACCTCGCGGATCTCTACCTCACATCCTTAAAAATTTGCTTACCTCAAGGGTGAGCGGGAACTGTGAGGTCTGCAGTGTTAAAATGCCCTGCAGACCCCATGCCACAGAGCTGTGCGAGGTCTGTGGGATCCGAGCAATTCTTATTTTACCTAGTCCCAGAGCAATTTTTTAAGCTGTTTACCCAGATGCTGTTTCCAGAAAAGGAAGGTTTAAATCTATGGGAATACTTATTTTCTTGGATGACTTTTTCAAAGAGAAAGTGCTCAGTGCTCTTAGTTTCATGATGGATGTGGTGACCAGTTATCAAAGAGAAAGCACCCACAAACTTTTCATTGGCCTGAAGTTTTGAAAAGAGCCCAGAGAAAACTTGATTTCTGTCATGGAACTACAACTCTACCTTCTTGCAGGACTTGGAAACAGCAGCCGTGCACATAGCCCCGTTTGTGCGATCATTAACTCATACCAACATCTGTGCACAATGCACAGCATGAAAATCCCTGCACTTCAAAATCATATCATCATAGGAGCTTCAAGTAGCAGCTCTCATCTGATGATTTGCCAAGATTTTTTCCCTGTATTGTAAGGGATATGATTTTTTTTCTAAACCCACAAAAATAACCACCTCTCTTCTGAGCTGCACACCTTAAGCACTGCAGTTCAAATAGCAAACAGCACTGGAACCCAGTGAGAAAACTCTCTTTGCTACCCATAGATGCATACAACTGATTAATAATGACATGCTGTCCTGCCTCTTTTGGGGGTCAATGGGCATTTGCTGTGACTTAGGAAAGATCAGAGCAACTGACCCCCTTCCTTCGCCAGGAAATTCAAGTGGCAGAGGCACAACTCGGATTCTGCTCCCTCTCAAGAAAAAAATGACATTACAAACCAAAAACTAAACTTTCCCGAGGCAGAAACCCCCCACGTGGTCTTGATCACCCTGCTTTGCGGAACTGAAGGGAACTTGACACCTTGTTTTCCTCCCAGAGTCGTCCCAGACTCACTGCAGCCACATGATCTGAGCAGAGGCATTATCAGCAGCTTTGTGGGAGATGGGAAGCAGGATTATTCTGCTTTCTGGAGACAGGGAAACATACCCAATCAGAGGACAGAGCCTGGGTAAAAAAACAGCAAAATAGCTCAGTAACTCTCCCGAGCAAAACTGGAGGCAGCCTGAGGAATGCCCTTCAGATCTGCTTCTGATGTGCCGTCCCGTGTTTATCGGCAGTGATTTGTATTTATTTCACAGGCAGCTTTCTTAGCCCGGACTTAACTTCCGGTTTCGGAGGGAAGAGAAGGGAAGCCGGCACACCTTAGAGCCCCGAAGCATGAGTTCGCTACGGGCTAAGGCAGCTGCCTGTGAAATAAATACAAATCACTGAGTTCGCGTCTTCAAGCCGGTGAGAGGTGTTTTTTTTTGTTTTTTAATGTTGAGCGGCAGCGGCAGCAGCAGCAGGATTTGCGATAGATGACAGCCGGGCGGTCATCTAAATTAGTCGGGCGTAGCGCCCGGTTGAAAGGCCCTGGGGAGAACACTGCAAAGCAATATATAACGTCCCTCCACATCCCGCACTTCTTTCAGCACCTGAGCATGCACATTCTTATGGATAAGAATAGCGACCCCTTTGGGTTTTTTAGCCTGTTGATTCAAAGCAAAATAAATTTGAGAGAATCCAGGGGGACGCAACATATGCTCATGTCTAGGCAGCAGATGAATTTCTTGCAAGAATACAATTTGAGCCCCATGACGCGTCAACTCCTTATAAAGGAGATGACGCCTCATAGGGATATTAAGCCCTCGAACATTCAGGGATACCAATTTCAAAGCACACATAGAACCCCCAATAAAGCAAAACGTCCAACATACACTACTTCCTACAATCCCTACAAACCCCCTCCTACCATCTCCCTCCAACAACCCCTCTACTAACCCTCCCACCCCCACCCTCCCATCAATCACATACAAGAGGGTACTAGAAAAAAAGGAAAACCAGCACACCCCTGTAATCTGTGAAGGGAAGGGCCCCTCTCCATATACCCTGCCAAATGAACAAGCCCACAAGCCAAAAGGCTAGGACTGAAAAACAAAGAAAAAAACCCCTTTCTCTGAACCATAGACAACATACAAGCAAAAAGATAATATATATATATTTTGTGTGTGTGTGTGTCCTGATTTGTGATCATAGGTTTTTGGGGTTTTTTATTTTTATTTTTTTTTATATATGATAACAACCCAAAGACCAAAAAAGCATCCTCAAGAGTAAGTCTCCTAGTGGAAAGATCCGAGCAACCTAAAACAGCCCAGAAACAAAAAAGATAATGCATTCAAAAAGAAAAAACAGTTCCGTCAGGTGCCCGAAGATAGACTTTGAACTGGATTCAGCGATTGACATTTCAGATGACCACCCTCTCAACGAGCACATTGCCAGCGAGGTTGCGATTCTCCAGGCCCTCGAGGACGAACAGCAGCCATCTGGTCAGAAGATGAGGAAGAAGACTCACCAAAGGAAATTCCAGGGAAAATCTGTAAGGCCTCCAAAAGAGATCTCACCATACGCAGAGAGCCCTCCAAATAAAATAGAAGGGCAAAAGGATGACGCCATCTGAACTCGGCCACATCCTCATATCCCCTATCCCAAAACACCCCAAGGAACCAATCTCTTCCACCGCCAACTACAGACCCATCGCCAACATACCACTCTTCCAAAAACTCATGGAAGCCCTAGTTAACCACGACCTCACGAAATACCTTGATAAGTTCAACATTCTTCATGACTCCCAGTCTGGTTTCCGCCCAAACCATAGCACAGAAACCGTCTTAACCGCTCTGACAAATTACCTCCTCCACCTGTTCTCACTGGGCAAAAGCGCCCTGATACTTCAATTCGACCTGAGCAATGCCTTCGACCTGGTCGACCACGATATTTTGCTCAGCTGTCTTGACTCCATCGGCATCTCCGGACAGGTATTAGATTGGTTCACAGGCTTCCTAACTAACCGTACCTACCAGGTCCACAGTAACGGAACCTTCTCCCACCATTGGCGCAACCCCTGTGGAGTCCCACAAGGCTCTCCCCTATCCCCCTCCCTATTCAATATTTACTTGGCCCCTCTGGCACGGACTCTAGCAGACTCAAACCTAAAATCATTCATATATGCAGATGACATCACCATCATTATTCCCATTATTTCATTAACACAAGAAACGGAACAACTCACCTCTTCTATCCTCATCAAGTTAGAACTATGGACCTCACAATTCAAATTAAAATTGAACACTGAAAAAACAAAAATGTTCCTGGCAAGTCCCAACCATAAATTAACAAACACTTCCCTGAAATTGAATGGTCTAGATTACCCTATCCATCCCACCATAAAAATCCTCGGAGTCATCCTGGACCGCACCCTGATCTTCGATGACCATACCAGCGCCCAGGTGAAAAAATGTTTCTGCACCCTCTGGAAACTTCGCACCATTAAAAGTTACTTCGACCACCTATCCTTCCGACTACTTGTCCAATCTCTGATATTAAGCATTCTAGACTACTGCAACATCATTTACCTGGGATCCTATAAAAATACCATCAAACGTTTAAGAATAGTCCAAAATGCGGCCTTTCACCTCATTTACGGTCTCAAAAAATACGCCCCTATTACACCAAACTCCACTGGCTTCCAGTAGAGGCAAGGATCATCTTTAAGTTCGCCTGCCTCTGCTTCAAAACTTTAACTGGCTCTTCTCCAATCTACCTGTCTGAGCACCTTGAAATAGCAGGCCCTTCTCGCACACGAAACGCCTACCTGTTCACCTTTCCCTCCCTAAAAGGCTGCCTCTACAAGAGATTCCTCGATAGATCCCTTGCATTCCAAGCGGGCAAATGGAACAATTGCCTAACCGCCCTCATTTCCAACTCTCCGCCCTACCAATTGTTCAGGAAGTAATTAAAAACCTATCTCTTTAACAAATTCCCCTAACTCTCCCCTCCCTCCTTCCCTGCCCTCGATATGCCTCCAAACTCTGACTCCTCCTACCTTGCCAAGCCACTATATGGCCTTTCATAATCGATCTCTGTTTATCTAAATGCCCTGTCCTTGTTACGCCTATATATTATATGCCTTATCATTGCCATGTATGTAACTTCGCTGTAAATGTACAGTCTCTTCATCTGTTAACCGCATTGAACTTCCATGGTATTGCGGTATACAAGAATAAAGTTATTATTATTATTATTTAATTTTTTGCTCAAATAAATAACGGAGCAAAGGCTTCAATTCCGCTCACCTGCGCAAAGTGACAGCAAAGAAATCTTGATATAGCTCAAAGTCCACAGATCCCCATTTAAGCACAGGGAGAGACCTGGCCCTCTGCAAAATTGCTTCCTTAAGTTTAAAGTCCTTAAAGCAGACCACAATATCTCTGGGCTTATTGCCCCGAGGTGACATTAAAGCTCTATGCGCTCGTTCAACATGTATGTCCGCTGCAGATCGGTCTCCCAGATCTTCCCCCAAGAGTGATAATGCAATTTGTTGAGTAACCTGCTCACAATTTTGATATTCAGCACACTCAGGGATACCCTGAATCCTCAAATTAGAGCACCTGCTCTTATTTTCCAGATCTTCCAATTTGTTATAAATATAGACCTGTTGGGATTGTAACTCTTTCGTGCGGGAATCCACACCCGCCAACTCCGCCCGATGATCTTCCAGGGAGGTTTCCATCTCCCCCACATGAGTACCCAGGTCAGTCAAGTCAGCCCTAAGATCTTTAATAATAATAATAATTTTATTTTTATATCCCGCCAAAGCCATGGTAGTTTGAGGCGGTTTACAACAAGAAGAGCTGGACAGACAGTGAAAAAAATAACAATGAAGACTTTGGTTACATAAAGTCACAATGTTACAAACTCGCCACGAAGCCCCTTCATATCTGTGCAAATTTCTTTAAATAGCTCCCTCACCTCCAATAAAGGGTCAGGTGAGGAAATAGAAGAATCCTCCATAACAGTTGAAACTGGCACAGTCGGCGGGGCAGACAAGCCCCCTCCATGTGGCGCCATTTTAGAGGCCTCCAGTGATAATGGGCCAAAGGCATAATCCTGCAGCGTTTTATGAGCAGAGTGAGCCATAACGATAATAGGTTGGGCAGACTGGATGGACCATTCGGGTCTTTATCTGCCGACATCTACTATGTTACTATGTTAATACAGGGTACAAGGTAACCCAAGTGCAAATCAACACTAGAGTGGGTTAAATCAAAGAAAAATACTCAAGGCATATGGAGCTGAGCAGTCACCCGTCCATTCAGCCCAGTAACGTCACTTCCCCCCCCAGTCCTTTTCTTTTGTCTAACTCTCTTTTTTAGGTTCCCATTCCCGCTTTTACCTTAACCTTCTCTCACCTACAGTATATCACCTTCTTTTATCTCACAAACACTCGCAGCCACTGTCCCTACCTCTTCTCCCATAGTTCCTTCTCCACTTCCACAGGATTTACTACCTTTTCTTCCACCTTAACCCCAGCATCCATCTCTGTGCACCTCCATCTTCCCCCTCCCCACCCAACAATATCTGTCCATCTTCCAACACTAATGCCCTCCTGTCATCCCCTGTATCAGGCTCATCTTCAAGTCCTAGGTCCTATCAAGAAAAAGAGGGATAGGGCTATTTTGAAGTAGAGAATGACACGGGGACTGTTTACCGCAGTAAACCGTGGTCATCGCAGTAAATCTGCAGGAATGGAGATATTTGCAACTGGTTTACTGCAGGAATGGGGACAAGACCTTTCACCGCCCTGTGGGAGCGGTGAAAAGTCTTGCTCCTGTGGTAAGAAAATTTCACCCGTGTCAGACTCGGCATCACCTCCCCAGTTCCTCTTGTACCTATTTTACCTTCAAGAGCCAGCCATGCCACAATAAAGACAGAAGGAACCCAAAACCAAAGCCTGAGACCAATGTGATTTGAAGAATAAAATTACCAGACAACAAAGGTAGAAAAAAATAAATTTATTTTATATTTTGTGATTAGAAACATAGAAAAAGACGGCAGATAAGGGCCGCGGCCCATCTAGTCTGCCCACCCCAATGACCCTCCCCTATTTAACTCTGTGCAGAGATCCCACGTGACGATCCCATTTCTTCTTAAAATCAGGCACGCTGCTTGCCTCGATCACCTGAAGTGGAAATCTATTCCAGCGATCAACCACTCTTTCGGTGAAAAAGTATTTCCTGGTGTCGCCGTGCAATTTCCCCCCCCTGATTTTCCATGGATGTCCTCTTGTCGCCGTCGGACCTTTGAAAAAGAAGATATCCTCTTCTACCTCGATACGGCCCGTGAGGTACTTGAACGTCTCGATCATATCTCCCCTCGCTCTGCGTTCCTCGAGTGAGTATAGCTGCAATTTATCCAGCTGTTCCTCGTACGGGAGATCCTTGAGTCCCGAGACCATCCGGGTGGCCATTCGCTGGACTGACTCAAGCCTCAGTACATCCTTGCGGTAATGAGGCCTCCAGAATTGCACGCAATATTCCAGATGGGGCCTCACCATGGATCTATACAACGGCATAATGACTTCAGGCTTACGGCTGACGAAACTCCTACGTATACATCCTATGATCTTGCCTAGCCTTAGATGAAGCCCGCTCCACTTGATTGGCAGTCTTCATGTCTTCACTGATGATCACCCCTAAGTCCCGTTCTGCAACAGTCCTTGCTAGGATCTCGCCATTTAGGTTGTAAGTCACGCATGGATTTTGACTACCAAGGTGCATGACTTTGCATTTCTTGGCATTGAAACTCAGTTGCCAGGTCCTTGACCATTGCTCCAATAGGAGTAGGTCGTGTTTCATATTGTTAGTTGTGCTCTTGCTTGTTATATTACAACGTTATTTTACCTCAGCCAAGTCCCTTATAAAGATATTGAAAAGGATCGGGCCTAAGACCGAGCCCTGTGGCACTCCGCTGATCACTGCCGTCATTACGGAGGGGGTGCCGTTCACCACCACCCTCTGAAGCCTACCACCAAGCCAGTCCCCAACCCATTTTGTCAAAGTGTCACCTAATCCTATAGAACTCATTTTGCACAACAACCTGCGGTGTGGGACACTATCAAATGCTTTGCTGAAGTCCAAGTATACAATGTCCAAGGACTCTCCAACATCGAGCTTCCCCATCACCCAGTCAAAGAAGCTGATCAAGTTGGATTGGCAGGATTTCCCCTTGGTAAATCCATGTTGACGGGGATCCTGTAGATTCTTCTCATCCAGGATCTTATCTAATTGGTGTTTGATTAGGGTTTCCATTAGTTTGCTCACTATAGATATGAGACTCACTGGTCTGTAGTTCTCAACCTCTGTCCTGCAACCTTTTTTGTGGAGTGGAATGACGTTAGCCGTTTTCCAGTCCAACGGGACTCTACCTGTACTAAGGGAGAGATTGAAGAGTGCGGATAGTGGTTCCGCCAGGACGTCCCTTAACTCCCTGAGCACCCTGGGGTGTAGGTTGTCTGGCCCCATTGCTTTGTTAACCTTGAGTTTAGACAGCTCACAGTAGACACTGCTTGTTGTAAACTTGAAATTACTAAACGGGTCTCCTGAGCCATCCTTTTTCTGTAGCTGAGGGCCGGAACCTGGCGCCTCGCGGGTGAAGACCGAACAGAAGTATTCATTTAACAATTCAGCTTTTTCTGAGTCTGCTTCTATATAGTTCCCGTCTGGTTTCCTAAGGTGTACTATCCCGCTTGTGCTGCGGTTTCTTTCGCTAATATACCTGAAGAAGGATTTATCGCCCTTCTTGATGTTTTTTGCTAAAGTTTCCTCCATTCGGAATTTGGCCTCTCTAACCGCTGTTTTGACAGCTCTTGCCCTAGTCAAATAGACTTCTCTAGAGTCCTGAGATCCTGTATGTTTGTATCAAATAGACTTCTCTAGAGTCCTGAGATCCTGTATGTTTGTAGGAGATGAACACTTTTTAGAATATTAAGATTTGAAATATGTATCCTGCTAGAGCTGGTATTAGACATAACTGGGGACTGGAAAGCCCAGGCTGTGCTTCTTTAGATTCTAACTGGCTTAGGGCTCTCTCTCTGACCAGGGGACAGTTGCCCTTCCCTAACACTATTCCTGCCATGTGTGACTGAAGTATTCTGTTAGCTTGATTTCTCTATGTAGCATTCTGTAGTAATTTGGTTTGTCAGTTTTCACAATAATGGAGGGGATATTTGTGAAAGGGAGGAGAGACAGGGGTTTTGTTGATCCTTGTTGCTCTGTATTTGTGTTTATAAAATGACAATTGTACAGAATATTGTCTCTTTTTATACTTTTATAAAATAAGTTCAGTATAAAATCATAACTATTTGAGGCTTGTGTGGATGGGATCTGACAGTTTTCAGGACGGGGACTGAGCTTGTGGGGTGGGGACAGGGACTGAGCTCATGGGGATGGGGCAGAGACAGGGACTGAGCTTGTGGGGCGGGAACAGTGATAAAAAAATTTTCCCCCGTGTCATTCTCTACTTTGAAGTAGTAGCTCTTTTTCTTGATAGTTTCCCCTTGATGCAGCAACTGAGCAAAACAGGACTTGTCGGGAAATCTATTGATTATTATAACATTATTCATCTTCAGGAACACTATGTGAGACTAGATGCAGTTGTAACAGTGTACAGTCGATGCAAACAGAAAACCATGTCCTTTTCATACACATAGAACACAGATACACCCTCGCCCAATATGGAATAATCACAAACTAAAAATAGAAATATGTAGACAAAAGTTAAACTGAACCGCCAAAAAACCAGACTCTACATACAATGTAACACCACAGAATCAGTGACACTTGTCCCCTAATACTGTGCTAAATACAAATACAGTAGATGTAAATTTGAAAAAAACAATACTTAACAATCACCACTTTACAAATTAACAAACAGAAATAAAACAAATAACAAGAAATAAGAAAATATCATTTTATTGGACTAATCCATTTTTCAATTAGCTTTCAGAGGCCAAATCTTTCTTCAAGACAGTACAGTATACTGCTGTTATGGTATCCTGTCCTGACCTGAGGAAAGGGGTTTAGTCCCAAAAAACTGCCTTATTTCCATTTCCTATGTATAAACTTTAATCAATACAGTTACAATACAACTTGATTCTATGGAAAGAAACAAAAAAATTTCTTTCTACCTTTTGTCATTTCTGCTTTAATCATCTTCTCTTCGCTCTCTTCTTTCTATACAGCATTTGTCCTCTCTCCCTTCCATCCAACATCTGCCCTCTCTCTCTCTGCCTCTTCCATCCACTGTCCACCCTCTCTCTGCCCCTTCCATCCATTGTCCACCCTTTTTTTTCATACGGCAACTTCCCTCTTTTTATGTCCCTTCAATAAACTGTATATCCTGTGCCCTTTCTTTCCTTTGTACATGATTTATTTCAGCTTCACCCCCTTTCCATTTCTCTGTCGTCACCCCTTCCCCTATGCTCTGGCATCTCTCTCCTCCTTTCCTTTCTTCCTTCCCACTCCACATCATGGTCTGGCATTTCTCTCTTGCCTGCTATTAGCCCTAAATTTTCTTTGAATCGCTGGGAATAACTGCTTACCTGCTCCAAGCCCTGAAATCGTTGCTTGCCTGTTCCAAGCCCTTAATTCTTTGTGAATTCTTGGGAATCGCTGCTTGCCTGTTCCAAGCCCTTAATTCTTTGGGAATCGCTAGGAATCGTAGCTTATTTCAAAAACCACGAATAACAATAGAAAAGTTATTCGCTGTTTCAGTAATAAAAATGACGTTTTCTAAAAACCGTGAACAACATATAAAAAGTTATTCATGGTTTTTCCATATTCACGCCTATGGTCCGCCCGCATCCTCCGCGAATACGGATGGAGAAGTGTATCTTAAAGTAAATAAGTACTACAAAAATACCCCCAAACCAAACTAAAAACTATAAATAGATGAAAAGATCTGCAATAGAGAATGACACAGTGGCGGTTTACCCGCGGCCACCGCATTTCGCCGCGGGTAACCCGCCGAAACGGGGAACGAAAAATAGCAGTCGCTGTGGGGACGGGGACAAGGCCATTCACCGCCCGTGGAGCGGTGAATGGTCTTGTCCCCGCAGTGAGGCATGAAGGATCGCGTGGTCCCCGCAGCCACCACCCGCCTGCCCAATCGATCCTAGTGTTTAGCCAGCTCTCTCTCTTCTCCTCACCTTAGTATGTAGGCTTTCTTTTCCGGCAACCCGCACGCTATCAAAGAGCCGCGCACCCGCTGCTGCTCAGTTTCGATCTTCTGCTCTGACGCAACCGGAAACAGGAAGTTGCAGCAGAGCAGAAGATTGAACACTGAGCAGCCGCGCGTGCGCGGCTCTTTGGGAAAGCGTGCAGGTCACCGAAAAAGAAAACCTACAAACTAAGGTGAGGAGAAGGAAGAGAGCTGGCTAAACACTAGGATCGATTGGGCAGGCGGGTGGTGGCTGCGGGGACCGTGCGATCGCTCAAACTGGAAGGAGGGAGTGAAAGGGAAAAGGATTATGGGCTAAGGGGATGAAGACGGAAGAAAAATCCACAGCATGAAAGAAAGGGAAGGACAGGCAGGTGAGCCAGATGCTAGAAGCAGGGGGGGGGAAGAAAGAGGGAAAAAAGCTAGATGGGGTTGAAAAGAAGAGACACATTGGTATGGAAGAAGAAGATAGGGGAAATCTGGACACAGGAAGGTAACAGAAAGAGGGGAAATTATGTGCATGGGGCATAGGGACAGAGACATAAAGGGGACATGCCATGGGGATGGTATATGGACACAGGGGGGCGTGGCAATGGCAGATACATAGGGGAGATATTAGAAATGGGAAAATAGGAGCACAGAAGCGAGATGGTTTGTGGGGATGGGACAGGGACCGAGCTCGCAGGCTCCAGTGGCTTGCACAAATTACATTGTAACGTGCCATGAAAATAAGAGGGAGGAAGGTAGATAGATAGGCCACGCGAGAGGAGCTGAAGGGTAGTAGAAAGGAACAGATGGTAAAGGAGGGAGGGAAGGGTGGTGGTGGAAAGGAATAGGACAGACATTGAAGGAGAGTGGAGAGGAACAGACCCTGAAGGGAAATGTGGAAGACAGAGTGGGAAGAAGACAGATGCCAGACTATGGGGGAGCGGAGGGAAGAAGATGGGTGCTAGACCAATTGGGGGGGGGGTGAAGGGAGAGGCACAGTAACAGCAAATGGAAGACGCAGAGAGAAGACACACAGTGGATGGAAGGAATTGAATGAGAAGATGCGGAAAGCAGAAACCAGATAACAAAGGTAGAAAAAAAAAATTCTATTTATTTATTTATTTTTTGCGTTAGGATAAAGTAGTATATTAGTTGTGTTGATAAAAATTTATAAACAAAGCCCTGCCAGCTGAACATCTTTTTCTCTAGTTCAGCAGCAGGAACTTTGATTTATAAGAAAGGAATAAGCTAAATATTACAGTACTAAGGCTTATATGGATGCAGCGGTGACAGGGCGGTGAAAGGGATGGCGGTGACGAGGCGGTGAAGGGAACGGCGGTGACGGGGCGGTGCAGAGGATGGTGGGCCGGGGACGGGGTGGTGACAGGGACAGATTTTTTTCCCCGTGTCATTCTCTAATCTGCAATCCTGGACAAACAGAAAAGCATTCATGAAGACTAACGATATGACAGTGATGGCTCTAAAGTGGCACAAATCCATATCAGAAGGGTGTAAATCTTATAAAGTATAAACATAGTTCAGCTTAGCCTTCTCCTAACCTAGGAATAAACAACTGTAATAAAATATAATAAATCACAAATAAGCTTCAGGTACTGTCATATATACGCATAAGTGCTACAGAAATAACCTGTACTAAATCTACAGACAATCATAAGCTTAGAATATGAAGTCAAAATTGAACAAAACCCAGCTCCCAAAACCAGCAAGTGAAGGAGACTAACTAAAAGAGAGAATTTGTATACCGCCTAGAAGGCTGATTGGGCGGGATAAGAAATTTTAAATAAACATGAAATGGAAAAAGGATGACACTTAAAACATATTTTTATTGATGTATTAGATATTTTTCTGATGTATTAGATTAATGAAACACCAATGTATGTTGTATCCTTTGGTTGTGCTTTCAGGAAGATGGGCTCAAAATATAAATTAACAGCATCAATCACCACCATCTGGTAAGGAGAACAGCGGCATCCAAACTGACCATCTACTTTATATCTGCTGCCACTTGAATACGGTTTGATGAAAAAAGGATAACTATTTTGTTTGTATTGTTCATGATCATACAGAAATAACTTACTAACATTTGCTATTTCAGTTTCGTTTTGTCGGACTATTTTGCTGTTATTAGGACAAAATTCCAAGGGACTAAGATCCCTAAGCTGTGCAGGGAAAAGACCAGGTACATTAGATAGAGTGTGAGCCTACCAGGACAGACAGGGAAAATGCTTGAGTACCTGAATGTAAATTACGTAGGCTATAAATGGTATTTAAATACTAAAAATAAATAAACAAAATAAATTACCATGCAAGTTACTGCCAAGTGATTATGAATAACCTCTTTTGGAGAAATTATTCTGGGTCAATGGAGAAATGACTCAGCAAAATAATTTTTATACAATACTGAAATAAGATTTACCTTTAAATAAAATTACCTGCTGTACGTTTTTAGACATGTCAGGGGATTCTTTACCCCAATAGCATTTAACAACATGCCCCTCAATCGTAGTTCCATTCACTGAAACAATAGCATGAGCAGCACTTTCATGAGTTGAAAACCTAGAAATAAAACAGAACAGGAGATAAAATCCAAAGTGACTTTTATAAGATGACTTAGCATTGCACTGGGTGATGTAGTTCATCTATTGCAGCTGAAATCAAATCCAGTTTAGAGCCAGGTGACACACAATCTTACCAAAAGGAGAAATTAGGTTCTCATCTGCTCATTTTCTTTTTTTTTTTTACACTCTCCAGACTGGCCCAGTTCACTGATGGGAAATAGCTCACCATAACCAGCAGGTGGAGACTGAGACTAAACTTTTGGCTGTAATATTAATAGTTGTGCTTCCCTCTCTAATATAATAAGTCTGCCGAATAGCCAAGAAGAACTAGGAAGTACTAGGTATAACAGTAACAACACTCCAAACAGCAGTAACAACTAATATAGAGCATGACTGCTGGAAATTGCATAGAAAAAGCCCCTTCAGCAAAACATCCCCACAGCTCGAGGGGAGGAGCCTACCTAAGATGGTGGCCTGAAGGCATTAGGCTGAGCTCCACTGCGCCTCCACAATGGTGAAACGCAAATCTAAGACCTGGGTTTTCCCTGTGGAACCTGGGCAGCAACAATTACCTGGCCCGATGGATGAGTTCGGCGAACGCGGGCCCCATAAAGACCCGGAGAGTAAGTCCTCGGTGCAAGGTGGGAGCATGTCAGAGAGCCCTGGCACTTCTTTCGAGGTGACCAGTCTCTCTCTGGAGGAATGCAGCACACCGGCACAGCCACTCCCCCAACGCAGCACGCTGACACAGCCACTCTCCCACCTAGAACTGCAGGAGGGGGAGTGAGGAGAGTAATGCGGCTGCCTCCGAAAGCTGCGAGGAAGAAGAAGATCTACAGTTCGGAGGGTTTCTACAGCCCTTCCAACACAGCTGCTCCAGCGGAAAGTCATGGAGCAGACAGGGGAACGGCAAGAGTCATCAACATTATTGTTACGAACAGGTACTGTGCAACTTAAAGATCTACAATTTAACACCGTTCTAGCTCCTTTGGAAAAACCTTCAGTGATTGATTTTAATTCAATTTGGGAAGCGATTTCAACTCTACAAATTTCCCTGGGATCTCAATTGCAAATCTTACCTACACATTGTTCTGGGATTCTTATTAGACTGTTACTTTACAAGAAAAAGTGAGCAAACTTGAGAAAAAATCATCTGAACATGAAAAAAAAGTGGAAGTATTGGGTGTACAAACACAACTTCTAATAAAAGATCTGAAATAATAAAACGCTAGCCGCGCATGCGCACTCAACTGTGTGCTTCCGTTTTCCCTGATCTGACATGTAGGTCTGTGGCCTTGCAGGAGTGCGCATGCGCGAGTCCCCAGCCTTACTTGGCCAGCAAAAGTGCGGCTGCGGCGGCCACACAAATTGGAAAGCGCTGGGCAGACAAATTGGAAAGCGCTGGCCTCCCTGCTCTCCCACACCTCCATCAACGAAAAGCGGCACTACTGGCTGAAATTTATTCTAAAGTTTAAAGCCACTGCGGCGACTCCTCTGATGAGACGCACCTGCGTCTGAGAAAGCCTCCGATGCAGGCGGGGATCAGGCAAGGAGCCGCCGCGGCAACTTTAAACTTTACAAAAACTAAACTGCTGCGACAGAAGGCTTTAGCCACACCAGCAAGGATACTTTCTCAATGGGGCGATAAAAACCCGCCCACAACAGCCCCCGACGCCGCCACCAGAGTAGGGAGGGGCCGAACGGAGCAGGACAGCTCGCGGTAAGAGAAGGGAGGGGCCGAATGGAGCAGGACAGCTCGCGGTAAGAGAAGGGAATGGGGGTGGGGAAAAATGCTGCTACTACTTCACAGGGACCTGGAGGGGAAGGGAAATACCACTGCTGCTTCTGCAAAGGAAAGTGGGGGGAGGGGGGAGGAGGGAAATGCTGTTGCTGCTGCTCAGGGAAATGGGGTGAACATGCTGCTGCACAGGGAAAAGGAGGCAAATAATGACAGACAGACAGTGGGAGGGAGGGAGACAGAAAGAAAGGAAGAAAGACACAGGGGCAGGGAGAGGGACAGAAAGACAGACAGAGAAAGGGGGCGAGGGAAAGAGACACAGCGGGAGCAAGAGAGACAGAAAGAGAGACAGACATATATTCTAGCACCCGTTAATGTAACGGGCTTAATGACTAGTAATGAGAATATTAACTTTAAAAAGAAGATTTTGGAGAATTTAGCATGTAGACAAAATTTGAGACTGATTAATTTTCCCAAATTAACCACCACTACAGCATTGAATATGTTTAAACGCTATCTCTTGGAGGTTCTGAAAGTCCCACAAAATTATTTTCCGCCAATTTCAAAAATTTACTATATTCCCTTGGGAAAGAAGAAATCTCCGGAGGATCATCAGGAACCTACAATAGATATTTTAGACTTGACTAACCTATTAGAGAAGTCAGAATCAGAACAGATAACGACTGCCACACTTTTTCTTCAGTTAGCTTTAGATTCAGACAGAGATTGGTTCCTAAAGTTATTTTTTTTTAATATAAAGATGCTTTGTTTCCGAATCAAAAAATAAGAATGTATCCAGATGTTTCTAGGATTACACAAAAAAAGAGAAAACAGTTTCTGCTCTTGAGACCTCAGGTTTTAAAATTGGGAGCAACATTTATATTAAGATTTCCATGTAACTATTTTGTTAATTTTAAAGGAGCAAGATATATATTTTTTGACTCTACACAGTTATCTAGATTTATTTTGGATAAGGAGGAGACAACTGCAAGTACCCCTATCAGAAGCCAAGATAATGCTTCCAATTAAGTACAGTGGTACCTCGGTTTACGAGTGCACCGGTTTGCGAGTGTTTTGCAAGACGAGCAAAACATTCGCAAAACCGGTGCCTCGGAAACCGAGCGTGCCTCGATTTACAAGTGCCCCTCCCCCCCACTGCGATCCGGCATACCCCAAGCACCTACCCACCCACCCGATCACATTCCTTACCCCCATTTGGCACCAGCACCAATGCACAGGACATGCCGGTGCCCGAAGATCTGCCTTCTTTTTCGCGCTGGGCCTTGAGCATTGCTCAAGGCCCAGTGCGAAGAAGAAAGCAGATCTTCGGGCACCGGCATGTCCTGTACGTTGATGCCAGTGCCGGTGCCAAATGGGGGTAAGGAATTTGATCGGGTGGATGCCTGGGGCATGCCAGATCGCGGGGAGGGGGAAGGGGGGGTGCCAGATCGCAGGGGGCGTGCCACGAGCAGGGGGATGGCGGATCACGCGCTGGGGCCTTCATGAGCGGGAGGATCAATACCGGTTCTTGGAGGAGTAGAGTAGCGCCACTGGCCTCGGGGGATGGGGTGGGTGGGAACGAATCAAGTGAGTTTCTCTTAGTTCCTATGGGGAAACGCTTTGATATACGAGTATTTTGGTTTACGAGCATGCTTCTGGAACGAATTATGCTCGTAAACCAAGGTTCCACTGTACTTGGGATCACTTCAGGCTGCCTGCTTGGACCCGTGCTCAACATCTTTATAAACGTTCTGGACATTGATACGACAAGTGAGATGATTAAATTTGCGGACGATGCAAAGTTATTCAGAGTAGTGAAGACACAGGGGGATTGTGAAGATCTGCAATGTGACATAATCAAGCTCAAGAAATAGGCACTGACATGGCAAATGAGGTTCAACGTGGATAAGTGTAAAGTGATGCATGTCGGTAACAAAAATCTCATGCACGAATATAGGATGTCCGGGGTGGTACTTGGAGAGACCTCCCAGGAAGAGACTCGAGAGTTCTGATTGACAAGTTGATGAAGCCATCTGCGCAATGCTTGGCGGCGGCAAAAAGGGCGAACAGAATGCTAAGAATAATTAAGAAGGGGATCACGAACAGATCGGAGAAGGTTATCATGCCTCTGTACCGGGCCATAGTGCACCCTCACCAGGACTACTGCATCCAGCACTGGTTGCCATACATGAAGGACACGGAACTATTCGAAAGGGTTCAGAGAAGAGTGACTAAAATGGTTAAGGGGCTGGAGGAGTTGCTGTACAGTGAGAGATTGAAGAAACTGAGCCTCTTCTCCCTTGAAAAGAGGAGACTGAGAGGGGACATGATCGAAACATTCAAAATACTGAAGGAAATAGATTTAGTAGATAAAGACAGATTGTTCACCCTCTCCAAGATAGGGAGAACGAGAGGGCACTCTGTAAAGTTGAAATGGGATAGATTCCGTACAAACATAAGGAAGTTCTTCTTCACCCAGAGAGTGGTACAAAACTGGAATGCTCTTCCAGAGTCTGTTATAGGAGAAATCACCCTCCAGGGACAAAGTTGTTCAAGTTCCTGCTAAACTGGAACGTATGCAGGTGAGGCTGGACTCATTTAGAGCACTGGTCTTTGACCTGGGGGCTGCCGCGGACTGATGGGCACGATGGACCACTGCTCTGGCCCAGCAGCAGCAATTCTTATGTTCGATTTTTGGACACTCCTCCCTCAATTATTGTGGACTAACTAACAGTTGATAGAATGATTTAATTTTTCTTAATATTTTTTTATACAATTGATATATGATGGATACTGTTTTATTTCGATATGACTGTGTTGTTATAAAAAAAATTGAAATTCAATAAAGACAAAATTATTTTAAAAAAACATCCCCACAGCTCGCCAGTTAGGCCGGCTGAGCCAAAGCCGCTGTTCTTTTTAATCTCCCTGACCCTATAAAAATACTAGAACCTGAAGGAAAAAAAAAAAAAATTACCCTCTTCACGCGAACCCCATAAGAACAGACAGACGGACAGGGTGGGGACTGTGCCGGTCTGGAGAGTCTAAAAGAAAGAAAATAAGCAGGTAAGAACCTATTTTCTCCTTCTTTAGCACCTCTCTAGATCAGAACAGTTCACTGATGGGACATACCAAAGCAGTACCCCATCACGGGTGGGACCCCCGGAGGGCCACCACCAGAACCTGCTCACCGAACACCGCATCGCGTTGCACCTGAATGTCCACACGGTATTGTCGCACAAAGGAATGCAGAGAAGACCAAACCGCAGCCTTACAGATATCCACTGGAGGCACATGAGAAGACTCAGCTCAAGCAGCTGCCTGATCCTTTGTGGAATGAGCCTTGAGAAATTCCGGAACAGGCTTCTTCTGAAAAAGGTATGCGGAAGCGACAGACTCCTTGATCCAGAGCTCAATGGTAGCCTTGGAAGCACCGTTTCCCTTATGAGGACCCGCCAAGAGGACAAAAAGATGATCCAACTTCTGGAACTCCTGGGTCTGCTGAACATAAGAGCGAAGAAGCCGACAGACATCAAACTTGCGCAACTGCCTCTGCTCCGAAGAGCCCTCCCAACTACCCAAGAATGGGAGGACCATGGACTGGTTGACATGAAAAGGTGAGACCACCTTTGGCAAAGAGAAAGGAACAGGCTGCAGCACAACACGCTCCCTAGAAAACTCCAGGAGGCCTACAAGAGAACGCCTGCAGCTCAGAAACGCATCTCGCAGAAGTAATGGCCACCAGGAAAACTGCCTTGAGAGTAAGGTCCTTCAACGAGTAGAAACCCAGGGGCTCAAAGGGAGGACAAAAGAGCATGGACAGGATCAGATTGAGATCTCAAGTCGGAAACGAAGACTGAACTGGAGGCCAAACCAACTTGGCTGCCCTCAAAAAGCGAACCACGTCTGGACAAGAAGTTAAACGCTTACCCTGCAGAAAACAGCGAAATGCACACAAAGCCGCAAGTTAAATCCGGAGAGAAGGCCAGGCTAGGCCCCTGTCCAGGCCATCCTGCAAGAACTCCAAGATGTGAGGCAAAGAGGCTCAAAAGGAAATCACTCCATGCGCAGCACACCATTCTTCAAAAATACGCTAAACACGCACATAAGCCCGAGAAGTGGAAAGCCTCCGGTACCCCAAGAGAATTGAGATCACTTTATCTGAATAACCTTTCTTAACTAGGCGTTCCCTCTCAAGAGCCAAGCCGTAAGACAAAAGGGACCCGGATCGAACATTGGAATGGGGCCCTGAGTCAGAAGGTTGGGCAAGAGGGGTAGCGGAAGAGGATCTGCCATGAAATGATGAACCAGATCCGCGTATTATGGGCACTGGGACCAGTCCGGAGTCACCAGGATCACGTGGCCGGGGTGCTGAGCAATGCGAAGAAGAACTCTACTCACCATCAGCCATGGAGGAAACACGTACAGGAGACCCTCCACCGGCCAAAGCTGTACCAGAACATCCAGCCCCTCGGCCTGAACATCCTGGTGCCGACTGAAGAACCGGGGCATTTTGATGTTGACACTCATGGCCATCAGGTCCATGACCGGGTGACCCCAAGTCTGCACAATCAACTCAAAAGCTGCGGGACTGAGACACCACACTTCGGGATCTAGCACATGACGACTGAGGAAATCCGCCTGAACATTCTCCACTCCTGCTATGTGGGAAACCGAGCTGTCCAGAAGATGAGTCTCTGCCCAAACCATGAGCAGAGAAGACTCCTGTGCCACCAGACGACTCCTGGTTCCTCACTGACAATTGACATAGGCCACCGCCAAGGAAAGGTCAGATTGTGAGTGCACACTGCAAAGCCAGGGAGAAGAAGTGGAAGTAGCTGGCTGAGCGGCCAGTTCAATTCCTGAAAAGATTCAGCAATCGAATCAGGCAAAGCTGTAAATTTAAATAAGTGCAGCACAGTCGGTTCACCGCCAGGATCCGGAGCCCCTAAGGTATCCATGGATCCAGTACCCAAGTCTGGGAAGGGCTGCACTATCAAACAAAGGATCAGAGAGGACAGGATTAGCTGCTGGATCCCCTAGAATAGGAGTTGAAAGATAAACAGGAGGAGTGGGCGGAGGAGCAGAGCTCCTCGAGAGCACCTGCCATCCCCAGACACTGACAAAGGAGGTGAAAAACATCCAGCAGCACAACCTCTGGTCTGAAATTCAGACCACAAAAATCTCATTAAGTCAGAAAAATATCAGGTCCCTGGGGCTTAGAGTCACCCTTAGATGACTTAGATTTGTTTTTCTTAAGCTGCGGAGGGTCTGCCACCTGGCTGCCTGAAAAATTAGCTGAGTCAAGCCCCAAAAGCAATGGCAGCCTCCCCACTGGATCTGTTTCTCTGAGGGGGAAGCAGAGCTGGTAGCTAACTCCCCCCACACCCGCTGCCAAAGGTGCTAAAAAAAGCGCTAAATTTGCGCAAACTTCACATGAGTTCACAAGAGGATATCCTGAGGACTCCATCCCAGCAAGTTTCCTAGCAAAATACCTATTTTTGAAGAAGCAAGAAGATGAAAAAAGATCACTAAAAATCCAAGATGTCTGCCCACACCAAATTTGTGCCAAAAACGTGCTAAAATAAACACTTCCTGCAAATACAAAATAGTGATTTTAGGATTTTTCAGGTGGGGGAACACAGGGGACCACTTGAAAACAAAGAGAACCTCTCAAAATTAACTTTTCAAAATCACTGTGAGAGCCCATCAGCTCTGCTGTACTCACTGTTACAAGAAACACTGGGCTGCACCTGCTTCCAACTCTGAGTCAGTAGCCGGATATAATTCACTGCCATATTGCTGGGAAAGCCTTCTCCAAGGTGATCTTCAGGCTGCCAGTCAGACTCCACTGTCTGATAACGCCTCCACCCTTGCAGAACACTGGATGTGCACCAGGATGAGCAGAGGCGCGAAAACGAAACTGGCACGCTGCAGGACATCGCTGAGCCCCCTAAGCGTGTCTAACAGACTGCAATCAACCCCTGCTTAGCAGACGGTGAGACAACTTCAGGGATGGCTCTGAGCTCCAAGGATTACTATGCAGACTGACCAACAGGTACTCAAAAGGGATCAGCCTATCACCTACAGACCAAAATCTGTGAATTCACAAGCAGGCAGAGCCTCCAAATAGCTGTAGATGCAAAAATACCCACAAAGTGGACAAAATTATAAAAGTAAAATAATAATCAGGCAAACTATAAAAGTAAAATAATAAAAATGAGGAGAGCAGAGCACACACAGCTGCAGCCATGCATGCAGAAGGCAAGACTGCTAGAGGGAGCTAAGCTGATCTGCAAAGTACACTGGAGGCAGAGTGAAAAATCCAGAGTGGATTCCTTCTGCAATCCATGTGAGTATAGGGAAATAACTCTTTATCTAGAATGTCTCACCTGGAAGAGCGGATAGCGTAGCTGGTTTTAAGAAAGATTTGGACAATTTCCTGGAAGAAAAGTCCATAGTCTGTTATTGAGAAAGACACGGGGGAAGCCACTGCTTGCCCTGGATCAGTAGCATAGAATGTTGCTACTCTGGGTTTTTGCCAGGTACTAGTGACCTGGATTGACCACCATGAGAACGGGCTACTGGGCTTGATGGACCATTGGTCTGATCCAGTAAGACTATTCTTATGTCAACCTGGACTCACTGTGATATATACTGAATGGGAAAACACTGCAAAGAAAGTTGAAATAGCCTACAAGGAGATCCCCTGACTTAGGAAACAGGCAAGTGCTAGAGCCTGATCCTGTTCAATATGTTTGTGAGCGACATTGCTGAACGGTTAGAAGAAAAGGTATGCCTCTTTGAGGATGATATCAATATTTGAAACAGAGTAAATACTAAGGAGGGAGTGGGAAACATGAAAAAAGATCTGCAAAAGGTAGAGGAATGGTCTAATATCTAGCAACTAAAATTTAATGCAAAGAAATGCAGAGTTATGCATTTGGGGATTAGAAATCGGAAGGAGCCATATGTGCTGGGAGGTGAGAAGCTGATATGCACGGAGGGGGAGACGGACCTTGGGGTGATAGTGTCCGAAGATCTAAAGGCGAAAAAAAAGTGTGACAAGGTGGTGGCTGTTGCCAGAAGGATGCTAGGCTATATAGAAAGAAGCGTAACCAGTAGAAGAAAGAAGGTGTTGATGCCCCTATTCAGGTCGTTGGTGAGACCCCAATTGGAGCATTGTGTTCAATTTTGGAGACCGTATCTGGCAAAGGACATAAGAAGACTTGAAGTGGTTCAGAGAAGGGCAATGAAAATGGTAGGAGATTTGCGCCAAAAGACGTATGAGGAGAGACTGGAAGTCCTGAATATTTATAACCTAGAGAAATGGCAGATGTGGAAAAGTGCAAAGTAATGCATTTAGGCAGAAAGAACAAGGAACACGAGTATAGAATGTCAGGTGCAACTCTGGGTAAGAGCGAACAAGAAAAGGACCTGGGTGTACTGATAGATAGGACCCTGACACCGACGGCACAATGCGTAGCAGCGGCAAAGAAAGCAAATAGAATGTTAGGCATGATAAAGAAAGGAATCACGAGTAGATCTGAGAAAGTTATAATGCCGCTTTATAGGGCAATGGTCAGACTACACTTGGAATACTGTGTCCTACATTGGTCTCCCAACCTAAAGAAGGATATGAAACTGCTGGAGAGAGTGCAGAGACGAGCAACGAAGCTAATAAAAGGTATGGAGAATTTGGAATACGAGGAACGACTTAAGAGACTGGGATTGTTCTCCCTTGAGAAAAGGAGACTGCGCGAGGATATGATCGAGACTTTCAAAATACTGAAAGGAATCGACAAAATAGAGCAGGAAAAAAAATTATTTACAATGTCCAATGTGACACGGACAAGAGGACATGGACTGAAGCTAAGGGGGGACAAGTCCAGGAGAAATATAAGGAAGTTCTGCTTCACGCAACGAGTGGTGGACACCTGGAATACTCTCCCAGAGGAGGTTATTGCGGAATCCACCGTTCTAGGATTTAAAAGCAATCTAGATGCACATCTCCTTATGAGAGGCATAGAGGGATATGGGTGACTAAAATTACGCCAGGTGTACACCTGGCTGGGCCTCCACGTGTGTGGATCGCCGGACTTGATGGACCAAAGGTCTGATCCGGAGATGGCAGTTCTTATGTAGGGGAAAGGGGAGATATGATTCAGACATTCAAATATTTGAAAGGTATTAACGTAGATCAAAATCTTTTCCAGAGAAAGGAAAATGGTAAAACCAGAGGGTATAATCTGAGGTTGAGGGGTGGTAGACTCAAGAGTAATGTTAGGAAATTCTTCTTTACGGAGAGTGGTGGATGTGTGGAATGTGCTCTGGAGGGAGGTGGTGGAGAGGAAAACGGTGACAGTTAAAAAAAAAAAAAAAATGGGATGAACACAAAGGGTCTCTAATCAGAAAATAATGGTATATAATGAAGAACTAAAGCCAGTACTTGGCAGACTTGCATGGTCTGTGGCCGGTATATTACCATTTAGTTGAAGACGGGCTGGGATGGTTTAGATCAGTGTTCTTCAACCTTTTTACACCCGTGGACCGGCAGAAATAAAATAATTATTTTGTGGACCGGCAAACTACTAGGACTAAAATTTTAAAACCCCGTTTACGCCCCATCTCCGCGAGCTCGGTCCCCGCAAACCATCTGATCCCATCTGCGCAAGCCGCAATTATGATTTTATATTGAATGTATTTTATTAAAGTATAAAAAGAAACAATATTCTGAACAATTGTGATTTTATAAATACAAATATACAGAGCACGGACCAACAAAACCCCTGTCTCCCCTCCCCTTCACATATAGCACAGTTACTTACCGTAACAGGTGTTATCCAGGGACAGCAGGCATATATTCTCACATGTGGGTGACGTCATCTACGGAGCCCCGGCGCGGACAGCTTTTCAAGCAAACTTGATTGAAGTTTCAAGTTTGCACACTGCACCACGCATGTGCATGCCTTCTCGCCCACTAGAGGGCGCATCCCACCTCGTGGTCCTCAGTTCCATAACTAGCAAGGAAGCCATCCCCGGGGAGGCGGGCGGGTTGTGAGAATATATGCCTGCTGTCCCTGGATAACACCTGTTACGGTAAGTAACTGTGCTTTATCCCAGGACAAGCAGGCATGATATTCTCACATGTGGGTGACCTCCAAGCTAACCAAAACAGGGCAGGTGGGAGGATGGCAATTTAGGAAAACGGATTTTGCAAAACTGACTGGCCAAACCGGCCGTCACTCCTGGATAGAGTGTCCAGACAGTAATGAGAGGTGAATGTATGAACCGAAGACCAAGTGGCAGCCTTACATATGTCCTCCATCGGAGTGGATCGGAGAAAGGCTATCGAAGCTGCCATTGCTCGGACCTTGTGCCCCGTGACTCGACCCGGGGGAGGAAGGCCAGCCTGAGCGTAGCAAAAGGAAATGCAAGCGGCCAACCAGTTAGACAGAGTGCGCTTGGAAACTGGATGCCCTAATCGATTGGGATCGAAGGACAAAAACAATTGAGGAACCTTCCGATGAGACCTGGTGCGTTGAAGATAATATGCCAACGCCCTCTTACAGTCAAGCGTGTGAAGCGCCGTCTCGCCAGGATGGGAGTGGGGCTTCGGGAAGAACACAGGAAGGACAATGGACTGATTGAGGTGGAAGTCAGAAACAACTTTAGGTAAAAACTTAGGATGGGTGCGGAGAACCACCTTGTCGTGATGAAAGACAGTGAAAGGAGGGTCCGCAACCAAGGCTTGCAACTCCCCAATCCGCCTGGCGGAGGTGAGGGCGATCAGAAACACCACCTTCCAAGTCAGGAATTTCAAGAGGGACTTGTTGAGTGGCTCAAAAGGGGGTTTCATCAGTTGAGCCAGGACCACATTCAAATTCCACACGACAGACGGAGGCTTAAGAGGGGGACAAACCCTGAGTAACCCTTTCATGAAGCGTGTCACCAAGGGATGGAGTGACAGAGGGCGTCCATCCAGAGGTTGGTGGAAAGCAGAAATCGCACTGAGATGAACCCGCACCGAAGTGGTTTTCAAGCCAGAGCGCGACAAATGAAATAAATAGTCCAAAACCGAGGATACCGGAACTGATACCGGATCCAGGTGAAAAGACGAACACCAGGTGGAAAACCTGGTCCATTTCTGCGCATAGCAAAGCCTCGTCGAGATCTTGCGGGAGGCTTCCAACACCTCCCTCACCGATTGAGACAGGTCTGGAGGAGTCAGGGAACAAGAAACCAAGCTGTCAGGTGCAATGACTGCAGATTGGGATGTAACATGGATCCTTGACTCTGAGACAGCAGAGAAGGAGAGACAGGCAGGGGAAGAGGCTCCCTGGCACTGAGCTGGAGCAGCAGGGAGAACCAGTGCTGACGCGGCCATCGAGGTGCTATGAGAATCATCGTGGCCGTGGACGATTTTAGGTGTACCAACGTTCGCATGATCAGAGGGAACGGAGGGAATGCATACAGGAACCTCCCTTCCCAGTCGAGTAGGAAGGCATCCGCTTCCAGACGGTCCCGCGAGTACATCCGAGAACAATATAGTGGTAGTTTTTGTGTCTCCGGAGAGGCAAACAGATCCACCTGTGGCGTTCCCCAGCGAGCGAAAACCTCGCGCAGAACTGCTGAGTGTAGGGTCCACTCGTGCGGTTGCAGAAGTCGACTGAGTTTGTCCGCCAGGCAATTCCGTTCTCCTTGGATGTAGACCGCCCGGAGGAAGATGTTCCGGGAGGCCGCCCACTCCCAAAGGCGAAGAGCCTCGGAACAGAGGGGCCACGACCCCGTTCCCCCCTGCTTGTTCACATAGTACATTGCCACCTGATTGTCCGTGCGGACGAGGACCACTTGGTCCTGCAATATGTGAACGAAGGCTCGAAGTGCTAGGAAGATGGCCCGCAGCTCCAGCACGTTGATATGACATCGACGGTCTTCTGCCGACCACAGGCCCTGCGTGCGAAGACCGTCGAGATGGGCTCCCCACGCGTACTCCGAGGAGTCCGTGGTCAGGACCTTGCGAAAAGGCGGAGTGCGGAACAGTAGCCCCATGGACAGATTTGAAGAGTCTGTCCACCAACGCAGCGATTTCCGCAAAAGCGGAGTCACCGAAATGAGGCGAGACACCGGGTCGCACTCCTGACGCCACTGGGACGCGAGGGTCCACTGAGGGATCCTCAGATGTAGCCTCGCAAACGGCGTGACATGTACCGTCGAGGCCATATGGCCCAGCAGCATCATCATGTGCTTGGCCGACACCCTCGATAGTTGAGAGACCTGGCGGCTCATCCGTACCAAGGCTTCCAACTGCTGGGTCGGCAGGTAGGAGCGCAGGCGCACCGTGTCCAGCACCGCACCTATGAATTGAAGAGACTGAGACGGCCTCAACTGAGACTTTGGAAAGTTTATCTCGAACCCGAGAGTTTGCAGGAAGGAAATAGACTGTCGGGTCGCTGAGATAACCCCCTCCCTGGTCGGGGCTTTGATGAGCCAATCGTCCAGGTAGGGGAACACATGGAGTCCACGTGACCTCAGGGCTGCCGCAACCACCACCATGCACTTCGTGAATACTCGTGGGGACGCGGCCAGGCCGAAGGGCAGTACCCTGTACTGGAGGTGGAGGTCCCCCACCTGGAATCGTAAGAATCTTCGGCAGGCGGGGTGCACCGGAACATGGGTGTATGCTTCCTTCAGGTCGAGGGAGCACATCCAGTCCCCTTCCTCCAAGAGAGGATACAAAACCGGGAGAGATAGCATTCGAAACTTCTCCCGGGCCAGGAATTTGTTGAGCTTCCTGAGGTCCAGTATGGGGCGCAGGTCCCCGGTCTTTTTTGGAACCAAAAAGTAGCGGGAGTAAAACCCCGTACCCCACTGGTCCTTGGGGACCGGCTCGACCGCCCGAAGCTTCAAGAGGGCTTTGGCTTCGGTTATAAGGGTCGGTAGCTGCGAACGATTGCAGGGGACTAAACTTGGGGGACTGTCCGGCGGCGAGGACACAAAGTTGAGCGAGTAGCCCTCGGAGACGATCCGGAGCACCCAAGCGTCTGAGGTAATCCCGGTCCATGCCTCCCGGAAGGACCGAAGACGGCCCCCGATAGGAAGGGGTTCCTGTGAAAGTGCGGAGGGGAACCCGCCCCGTCCGCTCAGCCCGTCAAAAGGAAGGCGCGGGCTTAGAAGGGCCCTGCGCCGGGGCTTGGGTTTGTCCCCCTCTGCCTCGCTGAGACGGACGTCTCGGAGGCGGTCTCGAGAAAGCCGGGGTGGACTTCTGAGGGTATCGGCGCGGCGGAGGCCGAAAGGGTTTCTGCGGCGGGGGCCTAGGTTTGGGGCGGACCAGGGATGCTAGAGAGCGCTCCTGCTCCGACAAGCGCTTGGTCGCCGCATCCAATGACTCGTCAAATAACTCGGACCCCACACAAGGCAAGTCTGCCAGGCGTTCCTGCAGGTTTGGGTCCATGTCGAGGGTGCGAAGCCAGGCCAAGCGGCGCATGGCCACTGCGAAGGACGACACCCTCGAAACCAGCTCAAAGGCGTCGTACACTGCATGGAATAGGTACAACCGCAATTGAGACAGGTTGGACATAAACTTATCGAATCCTGCTCTTTGGGAGTCCGGTAACGAGTTTCGATATTGAGGAAGGTCCTTCACCATACCACGCAAATAGGAGGAAAAGGTGAAGGCGTAATTTAGAACCCTGGTGGCCATCAGGGAATTTGAATAGAGGCGACGGCCAAACTTGTCCAGGGTCCGCCCCTCCCTGCCTGGTGGAACCGCCGCAGAAACCCGTGAGGGCTGTGATTTTTTAAGAGCAGACTCCACCAGAAGAGACTGGTGTGAGAGCTGCGCCTTATCGAACCCTTTAGGGGGAATCGTCCTATACTTCGATTCCATTTTTGAAGGCACAGACGTGACTGTAAGAGGGTTTGACAAGTTCTTCAGCCAGGTTTGCAGAAGGACATTGTTGAGAGGGAGTCTAGGCACCTCTCTAGGAGGAGTGGGGAGGTCCTGTTCCTCCAAAAATTCTTTGGAATACCGAGAACCTACCATCAGGTCAATCCCCAGGGCTTGGGCCATGTCCTGAACGAAGGATGAAAATGAGGACGGCCTAGCCTGGGGAGACGGGGTTCTCGACCGCCCCACCGAGGAGAGGGGGGAGGCCTCATGGGAATAATGAGGATCCCTAACAGATCCCGAATCCCAGGATCCCCTCTCGAGGGCCCTCGAGGGGGAAGGGGAAGTTATCCTCCTCGCAGAACCCTTGGGTGAGGACCCCGGGGTTCGTGGGACACTCTCCCGTTTCCTCGGCGAGGCGGCCCGGGAAGACTTCCCACGAGGTGAGCGGAGGAGCCTCGGGTTGTCGAGGCGCAACTCCGACACCTGCAGCGCCTCGCCCCCGAACGACGAGGAACGGTCGCGCCGAGGCGAGCCTCGGGGCCGCTTAGACTTCCTCGATGGACGCCCCGTCCGAGGTCGCGTCGAGGGCGAGGCGTGCCTGGAAGACCCGGAGGAAGAGGAGGAAAGACGGCGCACTCTGCGCGACTTTTCTTTGGGCCTTACACTCCGCTCAGGGGGTTCCCCCGAGGTCGAGGTCCGGGGCGGGGCCGAGACCGAGGTGAACGGGGCCACAGTACCCGAGACCGAGGTCGCCGAGGCCGGGGCTCCCGTGGTCGAGGGAGCCGAGGCCGGGGCCTCCGAGACCGAAGGCGCCCCGGCCGAGGTCGAGGCCGCCGGAACCGCAGCACGTTGCAACACTTCCAGGGCTCCCGACAGCTCCGATGAGATCAGAGCTCGGAGGAGATCCTGGAAGGCTGGAATCCCCACGAAGGTGGGGAGTTCCGGGTCCGGGGCACACTCCCTGGAGGGCGACCTCGGTCTCGAGTATTCCCTCGGGGTGTGCGGAGTCGAGGTCCGATGCGGGGCCGGGGTCGACCCACCCGCCTTGGCCTGACTCGAGGATGGCTTCTTTGCTGAAGGGGATGGAACAGAGGACTTACCCGAAGCTTGCTTCACTGACGACGCCTTCGAGGATGAGGGCCGAGGCGAGGCCGAGGCCCCCGAGGACGCCGAGGCCGAGGTCAAGGCCGAAGCCGAGGCCGACGTCGAGGCCTTAGGCGGCGCGTCGACGGCGAACAATTCCGCCATTCTGGCCTTACGGCGACGGAGGGCCCTGTTTTGGAAGGTAGCACAGCGATCACACGAGTCTGTCGGATGTTCGGGCCCAAGACAGACAATGCACCACCGGTGAGGGTCAGTGATGGAAAGCAACCTCTCACACCGGCTGCACTTTTTGAATCCCGTAACAGGACGGGACATCCACGAGGAAAAAGAAGAAGGCCGGGAACGTACCGACGTCCCGCGGCCACGGCTTCCGGGAGCCCCCGGAGCCCGATGAAAACGAAAGACTTTTTTTTTTTTTTTTTTTTTTGAAAAGAACCGAAAAGAAAAACAGCACCGCGAACTAATTCGATGGGGAAACCAAACTAAACGCGGCAGCTAGAAGGCAAAAACACTGGAGCTCAGATCCACAGGGCTTTCTTGCTCCGCGGAAAAAATTGAACTGAGGACCACGAGGTGGGATGCGCCCTCTAGTGGGCGAGAAGGCATGCACATGCGTGGTGCAGTGTGCAAACTTGAAACTTCAATCAAGTTTGCTTGAAAAGCTGTCCGCGCCGGGGCTCCGTAGATGACGTCACCCACATGTGAGAATATCATGCCTGCTTGTCCTGGGATAAATCCCCTCTACTATCAAGAAAACTGAACAAGCCAAGTTATTATAGAAAGCTACATAGAAATATCATGCTAACAGAATACTGCAGTCCCCAGTTATGTCTCTAGCAGGATATATAATTCAAATCTGATATATTCTAATGACAAAATAGAAATAAAATTATTTTTTCCTACCTTTTGTTGTCTCTGGTTTCATCTTATTTTCACTCTTTTCCTTCCAGCATCTGCCCGTTCCATCCAATGTCTGCCCTCTCCCCCTTCCATATGTATCTGACTTCTTTCTATGCCCCTCTTCCTTGTCCATCCTCCTCTCTCCTTTTTACATAATTCATTCCAGCTTCACTGCCTTCTTCATTTTTATCTCTCCTACACCAGATCTAGCATCTTTATCCCTCTCTCATTTCTCTGCTGACCCCCTTTCCAGCATCAATGTCTCTCTACTTTCTCATTCCTCTCTCTCCCCTTTCTCTCATCTGATCTCTCCATTCCACCCCGACCCCCCTTCCCCTCCTGTAATCTCACTGCCAGCTGTTTCCTTCCTTTTTTCTTTCTCCCTACCCTCCTTCCTTTTTTTCCTTCTCCCTTCCCTCCTCCCTCTATCCAACATTAACTCTCTTCCCATCCCTTTCCCTCCTCCCCTCCCAGGAGCATATCTCCTTCTTCTCCCTTCCCTCCTCCCTCTATCCAACAGTAACTCTCTTCCCATCCCTTTTCCACCTCCCCTCCCAGCAGCATCTCTCCTTCTTCTCCCTTCCCTCCTCCCTCTATCCAACATTAACTCTCTTCCCATATCTTTCCCTCCTCCCCTTCCAGCAGCATCTCTCCTTCTCCTCCCTCTATCCAACATTAACTCTCTTCCCATATCTTTCCCTCCTTCCCTCCCAGCAGCATCTCTCCTTCTAACTCCCTTCAAGTCTAGTAACAGCTCTCCCTTTATCCAGCACCTTCCCAGCCTCCTACAGTGGCTTCCTCCCCTTCCAGCAGCTCTCGGTACTTGCCTGCAGGAAGTTGTCGGTAAATCACTGCCCTGGCAAATTGGAGAGCTGGTGGGAAGGGAAACAGCCACTGTGAAGGCCCCCCAGGATCTTGTTCGCACACGCTGACCATCTCCCTCCACCTGCACCTGAATCTGCAGCTCTCTCCAGTCTAATCGCAACTTCCCCGGGGCCCTCTTCAGCAACTCGGCAGGGGTGGCGATCAAGACACGCTGCCGACGTCGGGACCTTCACTCTCCGAGTCCCGCCTATTTTGTTTCAACTTCCTGTTTCCGAACAGGCGAGACACAGAGAGTGAAGGCCCCGACGTTGGCAGCCTATCTTGATCGCCTGAGGCTGGGAGGAACATTAATCGGGAGGAACCGCAGTCGGCAGGAAATTTAACTGCCGACTTGATCTCGCCGGCCCTGTGCGGACCGGCAGAAATTTTCTGCGGACCGGCGGTTGAAGAACTGTGGTTTAGATGAGCTGGAGTGAGCTTTGATGGAGACTCCAGTAGATGCACAGTACTGGGCAGAGCTCTGAGTTTCAGTCCCAGAAATCTCTACAACAAATGGACAATTTAAATTAAAGCATTAAATTATAGAGAGTGTATGTTTGGGCAGACTGGATGGACCATTCAGGTCTTTGGCTACCGTCATTTACTATTTTACTTTGACAGCCTCACCGGCCAAACATCCAAGCCGAGTACCTCCACCACCCTAGGACATGCCAAGTCGACGCCTGAAGGAGGAACACAGTCTGCCTCCACGGAGCCATGCAGCATGTGCTCATCCTACTAGCGGATGAACCTGAGGTGAACAAGCTCCCAAGGGTATGGTCCCTGAGCCCTGATCTGATATGCAGGCTATCCTGAGGGTGTACTGACAGGTAGTGAACCCCCTGGAAGCAGACTTTTCCAAAGGTCTGTTATCTCCCGCAGTCAGAGCTGTCTCCGCAGGGAACCTCTGCAGCACAAGGGTGACAACCATGAATGAAAAGACTGAAAGTACATGAAACAAAACAGAAGCAGAAAAGACAAGCTCGTACAGCATGGCTTGTAGGAAGGAAAGCTGACCTAGGAGGGGCCAGTGCAGAGGTAAGAGGGGAGGAGCTGAAGCTTCTGGAATTTGAGGATTCTTGCAAAGTACTGGCAGGTATGCAGCATTAATTCAATCGTCCTCCATGCGTGGGGGAGGGAGGAAAGCTTGGAGTTGGGTAGTATCCAGAATCGCCCCGATGAAGGGAAGAGTCTGGGAAGGCTGTAGATGGGATTTTGGGAAGTTTATCTCGAATCCCAGATGTTGTAATAACCAAATAGTCTTCTGGGTCGCGAGGGCGACTCCCTTAGACGTGGAATCCTTAATGAGCCAGTTGTCCAGGTAAGGAAACACCTGGAGGCCGTGGTTCCTGAGTGCTGTGGCTACCACCACCAGGCACTTGGTGAAGACTCTGGGGGATGAGGCCAGGCCGAAGGGAAGCACTCGGTATTGAAGATAAAGATGTCCCACCCGGAATCTGAGGAATTGGCGGGAGGACGGATGAATGAGGATGTGAGTGTAGGCCTCCTTCAGATCCAGAGAGCATAACCAATCGTTCTGCTCGATGAGGGGATATAGTGATGCCAGGGTCAACATGCAAAACTTTTCTTTGACCAGAAACTTATTGAGCACCCTGAGGTCCAAAATGGGTCGCAGATCGCCCATCTTCTTCGGAACAAGGAAGTACCGGGAGTAAAACCCCTTGTTCTGTTGGTCCCGAGGGACCGGTTCGACAGCCCCGAGCTGCAGCAAGGCCTGGGCTTTCTGAAGAAGAAGGACGGTCTGTGTCAAGTTGGAAGGATACTCTCTTGGAGGATGTTCCGGAGGAACTTGGTGGAACTGAAGGGAGTATCCCTCCTTGACGATGAAGAGGACCCAGAGGTCGGTGGTGATAGTCGTCCATCGATGGAAAAAATGGAGACAACCTCCGATTGGTGGAGTTACTGAAAAAGGCAGAACGACAGAGGTTATGCCCTCTTTGAGACGGTCAAAAGGGCTGAGGAGCCTTAGGGACAGCAGATGGTTGAGGCTTTTGCTGATGTTTCTGCGGGTGCCGTCTCTTCACAGGCTGTCGGATGGGGGGAGCCTGTTTCGGGGGGTAACGCCGCTGGTATATCAACGGTGGGCGTGATTGACGAGGGGGAGCAGGCTTGGGCTTTGGACGAAGGATGGACTGGAAGGATTTCTCATGGTCAGAGAGCTTCTTATTCGCCACCTCGATGGACTCATCAAAGAGGTCGTTGCCAGCGCACGGGACATTAGCGAGCCTGTCCTGGAGATTGGGGTCCATGTCGATGGTTCTCAGCCACGCCAGCCGGCGCATAGCCACCGAACATGCTGTGGCCCGAGCCGCGAGCTCAAAGGCATCGTAGGAGGACTGCATAAGCTGCACCCTGAGCTGGGATAACGAGGCCAGCGTCTCCTGGTACTCGAACTGTGCTCTAGGGTCCACATAGGGCATAAACTTCTGGAGTACGGACAAAAGGAACTCCAAATATGTTGTGAAGTGGAAGTTGTAATTCAGAACTCTCGAGGCCATCATGGAGTTCTGGTAAACCCTCCTGCCGAACCGGTCCAAGTCTTTCCCTCTCTACCAGGAGGGACGGAGGCGTAGACCTGGGAGGGATGGGACCGCTTCAATGAGGACTCCACTAAAAGGAATTGGTGGGAGAGCTGAGAGCCGTCAAACCTCTTACGATGGACAGTGCGGTACCTGGTGTCCAATTTACCCGGCACCGTGCAAAGGTCTGGTCCAGTAGCGTGTGTAAGGGAAGCTTGAGGGACTCCGCAGGTGGTTGAGGGAGGCGCATAGTTTCCAGGTATTCTTACGAGAACTTGGATTATCAGCCATCTGTCGAAGGAACAAGGAGAAGGACAGCTGATCGGCCGTTGCAGGGCCTCGAGACGGGCTCGATGAGGTCGAGGCCTCCGGATCCAATGGGGACAGGGATCGAGATGGTGAGAGAGATCCCATCGTGTCTTCCAGCTCTGGCATTGGTGGAGGAGTAGTAGTCGGTGGCGAATACTCCAGGTACGCTTGCTTCCGATGAGGCGAGGCCTGCCTGGACGAGTGCCTCAAGGAGTGCCTCGACTGGCGAGGCGAGTAAGTCTTCGCTGAGGCCCCCAGGTAGTGGATGGAGCTGGAAGCGGTCGATCGAAGCAGGGGTGGTTGCCGTAAAGGCTCGAACCCCGTCGGGGTGATCGGTTCCAATGGAGGCACTTGCAAAGACTCTGCTCCTTGCATCGAGTGAATCGGCTCCAACGGAGGCACTCACAAAGACTCTGCTCCTTGCATCGAGTGCATCGGTTCCAGTGGAGGCATGGGCAAAGACTCTGCTCCTTGCGATGCATGCATTGTTGCCAGACCAGACACTCGCAGAGACTCTGCTCCCTGCTGATAGTGTGTTCCCCGCTGAGGCACTGAAGGGGGCTCAACCTCGCGGGAGGCCTCCACGTGCCCAAGCTGGATTTGGGAAAGAAGCTGAGGCCCCATCGTGGTAAAGAGCTTGATGAATTGCTTCTGTAGCATGGTCTGGAACGAGGCAGCGTTACACCGGCATTTAAATCTTTTTGCCGCTTTTCTATCTTTAAAAGATAAGTGCCATCTTTGGCTTATACTGTTAGGCTGACTATCATATCAGCTTTTTGATTGTTATTTGCCTCTATAGTTTTGGTTAGCTATTCTAGCAGCCTTCCATTTGATAAACTATATTTTTTGCCATCTGCAAAAGTTCAATTTATATTTGTTACTTTTGATTCAATATAAGATTTGTGGCAGTTTAAATAACTACCTAATTCTCAGTTAGTGAGTGTTTTGAAGTGTTTATCAATACACTTTAATTGAGCTTATTGCACTGTTTATCAGTATGGTTATGTTAGCTTTTTGCACTAGTCACTTTTTCAACTGTAGAGTTTATAATTAGGAAAGTATCTAGCCAGCATTAGCCTTTTTTGCAGTTTGTAGCACAAAGCATTAGCCACCTTAATTAGGTTCTTTATAGCATTAGTCACTTTAATAGGCCAGTCGTAGCACCAGCCACTTTAAAGTTTATATATTCAACCAATGCATCAGTCACTTTAACCTGTGGATCGCGCTTGTCACTTTATTTATATTTTTTATTCAAGTACTTTTTTTTTTTTTTTTTAATAAATATTTTTTATTCTTTTTTTAAATTCTTACATCAAGTGAAATACATGTAATACATTCAATTATGAAAAAACACTTGAAATTATTATTAAATGTTCTTACAATGTGAATTAAATAAACCCTTTATCAGAATTTTATATCATATTAATATTACAATAGTTTTCCCTCCCTACCCCTTCTATATGTTCTATACATGTGTTATTATATCTGATCAGTAGAATAATTTGTCAATGGTCCCCATATTTTATTAAATTTTTTAATATAACCTTGTTGTAATGCCAATACTTTTTCCATTTTATATATATGACAAATTGAATTCCACCAAAAAGTGTAATTCAATTTAGTGTAATCCTTCCAGTTCTGAGTAATTTGCTGTATGGCGACCCCTGTTAAAATTATTAAAAGTTTATTATTATTAGCTGAAATCGGACTTTGTGTTCTCATTGCTGTTCCAAATAATATTGTATCATATGATAGTCCAACATGATTTTCTAATAAATTATTAATTTGGGGCCAAATTAATTTCCAAAAGGAATTAATGCAGGGACAAAAGAATAGTAAATGGTCCAATGTCCCCACTTCTATCCTACAATGCCAGCATCTATTAGATCTATTACTATCTAATTTTTGTAATCTCGTAGGGGTCCATAAAACTCTATGTAATAAAAACAACCATGTTTGACTCATAGATGCTGATCTTGTAGTATGTATTCTCCAGGACCAAAATTTTTGCCATTGAGATGGAAAAATTATCTGTCCTATCTCAATACTCCAAATATCCCTAAGTCCTGATCTCTTTTTTTTGTTTAAAAATTCGTTTATTTTCTTATACCATTTTGCGGCTTGGTGTCCTAGAAAATCCGCTTGAAAACAAAGGATTGGTAAACTATATTGAGTGTTAAGATTCTTCCATTCAGGGAACCCTTCCTGAATGGCCTGCTTCAATTGCATCCATTTAAAATATTGTGTTTTTTCTAATCCAAATTTTTGTTGCAATTGTGAAAAACTAAGCAGTGATCCATTTACTATTACATCTTTTAAAGTACGTATACCTGCTTTTATCCATTGTTTCCATACTATTTTAAATCCACCAATTTTGATCCTGGAGTTTACCCAAATAGATTGATTTAAAGATTTAGCCAATGGATCTGTTGATAAATTGCTTATAAATCTTAATGTTTTCCATGTATCTATTAGAATTCTATGATCTTTATATCTCCTAGGTATTGTTATACTAATGAAATGTTCTGGATGTAAAGGGAACATGAGGCGCCATTCTAAATATAACCAATCGGGTACATTTTCCATGAGATCTGGGAGGATCCAATACATTCCCTGTCTTAAAATATAGGCTTGATGGTACCTATAGAAATTTGGAAAATTTACCCCTCCTTCCTTAATTGTTTTTTTGTAATGATGCTAAAGCGATTCTTGGTCTTTTCCCAAACCAAACAAATTTTGTTAGTATACTGTTTAATTTTTTATAAAATGACCCCTGAAAAAATATTGGAATCATACTCATTTGATAACAAACCACAGGTAAAATCATCATTTTAATTGTTTGGATTCTTCCCCACCAAGAAAGATGTAAAGGATTCCATTGCTCGCACATTTCTGTTATTTTCTTTAATAAAAGTTTTTCATTCTCTTTAACTGTGTCATCAATTGTATTTTTTATAAGAATACCTAAATATTTTAGTCCTTCCTCTTTCCATTTAAATGAATATGATTCAAGTACTTTTTTATTAAATAAGATGTAGAGAGTTTTAGTTTCAATTATCACGTTGACCTAATTAGTCAAACCACTATACAATATGAGTGAAGGTTTTTATGATCTATGAAAGATATCCACGCCACTATTCCATATTGGATGATATTATTATGATCCTAGGAGTGGCAACTCTGAGATCTTTTCCTTCACTTAATTAATAAATTTTATATTAATGATTTGACTAATATCAACTCTATAATTGCTCTCTGGATTAACTTTTTTGTGGATCTTATGATTACTAATTAATCTTTACTCTTTTTGAATTACCCAATGAAAACACACCCGAACCACTAGCCTGCAACACCTCGCCGCCTGGACCGACACAGCCGTCACATTAAAACTCTGTGTAAGGAGTGACTCCAACTGATGCTCCTCCAGGTCCTTCAAGGCGACATCGCCCTCAACAGGCAAGGTATGCCGCCTAGAAATGGCCGAGACTACCGTGTCCACAACGGGTGACTTCAAAGTGTCCCTATCCCCTGCAGGAATGGGAATACAGGTGGGCTATGGAGCGCGCAAAACAAAAAGGGGCTACCAGCATCTGCCACTGTGCGAACATAATATCCCGAATATCCTGATGCATAGGAAAAGAGCGGTAATCAGAGCGGATAAGCGGTGTCCTCAAAGTGCAAAATTGAGTAGACCTGAAAAATTAATCCATGAAGCTCATCCCGATGAAAAATGCGCACTACAGATGCATCTTTGCCAACCGGGGGTTGCTCAAAATCCCTCGCTGGCGGAATCCAACCCCCCAAGAGGATCCTGGAATTCTCCCCATGGGTCCAGGTCCTCATCAAGTGCATCTTGCTCCTTTGGGGGAAAAAAAACCTCATCCCAATAGACCCTCGGGCATCTGGATGAGAGAGGAGTAGAGGGGGCAAAACAGCTGCTGTGTAGGGCCGTGCAGGGGAAGATGTTGAGAGAAAAGAAACCCTGAGACCCACGGAGTGGACATGGAACCTCCTGCCACCAGCACATAAGATTTTCAAAGTGCTAACATAAAGTCAGGGATCCTGCTAAACCTTGCCCCTGTATATCCAGAACAGGGGGAAAGTCACTTGAGGTACCTGAGAGGAAGGAGGAGGTTCCTGCCGAAAATGGACCACAAACGGCCAAAATCTGAGTTCCTGCTGCCTACCACGCCTGAAAAGCCTGGGACTTTCCCGATGCTGATGCCGAGGAACCAACCGACGCGAAAAGGGAATCCCCAGCTGGACCGGTGACGGCTGGGGAACCCTCCTCGTGGGTGGCTAGGGAAGCCTGGGCTTCCATGTGATCCGAAGCCAACTCACAAGGCACCATCAGTAGGGCGCCTTGGCCACCGGCATCTGCTGCCGACGAGGCTGCTTCACTGCTCCGGCCTGCACACGCTTGCAAAGGCCAGCCATGAGCACCTCGCTTATGGATCACAATGAGCACTTTTCCCCTCTAAAAGTGCTCAATGTGCCGGAAAATGCCCTAGCTGAAAGAAAAAAGTGCCGGTTAGATGAGAAAAACACAGAAAAAGGCAGTTATAAAGGGAAATGAGCCCTTTAGACCGGCACAACTCAGGATTTTTTTTTTTTTAACTTACAGAACAGACTCCACGGCTCTCAAGCTGGAAGGACGACCAACCAGGGGGCCATGCTGCCTGCTGAGGCCCCTAGAAAAATATAAGGAGGTGGAAGAAGGTGGGGGGAGGGACCCAGCATAAGACCCGCTGGGTTTAACACCCCTGAGGTCGATTGGATCTCCAAACAGGACCCGCTCAAACTCTCTCTGGCACAAAAGGAGAACCAGGAGTCCAGAAAAAAAATTCCAACAGGGCTAAGAGGGGAGCTGAAATTAGCCTACCACCAGCTACCGGAGACTGAGGAAGACTGGATTAGTACAGGGGATGCCTTACTTATATACAAGTTTGAGCTCAGTCTCCACCTGCTGGTAGCAGTGAGGTATATAACCCATCCATAAGGAACTATACCAGTTTATCAAGCAATACAGAAAAGTGGTTTTTAATGCTCCCAGGAGAAAGTGACCGACTTAGTTGTGTTAGGTGCACAGAACTTCCACCAATGCTGAAAAAATGAACCCATGACCATTTTTTCAGCAGTGGTGGAAGTTGCTGTGTTTCATCAGTTGATTGTATGACCGACACAGTCTTGTTGGCGAAACACAGCCATTTCGAGACTATCTCCTGGGATCATTAAAAGCCATATTTCTTCATATGGTCTGCTTCTAATCTTCTGTACCTACAGTAAAACATGTTTTCATAAGGCACTGAATTTCTAGTCCAAGGAAAAGGATCAAAGGTAATTCCTGGAGAAAGCTCCTCATGGTTGGGAGAATCTAGGTTCAAGAAAACTGGCTTATCATCATAATTTTTAAAACCAGGCTTGTCAGGTTCAGCCCTCACAGACTGCAAGCAGATACAATTGCCTTATCCCCAGAGGGCTGACATCTAGGTTTGTATCTGAAATGCCAAGGGAATGATGGTCCCACAACCCTGCAGGTGAATTAGCAAGAACATTATCTATTGTCTCCTTATGCTCTGAACCTAAATAGATAAAACAACTGGTATGGATGTCTAAGTAAACAATTCTTTCCTCATAAACTTGACAGCGCCAGAAACCTAAGTTTGTCTGCACCAAGGTACGCAGTTCACACAATGTAAAAAAAAGTAAAGGCAATGAAAAATAATATAGGAAAACCATAACTCTTGAACAGAATTAATTTTGCCTCAATTCAACACAGCAGAAAAAACTAAACTGAAGAACTGAAGAGACTCTACACAACTCTAAAGTTCTGAAAAAGCTACTTGTAAATCCACTTGTAAATCTGATGCACTTGTAAATCTGATGCAATTCTATTTGCCAATGGAGAATTACTGATAACCCAGTGTTTTTATACTACAAGATATTTTATAGTTGGCCAAGATTCCTCCATTCCTCCTGCAAAAATGTCCTTGAGACCTCTCGTCAACTAATTTTGAAGAGTTCCATGACAGTGAAAAGATGGCAACTATTGATATGCATGCACCAAATTTACAATGATAGTTTTAGGGTCAATTACTCATAGGCATAAAACCAATATCCTGAAGCTCCTGCTTAGTGAAGCAGTCTTACCTGACAAAGGAATAGCCCTTTTCTGGAAAAACTCGTATTTCCATGATCTGCCCAAACAGAGAAAACGTTTGTCGCATAAGTTGATCTGAAAGATAATGTAACTTTATTAGAAATGGAAGATTAAGTTTTTACCTTCGATAATCTTCTTTCTGTTAGTCCCTGTAGGATTCCATACACTAGGTGTTCAATCCCAACCCGCACATGCCCCTCTCCCTTAGTTAGAGAGCTAGAGGCATATCGAGTTGATTTCCAAAGCCAAGCAACATACCTGAACAAATCCATGACAAGGGGGGTAAGTGGGACGATCCCCCAGCTAAATAAACAGTTCTTGAGCTGGTCTGTTCTGCAAAACATGAACAAGCAATAAACAGGCACAAAGGCAACTCAAAAAAAACATTGAGGAACAATGTAGAACTAACCTGCTGTGTGCAACAAGCATGCCCAAGAAAGAGCCTTCGGCATTGCGCATACTCACAGAAAACTTCCCACAGGATCTGACAACTAGCTGGAAAATCTTAAAACTTGTAAGGAGAATAACAGAGGCAGAAAGAAGGAGGCTATTCTAAACCACTGAGTGTATACAGAGATGGTGGGTCATATGGAATCCTACAGGGACTAACAGAAAGAAGATTATCGAAGGTAAACACCTAATCTTCTATTTTGTTATGTCCGTTCTGGATTCCATACGCTAGGTGATGTAACAAAGCAATGGTAGCAGCTAGGGAGGGACAGAACAGCCTACCCTCAACACCGAGGTCCCAAAAGTGGCCTCAGAATGAGCCGCCACATCTACTCGGTAAAGCCAGGTAAAAAAATATGAAGAGAGGACCAAGTAGCTGATCTACAACATTTAATCTGGATGAATTGCGCGAGACTCCGCCCATAACAGAGCAACACTTCTAGTCGAATGGGCTTACGGAGAAACTGGCAGCTACTTGCCCCGGCCGATGTAAATTATGGAAATGGCCATTCAAATCCATCAAGCGATCGAAGACTTGGATGCCGTCTGTCCACAGCGAGGCACAACAGACATGACAAAAGGTGATCAGACAGCTGGAAATCATTAGTCCTCTCCAAATAGTGGAGCAAGTCTCTCCTGACATCCAACTTGTGCAAGATCTGATCTTTCTGCTCCGAACCTGTGGAATGAAACATAGGCAAACGAACTTCCTGGTTGATAAGGAAGGCTGATACCACCTTCGGTAGAAAGGAAGGAACAGTACGGAGGACAACTCCTGCGTCCGTAATATGGAGAAAGGGTTCCCAGCACAAAAGAGCCTGAAGCTCCAAAATAAGCCGTGCCAAGACAATGGCAACTAGAAAGACAATCTTGATCATTAGATCCAGAAGAAACATCCTTAAGTGGTTTGAATGAGGCTTCTCCAAGGCCCTGCAGAATGATGTTAAGATTCCATGAAGAGAAAAGATGATGCAAAGGATGCCACAAACGAAGCACTCCTCTCATAAACTTAGTCACATCTGGATGAGCAGTAAGTGAAGTAGCGCCTCTGTGTGCTCTAAAGCACAAAAGCATGCAACCTGAACTTTAAGGGAAGCCACTGCTAATCCCTTTTCTAGACCCGCTTAATGAATCTAATCTAATCTTTGGTTTATATAACGGGTCATCTCCCTGTGGAGCTCGACTCGGTTCACATATAATTAAGACTAGAGTGCATAGCAGAAAACATAGGAGAAGGAAAAACTAATTAAAAACTAAAGTACATAAGAAAAGCAGAAGAAAAATAACTATAATATTATCATTTTGTTGAGGCTGTAGTTAAACCATTTAAAAATTGCAAGAACAACAAAGTTTTCAGGAATTTACGAAATAATTGCAGCTGGCCTAAAAGCCTAATGGAGTCGGGAAGTTCATTCCAGATCTCTACAAACTTGAAAACAAAAGATCGACTGAGCTTCCCAGCAAATTTAATTCCCTTAAAGGAAGGGAAGGCTAGCTTATATCTTTGTGTGTTTCTCAAATGGCAAAGTCTAAGGGTATTCCAACATAAGGGGACAAAATGATCAAATATTCCATAGAGAATCTTGACGATTATGCATGCGCATTTAAACTGGATCCTAAAGCTGGGAGCCAGTGAAGCTTGATCAACAAAGGGGAAACATGATCACACTTTTGTTTCCCAAAAATGAGCTTAGCTACAGTATTCTGTATTAACTGAAATCATTTTAGACTGCTCTGTTTAATGCCCAGACAAACTGAGTTACAATAATCTGGCTGAGAAAGCACAGTGGATTGTACCAATACTGAGAAATGTTCTTGATCAGGGATCTCAAAGTCCCTCCTTGAAGGCCACAATCCAGTCGGGTTTTCAGGATTTCCCCAATGAATATGCATTGAAAGCAGTGCATGGAAATAGATCTCATGCGCAGGACTCGCTTGACCATATTTGTTCGATACTGGCGTTTGTTTGATATCTCTTATGCAGTTTGTCTTATACCTTAACCACCATGGACCCCTGAGGAAGGCGTGTTATCCGAAACATGGACCGTGTCGGGTCCCTTGGTTGGCTATAAGGTTGTATATGTTACTGCATTTTTATTAATAAACAACGCCTGCATCTTGTACATTATCTGCAGTTTGTTTGTTGTTTTCTGCTTGCTGTTTGTTCTACTGCAGACAACGTTGGATTTCTCCCTTTTTTTGTGCGTATTCATTGGGGAAATCCTGAAAACCCGACTTTGGGTTTTAAAAAGGGACTGGACGAGTTCCTGAAGGAAAAGGGGATCCAGGGATACAATTAGAGGGTTACTACAGTACAAAATGCTTTAGAGTAATAGATCACTATAGGTCATTGACCTGGGGGGCCGCTGCAGGAGCGGACTGCTGGGCATGATGGACCTATGGTCTGACTCGGCAGAGGCAATGCTTATGTGCTTAATTGTGGCCCTCAAGGAGGGACTTTGAGACCCCTGTTCTTGACGGAATAGTGATCTGACCTTCCTCAACATGCGCAGACTAAAAAAAAAACAACACACTTTTTTGTCAAGGAATTTATCTGCTCATGAAATATAAGTGATGAGTCCAAGATGACACCCAGGACTCTAGATGAAAAATCTATATGTAATACGATACTTGTTTTTAATGTAACAGAGGAAGGGAGGTTTTCTAATTTTGGCCAAATCCAAAGCAATTTGGTTTTGGCAACGTTCAGTTTCATTTGAATACACAAAGCCCACAGCTGAAGTTTAGAAATGCAGCAGTCTATACTAGGGACCAGGTTGTTAAGATCAGGATCAACTTCTAATAAAATGAAAACATCGTCTGCATAGGTATATATAGGACGACTGAAATGGGAGTCCTCTCAGGCTCCATCTGGTCCTTAGCAAACCAGTTGGAAAGCCTTTCAGGTTTTGGTATAAGAAGCCATAGTAGAGGGTTTCTTTGATTCCAAGAGGGTTGAGATAACTACATCCGAATAACTGCGCTTTATAAAGACCATGGGTTCTCCATAGGTACTGGCCTCTGACTGAGAAGGTAGCGATTAATAGGGAACTGGAGTTTCTCGTCCCACTGAAGACAGATGAGATCTGCATACCATGGGCGACTAGGCCAGTCCATAGCTACTAGAATCACAAGGCTGGGATGCATTTCTATCCGGCGGTTGACCCTTCCGACCAGATGCCATGGAGGGAACACATACAGGAGTTTGTGAGCCGGCCAGGGCTGAACTAAGGCGTCCAGCCCTAGGCTTCTGCACTGTGTTCATCAACTGAAAACGCGCCTGGCCTTTGAGTTCTCTGCTGAAGCCATCAAGTCCATCTGGGGCTGACCCCAGCGCTGTATGATCAGATGGAATGCCTTATGTGAGAGGGATCATTCTACCAGGTTCAGGACCTGTAAGCTGAGAAAGTCTGCCTGAACATTGTCGACTCCGTCCACATGGGCTGCCGAGAGAGATAGAAGATGTGCTTCCGCCCAGCAAAATAGCATGCAAGCCTCCTGGTCCAAGGAAGCTTCTTGTGCCCCCTTGACAATTTATGTACACCACTGCCAAGGTATTGTCGAAGAATATTCCAGAGACTGGAAGGGCGTCAGGGTGGCTCTTCCTGAAGTTGACAATCCAAACCAATGCCTGTAGCAGAGACACCACCATCTCCACTGCTCTTTCGCACTCCTGACAAGACGGAGCCTGGATTAACCAATTGTCCAAGCAAAGATGGACCTGGACTCCCTGCCGTCAGAGAAAAGCCGCCTCAACTATCATTACCTTAGTGAAAGTATGGGGTGCCTTCACGAGGCCAAAGGGCAGAGCTGCAAACTGGAAATGCTGTTGCAGAACATAAAAACACAGAAACCTGTGATGCTCCGGGTAGATTGGAATATCGAGGTATGCTTCTGTGAGATCCAAGGACGCCAGAAACTCTACTGGAGAAACAACATCTATGATTGTGTGTGCTCATAGTAACATAGTAACATAGTAGATGACGGCAGATAAAGACCCGAATGGGCCATCCAGTCTGCCCAACCTGATTCAATTTTTTTATTTTTTCTTCTTAGCTATTTCTGGGCTTTACCCTGTTCTGTGCTTGGGTTCCAACTGCCGAAATCTCTGTTAAGACTTACTCCAGCCCATCTACACCCTCCCAGCCATTGAAGCCCTCCACAGCCCATCCTCCACCAAACGGCCATATACAGACATAGACCGTGCAAGTCTGCCAGGTACTGGCCTTAGTTCAATATTTAATATTATTTTCTGATTCTAAATCCTCTGTGTTCATCCCACGCTTCTTTGAACTCAGTCACGGTTTTACTCTCCACCACCTCTCTCGGGAGCGCATTCCAGACATCCACTACCCTCTCCGTAAAGTAGAATTTCCTAACATTGCCCCTGAATCTACCACCCCTCAACCTCAAATTATGTCCTCTGGTTTTATCATTTTACTTTCTCTGGAAAAGATTTTGTTCTACGTTAATACCCTTCAAGTATTTGAACGTCTGAATCATATCTCCCCTGTCTCTCCTTTCCTCTAGGGTATACATATTCAGGGCTTCCAGTCTCTCCTCATACGTCTTCTGGCGCAAGCCTCCTATCATTTTTGTCGCCCTCCTCTGGACCGCCTCAAGTCTTCTTACGTCCTTCGCCAGATACGGTCTCCAAAACTGAACACAATACTCCAAGTGGGGCCTTACCAATGACTTGAATAGGGGCATCAACACCTTCTTCCTTCTACTGACTACGCCTCTCTTTATACAGCCCAGCATCCTTCTGACAGCAGCCACTGCCTTGTCACACTGTTTTTTCACCTTTAGATCTTCGGACACTATCACCCCAAGGTCCCTCTCCCCGTCCGTGCATATCAGCTTCTCTCCTCCCAGCATATACGGTTCCTTCCTATTATTAATCCCCAAATGCATTACTCTGCATTTCTTTGCATTGAATTTTAGCTGCCAGGCATTAGACCATTCCTCTAACTTTTGCAGATCCTTTTTCATATTTTCCACTTCCTCTACGGTGTCTACTCTGTTACAAATCTTGGCATCATCTGCAAAAAGGCACACTTTTCCTTCTAACCCTTCAGGATTGGCCCCAGCACCGAACCCTGAGGGACTCCACTACTCACCTTTCCTTCCTTCGAGCGACTTCCATTAACCACCACCCTCTGGCGTCTGTCCGACAGCCAGTTTCTGACCCAGTTCACCACTTTGGGTCCTAACTTCAGCCCTTCAAGTTTGTTCAACAGCCTCCTATGAGGAACTATATGAAAGGTTTTGCTGAAATCCAAGTAAATTACATCTAGCGTATGTCCTCGATCCAGCTCTCTGGTCACCCAATCAAAAAATTCAATCAGCTTCGTTTGGCACGATTTACCTTTTGTAAAGCCATGTTGCCTCGGATCCTGTAACCCATTAGATTCAAGGAAGTACACTATCCTTTCTTTCAGCCACACTTCCATTATTTTTCCAACAACTGAAGAGAGGCTCACCGGCCTGTAGTTTCCTGCTTCATCCCTGTGACTACTTTTATGAATAGGGACCACATCCGCTCTCCTCCAATCCCCAGAAATCACTCCCGTCTCCAGAGATTTGTTGAACAAGTCTTTAATAGGACTCGCCAGAACCTCTCTGAGCTCCCTTAGTATCCTGGGATGGATCCCGTCTGGTCCCATCGCTTTGTCCACCTTCAGTTTTTCAAGTTGCTCATAAACACCCTCCTCCGTGAACGGCGCAGAATCTACTCCATTTTCTCGTGTAACTTTGCAAGACAATTTCGGTCCTTCTCCAAGATTTTCTTCTGTGAACACAGAACAGAAGTATTTGTTTAGCACATTTGCTTTCTCCTCATCACTCTCCACATATTGGTTCCCAGCATCTTTTAGCCTAGCAATTCCATTTTTCATCTTCTTCCTTTCACTAATATATCTGAAAAAATTTTTGTCTCCCTGTTTTACATTTTTAGCCATTTGTTCTTCAGCCTGTGCTTTCGCCAAACATATCTCTCTCTTGGCTTCTTTCAGTTTCACCCTGTAGTCCTTTCTGCTCTCCTCTTCTTGGGTTTTTTTATATTTCACGAACACCAACTCTTTCGCCTTTATTTTCTCAGTCACTAGGTTGGAGAACCATATCGGCTTCCTTTTTCTCTTGCTTTTATTGATTTTCTTCACATAAAGGTCCGTAGCCATTTTTATCGCTCCTTTCAGGTTAGACCACTGTCTGTCTACTTCTCTTATGTCCTCCCATCCTAACAGCTCTTTCTTCAGGTACTCTCCCATTGCATTAAAGTCCGTACGTTTGAAATCTAGGACTTTAAGTATCGTGCGGCCGCTCTCCACTTTAGCCGTTATATCAAACCAAACCGTTTGATGATCGCCACTTCCCAGGTGAACACCCGCTCAACCATTAGAGATACTCTCTCCATTTGTGAGGACCAGATCCAATATCGCTTTTTCTCTTGTGGGTTCCATCACCATTTGTCTGAGCAGAGCCTCTTGAAAGGCATCCACAATCTCCCTACTTCTTTCCGATTCCGCAAACGGTACATTCCAGTCCGCATCCGGCAGGTTGAAATCTTCCAACAGCAGAACCTCCTCTTTCCTTCCAAACTTTTGGATCCTTATCAATTTGCTGTGATTGAGTCAGAGGTCTGTAGACTACACCCACATAGATAGTAGTTCCATCTTCTCTTTTCAGAGCAATCCATATCGCTTCTTCCTCTCCCCAGGTTCCATGCATTTCGGTTGCTTGGATATTGATCTTTACATAGAGAGCTACTCCTCCACCTTTTTGACCATGCTCTTTCCATGACTGTGTGTGCTGTTTCCAATGAGGAATCCGCAAGAAGCAGTTGACCGACTTTAGATCCAGAACGGGCCTCCGATTCTCCGAGCCTTTCTTTGGCACGATGAAGTATAAGAAGTATCTGCTTAAGTCAGGGGTTATCTGGAAATGGTTCTATCGCACTGATGTCTAAGAAACATTGCAGAGTAGCGCATACTCTGGACCCTTTTTCCAGTCGACCTGCTAGAGAGTCCAGAAAAAATCAAGAGGCAGGCAAAAGCAGTCTACTTTGTCCCCTCCCGAATGATATCCAGCACCCACTGATCTGAGGAAACTCCTGATAAAGGAGGACAAAGCAATCGCCGACAAACTGAACACATTTTTTGCATCTGTATTTACCGAAGAGGATATACACAGCATACCAGAACCCATAAGGCTATATGCTGGAAATGAAGACAGGAAACTGACAAGGTTGATGGTCAGTCTAGACGAGGTATGCAGGCAGATTGATAGGCTTAAGAGCAATAAATGCACGGGACCGGATGGCATCCATCCGAAGGTCATCAAGGAACTGAAAGGGACCATAGCTGAACTGCTTCAACTATTAGCCAATCTGTCGATCAAATCGGGAAAGATTCCGGCAGACTGGAAGGTGGCGAATGTTACGCCGATCTTCAAAAAAGATTCGAAGGGAGATCCGGAAAACTACAGACCAGTGAGTCTGACCTCGGTACCGGGAAAGATGGTAGAGGCGCTGATAAAGGACCGCATCATTGATCACCTTGACGGACATGGTCTGAGGACCATCCAGCACGGTTTCAGCAAAGGCAGATCTTGTTTGACGAACTTGCTGCACTTCTTCGAGGGAGTAAACAGGCAGATAGACACGGGCGACATGGTCAACACTGTATATCTGGATTTTCAGAAGGCGTTCGATAAGGTTCTGCATGAACGACTACTTCGGAAAATTGTGAGCCATGAAATCGAGGGTGAAATACTCGTGGATTAAAAACTGGCTGGAGGATAGGAAATAGAGAGTGGGGGTAAATAGACAATACTCGGCTGGAAGAGAGTCACCAGTGGGGTGAAGCAGGGCTCGGTGCTTGGACCCGTGCTCTTCAATATCTTTATAAATGATCTGGACATTGGTACGACGAGTGAGGTGATTAAATTTGCGGACGATACGAAGTTATTCAGAGTAGTGAAGACACAGGGGGATTGCGAAGATCTGCAATGTGACATAATCAAGCTTGAGAAATGGGCATCGACATGGCAAATGAGGTTTACCGTGGATAAGTGTAAAGTGATGCATGTCGGTAACAAAAATCTCATGCACGAATACAGGATGTCCGGGGCGGTGCTTGGTGAGACCTCCCAAGAAAGAGACTTGGGAGTTCTGATCGACAAGTTGATGAAGCCGTCTGTGCAATGTGCAGCGAGGCGAAAAGGGCAAACAGAATGTTAAGAATGATTAAGAAGGGGATCGCGAACAGATCGGAGAAGGTTATCATGCTTCTGTACTGGGCCATGGTGCGCCCTCACCTGGAGTACTGCATCCAGCACTGGTCGCCATACATGAAGAAGGACACGGTACTACTCAAAAGGGTCCAGAGAAGAGCGACTAAAATGGTTACGGAGGAGTTGCTGTACAGTGAGATTGGAGAAACTGGGCCTCTTCTTCCTTGAAAATAGGAGACTGAGGGGGGATATGATCGAAACATTCAAAATACTTAAGGGAATAGACTTAGCAGATAAAGACAGATTGTTCATCCTCTCCAAGATAGGGAGAACGAGAGGGCACTCTAAAGTTGAAAGGGGATAGATTCCATACAAATGTAAGGAAGTTCTTCTTCACCCAGAGAGTAGTAGAAAACTGGAATGCTCTTCCAGAGTCTGTTATAGGGGAAAACACCTTCCAGGGATTCAAGACAATGTTGGACAAGTTCCTGCTAAACTGGAACATAAGCAGGTGAGGCTTGACTCATTTAGAGCACTGGTCTTTGACCTAGAGGCCACCGCGTGAGCGGCCTGCTGGGCACAAAGGACCACCGATCTGTTCTTATATAATCCAATTTGAGCTATTTCAGAACATCAGCAATAAAAAGGTGGACAGAACTGTTCTTAAAGAGTCTGCGGATAGAAGGGTCATCACACAAATCCAGACTTTCGGAGCAGCCAAGGTGACTAGTTCTGGCAAGGGTATCAGCCATATCCAATATAAAAGGAGTGTCACGAGAATAAAGAGGTATAATATATCTGAATGGCAACTACTGCAATCGAGGTCTACCACAGCCGGATGAGAAGGCTCCCGAACAGGAATCTCTGCCACTTGCTGAGAAAGACCCGATGCACCCGCCGGCTGCATCAAATGAGTGGGGTCTGAAGAATACGCTTTCCAGAGGAGCCGAATAAAGTCCGGTGAAAAGTCACACACCGCAACCATGGCAGGGCTCTGTTGAAGCAAACACACCATGTCAAAAAGAGTCCTGACTCGGAATGCAGGCGTTTTGCACCAGATTCCAAAATGGCCCCGGGCGATATTTTTTCCTGGACCCAGGCCTGATCCCCAGCCCTAGAGTACCAGAAGGAGGCAAAGTCCGAAGCTCCCTTCCCCTCCCCCAGTGTGCTACAGCATGCGGTACAGTCACTGATACAGAGCAAATCCGACACAATCAATGCACACATTCGACAGATTAGGGGCTGGGGAGTCCATCCCAAACGATTTCTTTCATCAAATAGAGAGGTTTTGAGGCAGAAATAAAAGTTAGAAAAAAAGATTGTTTTAAAATCCAAGAAGGCTACCGCCAGCGAATTTGCACCAAAAACAAACAAAAATCCGAAAATAAAAAAATTGCGATTTGACATCTGGGTAGGTGGGGGACCTGAACCCTACCCTCAGAAATTGTGAAAAATATTTTAAAACCGTTTAAAAAAAACCATTTTCAAAGTTCCCATAAGAAATAATGGAGGATTACTCACAGTCACTGAAGTGCCTTGCCTGTCAGCATTTTCACACAGCGGCTGAATGGAAAAAAGGATTTTCTGCCTCAGAATAGCTCAAAATGGACCAGACTTGAGGATCTTCGGACTGCCAGTTGGCCAGACACAGACTGTGACCTCCACCCCCACAGATCCTCGCCATGCGATTTGGGGCAGGAAATGCAGCCTATACCCTGAAGCCCGGGGGTTTTTATCACTTCTCACGCATACAGCCTGCGCTTAAAACCCGTGACAAGGTCAGTGGGCAAGAAAACTCCCAAGGGAATGGACCCCGTCTAAAAAGGGTGGCACACACAGTAGGTTGGCTCCACAGATCCATCAAAGTTTCTCTGTGAAGCAGCAGTCCGGCTCCACAAGACTGCGTCCTTTCCTCTGACAGGGAACCACTGGAAAGGAGTCTCAATGCACTGAAGCCACCAAAAATAATGAACTTTAAGCAAAAAATCAAGAAAATAAATCAGATCAATTCAAAAGAGTTCTGCATGGATTGCTTTCAGAAACTGAAACTGGATATGATTCTAGCTTTCAGTCTAAGAGGGAGGAGCATGTGCTCAGAAAAGTGTTGGATTTCTGCAACTCACAGACTGCAGGTTGGGATTCAACACCTAAGTTTCCAAGTTTATTTTACATCTGATATACTGTCTATCAAAAATTAGCTAAACAGTTTACAATAAGTAATGTATAAAAGCGTATATTAAAAATAAAATAATCATAAACTATGACAATTAAAATTCACTACAAGGAAGGGTATAGAACTAACCAGACAGGAAGGAAAGGACATACATTGAGATAAAAATAAATGTAAAAGGTGGATGGGGTGGTACAAGAGGGAGGGGATCACTTCTAAGGAAGCATTTTGTTGAGCTGTGCTACAGGAAGTCCTTGAATGGAGAGAAGGGGAGCTCAGGTATTGAAGGCGTCTTTAAAGAGGAAAGTTTTGATTTTGGATCAGAATTTTTCTTGGGAATCCGGAAGGGACATAACAGAAAGTACAGATACTTACCATTAACGGGTGTTATCCAGGGACAGCAGGTTATTTTAAGACTTTCAGGAAGTTTGCGATAGTCTGCATCGCGCATGTGAGAGTGCCTTCCTGCCCGACGTAGGCGCACAGTCCCTCAGTTCAGTAAGCCAGCTAAGAACCCAACCTAAGGAGGGTTGTGAGAATCTGCCTGCTGTCCCTGGATAACACCCGTTACGGTAAGTAACTGTGCTTTAACCCAGGACAAGCAGGCAGCATGATCTCACATGTGGGTGACCTCCAAGCTAACCAGAATGGGATGGTGGGAAAGTTGGCCTTTAGGAAAATAAATGTTGCAATACTGACTGGCCGAAGTGCCCATCTGGTCTGGAGAAAGACTCCAGACAGTAATGTGAGGTGAATGCATGAACCGAGGACCAGGTGGCAACTTTACAGATTTCCTCAATAGGTGTAGATCTAAGGAAAGCTACTAAAGCTGCCATAGCTCTAATGATATACAGGAAGCCAACTAGTTGGAAATCGTTCTCTTGGAAATAGGATGCCCCAACTTGTTAGGATCATAGGAGACGAAACGTTGTGGGGAAGATCTGTGCAACTTTGTTCTGTCGAGTTAGTAGGCCAAAGCTCGCTTATAATCCAGGGTATGAAGATCCGCTTCACTGGAGTGAGAGTGAGGCTTGGGAAAAAATACTGGAAGCACAATCGATTGATTCAGATGGAATTCCATGACAACTTTTGGTAGAAACTTTGGATGGGTGCGCAGAACCACTTTGTCATGGTGGAACACTGCGAAATGTGGATCTGCCACCAATGCTTGAAGTTCACTGACTCTCCTTGCAGAAGTGAGTGAAATGAGAAAAACAACTTTCCAGGTCAGTTACTTGAGATGAGCCATCAACATTGGTTCAAATGGAAGCTTGATCAATCTGGAAAGAACAACATTAAGGTCCCAGAGTACTGGAGGAGGTTTGAAAGGTGGTTTCACATTGTAAAGTTCTTTCATGAACCTGGAGACCAGAGGATGAGCAGTAAGAGGTTTACCTTCCACTGGTTGGTGAAAAGAAGTAATGCTGAGATGGTCTCTGATAGATGTAGACTTGAGGCAAACAACAAGGAAATCCAACGGTGTTTGCAATTCAAGAACAGCAAGCAAAATACAAAAGAGAAAACTGCAGACAGTATGTACAAAATGCAGACTGTGTTTATTAAACCAAATATAAAATCGGTAACTATTGTCACCCTTTGTTTTACAAATCCTGGGACCCGACATGGTCCATGTTTCAGAGAACACGCCTTCTTCAGGGGTCCATGAGTTGTAAGGGTTAAAACAAACCGCAATATAAATTGGTAATAAGCAAAGCGCCTGTGTTAAAGCAATCAATGAGATCAAACTGTACACCGCAAAAGCGAGATGCTGGAGCAAAAACTCTGCAGATGTAGACTTGAGGCCAGAATCAGATAAGTGAAGAAGATAATCCAGCACCAGTGAAACTGAAATGGATTGTGGGTCATAGTGATGGAGAAGACACCAGGAAGAGAAACAGGTCCACTTCTGCTGATAACATTGATGAGTGGCTGGTTTCCTCAGAGACTTCCAAAATAAGTCTCACTGGCTGAGAAAGACGAAGATCAGCAGTACTCAGCAAAAGAGATATCAAGCTGTCAGGTGTATATACTTGTTGCAGGCAGAATACTGCTTCGCTAGATGTTTTAGGTGGCAGGAAAAATAAAAGTTATAGATGACCATCCTGTTGGCCAACATAGAATTCTGATAAAGCCTTCTCCTGAAATTGTCCATGGTATGGTCCTCACGACCAAGAGGGACAGATGCATAGACATTAGCATATATAGATTTTTTCAAAGTAGACTCTACCAGAAGCGATTGGTGAGGGAGTTGAGGTTGTTGAACTCTGGCAGAGAGATGATCTTGCACAGGGACTCTAGTTTATGAGGTGCCACCGGCACCGAAAGTGGAAACTCCAGATTCCTAAAGAAGGTCTCCCTCAGAATCCCATACATAGGGAGCTTGAGCAACTCCTTAGGAGGCTGGTTGTAATCAAGAGTGTCCAGATACTCTTTGCTATATTTGGAATCAGCCTATAACGGTATCGCGAGCTTTCTGAAAATCTAAAAGTGGCAATGTTATCCATTTGGGAACAAATGACCTGGCCAACAACTCCACAGTTGCAGCACAGAAAGCTTTTCGGGAGCTTGGTGAAGGCTTGAAACCTTTTTGTAAAGACTGTAGCTTTTTCTGAAGGACTGCCTGCATATGGAAAGCTTGAGTAAAAAACACAGAGGACTTTAATAGATGACTCAAAGCCTGGTGTCATCAAGGAGGCTTTAGGTACATAGGAGGAAGGGGAAATATATGGAAGGACAAGAAGCTATATTACACTGATGGGCTACATATTACTACAGCAGGAAAAAGAATCCTTGCAGAGAAATTTAGACAATATGTTTCTAGGCATTTAAACTAGAAGGTGGGGGTGGTGTATGTATGAAGGACAATTATAGAAACCACCCCTAGCAAATGACAAGATGTGATGATAGTAAAGATTGCAACGTAAACAATATCAGCAACTCACTTCTTAGCATTGCAAAGTGAAATATAACAAAAAACTATATGAAAAAGGAGATTACCACTGAAAAATAGCTGGAAAGTGATGACCACAAATGCTCACAGTCTAAGCAACAAAGTTCATGATCTGTAAGCCCTGATGTTAGAGGCAGATCTGGATATTGTCAATATCACAGAGGCATGGTTCAGTGAACCCCATGGATATGATGCAAACATACCAGGATATAATCATTTTAGGAAGGACAGAGATGGTCAAAAAGGTGGAGGAGTAGCTCTCAATGTAAATATCGCTATCCAAGCAACTGAAATGCAAGGGACCTGGGGAGAGGAAGAAGTGATATGGATCGCTCTGAAAAGAGAAGATGGAACTTCTATCTATGTGGATGTAGTCTACAGACCTCTGACTCAAACGCAGCAAATTGATAAGGATCTGATTGTGGATATCCAAAAGTTTGGAAGGAAAGAGAAGATGCTGCTGTTGGGAGATTTCAACTAGCTGGATGCAGACTGAAATGTTCCATCTGCGGAATCGGAAAGAAGTAGGGAGATTGTGGATGCCTTTCAAGAGGCTCTACTCCGACAAATGGTGATGGAACCCACAAGGGAAAAAGTGATATGGGATCTGGTCCTCACAAATGGAGAGAGTATCTCTAATGTTCGATTGGGTGTTCACCTGGGAAGTAGCGATCATCAAACGGTTTTGTTTGATATAACGGCTAAAGTGGAGAGCGGCCGCACGATACTTAAAGTCCTAGATTTCAAACGTACGGACTTTAATGCAATGGGAGAGTACCTGAAGAAAGAGCTGTTAGGATGGGAGGACATAAGAGAAGTGGAAAGACAGTGGTCTAAGCTGAAAGGAGCGATAAAAATGGCTACGGACCTTTATGTGAAGAAAATCAATAAAAACAAGAGAAAAAGGAAGCCGATATGGTTCTCCAAACTAGTGGCTGAGAAAATAAAGGCGAAAGAGTTGGCGTTCCTGAAATATAAAAACCCCCAAGAAGAGGAGTGCAGAAAGGACTACCAGGTGAAACGGAAAAGAGAGAACACACACCAACAAGGGGAACTCACACAAGCAGAAGGCAGAGGTGGAGGGTTAAGAAAAGGCAAACTCAAGCAAAAGGTTCTGACAGGCAGCGAGGGCTAGGAAGATCAGGACAGCGCGCACGCACAAGCAGAAGGAAGCAGAGGACGAAGAAGATCAGGAAGAGCCAGGACCAGGAGTGAGAGCGCAAGCTAAGAGTATACGAACTTCGAGAAGACAGACAAGTATGGAAGCTGCAGGAGCCCAGGGATTGAGCTTCCCAGTGTTCTGCACGGACTGCCACATGTACGACTACCTCCCCTCAGGGAGACAGTCGTATGTATGCGTTCGATGTCAGGAACTGAAGAGCTTGAAGAGTGAGGTTAGTCACCTGAAGCACAGGATCCAGGAACTAGAGGGATTCTACATCTCAGAAGACCCATTCCTGACAGCCGATTACCCCACGAGAGAGAGGCACATCGAGGAACAGGTCAGGGAACTTGAGAAGTTCATCGAGGATGCCTACAAGAGAGCAGAAGAGAAAGAACACGAGCAGCACATGTACAAGGAGGATGCGCTGAGAGGAGGGCACAAGATATCCGACAACAAGGAAGAAGGATCCCATGGAGGGTACTCGCAGGAGGAAGAAGCAGGATCCTACCAGACCCTGGAGGGAGAAGAAATGAGAACCACCAAGGACACTGATCTGCGACCACAGCGGAAAAGGAAAGAAGGGAAAACTGCAATCCTGGTGGGAGACTCGATCTTTAGACAGGTGGACAGTCACATAGCAGGAGGGAGAGAGGATCGGCTAGTGACCTGTCTCCCAGGAGCAAGAACCAAGGACATCATCGACAGAATTGAGCAGAGGCGGCAGTGATAGTCCATGTCGGGACAAATGATGTCGCCAGAAGAGACTACAGCAGGAAGGCACTCACCGAACAGTACATGATCTTGGGAAGGAAGCTGAAGATGAGGATACAGAGGATAGCGTTCTCGGAGATCCTACCAGTACCGAGGGCTGATGTGAAGAGGCAGACGGAACTACAATCAATCAATGCATGGCTGAGGAGATGGTGTGAAGAAGAGGGTTTTCATTTCGTGAGGAACTGGACAACGTTCTGGGGCAAGAACAAGCTCTACAGGAGAGATGGACTACATTTGAGCACGGCGGGAACTAGAATGCTAGCCAACAATGTCAAGAGAGGAATAGAGCAAACTTTAAACTGAGAGGAAGGGGAAAGCTGACAGTCAACCAGGTGTTGATGATTCGGAAGACAGTATCCCAAAAGGATACTGAGTGGGGAAAGTGCAGGGAAGACACCAACAACGTCCAACAGGCAACAAAATACTGGCGGAGCCAGACAAATCAGGAAAGGGATAGGAGGAATCTACTACATGGGGAAGTCAATAAGGGGCAAGAGGAAGAAAATGAACGTAAAAAAGAAACATACCACACCACCCAGGAGGAAGACAAGGGAGACAAAAAGCAAAAGTCTGCAGAACAAGAAGGGGACCGAAAGAATAATGAATCAAAAGGGAAACCAACAAGAAAGCAAAACTATCGAGACTTAAAATGTATGTACGCTAATGCAAGAAGGCTGGCGAACAAAATGGGGGAACTAGAAATCAGGGCCAAAGATGAGAATCTAGACATCATAGCAATCACGGAAACATGGTGGAACGAAGACAACAAATGGGACACAGCACTACTAGGGTACAAGCTCTACCGAAGAGACAGGACACATCAGAAAGGAGGAGGAATAGCACTTTACGTAACTGATAAAATTCAATCGACCGGAGTGGACGCACCAACAACTAATGGCCATCTGGAATCAATATGGGTTAAAATACCAGGAAGAAAGGGAACTGAGATAAAGATGGGGCTGTACTACTGCCCACCCGGGCAAACAGAAGCAATAGATGAAGAACTGAGAGCCGAGTTGAGGCGAGAATGTAAAAACGCAAACACCATAGTGATGGGAGATTTCAACTACCCAGGGATAGACTGGAGCCTTGGAGTTTCCAATTGTTCAAAGGAATTAGAGTTCCTAGAGGCTGTAGGGGACTGCTACTTGGAACAGCTCGTCATGGAACCAACGAGAGGGACAGCTATTCTGGATTTAATCCTCAACGGGCTGAGAGGACCTGCCCAAAAAGTGGAAGTAGCGGGACCTTTGGGGAACAGTGACCACAACACGATTCAATTCAAAGTGGAACTAAGTATGCCAAAGGGGAGGAGAACCACTGTAACAACGTTCAACTTCAGGAAAGGGAACTATGATGCCATGAGACGCATGGTAAAAAGAAAACTCAAGAACAGCTCCAGAAAGGCACAGACGGTGGACCAAGCCTGGACCTTATTCAAGGACACGGTGAACGAGGCGCAAAACCGGTATATACCCAGATTTAGAAAAGGGGGCAGAAAGGGTCATGCAAAAGACCCAGCTTGGTTAACAAAAGAAGTTAAGAAGGTGGTAGGAGATAAGAAAAAATCTTTCAGGACATGGAAAAAGGATAAAACTGAGGAAAATTGGAAAGAGCACAGGAAGCACCAAAAAGAATGTCACCGTGTGGTCAGAACAGCAAAGAAAGAGTATGAAGAGAGACTTGCAAAGGAGGCACGGAACTTTAAAACTTTTTTTCGATATGTGAAATGGAAACAGCCGGCGAGGGAGGAGGTGGGACCCCTAGATGAGGGAGATAGGAAAGGAGTGGTAAAGGAGGAGAAGGAAGTGGCAGACAGATTAAACACATTCTTCTCGTCAGTCTTCACGAAAGAGGACACATCCAAGGTTCTGGAACCAGAAATATTCTTCAATGGGGACCAAGAGGAAAAATTATCCTGCATGGAGGTAAGCCTCGAAGACGTACTCAAACAGATAGATGGGCTAAAAACTGACAAATCTCCGGGCCCGGACGGAATTCACCCAAGAATACTAAAAGAACTTAGAGACGAAATAGCGGAGTTATTGCAGCAGATTTGCAACCTATCCCTGAAAACAGGGGTAATACCAGAAGACTGGAGGATAGTGAATGTTACACCTATCTTCAAGAAGGGATCCAGAGGCGACCCGGGGAATTATAGACCGGTCAGCTTAACCTCAGTTCCGGGAAAGATGGCCGAATCATTAATCAAGGACAGTATCAGTGAGCACATAGAAAAAAATAAGTTGATGAGAACAAGCCAGCATGGTTTCTGTACTGGAAGATCTTGCCAAACAAACCTACTGCACTTCTTCGAGGGGATAAGCGAACATTTGGACAAAGGTGACCCCATAGACATAGTATACCTGGACTTCCAGAAAGCCTTCAACAAGGTACCTCATTAGCACCTTCTAAAAAAACTGTGGAACCACGGGGTGGAAGGAGAAATACACAGATGGATCAGAAACTGGCTAGCAAACAGGAAACAGAGGGTAGGAATAAAGGGACACTATTCTGACTGGAAAGGGGTCACAAGTGGCGTCCCACAAGGGTCAGTGCTGGGACCACTGCTATTCAATATATTTATTAATGACTTGGAAACAGGGACAAAGTGTGAAGTTGTAAAATTTGCGGATGACACAAAACTCTCCGGTATGGTTAGATCTGTTGAGGAATGTAAAGAACTCCAAAGGGACCTGAACAAACTGACTGAGTGGACAAATAAATGGCAGATGAGCTTCAATGTAGAGAAATGTAAATTTATGCACATAGGAAAAGGGAACCCGATGTATAATTACACAATGGGGGGGGGGGTGACTTTGGGAAAGGCAACCTAGAAAAGGACTTGGGGATTTTGGTGGATAGAACAATGAAACCGGCAGCACAATGTGCAGCGGCCTCAAAAAAGGCGAACAGAATGTTGGGCATTATCAAAAAAGGTATCACTACCAGAACCAAGGCAGTTATCCTCCCGCTGTACAGGGCGATGGTGCGACCGCATCTGGAATACTGCATCCAGTACTGGTTGCCATACCTAAAGAAAGATATGGCGATACTCGAGAGGGTCCAGAGAAGAGCAACAAAAATGATAAAGGGCATGGAAAACCTCTCATATGCTGAGAGGCTGGAGAAGCTGGGGCTCTTTTCTCTGGAAAAGCGGAGACTTAGAGGGGATATGATAGAAACTTATAAAATCATGAAGGGTATGGTGAAGGAAGAGAGAGACAGATTCTTCAGACTGGCAGGGGCAACAAAAACTAGAGGGCACTCAAAAAAATTGAGGGGAGATAGATTTAGAACAAATGCTAGGAAGTTCTTCTTCACCCAGAGGGTGGTGGACACCTGGAATGCGCTTCCAGAGGAGGTGGTTGAGCAGAGTACGATTTTGGGTTTCAAAAAGGGATTGGACGAGTTCCTGAAGGGAAAGGGGATCCAGGGGTATAATTAGAGGGTTAATATACAATACAAAACGCCCTTAAATAATAGATCACTACAGGTCCTTGACCTTGGGGGCCGCCGGGGGAGCTGACTGCTGGGCGTGATGGACCTATGGTCTGACTCGGCAGAGGCAATGCTTATGTTCTTATGTTCTTAAAGAAGCCAAGAGAGACAAACGTCAGGTGAAAGCACAAGTGGAAGAACAAATGGTTAAAAATGTAAAAAAGGGAGACAAAAAATTTTTCAGATATATTAGTTAAAGGAGGAAGTTGAAAAATGGAATTGGTAAACTAATAGATGCTGGGAACCGATATGTGGAGAGTGATGAGGAAAAAGCAAACATGCTAAACAAATACTTCTGTTCTGTGTTCATGAGAGAAAATCCTGGAGAAGGATCGAGATTGTCTGGCAAAGTAACACAACAAAATGGAGTAGATTCTGCGCTGTTCACGGAAGAAAGTGTTTATGAACAACTTGAAAAACTGAAGGTGGACAAAGTGAAGGGACCGGATGGGATCCATCCCAGGATACTGAGAGCACTCAGAGAGGTTCTGGCGGGTCCTATTAAAGGCTTATTCAACAAATCTCTGGAGACGGGAGTGGTTTCCGGGGATTGGGGGAGAGTAGATTTAGTCCCTATTAACAGAAGTGGTCACAGAGATGAAGTGGGAAACTACAGGCCAGTGAGCCTCACTTCGGTTGTTGGAAAAATAAAGGAAGTATTGCTGAAAGAAAGGAAAGTGAACTTCCTAGAATCTAATGGGTTACAGGATCCAAGGCAACTTGGCTTTAGAAAAGGTATATCGTGCCAAATGAACCCGATTGAATTTTTTTGATTGGGTGACCAAAGAACTGGATCGAGGACATATGCTAGATGTAATTTACTTAGATTTCAGCAAAGCCTTTGATATGGTTCCTCATTGGAGGCTCTTGAACAAACTTGAAGGGCTGAAGTTAGGACCCAAAGTGGTGAACTGGGTTAGAAACTGACTGTCGGACAAACGCCAGAGGGTGGTGGTTAATGGAATTCGATTGGAGGAAGAAAAGGTGACTAGTGGAGTCCCTTGGGGTTTGGTGCTGGGTCCGATCTTGTTCAATATGTTTGTGAGTGACATTGATGAAGGGTTAGAAAGAAAAGTTTGCCTTTTTGCAGATGATACCAAGATTTGTAACAGAGTTAGACACCGAAGAGGGAGTGGAAAATATGAAAAAGGATCTGCAAAAGTTAGAGGAATGGTCTAATATCTGGCCACTAAAATTCAATGCAAAGAAATGCAGAATAATGCATTTGGGGATTAATAACCGGAAGGAACCGTATATGCTGGGAGGTGAAATGCTGATATGCACAGATGGGGAGAGGGACCTTGGCGTGATAGTGTCTGAAGATCTAAAGGCAAAAAAACAGTGTGACAAGGCAGTGGCTGCTGCCAGAAGGATGCTGGGCTGTATAAACAGAGGCGTAGCCAGTAGAAGGAAGAAGGTGTTGATGCCCCTGTACAGGTCATTGGTGAGGCCCCACTTGGAGGATTGTGTTCAGTTTTGGAGATCGTATCTGGCGAAGGACGTAAGAAGACTTGAAGCGGTCCAGAGGAGGGCGACAAAAATGATACGAGGTTTGCGCCAGAAGACGTATGAGGAGAGACTGGAAGCCCTGAATATGTATACCCTAGAAGAAAGGAGGGACAGGGGAAATATGATTCAGACGTTCAAATACTTGAAAGGTATTAACGTAAAACAAAATCTTTTCCAGAGAAAGGAAAATGGTAAAACCAGAGGACATAATTTGAGGTTGAGTGGTGGTAGATTCAAGAGCAATGTTAGGAAATTCTACTTTATGGAGAGGGTGGTGGATTTTGGAATGCGCTCCCAAGAGAGGTGGTGGAGAAGAAAACAATGATGGAGTTCAAAGAAGCGTGGGATGAACACAGAGGATCTAGAATCAGAAAATAATAGTAAATATTGAACTAAGGCCAGTACTGGGCAGACTTGCACAGTATGTGTCTGTATATGGCCTTTTGGTTGAGGATGGGCTGGGGAGAAATAGATGGGCTAGAATGAGCTTTGACTGAGACTTCAGCAGTTGGAACCCAAGCACAGTACCGGTTGAGCTTTGGATTCTTGCCCAGAAATAGCTAAGAAGAAAAAATTTAAATTGAATCAGGTTGGGCAGACTCGATGGACCATTCGGGTCTTTATCTGCCGTCATCTACTATGTTACTAAGTAAAGTGTCCATACTGGGGCTCCTTCGGTGACATCACCCATATGTGAGAATATGCTGCCTGCTTGTCTTGGGATAAAAGAACTATTCCCAAACAACTTGTTGGATATCATTACCAATAAGGACTATGGCAAATGTGACCTGTACCCTGTTGAAGAGAGATAAGAAGTCTAACTCAACATCAAACATTAAAAGTAGACTTGGGATTGGCCTATTCAAGGCTGCCAGTCAAGCTTTCAGCTGCTACAGACGGGTCTGAGTAAGCGAGTGATTTTAATAATTAAAACAAGACTGGAAGATACCTTAAGAATCTATTTAGTCCAACTCCCTGCAACTCAAAATTGAAAATGGGTCTCAGGAGCTTTAACTAACTCTCTCATCCATAGGGAGTCTCTGCAATACTTTGGATTTAAGTCACAAATGAAAGTGATGATAGGTTGGATGTACCAAATGGCCTCCAAGTTAAGAACAAACAAAAGAAGACTGAAACAGGTAGGGTTGCCATATGGCTCCAGAAAAAGGAATACACCTCCCTCCGTATTCGCGATGATAGGGGATTAACAGAACCGCGAATAACTTTTGCATATGTTATTTGCTGTTTTCTATTAAAAAAACTATCGTGAAACTGCGAATAACATGGTGGGAGACCTGGCCTGTTCCTGAAAGAGAGGCAAAACACAGTGAAGAAAGTGCTGGGAATCAGCAATTTTCTCTGAATGCTTGGAATCAGCGATTTCTCTATGCAAGCTTATATCGTTTGGGGGGAGGAGCCAGCAAGCTAGAAACCGCGAATAATCAAAACCGCAACTGCTGAAACAACGAATACAGAGGGAGAAGTGTATATCTTTCCACACACATACTGCACTCTTATTGCCTATATTGTATAGCTACATGCAGACTACCAAACATACTGTATAGTTAAGGTTATCAACTATACATGAAGCAACTAGCCACTTCATAAAATCAGTAAATAAACGACAAAGAAACAATAAACCCCAATGGTTCACCGCGGAGATCTCGCACCTCATTAAGGAGAAGAAAAAAGCGTTTCTCTCCTACAAGCGCACAGAGAAAAGAGAGGCAAAGGTAGAATATAGGACCAGGTCTACAGCGGTCAAAATTGCAGTTAGGGAGGCAAAACTTCGAGTGCAAGAAATTCTGGCAAAAAACATTAAAAAAGGGGACAAATCCTTCTTCAGGTATATTAGTGACAGAAAAAGGATAACAGGCGGGATAGTACGCCTTAGAAGACCAGACGGAAGTTATGTGGAAGCAGATTCCGATAAAGCCGAACTACTGAATGAATACTTCTGCTCAGTCTTCACCTGTGAGGCACCGGGACACGGTCCGCAGTTGAAGGCAACACAAAGCACAGAAGACCCGTTTCAGAATTTTGAGTTCACACCAGGTGAAGTTTACAGTGAACTGGCAAGACTCAAGGTGAACAAAGCCATGGGACCAGACAATTTGCACCCAAGAATTCTCAGAGAATTGAGCGATGTCCTGGCGAAACCATTGGCTGAAATATTCAATCTCTCCCTAAGTAAGGGGAAAGTTCCCCTGGACTGGAAATTAGATAATGTCGTTCCTCTGCATAAAAAGGGTTGCAGGGTAGAGGCTGCGAATTATAGACCGGTGAGTCTCACATCAATAGTGTGCAAACTCATGGAAACACTAATTAAAAGCAAATTGGACACGATCTTGAATGAAGGGAATCTTCGGGATCCCAGTCAGCATGGATTCATCAAGGGTAACATAGTAGATGACGGCAGATAAAGACCCGAATGGTCCATCCAGTCTGCCCAACCTGATTCAATTTAAATTTTTTAATTTTTTCTTCTTAGCTATTTCTGGGCAAGAATCCAAAGCTTTACCCTGTACTGCCAATCCAATCTCATCAGCTTCTTTGACTGGGTAACAAGAAAGTTGGACTTGGGAGAGTCTTTGGACGTCGTGTACCTGGACTTCAGTAAAGATTTTGACAGTGTCCCACACCGCAGGCTGCTAAGCAAGATGGAATCGATGGGGTTAGGAGAGACACTAACTGCATGGGTCAATGATTGGCTGAGTGGCAGACTTCAGAGGGTGGTGGTTAATGGTACCCTCTCTAAAACATCGGAGGTGACCAGTGGAGTGCCGCAGGGCTCGGTCCTGGGTCCACTCTTTTTCAACATATTCATAGGGATCTGACTCAAGGGCTTCAAGGTAAAATAACACTATTCGCCGATGACGCCAAACTATGTAATATAGTAAGTGAATGCAGTTTACAGAATTATATAGCGCAGGACCTGCTTACATTGGAAAGTTGGTCCTCAACCTGGCAGCTAGGCTTCAATGCTAAGAAATGTAAGGTCATACACCTCGGAAGCGGAATTCCATGCAGGACGTACTTCTTGAACGGAGAAACTTTAACTAGGACTTCAGCAGAACGAGATTTAGGAGTAATCATCAGTGCAGACATGAAAACTGCCAATCAAGTGGAGAAGGCTTCATCTAAGGCAAGGCAGATATTGGGTTGTATCAATAGAAGTTTCGTCAGCCAAAAGCCTGAAGTCATATTGCCATTGTACAGGGCCATGGTGAGACCTCATCTGGAGTACTGTGTGCAATTCTGGAGGCCACATTACAGTAAAGATGTGCGCAGAATTGACGTCAGCGGACGGCCACCAGGATGATCTCGGGGCTCAAGGGTCTCTCGTATGAAGAGAGACTGAACAAATTGCAGCTCTACACTCTCGAGGAACGTAGGGAGAGGGGAGACATGATCGAAACATTTAAGTACCTCACGGGACGTGTCGAAGTGGAAGATGATATTTTCTTTCTCAAGGGACCCTCGGCCACAAGAGGGCACCCGCTCAAATTCAGGGGTGGAAAATTTCATGGCGACACCAGAAAGTATTTCTTCACAGAGAGAGTAGTTGATCATTGGAACAAGCTTCCAGTGCAGGTGATCGAGGCAGACAGCGTGCCAGACTTTAAGAATAAATGGGATACCCATGTGGGATCCCTACGAGGGTCAAGATAAGAAAATTGTGTCATTAGGGCATAGACAGGGGGTGGGTAAGCAGAATGGGCAGACTTGATGGGCTGTAGCCCTTTTCTGCCCTCATCTTCTATGTTTCTATGTTTTGAACTGGACAGTCCCGTTTTCGGATCCCCTGTCCCGTTGTCCACACACACAGCTTCGGAACGCCAAAATGTCCCGTTTTCAGGGACAGCGTCCCGAAGCTGTGCGCGGAGACAATGGGACAGGCGATTGCTTCCTATCCCTCCCCTGCCGCACCAAAAAAAACAAACAAAAGCCTCCCTCCAGGCCCGATTTAAACTTCCCCCCCGGTCCACCGCCGCTGCTCCTCTGCTTACCTCCCTGCCACTACTCGCACCCGGAAGCCTTCTTCCCGACGTCAATTCTGACGTCGGAGAGGACGTTCCGGGCCAGCCAATCGCTGCCTGGCTGGCCCGGAACGTCCTCTCCGACGTCAGAATTGACGTCGGGAAGAAGACTTCTGGGCGTGATTAGCGGGAGGTAAGCAGAGGAGCAGCGGCGGTGGACCGGAGGAGGGGCACTAAATTGGGCCTGGAGGGAGGCTTTTGTTTTGCGTGGTAGGGGGGGGAGGAGTTAGGCAGGCAGGCTGGCTAGTTGGCTCTGGAGGAGGGAGGGAGGTAGGCAAGCTTTGGGGGAGGTAGGCAGGCAGGCAGGCTTGCTGACTTTGGTGGAGGTAGGCAGGCTGGCTTTGGGGAAGGCAGGCAGGCAGGCTCTGGGGGAGGTAGGCAGGCAGGCAGGCTTTAGGGGAGGTAGGCCAGCAGGCTTTATGGGAGGGGGTGGGACAAAGGCTGGAAGGCAGTGAGGGGACATAGGAAGGAAGCACTGTGGACACTAAGGACATAGGAAGGAGGCACTGGGAGCAATAAGAACATAGGAAGGGGGCGCTGGAGACACTAAGGACATAGGAAGGAGGCACTGGGGACACTAAGGACATAGGAAGGAGGCGCTGGGATCACTAAGGACATAGAAAGGAGGCACTGGGGGCACTAAGGACATAGGAAGGGGGCGCTGGGGACACTAAGGACATAGGAAGGATGCACTGGGGACACTAAGGACATAGGAAGGAGGCACTGGGGGCACTAAGGACATAGAAAGGGGCACTAAGGACATAGGAAGGAGGTGCTGGGGGCACTAAGGACATAGGAAGGAGGTACTGGGGGCACTAAGGACATAGGAAGGAAGGAGCGAGGGAATAGAAAGGGACAATTGTTGGGCGTGAGTGCAGAAAGAAATGAAAGATAGGATGCACAGTCAGAAGGAAACGCAACCAGAGACTCATGAAATTACCAGACAACAAAGGTAGGAAAAATGATTTTATTTTTAATTTAGTGATAAAAATGTGTCAGTTTTGAGAATTTATATCTGCTGTCTATATTTTGTACTATATTTGTCTATTTTTCTATAGTTACTGAGGTGACATTGTTGAAACCCCCCAAATATAAATGATAATTAATATTTTCACTGTGTATAGGGTGCTTTGTGGTTTTTTTTTTTTATTTTATGGTTATCATTATGAAATAATAAGATATTGTGTGTACATGAAAAATGAATGGAAGAAATTGGGGGTGGGGCTAGGGTGGGATTGGGGAGCGGGGCTAGGGCGGGATTTGGTGGGGCTAGGGCGGGATTGAATATTAATAGAAGTCCCGTTTTGATGAAAAAAATAAATGGTCACGTTATGTATAGTAGCTACATATGTAAGAAATTTTTGTATGGACCTTCAGAATGCAGTTGGGCACTAAATCCCTCCAGCTGCTAAACTCTTCATCAGGTGGCTTTGAGATTTGAAAAGAATAAAACAATATCCAAAGCTAAGTGATTCAAATTGATTCAAATGGATTTTTATATGAGTAGTTGCACAATTAAGAAGGATTGACACAAAAATATTAAAAAGATAAAGAAAATAATTGCTAGAAATTTTCAATAAAAATGGACTGATGACGAGTTTAGCAATAAGAGTGCAATATGTAATTTAGTACTTTCTGTGGAAAGATATAATACTCAATACTAATTAAGTGTCATAGAAGTACAGCATCCAGAAAAAGGAAGACAGATTGAGACATCCAGGTATTACTTATATTGCTTTCAAAGAAAGTAAAATCTGGATGTCTTAATCTGTCCTCCTTTTTCTGGAGCCATATAAGTAACCCTAAATATAGGAAGGAATAGAAAAAGTTCCATACAGAAAAAAATGAGGTCACTTTCCATAGGTATAAATAAGTGGTCTCAAATACACGGCCCGCCATCTGTCCTCTCCACTTCACAAGTTTTCCGATTGTGGAGAGGACAATCGCGTACAGACCGCGACTGAGGCTCGCCTAAAGCAGAGGTCCCCAATCTGTTTCCCTTCCCTTCTCACTGCCCTCCCTCAAGCCACCGCATTCGGGGAACAGGCCAGCGCCGAGGTCTTAGCTCTCCCTGCTTATCTTCCCCAGATCGGAACCGACCAATTTTCGCCACCCGACCTCAATTCTAACGTCGGGGAGGAAGTTCCGGGCCAGCCAATCACTGCCTGGCTGGCCCGGAACTTTATCTCCGACGTTAGAATTGACGTTGGGTGGCGAGAATTGGTTGGCCACACGCTGGGGAAGATAAGCAGGGAGAGCTAAGACCTCGGCGCTGGCCTGTTCCCCGATTGCGGCAGTTGCGGCCTGTTCCCCAATGGTGGTGGTTTGGGGGAAGGCAGGGAGAAATAAAGAAAGAAAGGTGGGACAGGGAGACAGAAAGAAAGAAGGGAGACGGGACACAGACAGAAAGGGGCATGGAGAGAGAAAGACAGAAAGAAAGGGCGGGCATGGAAAAAGGAAAAAAGAAAGAAAGGGGGCATGGAGAGAGAGAGAGAAAAACAGACATATAGAAAGAAAGGGGGCATGGAGAGAGAGAGAGAGAAAGAAAAAAGGGGGCAGGGTGAAAGAAATAAAAAGTTGGAGGATGGAAGGAGACAGATGCCAGACCAGGGGAAAGGAAGGAAGGAGGGAGGGAGGGAAAGAAAGGAAGAGATGTAAGACCATGGAAAGAGGGATGGAAGAAGAGAGAGATAGAAGGGAAGGTAAGACATGGAAACGTAGATTTTGAAACGAAAGCAGAAAAATTGAATATTAAGTTAATACCAAAGATGGATGCAAGGCAGAAAGTGAAGATGGAGAGAAAAACAGTCAAAGGACAAGAAGGCCCTGGAAACAGTTAAAAGCACAGAAAAATAAAGTCATCAGCCAACAAAGGTAGGGAAAATGATTTTATTTTCAATATAGTGATTGAAATGTGTCAGTTTTGAGAAAGGAAAGATATTAAACTTTAAATGTGAGGGCTGCAGAAAAAATAGGGTACTTGGAGGGCTGCAGAAAAAATAGTTAATGACAATTTTGCATAAGGTAAAACTCTTTATAGTTTATAAATCTTTCCTTTAACTGTTAAAGGAAAGATTTATAAACTATAAAGAGTTTTACCTCATGCAAAGTTGTCATTTCTTTAATAAGACATTAACTATTTTTTCTGCGGCCCTCCAAGTACCTACAAATCTAAAATGTGGCCCCACTAAGGGTTTGGGTTTGAGACCACTGGTATAAATGGATACCCTATAAAATACTTGTCAGGACTCCCTATCCCTTATCCACTGGCCCCCAACATTACCTAAACAATTGATATGGCTAGGACTGCAAATACCAAAGTTACTTAGGGGGTGGGAGACAGAAATGGACATGGAATTCCTCCTCTCAAAGAGCAGAATAACATACAACTCATACCTGTAAGTCCGGAAGCAATTCCTCCACAATACACAGTACAATTTTTGGGACTTGACTGGTTCACTACATCGTCAAACCTTAGCTGTTTTGTGTTATCTGTAGATGAGAAGAAACATTTGCACGGGAATTATAATATACCATGTTTTAATTCAAGTTTTTTGCAGAAATATGCATCATTTCTTTTACAATTACTATTTATTATGTTAGTACAGAGCCTGAAATACACAAGTAATATATTAAATATTCCATAAAACTCTTCCTACTACTACCCATACTCCCTTTGTAATATATCAATATCTAATACCACTCCCGCCTATTCTTCCATACTGATTATAGCTTATAGGCTCTCTTCTCTCTCCTTTCAATTTAGGTAATGAGTCAATACAATACAACTTACCGCAAAATGCCAAACCAAGTGGTTCAAAGAAGTTACAATATGATCAGCTGGTCAAAATTACTGGGATATATATTACAATAATTAAACCAGATAAAATAAAAATTATCAAGATGTCTTTGAACAAGTAAGTTTTCAGCTGTTTTTTGAAGGCCATATAATCAGAAATTTATCTGAGAGTTAAAGGTAAAGAATTCCAAATCTTGGTCTCTTCATGAGATAATATGAATAAAATCATTTTTATTTGATATTTACTTAAGAACATAAGCATTGCCATACTGGAACAGACCAAAAATCAATCAAGTCTAATATCCTGTTTCCAATACTAGCCAATCCAGGTCACATTACCTGGCAGAATCTCAGAGTAGCAACATTCCATGCAAGCAGTGGCTTCCCCCATGTCTTTCTCAATAACAGACTATGGACTTTTCCTCTAGGAAATTGTCTAAACCTTTCTTAAGCCCAGCTACACTATCCACTCTTACCACAACTTCTGGCAAACTCCGCCCAGTTATGGCCCAACTCTGCCCCTGACTCCACCTCCATAACAATAGTACTGATTGTAATGCAATTTCTTCCATTCATTTTCATATACACACAATATAATCTTATAAATGCATAATGGTAACCACAAAATTAAAAAACCCACAAAGCACACTGTATGCAGAGAAAATGTTAATTAAGCACAGTTACTTACCGTAACAGGTGTTATCCAGGGACAGCAGGCAGATATTCTTTACGCATGGGTGACGTCACCGACGGAGCCCTCGGTACGGACCTTTTTAACTAGAAAGTTCTAGTTGGCCGCACCGCGCGTGCCTTCCCGCCCGACGGAGGAGTGCGTGGTCCCCAGTTAGGATAAGCCAGCTAAGAAGCCAACCCGGGGAGGAGGGTGGGACGTAAGAATATCTGCCTGCTGTCCCTGGATAACACCTGTTACGGTAAGTAACTGTGCTTTATCCCAGGACAAGCAGGCAGCATATTCTTTACGCATGGGTGACCTCCAAGCTAACAAAGAGGGAGGGGGGATGGTTGGCCATTAGGAAAATAAATTCTGTAGTACAGACTGGCCGAAGTGCCCATCCCGTCTGGAGAATGCATCCAGGCAGTAGTGAGTAGTGAATGTGTGAACTGAGGACCAAGTGGCCGCCTTGCAGATTTCCTCAATGGGTGTGGAACGGAGGAAAGCAACAGAAGCAGCCATAGCTCTAACCCTGTGGGCCGTGACAGCACCTTCTAGTGACAGACCGGCCCGAGCATAACAGAACGCGATGCAGACAGCGAGCCAGTTGGACAGCGTTCGTTTAGAGACAGGGCGACCTAGACGGTTAGGATCGAAGGTCAGGAAGAGCTGAGGGGACAAGCGGTGGGCCCTTGTACGATCAAGATAGTAGGCCAGGGCGCGCTTGCAATCTAGAGTGTGTAATGCCTGTTCCCCAGGATGTGAATGAGGTTTCGGGAAAAAGACAGGCAACACAATGGACTGGTTGAGGTGAAAAGCTGAGACCACTTTGGGAAGGAACTTAGGGTGGGTACGCAGAACCACTTTGTCATGGTGAGAAACAGTGAACGGTGGATCGGCTACCAGTGCATGTAACTCACTAACCCTCCTGGCAGAGGTGATGGCAATGAGGAAAAGCACCTTCCAGGTGAGAAGTTTGAGCGAAGTTGTGGCAAGAGGCTCAAAAGGTGGTTTCATGAGGGCTGATAAAACCACATTCAGGTCCCAGACAACAGGAGGAGGTTTCAGAGGTGGTTTGACATTGAAGAGGCCTCTCATGAATCGGGAGACCAGTGGATGGGCCGTGAGAGGTTTCCCGAGGACAGGCTCATGAAACGCAGTGATGGCACTGAGGTGGACTCTGATTGAGGTAGACTTGAGGCCAGCATCGGATAGAGAGAGCAAATAGTCCAGTATCGTTTCCACCTGCAAAGAGGTGGGATCGTGATGACGCTGCAGACACCAAGAGGAGAACCTGGTCCACTTCTGATGGTAACATTGGAGGGTGGTCGGTTTCCTGGAGGCGTCTAAAATGAGACGGACAGGCTGAGACAGATTTCCAGGGGAGGTCAGCCCGAGAGAAACCAAGCTGTCAGGTGGAGCGAAGACAGATTGGGATGCAGTAGAGACTGACGTTGTTGTGTAAGTAGAGTAGGAAACACAGGAAGAGGAATGGGCTCCCTGGAGCTGAGCTGAAGCAGGAGGGAAAACCAGTGTTGGCGAGGCCACCGAGGAGCGATGAGAATCATGGTGGCCCTGTCCTTGCGGAGTTTGGCTAACGTCCGCAACATCAGAGGTAGGGGAGGAAAAGCGTAGAGGAACCGATCCGTCCAGTCGAGCAGGAATGCATCTGGGGCCAGACGATGATGAGAGAACAGTCTGGAACAGAAGTGGGGCAGCTGATGGTTGTGAGGAGCTGCAAAGAGGTCCACCTGCGGAGTGCCCCAGCGAGCAAAAATGGAGTGGAGTGTGGTAGGGTCTAGAGTCCACTCGTGAGGTTGAAGGATGCGGCTGAGGTTGTCGGCCAGGGAGTTCTGTTCGCCCTGGATATAGACAGCCTTGAGGAAGAGATTGCGGGCGGTGGCCCAGGTCCAGATGCGAAGAGCCTCCTGACAAAGGAGGCGAGAACCGGTGCCGCCTTGCTTGTTTATGTAGTACATGGCGACTTGATTGTCGGTGCACAGGAGAAGAACCTGAGGACAGAGAAGGTGCTGGAAGGCCTTGAGAGCATAGAACATGGCTCTGAGTTCCAGGAAATTGATGTGATGTAGACGCTCCTGCGGGGTCCAGAGTCCCTGGGTGCGTAGATTTCCCAGGTGAGCTCCCCATGCATAGGGGGAGGCATCCGTGGTGATGGTCATGGAGTGAGGGGGCAGATGAAAGAGAAGGCCCCTGGAAAGATTTGAGGAGTTCAACCACCATCGCAGAGATTGCTGAAGAGACGATGTCACAGAGATGGGTTGAGAAAGAAGATCCGTGGTCTGTGACCATTGGTCGGCAAGAGTCCATTGAGGTGTTCTGAGGTGGAGCCGCGCCAGAGGAAGCACATGGACCGTCGAGGCCATGTGGCCCAGGAGGACCATCATCTGACGAGCCGGGATGGAGTGATGAAGGAGCACCTGACGACAGAGGTGGAGCAGTGTCCGTTGACGGTCGGAGGGGAGAAACGCCCTCATTAGTGTGGTGTCGAGAACTGCTCCAATGAATTGAAGTCGCTGTATGGGAAGCAGATGCGACTTGGGGTAGTTGATCTCGAACCCCAGGAGATGGAGGAGGGAGATGGTGTGATGAGTGGCTTGTAGCACAAGTGGAGACGTAGGTGCTTTCACCAACCAATCGTCCAAGTAGGGGAACACTTGGAGGTTGTGAGACCTGAGGAAGGCCGCCACTACAATAAGGCACTTGGTGAACACCCTGGGCGATGAAGCGAGGCCAAAGGTAGTACTTTGTACTGATAGTGGCGGCATTGTACCTGGAACCGCAGGTAGCGACGTGAAGTCGGATTGATTGGGATGTGAGTGTAGGCCTCCTTGAGGTCCAAGGAACATAGCCAGTCGTGTTGAGAAAGAAGAGGGTAAAGCGTGGCAAGGGAGAGCATTCTGAATTTCTCCTTGACTAGATACTTGTTGAGGTCCCTGAGATCGAGAATGGGACGGAGGTCTCCCGTCTTCTTGGGAACCAGGAAGTAGCGGGAGTAGAATCCCTGACCCCTGTGTTCCGGAGGCACTTCTTCGATGGCATTGAGAAGAAGGAGGGATTGGACCTCCCTCAGGAGGAGGGGGGCTTGGGAGGAGTGAGAAGCAGACTCTACGGGAGGGTTGTCTGGTGGAAGAGTCTGGAAGTTGAGAGAGTAGCCGTGGCGGATGATGTTGAGGACCCACTGGTCCGATGTGATGACCTCCCAACGGCTGAAGAATATGTGGAGACGGCCTCCGATTGGTTGTGGAAGAGGCAATGAAGGCGGAAGACTGGCTATGCCCTGGAGAGAAGAGTCAAAAGGGCTGAGAAGGCTTTGCAGGTGGAAGAGGCTTGTTGGGCTGATTGGACTGAGAACGAGCCTGAGCATGGTGTTGTTGCTGACGGGGCCGCCGAGGTTGTTGTGAAGGCGGATTGAGTGGTCTGGCTGAGAACCTGCGCTGATAGGAGGATTGAGGTCTGTAAGGTCGGGCAGGTGGAGCCTTTTTCTTCGGTTTAATCAGGGTGTCCCATCTGGTTTCATGGGCCGAGAGTTTCTGGGTGGTGGAATCCAGGGACTCTCCAAAAAGTTCATCCCCGAGACAGGGGGCGTTGGCCAGACGATCTTGGTGGTTAATGTCCAAATCCGATACTCTCAGCCAGGCCAGGCGGCGCATGGCGACAGCCATGGCAGAGGCACGGGAGGTCAGCTCGAAGGAATCGTAGATAGAGCGGACCATAAATTTTCTCAGTTGAAGGAGACCAGAAATTTGTTGTTGGAAAAGTGGAATCTTTCTCTCCGGAAGATACTTTTGGAGGGCGGACAGCTGTTGGACCAAGTGTTTCATGTAAAATGAAAAATGGAAGGAGTAATTGTTCGCCCTGTTGGCCAGCATGGCATTCTGATAGAGCCTCTTGCCAAACTTGTCCATGGTTTTGCCCTCTCTGCCAGGAGGAGTGGAGGCATAGACGCTGGAGCCCTGAGTTTTCTTCAAGGTGGATTCAACTAGAAGAGACTCATGGGGCAATTGGGACTTATCGAACCCCGGAATTGGGATAACTCGGTAGAGGTTATCCAACTTGCGGGGAGCCCCGGGTACTGTAAGAGGGTTCTCCCAATTTTTGTAAAAAGTCTCCCGTAGGATGTCGTGTACAGGTAATTTGAGGAACTCCTTAGGTGGTTGCTCAAAATCCAGAGCCTCCAGAAAGGCTTGGGATTTTTTGGAGTCTGACTCCAGAGGGAGAGATAAAGCTGCTGACATCTCCCTGAGGAACTTTGAGAAGGAGGATTGCTCAGGTTTGGAGGTGGTATCGGGTGCTGAGGGGTCCTCATTGGATGAGGATAGATCCTCCTCTGTACCGGGGGGGGTTTCTTCCCATAAGTCCGGGTCCCGGACCTCCGGGTGCACATGTCGAGACACCGGGGTGGAAGGCTCGGTATGGTGGGTCTTAGATAAAGATATTACCAGAGCGCACCGAAACGGTACGGGAGAGGAAGACCGGTGTCGATCCCGGTCCCGGGAAGAACGGTGCCCCGCCCGGTCCCGAGGCGGATCCGTAGTGGTATGGGAGCGAACCACAGGATGGGCGTGGAGTTGCTCAGCCGAGAGAATCGGCATGGATGTATTGATGGGTACCGATGGGGTGGATACCGGTTGTTCGGCACGGGGCTCGGGCCGGTCTGGAACCGAAAGGAGCGGTGCTAAGATAGTAGACAACAGGTGCTGGAGTTGATGCTGCAGCTGTTCCTGGAGTTGTGTGTGGAGGATGGCCGCGATGCGGTCATCCAGGGGTGGCACCGGAACCGCTTTCTTTTGTTTCGGTTCCTTAGGTGCCGCTCCACGCCCCGGCGATGAGGAGGCCGATGACGAGGCACTCACCGAAATCGGGGCGGAGCGTTTTCGGGGCCGGCGTGAAGCCGGTAAAGTCGGTGCCGCCACTGTGGCTGGCGGGCGCTCGAGGGAAGAGGAAGGCTTCTTAGCCGGCTTACCTGGCGCCAGCGGCGCCGATGTCGGGTCGGGTGGTGTCGAAGTAGTCGGTGTCGATTTTGATGGTACCGCCGTCGATGCCGAGGAGTCCATCGCCGACCCGGTGCCAAATAAGATGTTCTGTTGAATTTGGCGATTCTTGAGTGTTCGCTTTTTAAGAGTGGCACAGCGGGTGCAGGAGTCCGCCCGATGCTCCGGACCCAAACACTGCAAGCACCAATTGTGTGGGTCAGTGAGGGAGATCGGGCGTGCACACCGCTGGCACTTCTTAAAACCGGGCTGCGAGGGCATGAATGGGAATACGGCCTCCGCAAAATCAAACCCCGAGGCCTGTATAATGGCAACAGGCCCCGCCGGGGCAAAGACGAAAAAAGGAAAGAAATTAAAGATTTTTTTTTTTTTACAAATCAAAAGAAAGGGTAACCCGAAGGTAGAATGAAAATAAAATGGAAAAAATTCGCGAGCGGGAAGGCAAAAAAGTTAGTTCAACGGCCGTTGAAAAAACACGCGTCTTCTTCACTCCGAGGAAACGAAGAAACTGGGGACCACACACTCCTCCGTCGGGCGGGAAGGCACTCGCGCACGCGCGGTGCGGCCAACTAGAACTTTCTAGTTAAAAAGGTCCGTACCGAGGGCTCCGTCGGTGACGTCACCCATGCGTAAAGAATATGCTGCCTGCTTGTCCTGGGATAATCATTTATATTTAGGGGTTTTCAAAGAGGTCAAGGCAGATGACTTTCAAAATATGCAATCAGTAACTACTATAGAAAAACAGACTTTGTTGTCAGGTGTTTTCATGAGTCTCTGGTTGCACTTCCTTCTGATGGCATAGTCAATATTTCTTTCTTTCTGCCTCCTGCATGCTTCCTCTCCTCCAGACCTCATTCCATTCCCCAACCAACATCTCTGTCCATCCATGAGTCCAACTTTTTCATCCTCTCTCCCTGCCTGCTCCCCTGTTGAAGCCACCACCGCTGATTTCTCCCTGCCTTCCCGCCTCCAAAGCTGACCCTTCCACCCAACACACTCCATTAACACCCCCCCAACTTTTTCTTCCTTTCTCCCTGCCTGCCCCCCCCCACTGAAGCCTCCGTCGATTCCTCCCCGCCCCACCCATGAAGCACACCCTATCACACAACACACTCCATTCCAACCTCTGCAGCCACAGCAGCAGCAATATGTGCAGTGACTGTATACGGCCAGCCCACAAGCGTTCTCTCCAATGTCGAAGAGAAGGTTCTGGGCCAGCCAGGCAGCGATTGGCTGGCCCAGAACCTTCTCACCAATGTCAGAATTAATATCGGGGGGAAGGCTTGGGAGCTTGCCGCGTGCAGACACTGCACAAGCCTGGCCCATCCTGTCCCTGTTGTTGTGGCGGTTTCTCCGTTCTTTCCTATGCAAACTTTTGTAGTTCTCCCCTCTCTTCCTGTGCCAGTTAGTCAAGGTCTGCCTGTTAGTTTTATAATCTCATTTTTGTTGTTTTCCTGTAAACTCATATTTTAAATTTTATGTTGTTTCTATGTTTTGCTTTATATTTTATGTAAAATCATTTTGAATTTTGATAAGGTGGAATATCAAATTTTAATAAATTTGGAAACTTGAAACTGTTATTAGTTGTTATTTTGTGACCTTAGAAGTGTTGTTTATCTCAGATGCTTGCATTACCAGTGCTGTTCTCATTTTATTTCTCTATTGCAGTGGTTCTCAACCCTGTCCTAGGGGAACACCAAGCCAGTCGGGTTTTCAAGATATCCCTAATGAATATGCATGAGAGAGATTTGCATACCTGTCACTTCCATCCGAAAAGGTATCAAGAAAAACTAAAACATCTCCTTATTATTCCCAATCTTGTAATTTCCCAAGCAAACTCTCAAGCATGTAATTAGCACCATATCCTGTAATTTTTCCTGGAAATGTCCAATTATCTTCTTCTGTAGTCCGCCTAGAACTGCAAAGTATAAGCGGAATAGAAGTCACCAATGTAATATAATGTAAATTATATGCAAATCTCTCTCATGCATATTCATTAGGGATATCTTGAAAACCTGACTGACTGGGGGTCCCCTAGCATAGGGATAAGAACAACTGCTCTATTGTGATTGCAAGTACTACAATGTCTACACGCAGTTCTTTACATTATTTTTAAAATGTGCTTGTAATAGGAGGCAAGATGACGGTGGCGGCGGCGGCATGAAAGCAGCTAGGATCCAGAATTCCGTCTTACCTTACTACCTTTAAGAACATAAGCAGTGCTTCTGCTGGGTCAGACCAGAGGTTCATCATGCCCAGCAATCCGCTCACGCGGCGGCCCATCAGGTCCAGGAGCTGTATAGGAAATTATCTAATCCCTTCTTGAACCCCAATACCGTACTCTGTCTTATCACACCCTCTGGAAGCGCATTCCAGGTGTCCACCACCCTTTGGGTGAAGAAGAACTTCCTAGCATTGGTTCTGAATCTATCTCCTTTTAATTTTTCCGAATGCCCTCTCGTTCTTGTAGTTTTCAAAAGTTTGAAGAATCTGTCCATCTCCACTTTCTCTATGCTCTTTATGATCTTGTAAGTCTCTATCATGTCCCCTCTAAGTATCCGCTTTTCCAGGGAAAAGAGCCCCAGTTTCTCTAATCTTTCAGCGTATGAAAGGTTTTCTATACCTTTTACCAGTCGCGTTGATCTCCTCTGAACCTTCTCGAGTATCGCCAAATCCTTCTTAAGGTACGGCGACCAATACTGGATGCAATACTCCAGATGCGGGCGCACCATCACCCGATACAACTGCAGGATAACTTATTTCGTTCTGGTTGTAATACCTTTCTTGATAATACCTAGCATCTTGTTCGCCTTCTTAGAAGCCAGTGCGCACTATGCCGACGGCTTCATTGTCCTGCCACCAGTACCCCCAAGTCCTTTTCTAGGCTACTTTCACCCATTACCAGCCCTCCCAATGTATAGCTGTACATCGGGTTTCTGTTTCCTACATGCAAGACTTTACATTTCTCTATATTAAACTTCATCTGCCATCTTTTTGCCCACTCTCCTAGCTTGTTCAGGTCCCTTTGCAAATCTTCACAGTCGTCTTTAGTCCTAACCCCACTAAATAGTTTGGTGTCGTCTGCAAATTTTATCACTTCCGGCTATGCACTTTGGACTTTCTCACTTGTTGAGGAAACTTACTTTATGCCCCATAGCAAACGTAAGGGGATTGTACAGTTGGATCCCCTAATACCCGGACAAACACCGATGGATCGGTTCCTGATGAGCTCACCGGCTGTGGTGAGTGGGGAAGAGTTTCCTGCGGCTGCTCCGGTGGAAGGAGCCATCGGAGCCTTAGGATTTGAGACATCATTGTCTCCCCCGGAAGCCTGGTCACCGCCCAATCCGGCTAGGAGAGCATTGTAGGAAGGAACTCCGAGGACGGATGTGTTCAACGTAGTCCGGAGGGAGGACGCACGCTGACCAGGAAGCCGTGTCTACAATGAGCAGAGGAGCAGGAGGCCCGACTCCTCGCTGGCAACTTTACCTAACATATAAATTACTCCAAAAATTAGAACTAGCGGTATCAACATCAACTGGTGAAATGTCTAAACTAATGAGTAAATTTGCTGATTTATCTGCTACATTTCAGAATATTAAAATGAAATCGGAATCTAGGCTTGACCAGATTAGTAAAGAAGTTTCCGCTCTGCAAAATGTTTCAGCTACTGTATTCAAAGATAGACTCCTTTGCCAAAGCAAAATTGAACAATTGGAGAATTTTAATCGGAGGTTAAATCTTTGTTTATTGAATTTCCCCAAGACTGTGTTTGTTATCTACCCCACTGGATTTGTTTTAAAAAAACAAACAACAATAAAATTAATGGAAACTTTAAAATCTTCTTCTGAAATGGTACCTCCAATTAATAAAATTTACTATTTACCGAAGAAAAAAAAGAAGATTTGCAAGCTAAACAACAAGATGTAGCGCAACAAATTGAATTCAATAATCTAACAGATATATTGGAGAATTCAAGTGAGGAGATAAAATATAAAGGAACCTTAGTGGTTACATTGGTCTTTGACAGGACCTTAATTCAATAATGAAAGCCTTTTTTTGCTCTCCTCAAAGTTTATTTATGGGACAGAAGATTTAGATTTTTCCAGATGTAACCAAAGCAACCCAAGACCGTAGAAAATTATTTTTAGCTATGCATCAAGAAATAGTAAATGTGGGGGCTGTTTTTCTTTTAAGATACCCTTGTAAGTGTCAAATCAAATTTGCTGGTACTAAATATGTGTTTTACATACCAGATCAGCTACGTAATTTTTTGGATATGGAAAAATTAATGAAAAAGTGAAATAGGGCTGTAAAATAAGCCGGAAAGGTCACGTTAAGCCTTTTCCTTGTTTAGTCTTGTAAATAAAATGAATAGATCTCCCTATCTTGTTACTTGTCTTTCCCAAGATGTAATTGGGGTATAAGGAAGAGAAACAGTATTTTTAAAATAATAATTTTCCTTTTTGTTTGAATTAAGTTTTAACAAATGGATTCTTGTAAATTTATTTTGAAATGCAAATTAAAAAAAAGTGTTTGTAATAAAAAATTGACCTCGTGTAAAATGGTGTTTGAATACATTTGGGCTTAAAGTAGTTAAAATCGTGAAAACATAACTTCTTATTTTGTGTAAAATCCTGACGTGATAGGCAAAAAATGAAAGTCATTTCTAAAATCAGCATAAAAAATTGTTTCAGGAACAACTACTTTTAAGAAATCATCTGAAGAAAGACCTGGCAAAGCTTGAAAAATGGTCTGAAGTTTGGCTGCTAAAATTTAATGCTAAGAAATGCAAGGTCATGCATTGGGGCTTCAAAAACCTGAGGGAACGCTACAATTTAGGGGGTGAAGAACTTATGTGCACGACAGAAGAGCGGGACTTGGGAGTAATTGTATGTGATGATTTTAAGATGGCCAAACAGGTTGAAAAGGTGATGGCGAAAGCTAGAAGGATGCTAGTTTGCATAATCTGGTATGGCCAGGGTTACTTACCGTAACAGGTGTTATCCAAGAACAGCAGGCAGCTATTCTCACATGTGGGTGATGTCATCCACGGAGCCCGGATGTGGACAGCCTCGCAAGCAGACTTGCTTGTAGAAAACTCAGAAGTTTCGATTCTGCCGTACCACGCATGTGCCTTCTGCCAAGCACAGAGCGCATCTCTTCAGTTCAGAAAGCAAGCAGAGAAGCCAACCAGAGAAAGTGGGTGGGTTGTGAGAATAGCTTCCTGCTGTCCCTGAATAGCACCTATTACGGTAAGTAATTGTGCTTTATCCCAGGAGAAGCAGGCAGCCTATTCTCACATGTGGATGACCTCCAAGCTAACCAGGATGGGATGGTGGGAGTGTTGGCAACTTAGGAGAATAAATTTTGTAATACTCTCTGGCCGAAATGGCCATCCCGTCTGCAGAAAACATCCAGACAATAATGAGAGGAGAAATTATGTCCTCAATAGGAGTGGATGTAAGGAAAGCTACTGAAGTCGCCATGACTCTGACTTTGTGGGCTGTGATTCGACTCTGTAGATGCAGCCCAGCCTGAGCATAGCAGAAAGAGATACAAGCAGCCATCCAGCTGGAGATGGTTCACTTAGAAATCGGATGTCCCAACTTGTTTGGATCGAATGAGTCAAAAAGTGAGGAGCAGATCTGTGTGGTTTGGTGCATTTCAAGTAGAAGGCCAAAGCACGTTTACAGTCCAGGGTATGAAGAGCTGATTCTCCAGGATAAGAATAAGGTCTTGGAAAAAACACTGGAAGTACAATGGATTGATTGAGATGAAATTCTGAAACCACTTTAGGTAAGAATTTAGGATGACGGAGAACCGCCTTGTCATGATGAAAAACTGTGAAAGGTGGATCAGCAACTAAAGCTTACAGCTCACTGACTCTTCGAGCAGATGTGAGGGCAATGAGAAACACAACTTTCCAAGTGAGATATTTCAGATGAGCCGTATGCATTGGTTCAAAAGGAGGCTTCATCAATTCAGCAAGAACAACATTGAGATCTCAAACCACAGGAGGAGGTTTGACATTGAAAAGTCCTTTCATAAGAATTGCCTATGCTGGGTCAGACCAGTGGTCCATCGTGCCCAGCAGTCCGCTCACACGGCGGCCCTATGGTCAAAGAACAGCGCCATGAGACTAGCCCTACCTGCGTATATATTGGTTTGGTAGGAACTTGTCGAGCTTGGTCTTGGTGTTTTCCCCTATGACGGACTCCGGAAGAGCGTTCCAGTTTTCTGGGTGAAGAATAACTTCCTCACGTTTGTACGGAATCTATCCCCTTTCAATTTTAGAGAGTGCCCTCTCGTTCTCCCTACCTTGGAGAGAGTGATCAACTTGTCCTTTTCCACCAAGTCTATTCCCTTCAGTACCTCGAATGTTTCAATCATGTCCCCTCTCAATCTCCTCTGTTCGAGGGAGAAAAGGCCGAGTTTCTCTAATCTTTCGCTGTATGGCAACTCCTCCAGCCCCTTAACCATTTTAGTCGCTATTCTCTGGACCCTTTCGAGTAGTACCATGTCCTTCTTCATGTACAACGACAAGTGCTGGACGCATTATTCCAGCTGAGGGCACACCATGGCCCAGTACAACGGCATGATAACCTTCTCCGATCTGTTCGTGATCCCCTCCTTTATCATTCCTAGCATTCTGTTCGCCCTTTTCACTGCTGCCGCCGCACATTGCACAGACGGCTTCATCGACTTGTCGATTAGAACTTCCAAGTCCCTTTCCTAGGAGGTCTCGCCAAGTATCGCCCCGGACATCCTGCATGAAATTTTTGTTACCGACATGCATCTCTTTACACTTATCCACGTTGAACCTCATCTGCCATGTTGATGCCCATTTCATGAGCTTGATCATGTCACATTGCAGATTTTCGCAATCCCCCTGCATCTTCACTATTCTGACCAACTTCGTATCGTCCGCAAATTTAATCATCTCACTCGTAACATTCACTACCTTCCAGTCCTCCAGAATCTTTCCCGATTTGATCGACAGATTGGATATTAGCTGAAGCAGTTCAGCCATAGTCCCTTTCAGTTCCTTGATGACCCTTAGATGGATACTGTCCGGTTCCGGGCATTTATCGCTCTTAAGCCTATCAATCTGCCTGCATACCTCTTCTAGACTGACCGTTAACCCTGTCAGTTTCCCGTTTTCGTTTCCAGCATATAGCCTGATGGGTTCCGGTATGCTGTGTGTATCCTCTTCGGTAAATACAGACACAAAAAATGTGTTCAGTTTGTCGGCAATTGCTTTGTCCTCCTTTAGCACTCCCTTTATTCCTTGGTCATCCAACAGTCCCACCGCTTCCTTCACGGGTCGTTTCCCCTTAATATATCGAAAGAACAGCTTGAAGTTTTTCGCCTCCTTGGCTATTTTCTCCTCGTAGTCTCTTTTGGCACCTTTTACCGCCTTATGGCACCTGCGTTGATGTTGTTTGTGCTTATTCCAGTTTTCATCACTTTTTGACCTTTTCCATTGCTTAAATGAAGTTTTTTCGTCTCAGATTGCTTCCTTTACCTCTACAGTGAGCCACGCCGGTTCTTTGTTCTTTTTCTTCTTGGATCCCTTGTTGATACATGGTATATATAGATTTTGCACCTCAGTGACCGTATCCTTAAAAAGGGACCAAGCTTGTTCTAGCGTTTTTACATTGTTCATGCTCTTCTTAATCTTCTTCCCCACCATGCATCTCATCCCTTCGTAATTCCCTTTTCGGAAGTTCATTGCCATGGCCATTGTGCTGGACCGATGTTTCGCACCTGCGTCCAGGTCGAAGCGGATCATATTTTGATCGTTGTTTCCCAATGTTCTTTCTACTTCTACACCTTGTGCCTGTCCTCGCAGTCTATTTAGAATTAAGTCCAGAAAAGAGAGTTGCGCGGGGACAGAAATCCCACCCATCCCCGCCAAAGTCCCATCCATCCCCACACGTCCCCGTGAGGAATCCCACCCGTCCCCACCCATCCCCGCGAGGAATCCTTCCGTCCCCACCCATCCCTGTGAGGAATCCCCTCCGTCCCCGCCCATCCCTATAAACTACAGAAATAGTTATTTCATTTAATTATGCTACTGAATTAAAGGCTCTGGTAAAAACCCATTTACAAATAAGCAAAAAGACTTTATTAATTTGGAAATATTAATTGGGAAGAATACATACTTTGTAAACGGGTTTCTACCAGAGCCTCTAATGTTTATAAATTTTTATCAATACAACTAATATACTACTTTATCCTAAAGTAAAAAGAAAAAAAATATATATTTTTTTTCCTACCTTTGTTGCCTGGTTTCTGCTTTCCTCATGTTCTCATTCAATTCCTTCCATTCACTGTCTCTCTTCTCTCTGCGTCTTCCATTTGCGTCTCCCTTTCTCCCCCCTTCCAAATTGGTCTGGCACCCATCTTCTTCCCTCCGCTCCCCCCATAGTCTGGCATCTCTGTCTTCTTCCCTGCCAGCGTCTTCTCCCCACTCTCTCTTCCCCATTTCCTTTCAGCGTCCTTCTCCCCCCCATCTTCCCCATGTCCTGTCAGTGTCCTTCTCCCACCTCTGTCTTCCAAAGGTGCTTTCAGTGTCCTTCTCCCCCCCTCTGTCTTCCCCATGTCCTTTCAGTGTCCTTCTCCCCCCATCTTCCCCATGTCCTTTCAGCTTCCTTCTCCCCCCCCGTCTTCACCATGTGCTTTCAGCGTTCTTCTCCACCCCTTTGTCTTCCCCATGTCCTTTCAGCGTCCTTCTCCCCCCTACATATTCTTTCAGTGTTCTTCTCCACCCCTTTATCTTTCCCAGTGCTTTCAGCGTCCTTCTCCCCCCTCAGTTTTAGCTTAAGCGCCTTTTCCTCTCCACTCCACCTTTCCTCCCTTTCTCCCTCCCTGCCCCTTACCTTTGTGGCGCTTACCCGCCCGATTGACAAAAGAACAGGCCCGGTCCAACAAACCTCCCTGCCCTGTAGCCGCAAATCTAAATTACCTTCTTACAGCAGCTGGAGTATTGAAGCTGCTGTAAGAAAGTAATTTAAATTTGCGGCTACAGGGCAGGGAGGTTTGACGGACCGGGACTGTTGTCGTTCGGTCGGGGGACATGGCTGGCTGTGCTGCACCCGGGGCGGACCGCCCCCTGCCTTGTCCCTGCCTGCCCTGCCGCAGCACACAGCTAAACGGAAGTCTTCACGATGTCAGTGCTGACGTCAGAGGGAGGGAGGGCTTTGCTTAAGCCCTCCCTCCGCCGTCAGCGCTGACATCAGGAAGACTTCCGTTTGGTTGTGTGCGGCAGGGCAGTTAGGGAGACGAGCCTCGCGGCTGAATACATCCAGCCCCGCGACCCTCGGAGGCGTCCCCACAGGATCCCCACGACCCTAGGAGGCGTCCCCACAGGATCCCCGCGACCCTAGGGGGCGTCCCCACGGGATCCCCTCGGGTCCCGCAGGATTCCCGTTGTCCCCGTTCCAGTGCAGCTCTCTAGTCCAGAATCGAGTTTCCTCTTGTATTTTCCTTGACAAGTTGTTCCAAGAAGCAATCGCCTACAGCATCCAGGAACTTGGTCTCTTTAGCCGGGTGAGCAGAAAGGTGTTTCCCTTCGATAGGCTGATGAAACGCAGCAATTGCACTAAGATGGACTCGAATGTATGTAGACTTGAGGCCAGAGGTAGATAAGTGCAGAAGATAATCCAAGACGGAAGACAAGGAGGTATCTCGAGGCCCCTTGTTATGAGAGATGCACTACACAGAAAATCTAGTCCAATTTTGGTGGTAGCATTGTCTAGTGGCAGCCTTTCTGGAAGCCTCTAAAACATCCCGAACAGGTCGAGAAAACTGAAGAGGAGTTATGCTGAGAGGTACCAAGCTGTCAGGTGTAGAGACTGCAGGTTGGGATGAAGAAGAGATCCTTGACTCTGTGTAAGCAGAGATGGAAAAACTGGTAGAAGGTATGGCTCCCAGCTGCTGAGCTGAAGTATAAGGGATAGCCAGGGTTGCCTGGGCCACTGAGGAGCTATTAGAATCATGGTGACATAATCGTTCTTAAGCTTGACAAGAGTCTTGAGAATGAGAGGGAATGGAGGGAACGCATACAGGAAAAGGATTTGTCCATTCCAGAAGAAAAGCATCTGCCTCAAGACAATGAGGAGAGAATATCCTGGAGCAGAACTGAGGCAGTTTGTGGTTGTTGGGAGACACAAAGAGATCTATTTGAGGAGTTCCCCACTGAGAAAAAAATGTGATGAAGAGGCGAGGAATTGAGTGTCCATTCGTGAGGTCACAGAAGACTCAATTTGTCCGCCAGACAAGAAGGTATTGTGATGGATCGCCCAATCTCACACCTTTTGAGCTTCATAACAAAGAGGGAGAGATCCTATTCCTCCCTGCTTGTTAACATAGTACATGGCGAACTGATTGTCTGTCCGAGTAAGGATTACCTGGTTGTGAAGAAGATGCTGAAACATAGAAGATGACGGCAGGAAAGGGCTACAGCCCATCAAGTCTGCCAACTCTGCTTACCCACCCCTTGTCTATGCCCTAATAACCCAATATCCTTATCTTGACCCTCGTAGGGATCCCACATGGGTATCCCATTTATTCTTAAAGTCTGGCACGCTGTCTACCTCGATCGCCTGCACTGGAAGCTTGTTCCAATGATCAACCACTTTCTCTGTGAAGAAATACTTTCTGGTGTCGCCATGAAATTTTCCGCCCCTGAGTTTGAGCGGGTGCCCTCTTGTGGCCGAGGGTCCCTTGAGAAAGAAAATATCATCTTTCACTTCGACACGTCCCGTGAGGTACTTAAATGTTTTGATCATGTCTCCCCTCTCCCTACGTTCCTCGAGAGTGTAGAGCTGCAATTTGTTCAGTCTCTCTTCGTACGAGAGACCCTTGAGCCCCGAGATCATCCTGGTGGCCGTCAGCTGAACCGATTCAATTCTGCGCACATCTTTACTGTAATGTGGCCTCCAGAATTGCACACAGTACTCCAGATGAGGTCTCACCATGGCCCTGTACAACGGCATTATGACTTCAGGCTTTCGGCTGATGAAACTTCTATTGATACAACCCAATATCTGCCTGTTCTACCCATTGCATGCACTATAAACTGCATGTACTATAATCTGCATGTTCTATAAACTGCATGTACTGCTCGTTATAGATTGTTATGAACTGCACCATAGCCTGCTATATCCTGCACAATCTGCATCTATAGCCCGTTATTGCATTTATAGCCTGTTATAGCATGTAAAATTTGTTACTGCATGTATAGTATAGTCTGCTATTGCTTGCAGACTTGTTATCATCTAAGCATCATCCCTGTGTCTATCTTACTAGGACATATGCTTAGCCCCACCTCAGTCTGTATCTCACTACTAGCTATTGTTAGTCCCACACCGTCAGTACCTCATTAGCTTTCTAATTGCGTGCAAATTCTCCCTCAGTTTTCGTCCCTCTCCCGTTTCCCTCTGTCCTCACTCGACCAAACTCTCCCCCACCTGCCTGGCAAATCCAACCCCCACTCGTGGGTTTCTCCTCGTTTCCCATCATGAAACCACCTTTCTGGCTCCTCCTTCTCCTACTATGCTCACTCACCAACACTTCTCACTGCCAAAAAACCCCTCACCCCCACCTCCCCGACTCTACATACTCCAACAGCACCTGCCCTGGCCTTAAAATTCCCATACTAATACGATCCAGATCCCATCCTTTCACAAAACACCGTGGAGTCAATCACTCCTCCTTAAAGCCTGTTTCTCTTGCCAACCTACCCAACCATATCTTGGACTCTCTCACCCCAGTCCCAATTCTCTACTGTAACGCCAGATCAGCCCGAAACAAGACCCAAATACTAAAAGACTTACTCGGAGATTTCGACCCTGGTTTCCTGTGCATCACAGAAACATGGATCGAAAAAGATGACTCTTTCACACAAAACGTATTCTGCCCTCCTGGCTACTATGGTCTCTTCTCACCCAGAACCAACCGGAGGGGAGGAGGCCTGGCCCTGCTTTACAAATCCTTTTTCAATGTCCAGCTCCTTAAAAAGGGCAGCCATACATCACTAGAATTCTTGCTAGCCTTAGTCAACGACGAACTCCATCCCTACCCATTAGGCATCCTGCTACTTTACCGCCCACCCACCCCCTGGAACAAATCCTCCAAACTCGTCCTAGAGACGATAACAAGGGCCTTCCTAAAATTCCAAAGACTATTGATCATTGGCGATATCAACCTCCACCTAGATGATAACACCAACAAGGATGCAACCGATTTCAAAGACTTCCTCACCTCCCTTGGTTTCATTGCCCCTCCGCCCACCCCTACCCATGATAAGGGGCATACTCTAGACATCATCAACTTCCTCGACCTGACTGAACACAAAACTTCTGCTGAAGATGCCCATTGGGAACATGTCCCCTGGTCTGATCACCTTCTTGGCTCCGCCTGCCTTCCCATTTTCATGTCCCACCTGGGCACTCCTCCCCGAGCCACAAACTATATCACCTACCGCAAAAAAATCACGAGTGAACTGTTCTGGTCCCAATTTCTCAACCATCTCCCTCCTTCTCCTGACCATACCGACCCTGATTCCAATTGGCACAGCTGGGTAACCCTTTCTGAATCCACTTACTGTGCTCTCGCTCCTCTCTCTACTAAACCTATTTCCCACTCCCAAAAAGCTCCCTGGTATCTTCCATATCATAGGGAATTGAAGCAGAAATGTCGAGCACTGGAGCGTAAATGGAAAAAATCGAAATCCCCTTCTGAAAGACAATCCTGGAGAGACAACATCAAGTTCTACAACACGGTATTGACAAAAGCAAGGAAAAATTTCTATGGTGACAAAATCACCAGATCAAAAAACCAAACTAGTACACTGTTCAACATCTGGCGCAATTTAACCTCAAAAAAATGACTCCACCTTCCCCTTCTCTCCCCCATCCGCAAACGACCTAGCCAAATATTTTAACGAAAAGATCATTACCATAAGAAGTTCTTTCCCCCCAACCATCTCTTACAATTCTCTACCTCTCAACGACTCCAACCCTATCCCTGCTGATAGATCCTGGACTGCCTTCGAAATAGCCTCCGAATCTCAGATCTCTAAACTCTGTCTCAAATTGAAATCCTGCAAATGTATCCTAGATCCTTTCCCATCCTACCTTTACGATAACATTCCTACGCAGGCCATCTCCTCCCTTACCAATCTTGTAAACACTGCCCTACTATCTGGCCTGTTCTCCACAGAAATGGGACACATTGCCTTATCCCCTCTTCAGAAAAAAGCTGATCTCGACCCTTCCTCACCATCGAACTACCGCCCCATAGCAAATATCCCCCTCCTAACCAAACTGCTTGAGTCCATAGTCGCTACCCAGCTATCTTCTTACCTAGAGAGATTCTCCATTCTCCCCCCTATCAACATGGCTTTAGACCCAGCTTCAGCACTGAGTCCCTCCTTGTCTCCCTAATATCAAAGGCGCAACAACTACATTCTCGAAACAAATTCGCTGTTCTGTTACAATTCGACCTCTCTGCTGCTTTCGATGTCGTTCACCACGACATACTACTTTATCAACTTTCCGACATAGGAATTGATTCCACCGTTCTTAATTGGTTCTCAAACTTCCTTCGCTCTCGCTCCTACACTGTCAACTCTAATGGCACCATGTCCGCTCCTTGGTCTCCTTCTTGCGGTGTCCCTCAGGGATCACCCCTATCCCCTATCCTTTTTAATATCTATATGTCCTCAATCTACACATACGCCGATGATATCCTTGTCCTTCTTGAAACAGACCAAAACCTCACCAACCTCCACGATAACATAACATCCTGCATAATGAGACTCCACTCCTGGTCCCTCTCGATACAGATGAAACTAAATGAATAAAAAACAAAATTACTCTGGCTCGGCCCAAAGTTAGAACACCTGCCCTTCCTCTTCGCACTACCCTCAGGCACTGCCTTACACCTTGAGTTCTCAAGCAAGGTCCTTGGCGTCATTATTGATTCCTCTCTCTCCCTCACCGACCATCTCAACTCCTTGACAAAATCATGCTTTTTCAGCCTCCACATGCTAAGGAAAGCAAGACCCTGCTTCCGCCAAAAACATTTCGCTGTCCTTGTCCAATCCATCATCCTCTCCAAACTTGACTACTGTAATGCCATTTACCTATGCTTAACAAAAAAAAACCTCCAAAGACTCCAGCTTATTCAGAATACAGCAGCCAAGCTGATCTTTGCAAAACGTAAATTTGACCACGTCTCCCCACTACTGGCCAATCTTCACTGGCTCCCAGTGATTTCCAGAATCCAATTCAAATGCTCTTGCCTGGCTTTTAAAATTATTCACGTCATCCTTCCTTCTCTTTTCCCACTTTCCTTCAACTCCTCGTGCCCTGACTCCACCAGGACCGCCAATAAATTAAAACTATCCTTCCCCTCCCTACATGGTATTCTCCACGCAGGTAAACTGGGAAAATCACTTCTATTCAAAATCACAGGTCTCTGGAATGATCTTACCATCCCGCTGCGGAACCTGAGCTCCCTCCATTTATTCCGCAAGCAACTAAAAACCAGGCTCTTCTCTAACATGTAATTTCTTTTTTTCCCTTACTTTTCCACTCAACTTATAAACTTATGTAAACCTTTTCCTACCCTTTCTCATTTTTAAGTTCTTGTAAACCGTGACGAGCTCTACTTCCGTGGAGATGATGCGGTATATAAATTTAAGTTTAGTTTAGTTTAGAATAAACAGACTGGGGCGAGGTACTGGAATCAGCCGAGCCCTCAGGTTCTGCTACTGGTGGCCTGTCTCAAGGAGTTGGAAGCCTCGAAGAACTGGAAGGCCTGCCTGGAAGCAGGTCTCATACGAAGTTGAGAAGACTTCTCCCTATGCCTCGAAACGAACAATGCCTTAAATGAGGACATAGGGCTAGATGCTGTAGATCGAAGTCCCATAGACTCTGTGGTTTGAATCAAGGAATCTTGAAGCACTCCCAAAGACTCGGCTCCTTGGATGAAGTGTGAGGATTCTAGACCAGACACTCGCAAAGACTCGACTCCTTGCATAGTGTGTGTAGATTCAGCTTGAGGCACAGGCAATGACTCGACCTCTTGTGAGACTGCTGAGTGCTCAGGCTGGACTGCAGGAAGCAGAGTCGAGAAAGGACTATATTTGGTCAGTAACTGAACAAATTCCCGTTCTAAAATGGTCTGGATAGTAGCCTGCAATTGTGGAACCAAGTCTGAAACTGGACCACTTGCTGAGGCTAAAGGCTCTGAGGTTGAAGATGAAGAATGCTTTGACTTGGAAGAATGATGTTTGAGTAGCTTGAGAACCACCGCTGGAACTGTCTGCTGAGGTATCTGACCTGAGGGAAGCTCAGGAGAAGACTTGGCAGATTTACTCAAGGTTGAGGACGTTCCAAATGAGGAAGGTCTGAAGAGAGTCGAGGTCCTGGAGACAGGAGGACACCCCGTAACAGGCCGGACTGAATCGGAGGTCGAGGTTAAGGGTGCAGCTGAAGTTTCCATACTGAAATCTTCCCCACTTGAACTCAACGATGTTTGAGGGCTCTAGGTTGAAGAGAAGCATAGTGAACGCACAACTCCGGGCAATGGTCAGGCCCCAGACACTGAAGACACCAGCGATGTGGGTCAGTGAGGGAGATTGCACACTGGCAACACTTCTTGAAACCAGTGACCACCCGGGACATAGAAGGAAAGATAGCCGCTGCAAAGTCGAAGCCCGCAGGCTGAGAATGTGCAACAGGCCCCACCAGTCACTCGACAAAAAAAAAAATCAACTTTTTTCTTTAAAACAAAGACCAAAACAAAAAACACAGCAACATGGTAAGAAGTAAAATAAAACACGAGCTGCAGTGAGAGAAGGCATGAAGCAAACTAAGTTCAGTGCAGAGCGTCAAAGACGGACTTCTCGGTTCCGCGGAAAACTGAGGAGACACGCCCTGTGCTGGGCGGGAAGGCACTCGCGCATGCGCGGTGCGGCAGACTCGAAACTTCTGAGTTTTCTACAAGCAAGTCTGCTTGCGAGGCTGTCCACATCCGGGCTCTGTGGATGACTTCACCCACATGTGAGAATAGGCTGCCTGCTTGTCCTGGGATAAAAGAAGGTATCGATGCCCCTGTATAAGACTTTGGTGAGACCTCATTTAGAATATTGTGTACAATTCTGGAAGCTGCGCCTTCAAAACAATATAAAAAGTTGTTTCCGAGGAAGGCTACTAAAATGGTGTGTGGTCTTCATCATAAGGCGTATGAGGACTTAAAGATCTCAATCTGTATACTTTGGAGGAAAGGCGGGAGAGGGGAGATATGATAGAGATGTTTAAATACCTAAGTAATGCAAATGCGTATGAATTGAGTCTCTTTCATTTGAAAGAAAACTCTCCAATGAGAGGGCATAGGATGAAGTTAAGAGGTGATAGGCTCCGGACTAATCTAAGAAAATACTTTTTTAAAGAAAGCGTAGTAGATGCATGGAAAAGGCTCCCAGAAAATGTGGTGGAGACAGAGACTGTGTCTCAATTCAAGAGGGCCTGGAATAGGCACGTGGGATCTCTCAGACAGAGAAAGAGATAATAGTTACTGCGGATGGGCAGACTAGATGGGTAATTTGGCCTTTATGTGCTATCATGACAAATATAGTGCAAAATATAAACAGCAGATATAAATTCTCAAAACTGACACATTTTGATCACTAAATTGAAAATAAAACCATTTTTCCTACCTTTGTTGTCTGGTGATTTCACAAATCTCTGGTTGCACTTCCTTCTGACCGTGCATCCAATATTTATTTCATTCTTTCTGCCTCCTGCATGCTTCCTCTCCTCCAGACCTCATTCCATTTCCCAGCCAACATCTTTCTCTGTCCCTACATGTCCAACTTTTCTTCCTCTCTCCTTCACCCCTATTGGCAACATGTGTCCCTCTCTCTGTCCATCTGTCTTGAGAGATCCAGGCATCTCTCCTAACCCCTCTACTGCCACATCCAACATTTCTCCCTCTCTCATCCCCCAGATCATGTGCAGCATTTTTCAACACCAGCCCCATGCCCATTCCTCCTTCTATCGTCCCTCTCCAACACCATGCCACATCTCTCCCTCCATCACTATGCCCAACATTCCTCCCCCTTGCATTCCCTTCAATCTGTCCATCTGGTCTCGCTCCACCATCAAATCCAACATTTCTCCCTCTCATCCTTCTATTTTCCATGCATCTCTACCTCACTCCTCTCTCTCTCCATACCCAAATTTCCTTTCTTCCTTTGCATCATCTCTCACACACTCATGCTCAACAATTCTCCCTTTCTATTTCCTGCCCCCATGTCCCAAGTTAGTGGCCCCTTCCTCTCGCCATTCTGTGTCCCATGTTCATGCCTCCCTTTCTTTCTGTGTCGAGTTTGTGCCCCCTCCCACTCACTGCCTTCCAGCCTGTCTCAAAATTAAGTTGCACCCCCACATACCCCCTTCCTCCCTCACTTGAACTGCGCCAAAGCCTGCCTGCCCCTCACTGAAGCTGCCACCGCCAATTCCTCCCTGCCACCCGACACACTCCATCCATCCTCCACCTGCTGTCGCCCAACATGCTCCATCCATCCTGAAGCCGCCGATTCCTCCCTGCCATCTGTCATGCTCCATCCATGCCCGGAGTTGCGGTGGCGGGGGGTGTGTGGATGGATGGTACATATCAGGTGGCAGGGAGGAATCGGTGACAGTGGCTTCAGTGGGAATGGTAGGGGGCAGGCAGGGAGAGATCCTGGGTGGCGGCCAGCCCGCATACCCCCAACAGGTGCCGTACCGCAGGTTGAGAAACACTGCTATAGAGGTAGAGTGAAAAATCTGGAGTGGCTTCCTTCAGCAGCATACAGCTAAAGGGAAATAACCCTATTGTCTAGAATGTCTCACCTATTGGACTGGAATAACCTTTATATGGCATTTATGAAAAACTTAATCTCATAGTAATAAAATGTGCAGTAGAACTATTCAGGTCAGGATGGGTGGGGTGAGAAAAAGAGAGACTTGACTGTTCGAGCCATGGTAATGGTGGTAGTGGACTTGAGAGACAGATGGAAAAGAGGGGTATCAAGGGAGTGCTGCTTAGGCCAGAGTAGAGGAGAATAAGACTGCTGTGTTGAGAATTGGCAGGGGGATGGAGATAGTAGGGAGGAGCTGCTGAGAACAGGGTGGGGAATGAGAGAGACGTTTGTTCCACTCCATGCTTACATTCATAGGAGTAAAAAGATGGAATAACCTGCCAGAAATGATCAGAAAAGAAAGTAAACATACAACATTCCAGAAAAAACTGAAAAACCTTCCTCTTTGTCAGCTGAACCTACTTGACTTCTCAGAAATGAATCTTTCCACCTCTTTCGCTAGATGAGCTCCTCGACAACTATGATTTTCTTGTCCCCCTCTTACCCTCCCCCCTTTCAAGGCCCCTTCTAGTCTCTCCTCCTGATCCCTTTTGAACCCCTCTCTGAATGTCACCTAGAGCCTGAATAGGTATGTGCGACACACAAATAGAAGATTAGATTAGAAAATGCAACTGTGTGGTGGTCATGTGTGTGTGGGGGGGTCTCTCTCTCTCAATGCCACTCAATCCCACTAGCCTCTCTCAAGTTAACCTCTACCAGTAATCTTTCCCCCCCTCTAAGAACTATCCACCCTCTCTTGAGCAGCAACTTCTGTACCCAATCCATAACTTTCACCAATCTCACTCACTTAATTCCCATCCTATCCTTTTTTAGTCTAGTGTCACAACACCCTACAGTGTCCCCCAGCTCAGTAGTCTCACTCTTTCAAAATCACCTCTATTTCCTGAAGGACTTCCAGTGATGGCACTAAACTTGATGGTGGGTTAAGGAAGGAGCTCTGACCTACAGGAGCTCTTTACTCCCTTCTATGTGAAGCTGTGAGTAAAAAAGAGGAGAGAAACATCTGAAAAGTTTTCCGGAGAGAGGGAAAGTTTAGATGCCAGCGAAAAACCCCCCCAAGGAAAGCCACTCTCAAGATAGAGGGCAGGAGAAAAGTGATCTTCGGCGTGGGCCTGGAAATGCCAGTGAGACACCTTGTGAGTCGGGAGAGAGTGCATCAGAGGAGGATTTGGAGAGAGTGGTTCCACCTTGGACAAGACATAAGGACCCGGCAATTTCGGCCATAAAGGAGGAACTTCAACAGTGGGCTTTGGAAATAAAGAGTGAAATAGCTGGAGTAAAGGGGAAAATTAAAGACAAGATTTGGCGGATTTGTTGGGACGAGTAGAAGAAACGGAGCGGAGAGTTAGTGAACAAGAAGTAATGATGAAAACAATAGGTGGTCAGGTGGGGGGGGGGCATCCAAAAGGGACTGAAGGACTGCATGACTCGTATAAAAGATCTAGAGAATAGATTTTGGCGACACAATGTGCGTTTACGAGGGGTCCCTGATACTGACTACTTTAAGGATGCTGTAAAAGTGGTAAAAGAAATTTTTGCCTTTATGTTAACATCTGAAAATGCAGAAACATCTCCCCCAGCCACAATAAAAATAGACAGAGCACACAGGATGGTGGGATCCCAATTGGCCGAAAAGCCTCAGGACATAATTGTATGTTTGCATAATTTTATTGACAAAGAACAATTGATTCGTAAGGCCAGAGAATTAGGCACGGTAACCTGGCAAACTCATAGTATTGAGATATTTCAGGACTTGAAAACAAAACAAAACTGCAGGCTAATGTACAGGGTACAGGAATTTATTAAAATAGCAAAATATATATATATAAGTACATAAACAACAAAAATTCATCCCAAAAACTCCCGCTCATCTCGGAATTTGTTTTTTCATCCATCTGGGTTTTCTTATATTTTTACCATCTACGATTGGAAACCCTGAGGAAGAAGTGTTTCTTCTAAACACGAACCGTGCTGGGTCCGGTCCGAACGAACATTAGGACCAGTTTTGGGGATGAATTTTTGTTGTTTATGTACTTTTATATATATTTTTTGCTATTTTAATAAATTCATGTACCCTATACATTATTAGCCTGCAGTTCTGTTTTGTTTTCTTGTTGCGTTTTTTTCTGCAGGTTTTTGTTAAATTTTTCTTGTTTTTTATATTTAGGACTTATCAGCTATCACTCTACATAAAAGGAGGGAATTTCACCCAATTCTCATAATTTTGAAGAAGAATATACGCTACAGGTGGCTGTTTCCATTTGGCCTATTGATAACAATTAATGGCAATCATAAGAGAGTCACAACTGTGATAGAGGCGGAAGACTATTTGTGCAAGGAGGGCCTGATGGAATCAACCAGTGTGGCCTCGGGGAAATCAGTGGTACAAAAATTGGATAAGTCTCGCTGGCAGGAGACTAACTTAAGATCTAAGAGAAGACAACAAGAAGAGCAGCAAATGGAGCCAGGGCAGGAGTCTATGAGTATCTCGGCCCCAATATGAAGGACAAACTACAGAACAATGACTATGTTACAAATAAGTGATTTTAAAATAGTTAAATAATAGGTTTTGACCTATGAGTTAGAAGAAGCACTGAAAGTTTGTATGGGGTTTGTGGAGAGAATGATTGGGATGTATGAAAGATATGAAGAAGGGGGAAGAAGTTTTGAAGTTTGTTATTGCACATTGAGGTTGTTGGGAGAATTACATGAAGTCTGGGAAGAAGAATGGAATGTCTGGTGCAGTACTTGGAGAGATCCCCCAGGAAAGAAACTTGGGAGTACTGATCGACAAGTCAATGAAGCCGTCCGCATAATGCACGACGGTGGCGAAAAGGGCAAACAGAATGCTAGGAATGATTAAGAAGGGGATCAGGGACAGATCGGAGAGGGTTATCACCTAGAGTACTGCGTCCAGCACTGGTCGCCGTACACGAAGAAGGACACGGTACTACTCGAAAGGGTTCAGAGAAGAGCGACTAAAATGGTTAAGGGGCTGGAGGAGTTGCCGTACAGTGAGAGATTAGAAAAACTGGGCCTCTTCTCCCTTGAAAAGAGGAGACTGAGAGGGGATATGATCGAAACATTCAAGATAATGAAAGGAATAGACTTAGTAGATAAAGACAGGTTGTTCACCCTCTCCAAGGTAGAGAGAACGAGAGGGCACTCTCTAAAATTAAAAGGGGATAGATTCTGTACAAATGTAAGGAAGTTCTTCTTCACCCAGAGAGTGGTGGAAAACTGGAACGCTATTCCGGAGTCTGTTTTAGGGGAAAACACCCTCCAGGGATTCAAGACAAAGTTAGATAAGTTCCTGCTGAACCAGAATGTACACAGGTAAAGCTAGTCTCAGTTAGGGCCCTGGTCTTTGACCTAAGGGCTGCCGCGTGAGCGGACTGCTGGGCACGATGGACCACTGGTCTGACCCAGCAGCAGTAATTCTTATGTTCTTATGAGGGGGATGGGGGGAAGAGAAATGATGGAGGGAGGATATGGGGAGAAGGGAGGGGAGAGACCCAAATAGGACCTGGAAAGGAAAATTGTAAGATCTGTATGGATAGGAAGGGTGAGGAGAATAAAGTAAAAGGGAATTTGAAAGAATGGGAGGAAGTAAATTGAGATTAGGAAGTTTAAATGTGAATGGATTTTATATACCACGAAAACGCAAATTATTATTGAAAGAGATGAAAAGGCTGAATTTTGATGTATGCTTTGTCAAAAAAATGGGAGAAAAGATGATTCAATATAGAGACTATCCGGTGCGAATTTGGGCTTCTAATAAAAAGGAGAAAAAGGAGGAAGGAGTGGGAATATTATTTGACAAACAATTGAAAGTAAACATAAAACCTGAATGGAAAGATGAGGGAGGGAGATGGATTATTTGGGTGGGGGATATGAATGAAGAGAAGGTGACTTTGGTGAATTTGTATGCACCAAATATTAATCAAGGGAAATTTAAAAAAAACAAAACTTATGGGTATTATCTTGAAAAATCAAGAAGGATCATTGTTAGTTGGAGGGGATTTCAATTTGATATTGGATCCTCATTGGGATGCTACGGGTAATAAGAGTGATAGATCTAAAAAGGATAGGAAACAACTAAAAAAATTTCTAGAAGTATTAAATTTATCAGATGGGTGGCAGACTATCCATCTATTATGAAGAGATTATACTTATTATTCTCCTCCTCATGAGATATATACACGTATTGATATGATATGTTTGGATAAAGTAATGGGGGGGGTAAACTTATTGATGCTAAGATAGAAGGAATCAGTTGGTCGGATCATGCTCCAATATGGTTAAATTTAACATGGAGACACCCAAAGGTAGAGATACAGTACTGGAAACTAAATGAAAATCTTTTAAAAGATCCTAAGATAGTCCAGAGGATAGAGCAGACCTTTAGAAACTTCTTAGCAAATAACAATATTGATCAATATTCCCCTGTTATGATTTTGGAATCATTAAAAACTGTTTTAAGGTGGGAATTGATTTCTATGGCCTCTTATAAGAAAAAGACCTGGGAATTGAAGGGAAAAAAAACCTAAGAGAGAATTTGATGAAACTGATAGTACAATTTAAAAAGGGGTTGGGGGAGAACAGATTATGGCCCAAATAAAAGATACATGTAATTTTGGGGGAAAAATGGAGGATGAAACCATCCAATTTAGGGCTCCTTTTACGAAGCCGCATTAGAGGTTTTAGCGCATGCAGCTTTTTAGCGTGCGCTAAACCCATGCTAGGCGGCTAGAACTAACACCAGCTCAATGCTGGCGTTAGCGTCTAGCGCGGCCGACAGTTTAGCACACTCTATTACGCGCGTTAAACCGCTAATGCGGCTTCATAAAAGGAGCCCTTAATCGAGCAGGTAAGATGTTAGCACATCATATTAAAATACAACATTCTCATGGTAATATTATGGGTATACGTTCTAAACAAGGGGATATGCTAACAAAAGAGGAAGATATCTATGAAAGATTTTTGGAATTCTATAAGGAATTCTATACATCAGAACATCATGGATCAGAGGCCCCTTTGCATCAGTATTTGTCTAAATTAGATCTAAAGACTTTACAAAAATCAGAAGCTCAAGGCCTAGATGGGGATATAACAGAGCATGAGATACGAAAGGTGATATATAACATCAAAATAGATAAAATCCCCAGGAATGGATGGATTTACGGGAATGTTTTATAAAAAGTTTATATCATTTGTGAAACCCTTGTTGGCAAGATTCTAACAATCTGAAAGAGAGGGAACAGTTACCATACTTTTTGAGGTTCGCGGGAATTACAATTTTGCCTAAGTCAGGGAAAGATAATACTACATGTGCCAGTTATAGACCAATATCTTTATTGGGGATAGATACAAAAATCATGGCTAGGGTCTTTGCTGATAGGCTGTCACCATATATGCCAATACTTATTCATCCGGATCAGGTGGGATTTATCAATGGGAGGCAGGCGGCAGATGGGATTCGCAAGGTATTAAATTTGGTGTGGCAGGCGAGAAGAGAGGAGACAGAATGGGTGGCAGTATCGGTCGATGCTGAAAAAGCATTCAACCAAGTTGAATGGAGCTTTATGGAAGCAGTGTTAGGACGTATGGGTTTTGGGAAAAGATTTATTGACTGGATATTTACACTGTATAATAGCCCATTAGCTTGTGTTAAAATAAATGGGATTTACTCCACTACATATGAACTCCAGAGAGGAATAAGGCAATGTTGCCCATTATCCCCCCTGATTTTTGCATTAATTACTGAACCTTTGGCACAGAGAATTAGACAGTCCCATCAGATAAGAGGCTTGAGAGTGTCAGGAGAAGAACAAAAGTTGTCCCTGTTTGCTGATGATGTATTGGTTATTGTTGAGGCTTCGGATTCATCTTTGATTGCTCTTAAAGATATCATGGGCGAATATGGACAACTTTCAGGATTTAATGCCAACCTATCTAAGACAGAGGTGATTAATATATCTACATCTGTGAAAAGGGTCCAGGATTTACCAAGATCAGTTCCTTTTAGATGGGTAAAAGGGCCCATTCGTTACTTAAGAATAAACCTTGGGGTAGATTGGAAACTTTTATTTCAAAAGAATTAAATCCCTTTAATAGTAGATATCCAGAAAGATTTAGAATGTTGGAATATTTATTTATTTATTCAATTTTCTATACTGTTCTCCCAGGGGAGCTCAGAACGGTTTACATGAATTTACTCAGGTACTCAAGCATTTTTCCCTATCTGTCCCGGTGGGCTCACAATCTTTCTAATGTACCTGAGGCAACGGGGGGATTAAGTGGCTTGCCCAGGGTTACAAGGAGCAGCATGGGTTTTGAATCCACAACCTCAGGGTGCTGAGGCTGTAGCTTTAACCACTATGCCACATATTTCCTGATTAGGACGTATGGAGGTGGTAAAGTTGATGATCCTCCCTAAGTTTCTATATTTGTTTCAAGTGCTACCAATTGAAATCCCAAAATCTTGTTTTCAAAGATGGGAGACCCGTAGCCTCTTTGGGTGGGCGGTATACAAAAATAAAAGTTATGTTATTTGGGGAGGAAAACGTCCAAGGGTGGCCAGTTATGCAATATTTAAGTCTAAGGCGGAAGGAGGTTTAGGTTTACTCCATTTGGAAGATTATTATAGAGCTGCCCAGTTAAGAGCGATAGTTGAGTGGCATTCACAATCACTCAAATTATGGGTGAGGATAGAACAAGAAATGTTGGAAGGGATACGAGATATTAGGGATTTGAAATATTTGCCTTGGGTAGCTCTGGGGGAAAAAGAGATGACAAATATAAGTAATCCCTTTATCAGTTGTTCAATGAGGATTTGGAAGGATGTAGTAAAAAAATTGTCGGGTAAAGAGAGGGGGATTTATTTTTGCCCTATATTATTTGCATATGATTTCATATCGGAAAGGGAAGGGGGGATATTTAAGAGGTGAGAACGAAAAGGTTTGAGGTATTTTGAACAATTTATAGAGGAGGAGGTAACTAAAGCCTTTGGAGATCTCCAAGACGAATACCAATTAGTAGCATGGGATCTTTTTCCTTATCTACAGGTCAAAAATTAGATTATGACATGTAAGATGATGGGAAAAGAAATACTGAGGAAGACGGAATTTGAAAAGAGGTTGGGAAATCCGGTTATGAAAGGATGTATTTCTTGGTTATATACATATACATGAGGGAACGAAAACATCTTATACGAGAGCCTGGGAACAGGATTTGGGAAGGGAGTGGACAACTGATGAATGAGGGATAATCGTATCCCATCTTTTCCATACGGCCAGAGCTTCTACCTTGGTGGAAAATGCTATCAAACTTTTAGTACGTTGGTATATTACTCCGGTTCTAATCAGTAAATGTATAAAAGGGAAAAATGATGGTTATTGGAGGGGATGCACTGGAAGAGCCATGTTTTATCATATGTGGTGGGAATGTCAAGTTATCCAGAAGTATTGGGAACAGATGCTTCAGTATGTGAGTAAGTTACTTCAGATCCCTATGGAAGAAGATTAGGAAGATGACACGGTACTACTCGAAAGGGTCCAGAAAAGAGCGGCTAAGATGGTTAAGAAGCTGGAGGAGCTGCCGTACAGCGAAAGATTAGAGAAACTGGGCCTCTTCTCCCTCGAACAGAGGAGATTGAGAGGGGACATGATCGAAACATTCAAGGTACTGAAAGGGATAGACTTAGTATATAAGGACAGGTTGTTCACCCACTCCAAGGTAGGGAGAACGAGAGGACACTTTCTAAAATAACAAGGAACCGGAGTGGTTCACTGTAGTGGTGAAGGAAGCGATCCGAGACAAGAAGACTTCGTTTAAGAAATGGAAAAGGACAAAAATGGATGAAAACTGGAAAAAGCACAAACAACATCAAAGCAAGTGCCATAAGGCGGTGAGAGGGACCAAAAGAGACTATGAGGAAAAAATAGCTAAGGAGGCAAAAAATTTTAAGTCGTTCTTTCGATATATTAAGGGGAAACAACCCACGAAGGAAGCAGTGGGGCCGTTAGATGACCATGGAATAAAGGAAGTACTAAAGGAGAACAAAGTAATCGCCGACAAACTGAACACATTTTTTGTGTCTGTATTTACCTAAGAGGATATATCCAATATACCAGAAGCCAACAGGAAATGAAGACGGGAAACTGACAGGGTTGACAGTCAGTCTAGAAGAGGTGTGCAGATTGATAGGCTTAAAAACGATAAATCCCTGGGACTGGATGGCATCCACCCGAGGGTAATCAAGGAACTGAAAGGGGTTATAGCTGAATTGCTTCAACTAATAGCCAATCTGTCGATCAAATCAGGAAAGATTCCAGAAGACTGGAAAGTGGTGAATATTACACCAATCTTTAAGAAAGGTTTGAAGGGAGATCCGGGAAACTACAGACCAGTGAGTCTGACTTCGGTACTGGGAAAGATGGTAGAGGTGCTGATAAAGGACTACATCATTGATCACCTTGATGGACACAAACAGATGAGGACCAGCCAGCACGGCTTCAGCAAAGGAAGATCTTGCTTGACAAACTTACTACACTTCTACGAGGGAGTAAATAGGCAGATAGACAAGGGTGACCCAGTCGACATCGAATATCTAGATTTTCCAGAAGGCGTTCGACAAGGTCCTGCATGAACGTCTATTTTGAAAAATTGCGAGCCATGGAATGGAGGGTGATATACTCACGTAAATTAAAAACTGGTTGGCAGATAGGAAACAAAGAGTGGGGGTAAATGGACAATACTCGGACTGGAAAAGCATTACGAGTGGAGTGCCAAAGGGTTCGGTGCTCGGGCCCATGCTCTTCAACATATTTATAAACAACCTATAAATTGGCATGATGAGTGAAGTGATTAAATTTGCAGACAATATAAAGTTATTCAGAGTAATGAGGACAAAGAAGGACTGCGAAGACCTACAAAGAGACATAAACACACTCGAGGCATGGGCCGTGAAATGGCAAATGAGGTTCAGCGTGGATAAGTGCAAGGTGATGCATGTCGGTAACAAAAATCATATGCACGAATACAGGATGTCTGGTGCTATACTCGGAGAGAGCCCCCAGGAAAGAGACTTGGGAATACTTGTAGACAAGTCAATGAACCTGTCCCGCAGCGGCAGTGAAAAGGGCAAACAGAATGCTAGGAATGATTAAGAAGGGGATCACAAGCAGATCGGAGAAGGTTATCATGCTGCTGTACTGGGCCGTAATATGCCCTCACCTGGAATACTGCATCCAACACTGGTCACCATACATGAAAAAGGACCTAGTACTACTTGAAAGGGTCCAGACAAGAGCAACAAAAATGGTTAAGGGACTGGAGGAGTTGCCGTACAATGAGAGGCTAGAGAAACTGGGTCTCTTCTCCCTTGAAAAGAGGAGACTGAGAGGGGACATGATCAAAACATTCAAGATATTGAAGGGAATTGACTTAATAGAGAAAGAGAGATTGTTCACCCTCTCCAAGGTGGAGAGAACAAGAAGGCACTTGCTAAAGTTAAAAGGGGATAGATTCTGTATAAATGTAAGGAAGTTCTTCTTCACCCAGAGAGTTGTAGCAATCTGGAACGCTCTTCCAGAGGCTGTTATAGGAGAAAGCACCCTTCAGATATTCAAGAAAAGGTTAGATATGTTCCTGCTGGACCAGAACGTATTGTGGTATGCAGACTATGCCTGCTAGGAATGTCCCAAGAGCAGTGCACAAGTCAAGTTCAGGCTCCACGCAAATACCCCCTTTTAAAGCACAGTTTCAGTCATTGAAGGAATTTCCTTCTGTGTCCTGTAGAGGGAGTGGGAGAGCAGAACTGCAGGATTCCCATCCCCCCCGGAAGCCTAGAGTGATTAACAGGAAATCACTTCCTCATGAGGGTTTGGGGCGGGGCTGCAGACTCCTTAATCTGAGAACCCAGTTCCTTGAGAGTCAGAAGCAGCAGGAACTTGGAGAGGACAGGTCACAGCGCTCAGGGCTGAGAGCTCTGAATGTTAGCCCAATTCCAGAGTCCATGGAGTTGATAGAGGCTGGTGAAGACATGCCTCTTGGTTTGCTGGAAGAACCACAGGACATGGAGCTGGAAGTAAACCCTGAGACAAATGCTGAGTTGCCTTGTGAAATCCAACCTATGGAGGTATGCTGCATGAAAGCAAAGTGACTTACTCTGTTGCTGTGAGTAGTTTATTTTTCTAATTGCTTGCAAGTGCTGGATACTTCAAAGCCAGCTGAAGAGTAAAGAGGTTTTGTTTTGAACCGTACAAGTACTTTGATTTTTGATATTTGTTTTTCCTTTTTTGGAAGTTTGTTGTTTTCCCTGGTGGGGGAAAGTGAACTGTTTTTCAGTCCCAGACAGTGGGGTTAGCCCCATGTTCATAGTGTTGGGATAGAGGGCCAATTTTATGGCAAATTAACACCACACGGAGCACACTGTCTGGCCAGCACTCTGCTGCTGAAGCCAGTGCGGGTGCACTGACTTGTGCGGAAGTAGTGCAGCCCTGAAGTTTATCTTGGTTTTTTTTTTTTTGAAAGTTTCCTTTCTTTTGCTGTTCATACATTTTGAACTGTGAATTAATGTGGACTACTCTGTTGGGAAAATTTCCTGTTGAAGGTTTTTGAACTATTTTCATTTTGATACACCCACATAGACTAGTGGCTTATTCAGCTTTGCTATATGAACATTTAGCCTATGTTAATAAGCAGAATCATCCTGACAAGCTTTCTGGTTATTTTTACTTTGAGAAATAAAGTTCAAGTTTATTTTGGAAAAGAACTTACCTGGTGCGGTGGTATCCTTAAACTAAACGCTTTATTATTTTTCCTTGTGCTGACCGCAGCGGCTCACAAGAGGTTTTTCTTGTACCGGTGGCCCAAGACCCATTGCCCTGAGGCTGCGGGATACAGTATGTAAGGCTAGACTCAAATAGGGCACTGGTCTTTGACCTAAGGGCCGCCGTGTGAGCAGACTGCTGAGAACGATGGACCACTGGTCTGACCCAGCAGCGGCAAATCTTATGTTCTTATATGAAAGCTGAAAGGGCATTATTGGGAGTGGAGGTTGAGGGATTGTCATCTTTTCAATCTAATTTACGGATTTGGCATTTATAGCTGCCCGATTAATTGTGACCCAGCAGTGGCGTAATCCCATTGCTCTTACAGTAAGAGATATGAGGGATCGATTAGGAGCAATCTGTGAAAAATACAGACTATCAGCCCTCTTAACAAACTGGTGAGGGGAGATCTGTGGGGGAAATATATTGAATTGGAAAAGGAAAATTTGGGGTAGGATCAGATGAGGAAATAAAGATGTTATGTATATTATCCTGCCCTTATGAAGAAGAAATTCCAGATCCCTTGGGGGGAGGGATGGAAGTGGAAATGTTATATTTAATTATAAGTTTAAAGATGTATTATTTCCACATTTTAAATTAGTGAATATGGGTCTTTTTGGATAATGCTATTATTGTATTTTATGCTTTTATATGTTAAGTGTTATGTTATATCTTGTTTAAAATAATTAAAATAAATGATTTTTAAAAAACAAATCAAAATCACCTCTATTTCCCATTAGTTTGGTCTCTTAAGTCTCTTACTAAAGCTGACAATTCATTTAACCTGTTGCTTATTTTCTTTGGCCTGCAGCTGCTACATGCCACTGCTGCCTGATTTTCATTTTGGTTTCATAAGCCTCCATTCTGAAAGCAAAATAAAAATCAGTCAGCAGTGGCATGCTACCTCTTCTTTGTGTGGTCCTGGGACTACTGCTTTCAAGTTTCAAGTTTAATAAAATATTGATTAATCGCTTAATCGTAATTCTAAGCGATGTACACAGTACTAAAATTACAAAATTTAGGTAACAATACAACGCATAACAAGAGCTAAGTCTTGGAGGACTCTTGACAAACTTGACAAACCTATAGAACACTAGGGAGGGAAGGAAAAAAGAACTACATGTTATTTGAAAGTAAGCAAGACATTCAAGGAAGGTATGGGAAGTCAAAATGCTACATTGAGGTTATACAATAGAGTTAAAAACAGCTAGAAAACTGGCTAGCTAAGTATCAAAAGTGTCTTTAAAAAGGAAGCTTTTTAATTTACTCTTAAATTTTTCCAAGTCACGTTCTTCCCTCAAATATATAGGAAGTGAATTCCATGTTTGGGGGGGCTGTGACAGAGAAAATAAATTGGCGTCTTGTATTAATAATTTTGAGAGAGGGGATCGTCAATAAGTGCTGTTCATTGGATCTTAACGTTGTATTAGAAGTATAGGGAATTAATAATTTATAAATGAAAGCAGGAGTTTTATAAAGTAGGGATTTGAATGTAAATAAACATAATTTATATGTAATCCGGTGAGCTACCGGGAGCAAGTGTGTCTTTTTAAGGAGAGGTGTTGCATGATCAAACTTCTTAGCTTTTGATATAAGTTTAATATCCTTTAGCGCATCTAACAACAGTATGTGTCAAACATCTTTACAGCTAGTGACTTTCCAAATGAGGCTTGAAACGCGTGATAATATCTTTGAAGCCTCACTTTGGCTGTCAGCAAACCATCAACTGGTGGAATCAAGAAAATGGCATCCAACAAAGTTCTGTGCAGAATTGTTCCACTGGACCCTCTGGGATGTACTTTCAGCCTCTAAGAGGTCCAAGGGTCACAGGCTGGGAACCTCTGAGGTGAACTGCAACATATGCTGCATATAAAACATTTTTGCAATAAAACTAGACACTATATTAAGGAGATTACAGGTACACTGAAAGACCTATAGATAGGTCAGGGCATGTGCAAATCAGAATTCAAGTGCACTGAACCAAATGTATGTGGTGGGTCCAGTCCTGAAATAACAAAGATTGTGGTACGAGAGCAGGGATTAATGTGCAGTGGCAAAACATGTACAATAGTGTCAGTGTTAGAACCCCCCCCACACCCACACACACACACAAAAAAAAAAGTATCTGGATGAGCCACCATTCAATTCACATCATTCATTATCACCCACTCTTGTAGATAGCTTGATGGTTAAAATCAAGATTGTTTTGGTTTTTTTTTTACAATAAAAGTTTTGTTGGTTCATCCGGATACTTTGGTTTTTATCCCATTCTGTTCCTGTTAATTTTCAATGTGGGTATCTTTGTCCCTCCTTTTTGCCTACCTCGCCAGTGTCAGAAAAACAGGGAGTACCATGGGCCCCTAGTGGGGTGCATGTAAAGCTGTATTAAAAAGTCAATTGATGCTCCTTGTATCTGAATGTAATTTGCCTTGAGCTACTAAAAAATGATTAACTAAATTTAAGCCAATTCATGTCCAAAAATTGTTTCTGTATAATAAATACTATCAGGTACTGTCATCCAAAAAGAAATGTGCTCCAGACTCATAATATGAGAGAAGAAAATCAATATTTAAAAGGAAATACTGTAATTTCAAACACTCTTACTTTCTTGTGTACTTTTTGGAGCAGGTGGTTTGCGTGTCGCCCAATTGGTTCTGATCTGACGACCTCCTAACCACTGGCCTCCCATGTGCACAATTGCATTTTCTGCATCCTGAAAAATAAAAGATAGTCAGAGAATATGCACCCAAATAACCAAAATGGGAGTCATTTTCTTTAACACAAGGAGCCAACCCCTCCCCACATTCCAAAAATATATCTATTTTATAAAGTTGTCTCTTTACAGAACAGACTCCCAGAACTATCCTCAGCACCATACAAATGCTATTGCACAAATTTACATCTGCTCTGTGCCAGGTACACACTGTATTTGCATATATTCTATGCGTATATGTGGGCATTTTATAAAGATCAAAAACTTGAGAAATCTGTGACATATTTTAACACAATCATTTACTCAACCAACTCCAATTTATTACTAATAAATAAACATTTTATAATGTACTACAGCCAATGAATTGCATATAGGCACTAGGTTGCTATGTAACTACTTTTTACACATATGTGTTGCAATCTAAGAAAAGTTACCAAGTCTTAATGCAAGCTTACTTGAGAAACGAGGCAACAATGTCAGTTGGATACTATTCATTGTTGCATTATATTTTTATTTATTTAGAAAGTTTATATACTGTTTTAGTTCAAAGCGGTGTACAAAATAAACATGCACAATAGCGTAACAGATATTACACACATATCAAACAGAATACAGAATATTGTTAATTGAAACGGTATATCTGGTAAATGAAATGATAGAAAGATGTGGTTTGTTGCATTTGAATCAGCATTTTTTGAATACTTAGCCAGCTGAATAACTCATTTCTAAGACTTGGTCCCTTTTCTTGGATTATAGCACATATATAATAGCCATTTTCCCTAATTAAAAAAAGATTTACATACAGAAATTGCTTTATAAAATTAAATTACCCTCAATCCACACAGTGTTAGTGGGAAAAATTCAACAATTTTCCAATAAAATCAAAGCAAACTCAATTAATGCAAAGCCACCTCAGTCTTCTACAAAAAGACTGATACAGGATTTTGTTATTTATGATATTGTCATAAATTCAGCAAAGAAGACAGTGGGAACGGACAATGAACACTCCTGCAGGACCACTAGTAGGAAAACCTTGTTTATTTCAATCTGAGACGTACAGTAATATGGACCTGACACAGTACTATGTTTCGGCGAACAAAAGCGCTTGCATCAGGGGTCACTAACACAAATAAAAAATAAATACAAGAGATTTAAAATATATAAAGCAAGAATATGTTCAAAAGACAAACATATAACTCTAAATATATAATTATAATAAAATAGAGCAAAAAGAGAGAAAAGAATGGCATAGCACACCTGTAACATTGGATTCACAGATAAAAACAAGAATCTTCGTAGCAGCAAGAATCTACAATATGAATAAATACAACTATATGAACAATATGTATTTGGAATCACGCATACATAGAAAACATGATATTTCATATGGATAAAAAAAAAAATAATAAATGCCAGATATAAAATCTAAATTAATAATAAACATTAATACACATACTATTATAAAAATAAATACTCATACTTGAAAAACATAAATTTTGATGAAAAGTGAATGATAAATTATAAAACGCGAAATCCATAATCTCAATACTTAAAAAACACCAATATACATACTATTATGAAAATGAATACATAATTAGAAATCTCAATAGCTATCAATTAGGTAAAATACGAAAGATGAATCATATAAATAAAAACATTGTCAAGAAAACAAAATATACAAAAGAAAGTGACACTAAATCCATATAAAAAGTACATATTGACAATGTTATCAATCACAAAAAACGAAAGAGAGAAGAAGACCAGGAAATATGAATATATACTAAATCTGGAGCCATATTGAAGGTCAAAAAGAAATGATTTCTAATACATATAGCAGTGTCACATGTCTCAAAAAGGAACTATGAGCAGAGAAGAATGTAGAAGAACTCTGAAAACCATACCCAAAGGCTAAGATAAGCTGTACTGTATTGTATCAGATTGAAATAAACAAGGTTTTACTTCACACCTGTGGTCCTGCAGGAGCGTTCATTGTCCATTCCCACTGTCTTCTTTGCTGCTCAGTACCTGTGGGATTTTGTCCTGTTGGACTTTCTTTTGATTGTACTGCCATAAATTCAACATCTGTCATTGTTTGTAAAGTTCCTAATACAGTTGACTCCACTTAAGTGCAAGCCCTTTGGACCGGTTCACCACATGCGTTTAAATGGAGTGTGCCCTTAATCGGAGTACCATGTGAAGAGAGTCAAGCACTGTCATTTTTCTCGCAAGATCAGCAGCTCAGGGGCAATATTCTGTGCTTGCATTGATCACTGCCATCATATATCTTAGGATGAGTGACCTGTAATCACATTTGAAGTTTGCGATTATCCCTTGGTTTTTGTTGCTTTCATATTCAACAGGTAGGCATCTTGAAGCTAACAGCTTCGCTACGTTTGAAAGCAGTGTTTAGGTCTTTTAGCTTTAATTGGGTGACCATACTGTAGTTCATCTATGTGAGCAACTGCAGGAGGACCTGGAGTACACCACTCTCAGGGGACAGGCCCTTCCAATTTATGTACAAGTATACTGTAATAACAACGCCTAAGCAGTGTCTGACATCAGCATAGTGGACATGTTCAGCCAAAGAAAATTATTTTTGTCCACGCAATGCCACGGTGCAGTTCCGAAAGTTCAAACACATGGCCAGGCCTAGATGGCTGTTCCGAAACATGCAGCTCATCTACGTGATTGCTTTTAAGCAGAGTGAACGTTACATGAAAGAATAGAGGTGGGACCTATGACAACAGTGCACATAAATGGATTGTGTGCTTATCAGAACTGCAAATATCCAGAGTTTACATCCATTGACTTTAATGTGGTCGGATGTGGATAACTGAAGCATGCGCTTAACCGATGTGCACTTAGGTGGAGTTGACTGTAACCAAGAGTATACAGCTTATATATGTGGTTTGTTAGGGAAGTAGCTAGGAAATTAGGTAATGCTTTCTGATCAACTTTAAGCAGCCATGTAACAAGGAACTTGAAAGATCTGCAATAATCTATTAAATGTAAGATGTGTTGGAAGAGACACTTCACAAAACAATAATTTTCTCCCCCTAACTCAGTGATTCTTACAATTCCCTTCACAGCTCTGGATTTCAGGAGAGCCAAAACATGCAAATTAATGATTTTCTTAAACCAAATGTATACAAATATTACTAACAAATATTCCCAAGGCCCAATAAATTTCTGCTAAAATGAGTTCAAACTTACAATAAATTTTAAAGATCAACTACCGTATATATATTCAAATATAAACCGGGATTTTGGGGTCACAAAATTTGACCAAAAATGAGGGTCCTGGGTTATATTCGGGCCAGCGCTCACCCAATCCCCTCAAAGACTTATTGCAGGCCTCCACTGGGTTGCCAGGCTATGCACCCTGTACCCCCTCTCTGCCCTGTCCATCGTATCTCCTCTGCCGCTGGAATCCCTGGTGGTCAAGAGGTATAGTGGGCAGGAGTGAGTTTTCCGTGCTCCTGCCTACTGCTAACCCGGTTGCTCACTTGCTGCCGCGAGTTCTGGCTTCAGCTGCTGAGCAGTACTGAATAGAAGCACACTTTGGCGCTGCTGCTTGGCACTGAGCAGCTTCCTGAATGGCTCTTGCACATTTTTGCGAGAATTCGCGGGAGACATTCAGAAAGCCGCTTAGCGCCGAGCAGCAGCACCAAAGTGTGCTTCTATTCAGTACCACTCTGCAGCTGAAGCCGGAACTCGCGGCAGCAAGCGAGTAACCGGGTTAGCAGTGGGGCAGAAGCATGGAAAACTCACTCCTGCCCCCTACACCTCCAGACCACCAGGGATTCCAGCGGCAGAGGAGGTACGATGGACAGGGCAGGGATGGGGGACAGGGTGGTGAGCCTGGGAGGGAGGGAGGGAAGGGGCCGGGTGCAGAGCCTGACAGGGGATGGAGGGAAGGGGGCTGGGTGCAAAGCCTGAAAGGGGAGGGAGGGGACGCTGAGTGCAGATCCTGGAAGGGCAGAGCACTTATGATTACAGAAACCTGGCTCCAGGACAATGATGGGTGACGCTAGGGGACCTATGCCACCTGGCTACCAGGCCTTGGCCTGCTCTCGCACCACTACTACTGCTTCTATTTATTATTTCTATAGCGTTGAAAGGCTATACAGCGCTGTACATTTTAACAAACAATAGGCAGTCCCTGCTCAGAAGAGCTTACAATCTAATTTAGACAGGACATTTCAGGGTTGGGGAGATAATAATGGGTATAGTTATCTGACAGCAGTGAGCACAAAGAAAGGTGGCGGCGTGACCGCAATCAAATCAAACACCTCCTCCAAGCTAATTGACACCATTATCCTCCCTGCACTAGAATGCCCTGTCTTCACTATGGGCCCCAAGAATGAAGTCACTTTCATCCTATTATACAAGGTGCCCCACGCCCCGCCAAACAGCCTGGAAGACCTCCTCACCAAACTTTTCATCTCCCACAGGCGTCTGACCATCCTAGGAAATTTTAATCTCCAGACTATCCAGACACCTCTGGAATGAGTGCTGACTTCTTATCATCCTTAACAGACTTAGAGTTTCATCTGTTGTCATGAAGGATGTCATGAAGAATTATGGTTTTGTTGTTGGCTGATTGCACTCAGCAGGCAACATCCTAGACTTAGTTTTCCTATACAGGGGACTTCGCGGAGAAGGGAGGTTTTATTTATTTATTTATTCATTCAATTTTCTATACCGTTCTCTGCCGCAGCCGCTCAGCTGATCACAGCAGGGGGATTACCTTACCATGATCAGCTCATGACAACATGACATGGGCACTGATTAGAGAATCAGGATAGCTAGGCAGGGTTAGGCATCTGTCCATTAGAGCAGATGAGATTCTGTATAGGACGCCAGTCTGCGATCTCAGCTGCTTCTTAGGCGGCTGCTGAGACTGACATCCTATACAGAATTTATTTATTCAATTTTTTAGCCCGTCATCCCAAAGGAGCCCAGAACGGGTTACAAAGTACATCCATAATAAGCCAGACAGAGCAGAGATGACATAGGTTGGTTCAAAATACGGCCGGCCGTCTCATCTTTGGCTTGAACAAATGGGAACACGTTACCCTTTTCTACTATAAACTACACTGGTTACCATTTGCATCCAGAGTTCTGTTTAAATTCTCATGCATCTGTTACAAATCAGTATTTGGTATGTCACCAAGCTATCTTTACCCCCACTTCAACTTGAGTCATAACAAGAGCTCCCGCAGAATACATGTTTGCCTTTCTCTCATTAAAATTATGTCATTTTAAAAGGTTCTTTGAAAAAACCTTTTCTTTTCAGGCAGCCAAACTAAATTCATCAAGCCCAAATTGTGCTTGATGCCTCCTCTTATCTTGACTTCAGAAAGCTGATCAAAACTCAATTATTCCACAGACTGAATTCTTAATGTTTCCACAGACTAATTTCTTAATGTATTTTACTACTAACTTTTATTACTATTCTCCTCATTATTCGATCCTTTAAGATTGTTGTACCCTCCCTCATTTGGCCTGTAAGTTCCTCCTTTTCCTTTCCTTATATCGTATGCATTTAATATGTTAACTTCAATGACTGCACTGTTTGTAATTCTATTAACTGATGTGAACCGCCTAGAACTCCCTGGGTATGACGGTATACAAAAATAAAATTATTATTAAATTACAATATAGACATGACAATAATTGCACACTAGAATGCACACTATTTTCTCATCCACTATCAAATACTGGTCCTCTTGGATTTCTGTTCAGTGTTCCAATAATTTCCCAACCTAAGAAGCCAGACATTATTTAACAGCTGGAGGAATAACAAGGCTATTTACTTCCACCTCCTTGTGGAAACAGGCTAATTCAAATCTCATGAAACCTTCTATGGGCCAAAACACAAAATATTAAATTCTATCTTATAAACAAAGGGATCCAGAGCAAGGCCAATGGGAAACTCACTCCCATATAGATATCTATCAGCCTGGCAGCACTATTCTAAACCAGCTATTTTTTTTGAGTGGCCTACATAAATTGAATTATAGTATTCCAAGTCAGACAATAATGCTTGAATGACTGTTTGCAAATCCTGGCCTTAACAGACAGAGAGCTTCTAACCAAATGAATCATCCAGAATAATTGCGAGACTTGAACTTTAAGGTTAAACCCAAATCAATCAACCCTAGACTTCACACCTCATTCTTGATATACCAAATTGAAACCCTGACAAATTAATCCTGGAAAAGTAAATTGGAAACAAAATTTATCCACCCAGAGTATTTCCAATTGATCAACTTATTTTCCATCATCCAACTCTATATCTACTAGACAATTTACACTTACTAAAGAATTCTGTATCCCTGCGTCCAACACTTGGTAAGAACACAGAAACATAGAATCATGACAGCAGATAAAAGTCAAATAGCCCATCCAGTCTGCCCATCCACTATCTTCTCCTCTCCCTAAGAGATCCCATGTGCCTGTCCCACGCTTTCTTGAATTCAGACACACTGTTTCCACCACCTCTATTGGGAGACTATTCCACGCATCTAACACCCTTTCTGTAAAAAAGTATTTCCTTAGATTATTCCTGATTCTATCACCACTTAACCTCTTTCTATGCCCTCTCACCCTGGAGTTTCCTTTCAACTGAAGGACTCACCTCATGTTATTTATGCCACAAAGGTATTTAAATATCTCTATCATATCTCTCCTCTCCTGCCTCTCCTCCAAAGTATCTTTAAGTCTGTCCCTATACACCTTATAATGTATACCATCAACCATTTTAGTAGCCTTCCTCTGGACTGACTCCATCCTTTTTATATCTTTTTGAAGGTGCGGCCTCCAGAATTGCACACAATATTCTAAATGAGGTCTCACCAGAGTCTTATACAGAGACATCAATTCCTCATTTTTCCTACTGGCCATACCGCCAGCTTTTGCCATCATCTTTTCAACCAGCAGCAATCATTCCTAGTTGACATTTGCGGGATACAAGAATCAGCATGGTATGGTATGGTAAGTTATTTTAAGACCAGAATTGGAAAGAAGCAGAAGATAGTCCAACACCAAAGGAATAGAGAATGTTATAGGATTCAAGTGATGGAGATTACATCATGTGGTAAAACGTGTATACTTGAATTGATAGCATTGCTGAGTAGGTGGTTTTCTGGAAGCAGCCATAATGGGCTTCAACTGGGCCAGAGAGATTAAAATCTTCTCAGCTCAAGTTGAGAGGTACCAAATAGAGAATGACACGGGGACAAATTTCTCCCTGTCCACTCGAGAACTCATTTTACCACCCTGTCCCTGCAAGTTCTTTTCCTGTCCTACCCCATTCCTGCAAGCTTGAAAATTCTACTTTAAGGAGAGGGTGGTGGGTGCCTGGAATGCGCTCCTGAGAGAGGTGGTGGAAAGGAAAACGATGACAGAGTTCAAAGAAGCGTGGGATGAACACAGAAGATCTAGAATCAGAAAATAATAGTAAATATTGAAGAACTAAGGCAGACTTGCACGGTATGTGTCTGTATATGGCCTTTTAGTTGAGGATGGGCTGGGGAGGGCTTCAATGGATGGGAGGGTGTAGATGGGCTGGAGTGAGCTTTGACGGAGACTTCAGTAGTTGGAAACCAAGCACAGTACCGGGTAGAGATCTGGATTCTTGCCCAGAAATAGCTAAGAAAAAGGAAAAAAAAATTAAATTGAATCAGGTTGGGCAGACTGGATGGACCATTTGGGTCTTTATCTGCCATCATCTACTATGTTACTATCTGCACAAGGCTCAAACACTTTAAAATCATAAGTGTTTGAGGCTTGTGCAGTTAAAGCAGAGCTTACGGGAATGAGACAGGGACAGCTACAAAACTCACAAGGATGGGACAGAGAAATTGAGTTCCTGTGAGGATGGGGACAAATTTGTCCCTGTGTTATTCTCTAGTACCAAGCTGTTAACTGTAGAGACTGCAGTAAATTGGGATGTAAAAGAGAACCTTGACTCTGAGTGAGCAGAGATGGAAAGATCTGTAATGGAATTGGATTCTTGACACTCAGCTGAAGTAAGAGGGAGAACCAAGGTTGTCTGGGCCACCAAGGACCTATGAGAATCATGGTGGCTGGTTCTTGCTTGAGTCTGAATAATGTCCTTAGAACAAGAGGGATTGGCGGAAACACATATAGTAACTTGAGTGACCAATCCAGAAGAAATGCATCTATTTCCAGGCGATGAGGCGAGAACTATCTAGAGCAGAATTGAGGTAATTTGTGACTGTGTGGAGATGCAAATAGATCTATCTGAGGAGTCCCCCAAATTAAGATGTGGTACAAGACCTTGGAACTGAGAGTCCACTCGTGCGGCTGAAGAAATCTACTGAGCCGATTGAGCAGAGCATTTTGCATCCCTTGCACATATACTGCCTTGAGGAAGATGAAATATCTTCCTCAAGGCAGTATATGTGCAAGGAAGCAAAATGTCCATTTCCAAATATGAAGGGCTTCCTGACTAAACTAAACTAAAACTAAACTAAACCTTAAGTTTATATACCGCGTCATCTCCACGGAAGTGGAGCTCGACACGGTTTACAGGGATTAAAAACAAAGAGGAGGAACTACAATGGAAGGAGAGAGAGGCAAGGTGAACAAGGACGGGAGAGGGTACTTAGAATAATGGAGAGGGAGGGTGTAGTTACATTTTGGAGAAAAGCCAGGTTTTCAGATGTTTTCTGAAATGTTGGAGGGAGGTCGAACTCCGAAGATGGGCCGTAAAGCTGTTCCACAGCTCGGTGATCCTGAAGAGGAGGGATGTACCATGTTTTCCTGTATGGGAGATGCCAATTAGAGAAGGGAAGGATAGTTTGAATTTCTGAGTGGATCTGGTGGAGTGAGTGCTCGAGAGCCAAGATAGTGGGAAGAGACATTACATTACATTAGAGATTTCTATTCCGCCATTACCTTGCGGTTCAAGGTGGATTACAAGAGAGATAAAAAATTGTGGGTTACAATGGAAGAACATTTGTCCTTTCTAGAGAGGTAAAGAGTAGGTTATGTAGTTTCTGTGTGGCGGGAAAAGGGAGGGAGGAAGGACGGTAAGTTTGAAGTTAGGGTTGTTTCAGGAATTTCTTGAAGATTGAATTGTTCTGATCTTTTTATTGTTGATATTGTAACTATCCAACAAAACCCCCTTTATAAATTCTGAGTTATGTAATTGTGGGTTGGATATAGTAAAAAATGATCCGCTTTGGTTTGTTTTTGGTAATTGTATTACCAACAGGTCTGCCTGGTTTTGTTTTGTTTTTATTTTTAATGGCACTGATATTTTGCATGTATTACACAAGAAAAATCTCTTGCCAACAAAAAAAAGATGGGGGGAAAAAGCCTTCCACCCAACAGTGCCCCCTCCCCCCAAAAAAAAATTGCAGGAGGGATGCTGCTGCCGCCATCAAACTAACAGCCGCCACCTCCGCCGCCGTCTGCCCAGCTCACCCCACCACCGGTACCTTTACATATGGCAGGAGGGATGCCCATGCCCCCCCCCCAGCCTGCCCCCCTCACCCCTGGTACCTTTAGTCGGGAGCAGGGTTCCCTTCCTGCTCCTCTGGCCAGCTCCTGAGTAATGTCGGCCTTAGGCCCCGCCCCGGTGCATCATTATGCACCCAAGAGAGGAGCCTGAGGCACCTGAGGCAATCAGGGACTTCCTTAGGGTTGAGGGGCCCAAGGCACCTGAGCCAATCAGGGCCTTAGGCCCCTCCCCATGCATCATATGTTGCACTGGGGTGGGGCCTAAGGCCAACATTACACAGGAGCTGGCCGCAGGAGGAGGGGAACCCTGCTCCCGACTAAAGGTACCGGAGGGCTGTGGGCCGGACTGGTGGGTGTCTCAATGGTGGAGGTGGGCATCCCTCCTGCCATATGTAAAGGTACCGGTGGTGGAGTGGGTTGGCAGACGGTGGTGGCAGCATCCATCCTGCAATTTTGAGGGGTTGGGGGTAGGGGGTGCTGTTGGTGGGTGGGAGGCTTTTTTTTTACTGGCAAGATATTTTGCTTGTGTAATACATGCAAAATATCTGTGCCATTAAAAAAAAAAATGGGGAAAAAAATCCCAGCAGAAGTCCTGACAGCAGTAACAGGAGGTTCCTTCTTCTGTCACTACTTTCAGGGCTGCCCTGACTCAATCGTTCACTGAGCGATTGAGTTGGGGAGCTTTCATGCAAATGATTTGCACGGAGGTACAAATCATTTGCATGCAAACTTAATAGTGAATCAATCGCTGCCGGAAAATCAGCCAACAGTGATTGAGTCGCTATTGTTAGTGAATCTAGGCCATGGACAGTAGCCCCAGCTGCATGTTCTGGCACATATAGTTATAGTTAATCAGAAGCAATTGTCAGAGTGATACTGGAAATTAACTCCAGGCTTCTCCCTCTTTTCTTTTCCAGACTCTCACGTCCCACACACCTTATTTACCATTGTTTCAAACAGTTTACAAAAGATAAGGGTACTAAACAACAATAGATTCTATTTTTAGGACAAGTCTCAAACTTATAAATTTAAGAGGTTAAAATACTTAATCTCTCTCTGGACCCTGGTTTACCCCCACCCTTCTCTCTCTCTGCCCTCACAGCACCTATGCAGGCAAACTATCCTTTCTCTCTCCCACACAAAAGCAGTCTCTAAATCCACTCTGTATTTGTAAAGCTTATTTCTATTTCCTTCTGTACATTTGCAACCCAGCATATGCTTGATATATCTTTCTAAACACTGTCGTTATGTAATATTAAGTCTTTCTGCACAATATATCATATTCTTTATGCAATTACTTTTGGCTGACATTGTCAATTTCATTTCCTACTGAACCTTCTATGAGGGTATTGAACCTGGGACCTGGTGGATTGTAAGGCCGCCATCTTGTATCATTGGGGGCTTGTCTGCTGCAACATCACCCCAAACTAAACCTTAAATTTTGGGGGCTTATCCTCACAATGTTGAGTAAATCTTTGTGTTGCATCTTCGACTTTATCTCCAAACAGCTCCTCTCCCAGACAAGGAATATTTGCCAGGCGATCTTAGACACTGATGTCAAGGTCAAATACGCGAAGCCAGGTTAATCATCTCATGGCTATAGAAACATAGAAAACATAGAAACATAGAAAGATGACGGCAGAAAAGGGCTACAGCCCACCAAGTCTGCCCACTCTACTGACCCACCCCATTAAGTCTGAGTGCTAATGACCCAGCTCCTTAACTCGACCCTCGCAGGGATCCCACGTGGATGTCCCATTTATTCTTAAAGTCGAGCACGCTGGTGGCTCTGATCACCTGCTCCGGAAGTTTGTTCCACTGATCCACCACCCTTTCTGTGAAGAAATACTTCCTGGTGTCACCACTAAATTTCCCTCCTCTGAGTTTGAGCGGGTGCCCCCTTGTGACCGAGGGTCCCTTGGGAAAGAATATGTCATTTTCCACCTCGACACGACCTGTGACGTACTTAAATGTCTCTATCATGTCACCCCTTTCCCTGCGCTCTTCGAGAGTATAGAGCTGCAATTTGCCCAGTCTTTCTTCGTATGAGAGACCCTTGAGTCCGGAGACCATCCTAGTGGCCATCCGCTGGACTGACTCAGCTCGAAGCACATCTTTACGGTAATGTGGCCTCCAGAATTGCACACAGTATTCCAGATGAGGTCTCACCATGGTTCTGTAAAGTGGCATTATGACTTCAGGTTTGCGGCTAACGAAGCTTCTATTGATACATCCCATCATTTGCCTTGCCTTGGATGAGGCCTTCTCTACCTGTTTGGCAGCCTTCACGTCTGCACTGATGATTACTCCCAAGTCCCGTTCTTCTGAAGTCCTAGCTAGTGTTTCTCCATTCAAGGTGTATGTTCTGCATGGATTTCTGCTGCCGAGATGCATGACCTTACACTTCTTAGCATTGAAGCCCAGCTGCCATATCGAGGACCAGTTTTCCAACGTGATCAGATCATGCGTCATGCTATCCTTGAGATTGCTTTCGCTTACTGTATTACACAGTTTGGCATCGTCGGCAAACAGTGCTACTTTACCCTGAAGCCCTCGGGTCAAGTCCCTTATGAATATGTTGAAAAGGGATGGTCCCAGGACTGAGCCCTGCGGCACTCTGCTGGTCACCTCCGAAGTCTCAGAGAGGGTGCCGTTGACCATCACCCTCTGAAGTCTTCCACTCAGCCAATCATTGACCCATGCAGTTAGTTTCTCACCTAACCCCATCGATTTCATCTTGTTTAATAGTCTACGGTGTGGGACACTGTCAAAAGCTTTACTGAAATCCAAGTACACTATGTCCAGAGACTCTCCCGAGTCTAGCTTTCCTGTCACCCAATCAAAGAAGCTGATAAGATTGGATTGGCATGACCTGCCCCTAGTGAATCCATGTTGGCAGGGATCCCTTAGATTCCCCTCATCCAATACCGTGTCTAATTTACCTTTAAGTAGAGTTTCCATGAGTTTACACACTATTGATGTGAGACTCACCGGTCTGTAATTCGCAGGCTCTGCTCTGCAACCCTTTTTGTGCAGAGGAACGACGTTAGCTGTTTTCCAGTCCAGGGGGACTCTCCCCGTACTTAGGGAGAGATTGAAGAGCATGGCAAACGGTTTTGCCAGAACATCGCATAGCTCTCTGAGCACTCTTGGGTGCAAATTGTCCGGTCCCATGGCTTTGTTCACCTTGAGTCTTGACAGTTCTCTGTAAACATCAGCAGTTGTGAACTCAAAATTCTGAAATGGGTCTTCCATGCTTTGCTTTGTTTCCAGCCGTGGCCCGTGCCCTGGTGCCTCACAGGTAAAGACTGAACAGAAGTAATCATTCAGTAGTTTGGCTTTATCGGAATCTGTTTCCACATAATCCCCGTCTGGCGTTCTAAGGCGTGTTATCCCGTTTGTGTTCTTTTTCCTGTCGCTAATGTACCTGAAGAAGGATTTGTCCCCTTTCTTAATGTTCTTCACTAGAGTTTCTTCCATTTGAAGCTTGGCCTCCCTGACTGCTGTTTTGACCGCTGTAGACTTTGTCCTGTATTCAATGTTTGCTTCCTTTTCCCCGGTGCGTTTGTATGAGAGAAATGCTCTTTTCTTCTCCTTGACGAGGTACAATACCTCATCAGTGAACCATTGGGGTTTCTTTTTTCTTTGTTGTTTAGTTACCGATTTTATGTAGCGGATAGTTGCCTCGTGAAGAGTCGATTTCAAGGTTGACCACATAGCTTCCACATTATCAGTTACTTCTTGAACCTGCAGCTTCTGATGGACGAAATCTCCCATGCGTGCGAAGTCAGTGCCCCGGAAATTGAGTACCCTTGTTTTTGTTTGTGATCTAGGGAAGCCTTTCTTAAGGTTAAACCATACCATGTTATGATCACTGGTGGCTAGCGTTTCTCCCACCGAGACCTCCGAGACGCTTTCCCCGTTCGTAAGTACCAGGTCCAGGATGGCCTGGGCCCTGGTGGGCTCTAGTACCATTTGTTTGAGCCGGACTATGGACATAGATGATGCTCTGGTCATGAACTTCCTGGTTTGAATGAGCCTATGAGTAGTTTCCTGGAACTCTGGAAGGTGATCAATTGGAATTATCTGCTTAAACTCAGCAAGTCTCTTCATTAGCTGTTTGAAATAGTGACAAAGAAATTATAACTGAGAACTCTGATAGCCAACACAGAATTTTGGAAAAGGCGGTGCCTGAACTTGTCTAATGTGCAACCCTCTCAGCCTGGTGATGCACTGGTATACACTCGTGTGCTGGAAGACATTTTAAAAAGTAGATTCAACCAGCAAAGAATGGTGCTGCAGCTGTGGCTTATCAAAGACTGGACATAACTGAATCCTATACAAGGAATCAATTTTTCTAGGAGCTATGGGAAGAATAAGAGGAGTCTCCCATTTCTTAAACATAGCCTCCTTGAGCAAATTGTGGGGTGGTAACTTGAGGAGTTCCTTAGGAACGTCATCAAAATCCAACATTCAAGGAGCTCTGCTCTCAGCTCAGAGTCCGACTCCAATTTACAAGACAAAGTTTTGCCCATATGCAGTATGAATTTCATAAAAGACAAATCTTTAGGAGGTGATCTGCGCCTGGGCAAAGGAGGAGATGGATCTGATGAGATTCCATATGATTCTGGAGCTGATAATTCGGGCTCATGATCAGTGTCATTGTGAACAGAGAGATCCAAATCCACATGCCCAACTCCAGGTGATCTCCTGTATGAAGGAAAAGATGGAGATGTGCAGTTCTTAGTCTGGGGAGTATAATGATGGTAAGAATGTCATTAAGAACTCCTATGAGTATTTCAGTACAGATTAGATGAAGATGATGAAGAAGTCTGATGCAGAGAGTGTGTGGATCTTGATTTGTGTTGATGAGAATGAGATCCGGTTCCATCAGATGTTTTTTAGATGTGGATTTACCAGGAGAAGAGCGAGGATCAGTACAATGGGACCTTGATGCTCTCTGAGATGTGGATTTACCAGGAGAGCAAGGTTCAGTATCCTGGAGCCTCGATGCGCCATGCTTAGACTGGGCCGGTACCAAGGGAGGTGGTGCAAGCACCAGTGCTGAATGAATAACAGAATGACTGATTCCAGATGGAAAAACTCTTTAAGTTGGTTCTGGAAGGACTCCAACAGTACCATTTGCTCAACAGCCAGTACCACTGATGTTGCAGGGTGTTGAGGGGTGGGTGACCTTGATGATGAGGCACGCCTCAGATGTGATACATCCTGCACAGATGGAGAATGATAGTGGCACTGCCACTTGGCATGCATCAAGGGACTCGATGCAAAAGATGCCTGCAACACTGGTTGAGATGAGGATGGCTTCTTACCAGGTTTACCCAATGCATAAACTGAGTCTGACGTTGAGGGAGGTGTCAATGCCAGTACCACTAGCATGGATTTATCCTCCGAGGCCATGGCCATGCCAAAAAGCTTCTGCTGGAGGTGTTGAGCCTTAAGAGAGCATTTTTTCAACATATGATAGCAGGTACAAGAGTTCACTCAATGCTCCGGCCCAAGTCACTGAATGCATCAGTTGTGCAGATCAGTGAGCAAGATGGGCCATTGACAACGACAGCACTTCCTGAACCTGCTTGAAGGCCTCGACATGAGGGAAAACCTTGGCAACAAAATTAAAAAATGCAATTGTTGCAAGTGCTGAGATATTACTTGATGTTCAGAGCCTGAAGGCTGAATGGACACAAGACCCAACTGAGACAATTTTTGGAAGTCGAAAATTTGAAGAAAAAATGAACAAAAATCAAAGGAAATACCAGTAACATAAGAACATAAGCAATGCCTCTGCTGGGTCAGACCTGAGGTCCATCATGCCCAGCAGTCCACTCACGCGGCGGCCCAACAGGTCCAGGACCTGTGCAGAAATCCTTTATTTATACCCTTCTATCCTCTTTTCCAGCAGGAAACTGTCCAATCCTTTCTTAAATCCCAGTACCGTACTCTGCCCTATTACGTCCTCTGGAAGCGCATTCCAGGTGTCCACCACACGGGTAAAGAAGAACTTCCTAGCATTCGTTTTGAATCTTTCCCCTTTCAACTTTTCCGAATGGCCTCTTGTTCTTTTATTTTTGAAAGTTTGAAGAATCTGTCCCTCTCCACTCTCTCTATGCCCTTTATGATCTTGTAAGTCTCTATCATATCCCCTCTAAGTCTCCTCTTCTCCAGGGAAAAGAGACCCAGTTTCTCCAATCTCTCAGCGTATGTGTCGCTCTCCTCTGAACCCTCTCGAGTATCGCCATATCCTTCTTAAAGTACGGCGAAGAATATTGGACACAGTATTCCAGATGCAGACGCACCATCGCCCGATACAACGGCAGGATAACTTCTTTCGTCCTGGTTGTGATACCCTTCTTGATTATACCTAGCATTCTATTTGCTTTCTTAGCGGCCGCTGCGCACTGTGCCGTCGGCTTATCATGTCCACCATTACCCCTAAGTCCCTTTCCTGGGTACTTTCATTCAATAACATCCCTCCCATCGTATAGTTGTACCTCAGTTTCTGCTTCCCACATGCAGTACTTTACATTTCTCAACGTTGAACTTCATCTGCCATCTTGTCGCCCATTCCCCTAGTTTGTTCAGGTCCCTTTGCAATTCTTCGCAGTCCTCTTTAGTCCGAGCTCCACTGAATAGTTTGGTGTCGTCTGCAAATTTTATTATCTCACACGTCGTCCCTATTTCTAGATCATTTATGAATATATTAAATAGTAGTGGCCCGAGCACCGAGCCCTGCGGAACACCACTTGTGACCCTCTTCCAGTCCGAGTAGTGGCCCTTCACCCCTACCCTCTGTTTCCTACCCGCCAACCAGTTTCTGATCCATCTATATACATCTCCATCCACCCCATGGTTCTTCAGTTTCCGGAGTAGACGCTCGTGAGGCACCTTGTCAAAGGCTTTTTGGAAATCTAGGTATACGATGTCTATGGGGTCTCCTTTGTCCATCCGTTTGTTGATTCCTTCGAAGAAGTACAATAAGTTAGTTAAGCAAAAAGTTAAAAAAGTTAAAAAAACAAAGTAAAATAAACAAACAAGCCGAAGGTAAAAAAGATGAGGAAAAAAAATGTTGACTGGAAGGCAACTCGTATGGACAGAGTCCAGACGCAACTTCTTCGCTCCATGAAAAATGAAGAACTGAGGAACTGCAAGCTGACGTTAGGCGGGAAGGCACTCACATATGCGTGGTGCAGGAAGTCTCAAAGCTTCATTAAAGCTTAAAGTGGCAGTACACTTTAGCACTGTCTGTTCTGTGCTGCGTGGATGACATCACCCCACATTTATTTATTTCAATTTATATCTTGTCCTCCCCATGGAGCCCAGAATATGCTGCCTGCTTGTCCTAGGATAACTCCTTTTTCCTACTGGCCATTTCTCTCCCTATGCACTTAGTCATCCTTCTAGCTTTCCCCATCAGCATAATAGTACAAGATCTTCATCTGACAGAACCAATGTCTGCACAGAGCTCATAAAATATTAAAAAGTACAGGAGAAATAGAAGACCCTGTGGAACTCCACAAAAAGAGATCCAACTTTTAGAGAAAACTCCATCCTTAATCACACAATAGCTCCGATTTGTAAGAAATTCCATAAACCATTTAATAACTGATCCACACAAACCCAAATTACTTTCTTCCCCCCTTTTTACAAAACCGCACAAGAAGTTTTTAGCACCAGCCAGAGCAATGAATGCTCTACGCTGTTCTGATGGCCAGAGTTCCTATGAGCATCGGAGCAGTGAAGAGCATTCAGCGTGCCGGCCAGTAAGGGAGGGGCTAACCTACTTATTAACAGTAAATGATCTACTGAATCAAATGCTGCACTAATATCAAATTGTAGTAATATAGATTGTCAACCCAAATTCAACAAATATTTTACTCTTGATGTTAACAATAATAATTCAGTGCTATGTTTAGGACAAAACCCAAATTAAGTTGGATATAAACAAGAGAATTGTTCTATGTATTCTGATAGCTGCATATTTACAGGAGACTCAAGTAATTTAGTCAACAGAGGAATATTGGCTACTGGTCTAAAATTAGATGGTTGAGAAAGATTGCTGTTTTATTGTTTTGGAATTGGCTTAATAACAACATTACCCATATTTTGAGAAAGAGAACCTTCAGTTAGCAGTCTATTAATAAATACAGTAAACCATGATAAAGTATTATTTGGAAGAGAAGCAAAATGAGATGAAGGGCATATGTCTAGCGCATAATTTTTAGAAGAAAGCTTTTTTAATAACGGTATTAAGTCTTCTGTATTGGTACGCTTAAAAGTATCCCAATAACTGATCTACTCTAGACTCCAGAGAAACAGAAATTAATTGCTTCTCATTCCCTTCATCTAAAATTACACTTTTTTCAAGATCTTGATACACCATGGTGATTTTATTTAGGAAAAGTTCCACTAGAGTCTAGGCTAAATGTTGAGATTTATTTATGGAGCTTCCTACTAAAGAAGGATCTGTTAACTTATGCATAATTTGGAACAGGTTTTTACATAGTAACATAGTAAATGATGGCAGATAAAGACCCGAATGGTCCGTTCAGTCTGCCCAACCATATATGCTCTATAAATTATTTAGTTTAAATGGTCCTTTTTCTTAGATATTTCTGAGCCAGAAACCCAGAGCCCTGCCCGGTAGTGTGCTTAGGTCTCCATCAAAGCTCACTCCAGCCCATCCTAACCATCCCAGCTATCGAAGCCATCCTCAACTGAATGTCCATATACGGGACACAGGCTGTGCAAGCCTGCCCAGTTCCTTCAATGTATACCCATTATTTTCTGATTAGAGATCCTCTGTGTTCATCCCACACTTGAACTCTGTCACCGTTTTCTTCTCCATCACCTCCCTCGGGAGCACATTCAATGTATCAACCAACCACTCCTTAAAGAAGAATTTCTTAACATTACTTTTAAATCTACCACCCCTTAACCTTAAATTATGCCCTCTGGTTTTACCATTTTCCTTTCTCTGGAATAGATTTTATTCTATGTTAATACCTTTCAAGTATCTGAACATCTGAATCATATCTCCCCTGTCCCTCCTTTCCTCTAGGGTATACACATGCAGGGCTTCCAGTCTCTCCTCATACATCTTCTGACGCAAATCTCTTACCATTTTCGGCACCTTCCTCTGAACTGCTTCAAGTCTTTTTATGTCCTTCGCCAGATAAGGTCTCTAAAATTGAACACAATACTCCAAGTGGGGCCTCACCATCGACCTGTACAGGGGCATCAACACCTTCTTTCTTCTACTGGTCATGCCTTTCTCTATACAGCCTAGCATTCTTCTGGCAACAGCCACTGCCTTGTCACACTGTTTCTTCACCTTTAGATCTTCAGACACTATCACCCCCAAGGTCTCTCTCCCCATCCTTGCATATCAGCCTCTCACCTCCCAGCATATAGGGCTCCTTCTGATTTCTTATCCCCAAATGCATTACTCTGCATTATTTTGCACTGAAATTTAGTTCCAGATATTAGACAACGTCATGTTGAGAAAGAGCAGAATCAACATCTGGTGCACCAGGAGATTCTCTATAGGACGGCGAAGGCAGCTGGATTTTCTGGTTCAAAGGCTTTGAGAGCATTGAGAAAAGCTTCTGCATTGATGCTGGTACCAATCCGATGACGATGCAGGGACAATGTCTGGAATGACTAGATCTTGACTTATGTTGAGGAGAAGGAGAGCCGGTACTGAGCGATGCTTGCTTAGATCTAGAGGAGCAAGCATCAGGACCGTAGGATGTAGACAATCACCGATGATTTGATGCAAATCTTTGGTGCTGAGTGTCAGTGCTTCGATGCAGAACTGGTACTCCTCAGACTAGGAATGTACCGAGGAAGTTGAAGTAAGTACTGGTGCCATATGCAACTTAAAGAGGTCGCCAAGCTCTCTCTGGAAAAACTCTTTCAGTTGTTCTTGGAAGACTTGTACCGGTACCCTTGGTTCAATAGCTGGTAACATCGGTGCTACAGGGTGTCGAGGGGTGGGTGACCTTCATGAGGAGGCACACAGCTTATAGGAGACACAATATGCACAAGAGATCGATGGCATCAATGCTTGGCCTGCATCGAGGGACTCATTGCTGTAGAGGCCTGCGATGTATGCTGGGAAGAAGATGGCTTCTTAGCAGGCTTGCCTGAAGGAGGAATGCCATCAAATGTCGATAGTGTTGATGATGCTGGTAAAGCCTATACTGATGGCTCAGATTTATCACCGCAGTCCATGACCGACCCAAACAGCTTTTCTTGCTTTATATGACGAGCCTTTAATGAGCATTTCTGCAGTGTAGAACAGTGGTTCCCAACCCTGTCCTGGAGGACCAACAGCCAGTCAGGTTTTCAGAACAGCCCTAACGAATATGCACGGAACAAATTTGCATGCAAATCACCTTCATTATATGCAAATCTCTCTCATGCATATTCATTAGGGTTATCCCAAAAACCCAACTGGCTGGTGGTCCTCCAGGACAGGGTTGGGAACAACTGGTGTAGAACACCAAGTACAAATGTCTACGTGATGCTCAGGCCGCAAACCCTGTAAACACGAGGTCAGTGATGGAAATAGGGCACTGATTTGAAAACCTCTCGAAAGCTTAGATATGGATGGAAAAATCTCGATGGTGACATCAAAGGACTGAATGATTGACACCGAGCACGTAACAAGCAAAGTGAAAAAAAATGGGGCCCGAAAGGACGATTAAGGAACAGAAAAGAAAATGATTTATTACACAAGGCAATAAAAAAATTTTCAGAATCATCTGACAACACAGAACATTTTTTAAAATCAGTTTTTAATGCTGGTTTCAGATCTGTTATTAGTTTTTTTTCAGTCACGTAAACTTTCAAAGTTATGACTAATGTTAGTTTATAGCGTTTTAGCATATAGGGTTTTAAGAATTGCAGCATCAATTTAAAGAAATGTTGCAGTATCTTCGGTCCAAAGTCAAATAAGCACAAAGCATAATTATACTTGACTGTGTCACTTAGCAACCAATATTTCTTCAAAAATGCTTAGAGTATGATTTCTTTTTGTGAGTTGTGTCTGGATTGTCACGGCACAACATCCAGCTGTAGTCAGCCATCATACTCTCATTCCAGAAACCTTGGTAGAGATGCTCCATTAATTGAATGTCCTGGTGAAAACGTTCTCCTTGCTCGTCACTCACCATACCAAAGATTTCTAGAAAAGTCAAGATGTGAGTGCAAAAAGTGCATTTTTAATGACATGCAACAGCCAAGTTTCTGATACGAGTCAAAGAGATTCTGAACTCCTTCCTTGTATGAAGGAGACTTATGGTTGCCCAGAAAGTTTTCCACTAAGCACTTGAATGCCACCCAAGCTTCAAGCTCGGCTGCTGAGAGTGATTGCTTAAAATCTTCATCCTTCATAACAGACTTGATCTGTGGGCCTATAAATATCCCTTCCTTCAGTTTTGCAGCGCTGATTTTTGGAAATTTCTTAACAAGATTTTGAAAACCTGGTGAGTTTGCTTTACCCATGGCCTTTACAAGGTTGTTTATCAACCCCAGCTTGATATGAAGAGGTAGAAGAAATATTTTATGAGGATCCACCAATGGCACAAATTTCGCACTGCTTGTCCCTGGGTTATAGGTATCCTTCAGCTGCCAGACACACTTGACATAATGTTCAGCTGTAGATCTGCTATCCCACAAGCACAGGAAGCAGCAGTATTTAATGAATCCTCCTTGCATTCCCATTAGCATGCCAATGACCTTCAGATCACCACAGATGTTCCACTGGTGTGTTTTATAACTGATTGCTTCTAGTAATTTCTTCATATTCTCATAAGACTCCTTTAGATGAGCAGAATGGGCAATTGGTATACTTGGTTTGGAATTTCCATTGTGCAGTAACACTGCCTTCAAGCTTCTCTGTGAAGAATCAATGAAGACGCCATTAATCTGGACAATGCACTTGTGACAAACTATTGAAACATAGAAACATAGAAGATGACAGCAGAAAAGGGCTACAGCCCATCAAGTCTGCCCACTCTGCTTATCCACCCCCTGTCTATGCCCTAATGACCCAATTTCCTTATCTTGACCCTCGTAGGGATCCCACATGGGTATCCCATTTATTCTTAAAGTCTGGCACGCTGTCTGCCTCGATCACCTGCACTGGAAGCTTGTTCCAATGATCAAGCTTCCAGTGCAGGTGATCGAGGATACCCGTTGATGTCATGACAAATGCACAATGAGCCATTTACAATGAAGAATGTTGTTAAGTTTCAAGTTCTATTAAGGTTTGTTATCTACGCAATATCATATACTTCAATGCGTATAACATTTTTTTAAAAAAGGAGGACAAAGCAAAACGTTTTTATACAACTGAATACAAATTATATACGTTCTAATACAGGGGTGCCCAATAGGTCAATCGCGATCGACTGGTAGATCGCCAAGGCAATGTGAGTCGATCGTGGAGCCCATCCCGGGCTCCGTGATAGACTCACTTTGCCTTGGCGATCTACCGGGCCGATCAGCCTTCCGCTCCCCGACTGCCTGGTGAAGATAGCTTCCCTCCCTTCCACTCACTCACTGCCCTCTTGCCCACAAGCGAACTGAACTCAGGCTGCGGGGCTCTACGACTGCGTGCGCTGGCTTCCCTTCTCCGAAACAGGAAATTATGTCATTCCTGTTTCAGAAGAGAAGGGAAGCCAGCGCACGCAGTTTTAGAGCCCGCCCCCCGCCTGGGTTCAGTTCCTCTAACAACGCGTGCTCTAAAACAGGAATGACGCACCCTATAAACTCCAGTCTTGGGGCGCAACACTTTTGATAGCTGGCTGCAGCCACAGACATGGCCACAGCGGCAAATATCTGGACTGCCGAAGGAGCAGGGGCAGGACGTGGCAGCCATGCTCTGAGCATCAACTTCCCTCCCTGTGCAAAGTTTCCGCTCATGTCTGCCCCCGAGGAGAGCACCACCGAACATAAATGGGTGAGTGTCATTCTCCCCATGTATTTTTCTGTCACCCTCTCCTGGCTCCAGCATCCCCAGAGCCAGAGAAGGCAAGTGGCTGCATCCCGTCCCTTCACTGGGGCTTCTCCAGAAGGCAGGGCAAGTAGGGATTAAAAATAAAACAAAAAATATTATAATGCATCTCTATTGCTTGGCCACTAGCCGGCAAGTCTGAGAGGTCCAAACTGGACATTGTAACGTGTGGGGTGATGCCACCCTTTACCTCCAGCCTGGCTACCAAACACGGAGGCGGCAGCAGAAGCACAGTAAATGCCACGGGCTTCCGAGAGAAGGGAAGGAAAAGAGAAACCAGACCATGGAAGGAGAGAGAAGGGAATGAGACAGATGCTAGACCAGGGGCAAGGAAGGAGAGAAAATGCTAGATAATGGAGGGGGGAGGTAGAGATAGAAGAGAAGGAGAGCAGAAAGATGCCAGGGCATGGGGGGAGGGAAGGGAAATTAAGGAGACAGATGCCAGACCAGAGAGAAAGGAAGGAGAGGAGATACCAGAGCATAGCAGGGGAGGAATTAATACCATATCATCCAAGCAGAACCTTGAGATCTAATGAGCAAAATTTGTTGACTATTCCATCACTTAAGGTTATTAATACTAGACGACAGTTTATTTTTTCGGTAACTGCTCCTCAAACTTGGAACGCTCTCCCAATTTATTTACGGAATGAGCAGGACCTGGGAAAATTTAAAAGTAATCTAAAAACATTTCTTTTTAAAGATGCTTTTAATATTTAATTAAACAGTTCTTAAACCAGCGATTTTATTTTATTGTATTATGCTCTGTAGTTATTTATTTCCCTATTGTATTTTTCCTTTGTTTTGCTTTTCTTTATTAATTGTATTTCAAACCCCTATCTTACCTTATGTAATGAGTATAATGTATTAGTTATCTACCCAATGTTATTATTTAAAGTTTGTAATGTTTTGTCTCTATTTGACTATATTTTAATATGTTCATCGCTTAGAATTTGATTAAGCGATCAATCAAGAAAAATATTAAACTTGAAACTTGTAAACTTGAGAGAGATGCCAGGCCATGGGATTGAGTAGGAAGGAAAGGAGGCATGAAGAGAGAGAGAGAAAGAAAGGGCAGGGAGAGAGGAAGAAAAAGTTTGGGGAGGGAATGTGGTCTGGAGGAGAGGAAGCATATAGGCTGAAAGAACAGAATAAATATTGGATGCACAGTCAGAAGAAGAAAGTGCAACAAGAGACTCATGAAATCACCAAAGGAAGAAAAAATGATTTTATTTTCAATTTAGTGATCAAAATGTGTCCGTTTTGAGAATTTATATCTGCTGTCTATATTTTGCACTATGGCCCTCTTTTACTAAACCGCAATAGCGGTTTTTAGCGCAGGGAGCCTATGAGCGTTGAGAGCAGTGCGAGGCATTTAGCGCAGCTACCAGCACTAAAAACTGCTATCGTGGTTTAGTAAAAAGGGAGGGGGTATATTTGTCTATTTTTGTATGGTTGTTACTGAGGTGACATTGCATAAAGTCATCTGCCTTGACCTCTTTGAAAAAAAAACGGAATATAAATGATAATTAACATTTTCTCTGCCTTTCAGTGTGCTTTGTGTTTTTTTAAAAATTTTATTGTTGGTAGATCATTTTGCCTTGGTCATTTTAAAAGTAGCTCGCAAGCCCAAAAAGTGTGGGCACCCCTGTTCTAATACATAATTGGTACAGAAGGCAAGGGGGATGAACTACAATCTTTAAAGAGAGAGAAGAAACATTTAGGGAAAAACACATATGGTGGGAACACATAAGAAGAAGAAAAAAAAAAAAGGACATATAAAGACAGAAATAATCATAGAAAAAAAAAAAGGATAAATTTGCGACCTACTCCTAGGTCTGATTACGGTCTAAAAGGTTTAGTGATTGGTAAGTTATGTTGTCTATGTTTCAAATGCATCCTTATACAGAAAACTTTTTAGGGAACGCTTGAATTTTTCTAAAGAAAGTTCATTGTGTAAGTATAATGGTAAATTGTTCCAAAGCTGGGGTGCTATAACTGAGAAAATAAATGGTAGATCTCCTGGCCCCTATTACTTTTAAAGAAGGAAGTCAGTAAATGTTGTTGTGTTGATCAAAGTGCCCTAAATGGAGAATACAGTATCAAGAGACGATCCAGAAATATCGGAGCATGTGATTGTTGAATTTTAAAAGTTAACAGTATAATTTTAAAAGTGGTGAGATTTAAATTTGAAGCTAATTCTAAAAATTCCACTGCAAAATGATTACCTATGTTACCCAGATGAATATTAAAATCACCAAGTAATACCATATTGGATGATAGAGAATTAAAATCAAATAGTAATGCTTGTAAGGAGTCAAAGGTTTCCCGTCTTATTGGGGGGGGTATATAAAAGTATAAAGTCAGTTGGTGGAGAGGTATTTACTTTGAAATGTAGGAATTCAAGAGTGTTTAAAAGTTATGATTCCTTTTTCTGTAATGAGTTATATTAGCATTTTTTGTAAGCAAGTGTTTTTGCTTAAGCCTTGAAGCAAGAAGTTCTGATTTTTCTTTTGAAAAATTTAGATCTTGAATAAGATCATTGAGTTCAGCTTGTGTAAAGGTCTCTGGTTCTGAATCTTCATCATTCACATCAGGATCAGATAAGTCTGGATTGTGAACAGCTGCTGCATCATCATCACATTCTTCATCATGTTCCACAGAAGCAAGTACATCTTGTGGAGGTACAGGGACAGGCAGTGAGTTATCATGAGGAACAGGCCTAATAGTAGAATCCAGAGTATAATTTTGTGCTTAGTTTTAGATGAGAATCCACTTGTGTTCACAAGGCAAAATTAGCACTCTTTAATATGGTCTCACGGTTCCCTCCATATCATTGGGATTGCAAATGACATTGCTGCCTTTCATCGATTGAGCCAGTCACGAGGTCCTTTGGAACAACTGGTACAGATGATATGTGGAGCCGAAGACTTATCCTAGTCATCCAGTGGACAGTCAAAGTATAATCTGTATACCTTCTTCAGATCTACGGTAATTGCACGACGTAACAGAAATTATCTGGATGATTAGTACAATGTCTTGGCATGATAAAGACTGATATTATTCACTGTAAATAATGTCTGTAGCATAAAAAAACAAAGACAACTGTCATTAACCCTCCTTATAATATAAACACATGATATATCACCCAATTAACATTTATAGTTATATATAATGAGCTTCATTACAAAAAGTGACGTGCTAGTGAAAAACTAAACTCAGATTTGAAATCAGCATGAAAAATACTACAAAACCCATCCAACATTAACTTTGATGAAAATGATGTGTTGACCTGTGTTGCTTATTTTTTTTAACCAAAGAAAAAGTTAGAAATCAAGGAAAGCCGAAGGCAAAAAAACACTGACAGGAGGCAACGCGATTTTGGACAGAGTAAAAAAAAAAAATACAACTTCTTTGCTCCACGGAAAACGAAGAACTAAGGAACTGTGAGACAATTAGACCAGTCCTGACCAAAATCAGTTTCAAGACAGTAGCACAATCTGTTCTAATACCTTATCTGGACTATTGCAACTCATATTGTAGTTATTACCGAAAAACAACGTAAGAGACTTCAACTACTACAAAACACAGCCACAAGACTAATTCTCAAATGGAAGTGATATGAGAAGGCAAGTCCACTATTAGAACAACTGCATTGGCTGCTGATGAACAAGAAAATCCAGTTCAAGATTACTCTGTGCATAATGCAGGTTTATCTACGGAAAAAACTTGAAGGAACATAAGAATTGCCACTGCTGGGTCAGACCAGTGGTCCATCTTGCCTAGCAGTCTGCTCACGCGGCGGCCCTTAGGTCAAAGACCAGTGGGACTAACTTCTGATATTAAAGTCCCACACTCCTCCTTCAATTCACGTCCATCACATTGCTTCAAACTACCCTTTCCATCGCCTCAACAAGTTTGGCGGAAGATGTTTGACACTACCTTTGCAAGTTCCCCTCATTTGGAACAAATTGCGAAAACACCTAAGAAAACCCACCACCTTCCTTAACTTCAGGAAGAAACTTAAGACATATCTCTTCTCCTATAACTACTCTCTTATCCTCCACCCTTTCTTCTAACGACCACCTCACATTCTAACAATGTAACTTTCAAAACTTGATCTAAATCTTAATGTAATCCACAGATTCCTTGCAGAAAATTGTGGTATATAAGGTACTGTATTGTATTTTCAACCTGTTTGGCCACCTTAAGGTCATCATATATTAATCACACCCAAGTCCTGCTTCTCTTTTGTGCACAAAATTCATCACAAAATAAATCTTCCCTTTCCTCAGAGTGATCTCCATTGACCACTACCTTCTGACATCTTCCACTCAACCAGTTCTTCATCCAGTCCATCCCTTTGGGGCACATATAGAGGGTACTCAGTTCATTTGATGCCTGTGTGGAACACTGTGAAAAGCTTTACTAAAATCTGAATATACCACATCTAGTGCACTCCCACTATCCAATTCTCTGGTCACCCAGTCACAGAAATTGATCAGATTTGTCTTGGCAAGACCTGCCTCTAATGAATCCATGTAGCCTCGGATTCTGTAATCCACTGGATTCCAGAAACTGCACTATTCTCTGTTTTAAAAAGTGTTTCCATTAATTTACTTAGCACAGAAGTCAGACTTCCCGGCCTATAGTTCCCAACTTCTTCCTTACTTCCACTTTTGTTCCACTATGTTATTCACCTTTCTCCACTAAAATGGTACCACTCCTGACTCTAGAGAAATATTTGAAAGGTCAGCCAAAGGAGCCACCAGAACTTCCCTAAGTTCCCTCAGATGTATACCATCCAACCCCATCGCTTTATCCACCTTTAGTTTTGCGAGCTCCTCATGAACACAATCTTCTGAAAATTAATCAGGGTCTACCAAACCTCCAGCTCTATTTACTTTTTTTTCTGCAGTCCCATTCCAGGCGCTTTAGCTGTGAACACATAACAGAAATATTTGTTAAGAAATTCAGCCTAATCTTTATCAGCTTCTACATATTCTTCTACTTCACCTTTTAAGTCTCACAATGCCATTTTTGTACTTCCTCCTAAGAACATAACATAAGAACATAAGAATTGCCGCTGCTGGGTCAGACCAGTGGTCCATCGCACCCATCAGTCCGCTCACGCGGCGGCCCCCAGGTCAAAGACCAGTGCTCTAAAATGAATCCAACCTCACCTGTGTATGTCCCAGTTTAGCAGGAACTTGTCCAGCTTAGTCTTGAAACCCTGGAAGGTATTTTCCCCTACAACAGACTACGGAAGAGCCTTCTAGTTCTCCACCACACTCTGGGTGAAGAAGAACTTCCTTACATTTGTACGGAATCTATCCCCTTTCAACTTTAGAGAGTGCTCTCTCATTTTCCCTACCTTGGAGAGTGAGAACAGTCTGTCTTTATCTACTAAGTCTATTCCCTTCAGTATTTTGAATGTTTCGATCATGTCTCCTCTCAGTCTCCTCTTTTCAAGGGAGAAGAGGCCCAGTTTCTCCAATCTCTCGCTGAACGGCAACACCTCCAGCTCCTTAACCATTTTAGTCGCTCTTCTCTGGACCCTTTCGAGTCGTACCGTGTCTTTCTTCATGTACGGCGACCAGTGCTGGACGCAGTACTCCAGGTAAGAGCGCACCATGGCCCGGTACAGCGGCATGATAACCTTCTCCGATCTGTTCATGATCCCCTTCTTTATCATTCCTAGCATTCTGTTTGCCTGTTTTGCCGCCACAGCATATTGTGCAGACTGCTTCATTGACTTGTCGATCAAAACTCCCAAGTCTCTTTCCTGGGAGGTATCTCCAAGTACCGCCCCGGGCATCCTGTATTCGTGCATGGGATTTTTGTTACCGACATGCATCACTTTGCACTTATCCACATTGAACCTCATTTGCCATGTCGCTGTCCATTTCTCGAGCTTGATTATGTCACTTTGTAGATCTTCGCAATCCCCCTGTGTCTTAACTACTCTGAAGAACTTCATATTGTCCACAAACTTAATCACCTCACTTAATCACCCTTCTGCTTCTATTCCTTTCTCTCCTCTCTTCTACCTTCCAAAGTATTTAGATCAATGCTGTCTTGTTAAAATGTTTATTTTATTTTTATTTTTCCTCTAACTCTACTTTTCACTTCTCTATTACCCTCCAGGTACTTTAGTTAGATTGTGAGCCTTCGGGACAGTAAGGGAATTTTTCAAGTACCTTTCTTATTTCTAATCTTAATGTATATTTTCTGTAAACCGCTTAGAACCTAACGGATGTAGCGGTATATAAGAAATAAATTACATTACATTACATTACTTGTTGTACCAATGTCCAGATTGTTTATAAAGATGTTGAAGAGCACAGGTACAAGCGCCAAGCCGTGTGGCACCCCGCTGGTGACACTCTTCCAGTCTGAGTATTTCACCCTCGATTTCCATGGCTTGCAATTTTCCAAAGTAGTCGTTCATGTGGAACCTTGTCGAACGCCTTCTGAAAATCCAGATATACAATGTCGACCGGGTCGCCCTTGTCTATCTGCCTGTTTACTCCCTTGAAGAAGTGCAGCAAGTTCGTCAGGCAAGATCTGCCTTTGCTGAAACCGTGCTGGATGGTCCTCATAGAACCGTGTCTGTCAAGGTGATCAATGATGCGGTCCTTTATCAGCGCCTCTACCATCTTTCCCGGTAATGAGGTCAGACTCCTATCACTAATATATCTAAAAAATACAGTCTGTTATTTTTTTCTTCCATGTGCATCTTTACTTTCCTGACTACACGACCAGCCACTTTTAACCTATCCAAATATTTTTGCCTGCCTTTTTTCTGCAATCTTTTGTAGTTTAAGAAAGTTATCTCTTTTTCCTTACCTTCTCAGCTACTACTTTTGAGAACCAAAGAGGCCTCTTTTCCTCTTACTTATGTTTCTTACAAAATGGTTTGTTGGCCTTACAATTGCTCCTTTCAGTTTTGCTCACTGCTTTACTACTTCTTCCAGATGTTCCCATCCAGACAATGATTCCTTGACATAATCCCCTATCTGAACAAAGTTAGGGTATTTTTTTTAAGTTTAGAATCTTCACAGATTTGTTAATCAGCAGCTTCTTAATTCAGTATGTCTGATATATTTTAGGTCACATTGCCCCTTTTCATTTCTGAAACATTTCTAACAATCCCCATCCCCCCAAGTAAGGAAGGTAATAAATTTTGCAACCCCTTCCCCCTTCACCTAGTTAGAAAAACTCAATTTACTAGTGATTCTCAAACCTATCTTTGGAGAATCCTAGCCAGTCAGTTTTTGAGTTTACCACAATGAATATCTAATATAATAAAATGGTAAGCCGCGCATGCGCAGTTCCTATGCGTGCGTCCGTTTTCCGTGAGCTGTAGCACACATAGGAAGTGTGTATGCGCGGCTTATGTTCTTCTTCCCCTCCCCCTCCCGCCAAGGTGGATGTCGGCCGCTGCGGCCCGAAGCTCGCTCTCTCTCTTCCTCCCCCATGCTATAAAAGAGGCACGCACGCACGCGTTTCTGCACATGCTCAGGAAGGAGCCCTTTTGAGACTTCAGGCTGTTGCCAGCCTAACCCAATCTGGCGGCTGACCCGCTATGGAGGGCGATCTGGCTCTTGAAGAAGAGATTGAGCTGCAGTTAAGCAAAGTGAGCGTGAAAGGGGAGGATGAGGAGAGCGAGGAGGAGGGCTGGAGCGCTGCCGAGGCGGTAAGGCAAAGCGCTAGCCAGGGGGAGGCAGAGAGGCGGCGCGCGTGTTTGTTGACGGTTGCTAGGTTACCTCAAAGGACGGAACGAGCTTTACCACTTCCTGGGTAAGGGGTTCGTTTTTGTAGATGCTGCTGCTCCTGAGAGTTTAAAGGGAAACTTGCACTTTGGTGGGAGGTGGGGGGAAAATATGCACAGTTCAAATTCTAATGTCAGAGTTCTTTTGCAGAAATGTCTGAGAATGAGCTCAAACATAAGTAGGGCATGGAGTTCAGGAGGAAGGTATGGGGGGAGGAAAATACTGCACAGGGAAGTGGGGTGGGAGGGAAATGCTGCAACACATGGAAATGGAGGGGCAGAAAAGGGGTTAATGGACAGGGGAAGAGGTGCTGATGAATAGGGAGGGGGCCAGAAAAATGAAGTCAGGCCTACTGCTGGACAGGGGGAGCAGGAAGGAGGTGATGATGGACAGGGGGAGGTAAAACAAAGGGAGAAGGGCTTCTGCTGGATAAGGTGAGCAGTGATGGGGTGGTGGAGGACACAGGGGAGGTAAAAGGAAGGGAGAATGGACAGGGGGAGCATGCAAGGGGTGGTAGTGGACAGCCAAGGAAAAAAAAAAAAAAAAGACAAGACAGAAATACAGAAAGCGGCTAAGGAGAGAGAAAAAATAAAAAAGACAGACACACACATATATATTCTAGCGCCCGTTAATGTAATGGGCTATAAGACTAGTTCTACTAATACTACTATAATTTACCATTTCTATAGCACTACTAGACCTACGAAGTGCTATACTGTACTCCCCTGATATTCATGAGGGTTCCGTTTCAGGAACCCCCATGAATACAGTTTTTAGCAGGGGAGACAGGAGAGGGCAGCCGGAGAGGCAGGAGAGGGCAGCCGGAGAGGCAGGAGAGGGCAGCCGGAGCGCTGACGAGTGAAGGAAATCTCACGGTATGCTCTGACCACCTCTTCCTGTACTAAAGTTGGGCCTCACCAATCAGGAACTGCTTTGACATGCAGCTCCTAATTGGTGAGGCCCGACTTTAGTACAGGAAGAGGTGGTCAGAGCATACCACGAGTGATTTTCTTCACTCGCCAGCACTTCGGCAGCCCTCTCTTGCCTCTCCAGCTGCCCTGTCCTACCCGGTCATTTGCGGTCGGAAAATACCTCGAATCGCGGACTGCAAATTTGCGGGGGAGCACTGTACACCAAACATGGAATACACAGACCCTGTTCAAAAGAGCTTATAATCTAGTTATGACAGACAAACTAGAGGAGTTTCTGTATAGTAGCAGCCAGCCCGGCTTCATTCTACACATGGCATTTGTGATTTGGAAACCAATTCCACAGTACCTGCGTATCATTTAACAACCGGACCCTAGAGAAAGGCTTTGTTAGCCAAAACACGGCCCGTTTCAGGTCCGTTAGTTTTTAATACGGTTGATGTGGATATTTTACTTAACACTGATTGAAGAAATAAAGGAAGGTCAAGAACATTGTCTTCCGTCCACAGTTTGTTTTGTTGTTGTATTGCTCCTTTTTCTGTAGAACATTGGGTCTTCCTGGTTTTGCTTTTCACAGAAAAAGTAGACAAAAAAGGTACATCTACACACAGTACTCAGATGAGGAATTACAGAAGGAATAAAAGACAGATGGGTGCTAGCAGATAGATTAGAGTTAGGAATTGAAAGCAGCTTCAAAATAAGTGGGCATAGTCATAGTAAAATAGTCAACTGCTTTCCTAACTGCATATATACTGAAACTGCACTATATCCTATCTGTACAGCATCCCGAATTGTATATCCACTGGAATAGCCCAATCCTCCTTGCCGTATCCCATTCCCTAAACTATACTACACCATTCTTCTTGTAACTCCTCTGGAAAAGTCCAGAAGTCTCTTTGTAATCATCCTGGAAATGTCCAGATGTCTCTTTTGTAATCCGCCCAGAACTGCAAGGTTGAGGCGGAATAGAAATCAGTATTGTAATGTAATGTAATGTAACATAAAAACCTGAACAGTTCATCGAGTTTGCCAAACAGTCACTCATTATCAATTCATGATTAAATTGTCTTTCTTTGGCATTTCTAGGACATAGACTGCAGAAGTCTGCTCAGAACTGTCCTTAGGTTCCAACTACTGGAGCTGCTGTCAAAGCCACTCTAGCCTACCCCTACCATCCGGTCATTTGCAGGACACAGACTGAAGTGAATCGATTCGAATCGGGAAGCACTATCTTGAGGCACTCCACTTCTCACCTTTCTTTTTTTTTGAATTAATTCCATTAACCACCACCCTCTGGTATTTGTCCAACAATCAGTTTCTAATCTAGTTCACTACTTTAGATCCTGATTTGAGTCTGACAAGTTTATTCAAGGGCCTCCTATGAGGAACTGTGTCAAAGGCTTTGCTGAAATCTAACCAAATTACATCCAGCGCATGTTTTCAATCCAATTCTCTGGTCACTTAGTGAAAGAATTCAATCAGATTTGTCTGCCACAATTTACCTATGGTAAAACCATGTTGCCTCAGATCTTGTAACCCACAGAATTCTAGAAAATTCTATATCTTTTCCTTCCTCAATGTTTCCACTACTTTTCCAAAACCTGAAGTGAAGCTTACTGTATCTTGGTGTTGTGTATAGACCACCAAGACAAAAAGACGATGCGGACCAAGAACTAATTGAAGACATTGAGACAATCACACTGCAAGGAGACACAGTGCTATTGGGAGACTTCAATATGCCCGATGTGGACTGGAACAAACTTTCAGCTACAACCAGTGACAGCAAGAAACTACTAGCCTTCATACGAGGAGCATGCCTCAAACAGATGGTACTAGAACCCACCAGGGATCAGGCGATCCTGGACCTGCTGCTCACCAACGGGGACACAGAGGTGTCAGTAGGAGAAGCTTTTGCCTCCAGCGACCACAACATGGTGTGGTTCCACCTGAAAAGGAATCACTAGATCAAATACATCAACTAAGGTCCTAAATTTTAAAGGGACTGACTTTCAGTGCATGGGGGAACTATGTCTACAAAGCACTGCAAAACCAGAGCACGACGGACAGTGTGGAAGTACTATGGTCTGCTCTGAAATCAACCCTGCAAGAAGCAATCAACATATACATAAAAACTGTGAGCAAACGGCACAGAAAAAATAGACCGAAGTAGTTTTCAACGGAGATCTCAGAACTAGTAAAGCAAAAGAAAAAAGCATTCGTAACCTACAAACAATTGCAAAGGCCGGAAGCTAAAGAAACCTATCTGGCGAAATCTAGAAATGTTAAAACAGCAGTCAGGGAGGCCAAACTCCGGATGGAAGAAAATTTAGCAAGACAAATCAAAAAGGGGGATAAATCCTTTTTTAAGTACGTTAGCGACAGGAAGAAGAACTCAAGCGGTATTGTGCACCTAAAGAAACCAGACGGCAACTTCACTGACTCGGATGTGGACAAAGCAGTACTACTCAATAACTACTTCTGCTCAGTCTTCACCTGCGAAGCGCCAGGATCAGGACCTCAGCCACAGACAAAAGGGTGCTCGGAGGACCCATTCTGGGACTTTGCATTTACCGCGGGCAATGTCTACCACGAACTATCAAAGCTAAAGGAGAACAAAGCCATGGGCCCGGATAACCTACACCCTAGAATACTTCGGGAATTGAGAGATGTTCTGGCAGAACCGTTGGCTGAGTTTTTTAATCTTTCTCTAACCAAGGGAAAAGTTCCCTTGGATTGGAAAACTGCCAACGTTATTCCACTCCACCAAAAGGGATGCAGGTCAGAGGCCGAAAATTACAGGCCAGTGAGTCTCACATCAATAGTATGTATACTTATAGAAACGTTGATCAAAAACAGATTGTACACAATTCTGGATGACGAAGGACTAAGGGACCCCTACCAGCATGGCTTTACAAAGGGAAGGTCTTGTCAATCCAATCTGATAAACTTCTTTGACTGGGTAACAAAGAAACTGAATAAGGGAGAGTCCCTGGACATCGTGTATTTAGACTTCAGCAAGGCTTTTGATAGTGTCCCACACCGTAGGTTCTTGAACAAGATGAATGCGTTAGGACTAGGAGAAACACTGACTGCATGGGTGGAAGACTGGCTTAGCGGCAGACTTCAAAGGGTAATGGTAAACGGTATTCCCTCAAAAACGTCGGAAGTGACCAGTGGAGTACCGCAGGGCTGTCTTAGGCCCGATACTATTCAATATCTTTATAAGGGACCTGCCTCAGGGACTTCAAGGTAAAATTACATTATTCGCCTATGACGCCAAACTATGCAACATTGTGGGCAGTGCAGCAAAATCTGATAGCGCAACCATCCCCGGCACTATGGAGCAGGACCTATTTTTACTAGAACAATGGTCCAGTACTTGGCAACTAAATTTTAATAACACATGTATGAAAAATACAGAATCCCTTATAAAAAAGCAACTTATGCAAAATCTCAAGAAATAGGTGTGATGCACAAAAATCATCTAATTAGTAAATAACTTATGTACATTATTGACTTATTTAATTTCTTTCTTATTATCAAAATACATCAAAACACTCAAGACATATATATATACACAGTTAAAAAACATATATGAGAGCAAATGGGACACACACTATTCATAGAAAAGATAAACAATAGATGACTTAACTAGAGAGTCCGATGACCCCAGCATAGCAAAAGGGCGTCCCGGTTATCTCAAATGAGGCAAACCCAAGTCAAATCCAAATTCAGAGCAAAGTCAAGTGCTAAAGTGCTGATATGCAATTGTAGCTCCGATAATGTGCAATTGTAGATCCAATAACATGATAGATATCTCAATAAAGTACAAAAACAGACTTGAAGATGTTCCACAGTGATCCAAATACAGGATAGAGGCCTAAACGGCAACCAGTCTCTTACCCTTTCATACATGTGTTATTTCCGAATTCTGTTTTGTTTTTCATTATCTCTCAGTTTTGTTTTGAACTAAATTTTAATGACAAAAAATGTAAGGTAATGCACCTCGGTAGCAGAAATCCATGCAGAACATGCAGAACGGTGAAAACCTAGCCAGAACTGTAGCAGAATGGGACTTGGGAGTAATCATCCAGGAAGATATGAAAGCTGCGAATCAGGTGGAGAAAGCTACAGCAAAAGCTAGACAGATGCTGGGCTGCATCAGAAGGAGCTTTATCAGTCGAAAGCCTGAAGTTATACTGCCATTGTATAGATCGATGATGAGACCTCACCTGGAGTACTGTGTTCAGTTTTGGAGGCCACATTATCAAAAGGATGTGAAGAGAATGGAGTCGATTCAGCGAATGGCCACTAGGTTGGTTTCAGGACTAAAAAATATCCCATATCTTTCGAAGAGCGCAGAGAAAGGGGGGGATATGATAGAAACATTCAAATACATCACGGGCCGCATTGATGTGGAGGAAGAAATCTTTTGTCTTACGGGTCCCACAGCAACAAGAGGAAATCCGCTAAAACTCAGGGGGAGATTTCATGGAGACACCAGAAAGTATTTCTTCACCGAAAGGGTGATTGATCAATGGAATGGTCTTCCACGTCAGGTAGTCGAGGCTAGTACCACGCTCGACTTCAAGGGACGATGGGACAGACAGAGGAATGCTTAAAAGATGGATCCTCGAAGGAGGGAGGGTTCTTGAGTGGGCAGACTTGTTGGGCCGTCAGCCCTTTTCTGCCGTCATACTCTATGTTTCTATGTTACTGGCTTGTAGTTTCACGCTTCATCTGTGACCACTTGTTTGGGAAGAAGGACCACACTCACTCTCTTCAATCCCATGAAAATTCTCCCATCTCCAAGAATTTATTAAACAAATCTTTAAGAGGACCCTCCAGAATCTCTCTGAGCTCCCTCAATATCACAGGATGGATCTTGTCCTCTCCTAGGACTTTGTCCACCTTCAATTTTTCAAGTTGTTCATAAAACTTTCTTCTGTGAATGGTGGTCCTTCTGTGTTGTGTTCATAGAAGAAAATCCTGAACTAGTATTTATTTAGCAAGTTTGCTTTTTACTCATCATTCTCCACATAGCGGTTCATAGTTTCTTTGTTTCAAAATTCCGTTTTTAGCCTCCCTTCTTTTACTCATATACCATTGAAAAAATTTGTTGCCCCTCTTTACATTCCTAGCCATTTGCTCTTCCATTTGTCCTTTTGCCAGACAGATATTTTGGATTCCTTGTTTCATCTGATATTCCTTTCTGTGTTTCCTGTCTTTTTTGTATTTCATGAATGTCAACTCTTACCCTTTATTTTCTCACCCATTTGTTTAGAGAACAATTTCGGTTTCCTTTTTTTCTTGCTTTCATTTATTATTTTCATGTAAATATGATAGCCTTTTTATTGATCCTTTCAGCTTGGACCTCTGTTTTTCCACTTCTCTTATGTCCTCTCATCCTATCAGCTCTTTCTTCAGGTACTCCCCCGTTTTACTAAAGTCAACATGTTTGAAATCCAAGACTGAGTTTTGTGTGGTTTCCCTCCAATTTAGCTGTTATATCAAACCAAACTGTTGAAGATCACTTCTGCCCAGGTGGGCACCCAATCAGATATTACACGCAGGATTAGGTTCTTACCTTAATAATATCTTTTCCAGTAGATAGGGATGGTATGCTGAACCATAGGGTGCTCGATCCATTTTCGCGAGCATACTGCAGAAAGATGTCAATCACAACATTTTAACACATCCTCCTTCTCCCTGGTATCTGATGCCCCTTTAGTTTATACCAAATCATGCGAGAGTTCTAAAATAAAATACAGGAAGTTGGGGGGGGAGGAGAGAAGAGACACAGGGAACTCCCTGAAACCAATGTTCTCATCTGCTCATATAAAGTTATAACAGTTAATAATAAAACTGCAATGTATAAATAAATGAGCATTACCAACAGTAAAACGCATCAAATAAAAGCAACAACTTAAATATTAGTTGAACTCAATTATCTCATGAGATTCAATTTACAAACTGATTCTGAACCCATTGTTCAACTGGCAGAGAAGTCTTAGCTATGGAGATGATTATCAAGCTTAAAGCAGAAATAGGTGTATCAGAAATCATTGGGTGTTGGGATACAATATACCATCCCTATCTACTGGAAAGCACAGCTACTTAACGTAACAGGGACAGCAGGCAGCTATTCTCACATGTGGGTGATGTTATCCACGGAGCCCGGATGCGGACAGCCTCATAAGCAGACTTGCTTGAAGAAACTGAGAAGTTTTTAGTTTGCCGCACCGCGGATGCGTGAGTGCCTTCCCGCCCAGCACAGGGCGCATCCCCTCAGTTCAGATAGCTAGCAGAGAAGCCAACTAGCGGAGGTAGGTGGGTTGTGAGAATAACTGCCTGCTCTCCCTGGATAACACCTGTTACGGTAAGTAACTGTGCTTTATCCCAGGACAAACAGGCAGCCTATTCTCACATATGGATGACCTCCAAGCTAAGCAGAATGGGATGGTGGGAGTATTGGCAATTCAGGAAAATAAATTTTGTAATACTGCCTTGCCATAATGGCCATCCCATCTGGAGAAAGTATCCAGACAATAATGAGAGGTGAAAATATGAACCGAGGACCAGGTGGCAGCTTTGCATATTTCCTCAATAGGAGTGGATCTGAGAAAAGCTACTGAAGCCGCCATGGCTCTGACTTTGTGATCTGTGACTCGACTCTGTAGATGAAGTCCAGCCTGAGCATAGCAAAAAGAGATACAAGCAGGTATCCAGTTGGAGAGGGTACGTTTAGAAATAGAATGTCCCAACTTGTTTGGATCGAAGGAGACAAAAAGTTGAGGAGATCTGTGTGCTTTGATACATTCTAAGTAGAAGGTCAAAACATGTTTACAGTCCAGGGTATGAAGAGCTGATTCTCCAGGATGAGAATGAGGTCTTGGAAAAAAAACACTGGAAGTACAATGGATTGATTGAGATGAAATTCTGAAACCACTTTAGGTAAGAATTTAGGATGAGTATGGAGGACCACCTTGTCATAATGGAAAACTGTGAAAGGTAGATACGCAACTAAAGTTTGCAGCTCACTGACTCACTGCCTATTTGTCCTGGGATAACACCACTTTCCAAGTGAGGTATTTGAAATAAGCCATAGCTATTGCTTCAAAAGGAGGCTTCATCAATTGAGCAAGAACAACACTGAGATCCCAAACCACTGGAGGCGGTTTGAGAGGTGGTTTGACATTGAAAAGACCTTTCATAAATCTGGAAAACACAGGATGAGCAGAAAGGGGTTTCCCCTCGATAGGCTGATGGAAAGCAGCAATTGCACTAAGACGGACTCGAATGGATGTAGACTTGAGACCAGAGGCAGATAAGTGCAGAAGATAATCCAAGACAGAAGACAAGGAGGTAGCTTGAGGCTCCTTGTTGTGAGAGACGCACCATGTAGAAAATCTAGTCCATTTTTGGTGGTAGCATTGTCTAGTGGCAGGTTTTCTGGAAGCCTCTAAAATATCCCGAACAGGTTGAGAAAACTGAAGAGGAGTTATGTTGAGAGGTACCAAGCTGTCAAGTGTAGAGACTACAGGTTGGGATGAAGTAGAGATCCTTGACTCTGTGTAAGCAGAGATGGAAAAGCTGGTAGAAGGTAGGCTCCCTGCTGCTGAGTTGAAGAAAAAGGGAGAACCAGGGTTGCCTGGACCACTGAGGAGCTATTAGAACCATGGTGGCATGATCATTCTTGAATGGAGGGAACGCATACAGAAACTTGTTTGTCCATTCCAGAAGAAAAGCATCCGCCTCCATATGGTGAGGAGAGTATATCCTTGAGCAGAATTGAGGCAATTTGCTGTTGTGGGGAGACGTGAAGAGGTCTATCTGAGGAGTCCTCCACAGACAGAAGATGTGATGAAGAGGCAACGAATTGCAAGTCCATTTATGAGGTGGTAGAAGGTGACTCAATTTGTCTACCAAACAATTGTTCTTCCCTTGAATGTAGACAGCTTTCAGGAAGATGTTGTGAGAGACAGCCCAAGTTCAAAGCTGCAGAGCTTCTTGGCAAAGAGGAAGAGAACCTAAAACTACCTGCTTGACATAGTACATAGCGACTTGATTTTCCGTTCGAATGAGGACTACTTTCTCGTGAAGAAGATGGTGAAAAGCTTTTAGAGCATTGAAGATTGCTCTGAGTTCCAACAGATTGATGTGACATTGACACTCCATGTTGGACCAAGGGCCTTGAGTACGGAGACCATCAAGATGAGCCTCCCAAGCGTAGGTCGAGGAATCTGTCTTGAGGACCTTCTGATGAGGGGGCATTTGGAACAGCAAGCCTCTGGAGAGATTGGAAGAGAGCATCCACCAGTGGAGAGACTGCCTCAAAGAAGGAGTCACTGTAATGTGTCGAGAAAGTGGGTCACAACCCTGCACCCACTGAGATGCCGGGGTCCATTGAGGAATTCTGAGGTGAAGTCTGGCAAAAAGAGTCACATGAATGTATAAGCCATGTGACCGAGTAGTACCATCATGTGTCTCGCTGAGAGTGAAGGAAGGGAAGACACCTTGCGGCAAAGCTGAATGAGAGCATCCAGATGTTACATAAGAAATGCCTGCACCGGATCAGACCATGGGTCCATCTAGTCCGGCGATCCGCACACGTGGAGGCCCAGCCAGGTCTACCCTGGCGAATACCTTAGTTACTCAATGTGTCTTTCAAGAAGATATGCATCCAACTTGCCCTTAAATCCTGGAATGGTGGTTTCCTCCATAACCTCTTCTGGGAGAGCGTTCCAGCCATTCACCACTCGCTGTATGAAGCAGAAATTTCTGACATTTGTCCTGGCACTGTCTCCCCACAGCTTCAGTTCATGACCTCTTGTCCGAGTCACCTTCGACAATGTGAATAAAGGTGTTTCCTGTTCTATTTTGTCGAATCCTTTCAGTATTTTAAAAGTCTCGATCAGATCCCCTCGCAGTCTCCTCTTCTCAAAGATGAAAAGTCTGAGGCGATCTTTGTAGCTCAAATTATCCATACCTTTTACTAGCTTTGTCGCTCGCCTCTGCACCCTCTCCAGTAGTATTATATCCTTCTTTAGATAGGGAGACCAATGTTGGACACAGTATTACATCCTCAGATCTACTCATGATACCCTTCTTTATCATGCCCAACATCCTGTTTGCTTTTTTTGCCGCCGCTGCACACTGAGCTGACGGCTTCAGGGTCCTGTCTATCATTACCCCCAGATCCCTTTCTTGTTCGCTTTTGCCCAAAGTTGCATCAAATAAGGTATACTGGTGCTCCTTGTTTTTCCTGCCCAGGTGCATCACTTTGCATTTTTCTACATTAAACTTCATTTGCCACTTCTCTGCCCATTTCTCCAGTTGTCTCAAATCTTTCTGGAGTTCCTTGCAGTCCGTCTGTGACCTGATTGCCCGACTTAGTTTTGTGTCATCAGCAAACTTGATGATTTCACTTGTTGTTTCTTCTTCCAGGTCATTTATGAAAATATTGAACAAGATGGGCCCAAGAACCGAGCCCTGAGGCACTCCACTAGTTACTTTCTCCCAGTCCGAGAACTTTCCATTTATGCTCACCCTCTGTCTTCTCTCTTCCAGCCATTTTCCTATCCATCTTAGAATGTCCCCTTCTATTCCATGACTTTGAAGTTTTCTGAGAAGTCGCTCATGTGGAACTTTGTCAAAAGCCTTCTGGAAGTCCAAGTATATTATATCCACCGGTTCTCCGCTATCAATATGTTTGTTCAACGTCTCAAAAAACTGAAGTAAATTTGTCAAACATGACTGCCCCTTCCTGAATCCATGTTGACTAGTTCTCATTAGGTCATGGGTATCGATATTGGACTATGCTATCCTTGATCAATGCTTCAACCATCTTCCCAGGGACTGATGTGAGACTCACAGGTCTGTAGTTTCCTGGTTCTCCTCTTGATCCTTTTTTGAAGATTGGGATGACGTTTGCTATCCTCCAGTCTTCTGGTATCTTTCCGGTTCTAATTTACATGTTAGCGAGCGACTGCAGTAATTCTCCGATTCCTACCTTTAGCTCCTTTAATACTCTCAGGTGAATTCCATCCGGGCCAGGGGATTTGTCGCTTTTTAGTTTGTCAATCTGAAAGTAAATCTGGTCCAGATCCACATTTACTGTGTTGAGGCTCTCCTCTATTACTCCCTTGAATGCTTCACTGGCTTGGGTACTGATGTGGTGTCTTCATTGGTGAAGACCGACGCAAAAAAGGAATTTAATTTGTCTGCAATCTGTTTGTCCTCTTTGATGTATCCTTTTCTTCCTTAATCGTCAAGAGGGCCCACTGCCTCCTTGGCCGGTTTCTTCCCTTTTATGTATCTAAAGAAAGATTTGAAGTTTTTGGCCTCCTGCTCTATCCTTTCCTCATAGTTCCTTTTGGCTTCACTCACTACCTTGTGACACTTCCTCTGGTCGACCTTGTGGCTATTCCAAGCCTCGATTGTTTTCTTGCATTTCCATATTTTAAATGAGCTCTTTTTTTCCCTTATTGCATCTTTCACCTCTTTGGTTAGCCAAGCTGGTTCTCCTTTGCCTTTATGTTTCCTTCCCTTGGTTATCTGCGGAATGTATAAATTCTGAGCTTCAGTGATAGTATTTTTTAGTAGGGACCATGCCTGCTCTACCGTTTCTATTTCAACTATCCTTTTCTTGAGACGTTTTCTTACCATGTCCCTCATGTTGTCGTATCTTCCTTTTTTGAAGTTAAAAGCTGTGGATTGTGTCTTGATTCGTTTTCCTTTCCCATGTCCAGTTTAAAGTTGATCATGCTGTGGTCGCTCGTCCCCAGCGGGACCGTGACTACAACATCTCTTGTCTGCCCAGTTATACCATTCAGGATCAAGTCCAATGTGGCGTTCCCTCTTGTTGGTTCCCCTACCATTTGCTCAAGGAAGCAGTCTCCTATCATTTCCAGGAACTTTGTTTCTTTGCCGCAACTTGTGGGTTTCTAGGTTCCAGTCTATCCCCCGGAAGTTGAAGTCTCCCATGATCGTTACATTGCCTGTCTTACATCCTTGCCTTATTTCTGTCATTTCTACGTCTGTTTCCTACGTCTATCCTGGGGGTCTATAGTAGAGGCCAATTTTTGTGTCTACTCCGTTCTGTCTGGGAATCCTTACCCAGAGTGACTCTAGTTTCTCTTTCCCCTCTGTGTTCTCTTCCCTGATCGCTACTACTACTTCTTGGATGTAAAGGGCAATGCCTCCCCCTTTCTGCCCAATTCTGTCCCTTCTGAATAGCTTGTATCCCTGCAGTACCGTGTCCCATTCATTTCGTCGTTCCACCATGTTTCTGTTATGCCAATAATATATATTTTATCGTGTCTTGCTAGTGCCTCTAACTCCCCCATTTTGTTTCCCAGGCTTCTGGCATTCGTATACATACATTTAAGCTCTCTTTGTGCTCTCATCTTGGGTTTTCTGGGCTTCGCAGTCCTTGTTGTGTCTTTCACAGTATCTATTTGCGCTCCTTTTGTGTCTCCTTCATTAGCTTCAAGCTCTTCCCCCTTATCTGGGCAGATGTCTGCAGTGCCCTCACTTGGACCTTCTGTTGTCCATGCCATCGACTGATTGTCGACTGCCGGCTCTCCCCTGTTCTTCAGTTTAAAGCCTTCTCAATGGCCTTCTTCATGTTTCCAGCCAGTATTCTCGCTCCTTCCTTAGTGAGGTGTAGTCCGTCCTTTCTATAGTACCTGCTTCTTCCCCAGAATGCTGTCCAGTTGCACACGAAGTCGAAGCCCTCTTCTTCGCACCATCGTCTCATCCAGGCGTTGATTGCTAGAAGTTCATCTTGCCTTTTTGGATCTGCTCTCAGTACTGGTAAGATCTCAAAGAAGGCCACTTTCACCTCCCTGACCTTCAGTTTTCTTCCCAGTGAGCGGAGCTGGTCTTTCATTTGATCTCTGTCATACTTCCTTCCGCTCACATCGTTGGTTCCCACATGGATAATTACAGCAGTCTCCTTTCCTCCTGCGCTGTCTATGACCCTGGTGATCCTACTGGCCACATCCTTTACTCTTGCTCCGGGCAAGCAGATGACCAGACTATCTTCTCTCCCTCCTGCGGTATGGCTGTCCATATTGCGTATGATGGAATCTCCAATGATGATCCCGACCTTCTCTATTCGTGGATTCCTTGGGGGTCGTAAGTCTACATCCATGGTGAAGGTTCCATCTGCTATCTTTCGTGTCACAACCTCGTGCAGACTCTCAGTTCCGCTGGGTGGGTGGTCGCCCTCAACCTCCACATCCATCTCTTCATTCTCTGTAGTGATGTCTTTTTCCATCTCGCCAAGTACTTGTTCCTGGGTTGTTCAGGTACAGTTCTTCAGCCCTGGGACCTCCACATGTTGCTGGTGGGCTTCCTCAATGAATCTCTCAAGTTCTTCAATCCCTTTTCTGGCACTGGATTCCATAAGCAACTTCTCCTGTTTGCTGAGTTCTTCTTTAAAGGTGAGGAATTCTTCTAGTTCTTTCAGTTCCCTCCAACAGTCGGACTTGCTGTTTCAGACCATCCAGCTCCCTACATCGACTGCAAATGTATGCCCTAATCCCCGAGGGGAGGTAGTCATACATGTTGCATCCGGTGCAGAAGACTGGAAAGCCCATCTTCTGTCTTCCGTGGTCGATCATTCTTTGCTTCCTTTCTGGGTTGTCTGGGCTTATGTGAGCCTTCTCTCTCTTCCTGTATTTTGCTGAGTCCTTGACTGTATTCGCTCGGCCCTTTGCTGCTCGCCTTCGCTGTGCGCCGAACGGCTGCATGCCGTTGGCTCCCTTCTTTTTAAGGGGGGAGTCCGGGCTCTGACGTGCAGGGGGTGGATGGAGTCATATCTCGCCGCTACCCGCTCCTGCCGCCACTAGCTGGAACTTCTGGCTCCCCTTCTGGCTCCTCTTCTCTTCCTCCGCCTCTCTTCGCCGCTTCCACGTGGCCTGCAGTAGCCCTCGTGCCTCTGCCGAGGCTCCCTTCCTTTTAAGGGGGGAGTCCGGGCGCTGACGCAGCGCTGACTTGCAGGGGGTGGGCGGAGCCTTCTCTCGCTGCTACCCACTCCTGCCACCGCTAGCTGGAACTTCTGGCTCCCCTTCTGGCTCCTCTTCTCTTCCTCTGCCTCTCTTCGCCGCTTCCACGTGGCCTGCAGTAGCCCTCGCGCCTCCGCCGAGGCTCCCTTCCTTTTAAGGGGGGAGTCCGGGCGCTGACGCAGCGCTGACTTGCAGGGGGTGGGCGGAGCCTTCTCTCGCTGCTACCCACTCCTGCCACCGCTAGCTGGAACTTCTGGCTCCCCTTCTGGCTCCTCTTCTCTTCCTCTGCCTCTCTTCGCCGCTTCCACGTGGCCTGCAGTAGCCCTCGCGCCTCCGCCGAGACTCCCTTCCTTTTAAGGGGGGAGTCCGGGCGCTGACGTGGCGCTGACTTGCAGGGGGTGGGCGGAGCCTTCTCTCGCTGCTACCCACTCCTGCCGCCGCTAGCTGGAACTTCTGGCTCCCCTTCTGGCTCCTCTTCTCTTCCTCCGCCTCTCTTCGCCCGACAACATGATGCACGACCTACTCTTACTGGAGCGCTGGTCTAGGACCTGGCAACTTAGCTTCAATGCCAAAAAATGCAAAGTCATGCACCTAGGCAACCATAATCCATACAAGACTTATACCCTTAATGGCGAGATCCTAACAAGAACGAGACTTGGGGGTGATAGTCAGTGAGGACATGAAGGCTGCCAGTCAGGTGGAGCAGAACTCATCCAAGGCAAGACAGATCCTAGGTTGCATACGCAGGGGTTTCGTCAGCCGTAAGCCGGAAGTCATTATGCCATTGTATAGATCCATGGTGAGGCCCCACCTGGAATACTGTGTGCAATTCTGGAGGCCACATTATCGCAAAGATGTGCTGAGATTGGAGTCGGTTCAGAGAATGGCCACCCTGATGGTCTTGGGACTCAAAGATCTCCCGTACGAAGAACAGTTAGACAAACTGCAGCTATACTCGCTTGAGGAGCGCAGAGAGAGGGGGGACATGATCGAGACGTTCAAGTATCTCACGGGCCGCATCGAAGCGGAAGAAGATATCTTCTTTTTCAAGGGACCCACGGCAACAAGAGGGCATCCGTGGAAAATCAGAGGCAGGAAACTACGAGGTGACACCAGGAAATTCTTTTTCACTGAAAGGGTGGTTGATCGTTGGAATAGTCTTCCACTATTGAGGTGATTGAGGCCAGCAACGTGCCTGATTTTAAGGCCAAATGGGATTGACACGTGGGTTCTATTCACTAAGCAAAGATAGGGGAGGGTCATTAGGGTGGGCAGACTAGATGGGCCGTGGCCCTTATCTACCGTCTATTTCTATGTTTCTATGTTTCCACGCGGCCCGTAGTACCCTGAGGAAGGAATGCAGTTGTACAGTGTCTAGAACACCTCCGATGAACTGTAGGCTCTGAGAGGGCTGGAGGTGGGATTTGGGAAAGTTTGATTTCGAACCTCAAACTTTGTAGGAACCAGGTAGTCCGTTGGGTCGCTACAATAACCACCTGAGATGTTGAATTTTGGATGAGCCAGTCGTTCAGGTATGGGAACACTTGAAGACCATGGTTCTGCAGAGCTGCTGCAACCACCACTAGGCACTTGGTGAACACTCTTGGAGATGATGCCAGGCCGAAGGGTAGCACTCTCCATTGGAAATGCAGATTCCCCACCCAAAACCTGAGGTACTGATAGGAGGCCGGATGAATAGGAATATGAGTGCAAGCCTCCTTGAGATCTAGAGAACATAACCAATCGTTCTGATCTAGAAGGAGATATAGGGATGCCAGGAACAACATGTAAAATTTTTCTTTGACCAAAAATTTGTTGAGAGCCCTGAGATCCAATATAGGCTGCAGATCGCCCATCTTCTTTAGAACTAGGAAGTAACGGGAGTAAAAATCCCTGCTCTGCTGTTCCATGGGAACTTCCTCGATGGCACGGAGACGAAGCAGAGCTTCAGCTTCATGAAGAAGAAGGGTGGTCTGGGATGGATTGGAAGGATACTCTTTTGGAAGAAGCTCTGGTGGAAATCTGAGTGAAATGAAGAGAGTATCCTTCCCTGATGAACAGCACCCAGAGGTCCGATGTAATGGTCTCTCATCGATGGTAAAAATGATGGAGATGACCTCCTTTGGGAAGAGGAGAGGACAGAGGCAGAACAATGGAGGTTATGCTTTGTTTGAGACAGTCAAAAAGGCTGAGAAGCCTTGGGTACAGCAGAAAACTGAGGTTTCTGTTGCTTCTGCTGCTATTGTTGTTTCTTGGGAGGTGCTTGATTATAAGGAGCTGCTCTCAGAGGATAACGCCTCTGATAGGATGGAAGAGGTCGAGAAGGTTTGGAAGTCTTAGGCTTTGGTCTATGGAAGCAAAAGATTTCTCATGCTCAGACAACTTCTTGGTGGCGACCTCTATAGATTCATCAAAGAGGTCATTGCCGTCACAAGGAATATTGGCCAGATGATCCTGAATGTTGGGATCCATATCAATGGTGCGAAGCCAGGCAAGGCGGCAAATCGCTTCAGAGAAATAAGTGACCCTTGAGGAAAGCTCAAAGGCATCATAAGATGACTGAAGAAGGTGCAACCTGAATTGTACTAATGTAGCAATGACTTGCTGGAACTCTAAAAGCCTGTTTTGAGCAAGGTCGTTAGTAAAACTAGGAAGTATTTCAGTAAAATATTTGAAATAAGTAGTAAAGATGAAATTATAATTTAAAACCCTGGAGGCCATCATCAAATTTTGATAAAGACAATGGCCAAATTTGTCCATGGTCCTGCCCTCTCTACCAGGAGGGATGGTAGCATAGACCCTGGAAGGATGACTCCTCTTTAAAGAAGATTCCACAAGAAGGGATTGATGAGATAGCTGCGAGTTCTCAATACCCTTGCAATGAACAGTTCTATACCTCCCTGGAACAGCAGGAATGGAATAAGGAGTCTCCAGGTTCCGTTTGAAAGTCTGAGAAAGAATCCTATTAAGAGGAAGTTTGAGAGACGCTGCAGGAGATTGAGGCAAACCCATTTCCTCTAAATACTCCTTAGAGTACTTAGAACTAGAGTCCAATTTAAGATCCAGGTCCTCAGCCATTTGATGGAGAAAGGAGGAAAAGGACAACTGATCCGCAAAAGCATGGCCTCGAGCGGGGCTCGATGACCTTGATGAGCCTCGAGTGGTGAATGAAAGCAAGACCTCTCTGGAGTATTGATATCCCAGCGAATAAGCAGACTGGAATGAGGCACTGGAAAAAGCAGAGCCCTCAAGTTCTGCTATTGGTGTCCTTGATCGAGGAGTTGGAGGCCTCAAAGAGCTGGAACGCCTGGATGAGGAAGGTTTCTCTTTGAAGAGGACCAGCGTCTCAATGAGTTCCTCGATGAATGCCTCAACCTGCGATGAGAGTGCTGCCTGGAAGCAGTTCGTGTTCGAGGTCGAGGAGACTTCACCCTATGCCTGGAAACGAGCAATGCCTGATGTGATGATAAAGGGCTGGAAGCTGTAGATCGAAGACAAGACCCCATAGACTCAGTGGTTTTGATCGAGGTATCTCCAAGCATTCCCAAAGACTCGGCTCCTTGTATGGGGTGTGAAGATTCCAGATCAGACACTCGAAAGACTCGACTTCTTGCATACAACCTCCTAGCCACTCGAGCAGCAAAACTGGACTACCAACTCTCCAATTTACAGACCTCGACCACAGACTACAAAACCTTCAAAAAAGAAACAAAAACCCTACTATTCAAAAAACACATAAAACCAAACTAGCACAGCCAGATCTATCCCAAGCATCTCCTGCAATACTCTCTAATCCTTTGCAACTTAGAAAATGTCCAGACTACTCCTTACATACTTCTAAATGTCCTGACAATTCTTATGTAATCCGCCTTGAACCGCAAGGAAATGGCAGAATAGAAATCACTAATGTAATAGAGTGTTTAAGATTCCAGACCAGACACTCGCAAAGACTGGACACCTTGCATAGAATGTGTAGATTCAGCTCGAGGCACAGGCAAGAACTCGACCACTTATGAGACTGCTGAGTGCCCAGACTGGAGTTAAGGAAGCAGAGTCGAAGCAGGACTATATTTGGTCAATAACTGAACAAACTCCTGCTCTAAAATGGTCTGGATGGTAGCCTGCAATTGTGGATCTGAGTCTGAAACTGGACCACTTGCTGAGGCTAAAGGCGAAAAGGAAGGATGCTTCGGCCTGGAGGCATGCTTCTTGGGCAGTTTGAGAACTACCGCTGGAACTGTCTGCTGAGGTATCTGATCTGAGGGAAGTTCAGGAGAAGACTTGGCAGATTTACTTGAGGTCGAGGATGCTCCAAACGAGGAAGGTCTGATGAGTCGAGGTTGAGGTCGTAGAAGCAGGATACCCCATGGCAGGCTTGACCGAGTCGGAGGTTGAGGTCGGAGTGGGGGTTTCCATACCAAAAATCTTCTCCACTTGAACTCGAGGACATTTAAGGGCTTGAGGCTGAAGGGTTGCATAGCGAAAGCACAACTCTGGGCAATGGTCAGGCCCCAAACACTGAAAGCACCAGCGGTGTGGGTCAGTGAGAGAGATCGCACGCTAGCACAGGCTACACTTCTTGAAGCCTGTGACTGGCCAGGACATAGAAGGAAAAATAGCCGCCGCAAAGTAGAAGCTAGCAGGCTGAAGATGTGTGGCAAGGTCCATCGTCACTCGACGAAAAAACAACAAAGAATTTGACTTCTTTTTTTTTAACAAACGAAGTAAAAAAAGCACAGCAACATGGTAATAAAGAAATAAAACACGAGCCGCGGTGAGAGAAGGCACGAAACGAACTAAGTTCAGCGCAGAGCGTCAAAGACTGACTTCTCAGCTCCGCGGAAAACTGAGAACTGAGGAGACGCACCCTGTGCTGGGCGGGAAGGCATTCGCGCAAGTGCGGTGTGGCAGACTCAAAACTTCTGAGTTTCTTCAAGCAAGTCTGCTTGCGAGGCTGTCCGCATCCGGGCTCCATGGATGATGTCACCCACATGTGAGAATAGGCTGCCTGTTTGTCCTGGGATAAAAGATATTATCAAGGTAAGAACTTAATCTCTTTTTCTAGTGCAATAGGGATGGTAAGCTAAACCAATTGGATGTACCTAAGTGGTCCCCAAGGTCCCGGGTGGGATATATAATCCTGCTCTCAGTACTGAGGATCCAAATGCGGAATCCCCTTGTGCAGCCACGTCTACCCTATAGAATATAGTGAACATGTGAAAGGAATACCATGTAGCAGATCTACATATTTCCTCCAGAGGTACCACCTGCAATTCCATCCAAGAGGAGGCTACTCCTCTTGTCAAATGGGCTTTCAGCGACACCAGCAATTGTTTGCCACAGACAATGTACGTAGAGGAGATCGCTGCTTGAATCCATCTAGAAATGGTGGCCTTGGAAGCTGGTCTACCTCACCTCGACTCTTTGGTTAGTACAAAGAGATGGTCCGACAGATGAAACTCATTAGTAACTTCCAGGTAACACAATAGAACTCTGTGGACATCCAGCTGCTCTAAAACCTTATCTTTTCCAGCAGCTCTAAAACCTTTTCTTTCCACTTAGAACCTGAAGGTTGAAAGGCTGGTAGTCTGATTTCCTGGTTGGTGTGAAACGCTGAAACAACCTTTGGTACAAAGGAAAATACTATAGTGAAAAGTCACTCCTGCTTCCGTGATCCTTTGGAACAGTTCCCTGCATGACAAGAAGAATAGCCTGAATTGCAGTTACCGGATGCTAGGGTCCATCTTGGGGATTAGCGCCTAAGAAAAGGATTTGGGTGTCATTGTAGACAATACCATGAAACCTTCCACCCAATGTGCAGAGGCGGCCAAAAAAGCAAATAGGAAGCTAGGAATTATTTAAAAAGGGATGGTTAACAAGACTAAGAATGTTATAATGACCTTGTATCGCTGGTTTTAAGAAAGGTTTGGCAAGTTCCTGGAGGAATAGTCCATAGTCTTATTGAGAAAGACATGGTGGAAGCCACTGCTTGCACTGGATCGGTAGTATGGAATGTTGCTACTCCTTGGGTTTTGGCCAGGTACTAGTAAGATTGGCCACTAGTGGATTGGCAACTGTGAGAACGGGCTACAGGGCTTGATGGACCATTGGTCTGACCCAGTAAGGCTACTCTTATGTTCTTATATAACCACAAACCAATTCATGCAATGTCCAGGTGAAGATGACCTCGCACACTACCTTCCAAAACAAAGTCAAGTGTATAAGAACATAATATTTGCCGCTGCTGGGTCAGACTAGTGGTCAATCATGCCCATCAGTCTGCTCCCGCAGTGGCCCCTAGGTCGCAGACCAGTGCCCTAACTGAGACCAAACCTATCTGTGAACGCACCGGTTCAGCAGGAACTTGTCTAACTTTGTCTTGAATCCATGGAGGGTGTTTTCCCCTATAACAGCCTCTGTAAGAGCATTCCAGTTTTTCACCACTCTCTGGGTGAAGAAGAACTTCCTTACGTTTGTACGGAATCTATCCCCTTTTAACTTTAGAGAGTGTCTGTCTTTATCTACTAAGTCTATTCCCTTCAGTATCTTGAATGTTTCTACCATGTTCCCTCTCAGTCTACTCTTTTCAAAGGAGAATAGGCCCAGTTTCTCTAATCTCTCGCTGTAGGGCAAATCCTCCAGCCCCTTAAGCATTTTAGTCGCTCATCTCTGGATCCTTTCGAGCAATACTGTGTCCTTCTTGATGTACGGCAACCAGTGTTGGATGCAGTACTCCAGGTGAGGGCGAACCATAGCCCAGTACTGCGGTATGATAACCTTCTCCGATCTAATCGTGATCCCCTTCTTAATCATTCCTAGCATTCTGTTTGCCCTTTTCGCTGTCACCGCACAATGCGTAGACAGCTTCATTGACTTGTCGACCAGTACTCCCAAGTCTCTTTCCTGGGAGGGTCTGTCCAAGCACCACCCCGGACATCATTTAATCACACATAAGAACATAATAACACCTACACACCATCAGATATAAGACAAACTGAAGGACCATGGGAGTACCAACAGACAGAAACTGGAAGGAGTTCGCCTAAGTTAAGCCAATGGTCATTGCTTGCCTACTAAAAAAACAGGCAAAAAAACGCTGCTATGTCAACCTTTGTCCAGCTAACCTACTAGACCATGCACATACCAAATTTATACTCTAGCTGACTGATGTCACTAACCTATGCCTGAAGAAAAGGCATCTACCCCACAATACGGTCTGCCATCTCTTTGACATCCATCCTCAAAGCCACAGGACTTGACCCAAGCAAGGCAGAGAATTACAAACCTATAGCTAGAATATGGTCAGCCAAATTGACAGAATTCAGCATCAACACACAACTATCCAAATTTCTCCACCAGATAGAAGGCTTCCACGATACCCAACATGGCATCATACCATGCCACAGCACTAAATCACTCCTTCTCGAACTAACATCAAAGGCAATGAGCTACCTGAGCAAGGGCAATCAAACAATTCATTTACAATTCGACATCTCTGCGACCTTAGAAACATAGAAACATAGAAAGATGACGGCAGAAAAGGGCTACAGCCCATCAAGTCTGCCCACTCTACTGACCCACCCCATTAAGTCTGGGTGCTAATGACTTAGTTCTTTAGCTCGACCTTCAACGCAATAGACCACTCACTGCTACTCCTCTATCTAGAAGAGTTAGGATTACATGGTAACCTGAAGAAATGGTTTTCGGAATTCCTAACCAAAAGAGCCTATGAAGATAGGAGAGGCCAAAAGAAATCACAACAATGGAAGGCATCCTGTGGCATCCCTCAAGGCTCCCCTCTCTCACCATCCCTATTCAATGTCTACATAAGTGCCTCGGTTCAACATATCGCCGACCCCAACGTTCACACCTTCTCTTACGCAGACGACCTCTACTTCCTATGCGTGGCTAAAGACTCGGTACCAAACACAGTTCAGTACATTATTACACTAACAGAAGACTTAAACTCATGGTTTCACCAGCGCTTCCTCAAATTGAACAAACAGAAAAAGCTGGTTGGCAGATAGGAAACAGAGTGGGGATGAATGGACAATACTCGGGACTTGAAAAGCGTCACGAGTGGAGTGCCGCAGGGTTCAGTGCTCGGGCCTGTGCTCTTCAACATATTTCTAAACGACCTAGAAATTGTTACGAAGAGTGAGGTAATCAAATTTGTGGACGATACAAAGTTATTCAGAATAGTGAGGACACAGAAGGATTGCGAAGACCTTCAAAGAGACATAAATATGCTCGAGGACTAGGCCACAAAATGGCAAATGATGTTCAACATGGATAAGTGCAAGGTGATGCATGTCGGTAATCAAAATCATATGCACGAATACAGGATGTCCAGTGCTATACTCAGAGAGAGCCCCCAGGAAAGATACTTGGGAGCCTTGTAGACAAGTCAATGAAATTGCAGCAGCAAAAAGGGCGAACAGAATGCTAGGAATGATTAAGAAGGGGATCATGAACAGATCTGAAAAGGTTATCATGCCATTATACCGGGTCATGGTGCGCCCCCACCTGGAATACTGCGTCCAACACTGGTCGCCATACATGAAAAAGGACATAGCACTACTCGAAAGGGTCCAGAGAAGAGTGACGAAAATGGTTAAGGGGCTGGGGGAGTTGCCATACAATGAGAGGCTAGGGAAACTGGGCCTCTTCTCCCTTGAAAAGAGAAGACTGAGAGGGGACATGATCGAAACATTCAAGATATTGAAGGGAATTGACTTAGCAGAGACAGAAAGATTGTTCCCCCTCTCCAAGGTGAAAAGAATGAGAGGGGACTCGATAAAGTTAGAAGGGAAACGATTCCGTACAAACATAAAGAAGTTCTTCTTCACCCAGAGTGGTGGAGGTCTGGAACGCTCTCCCGGAGGCTGTTATAGGGGAAGCACGCTTCAGGAATTCAAGATAAGGTTGGATAAGTTCCTACTAGAACAGAACATACACAAGTAAGGCTAGACTCAAATAGGGCACTGGTCTTTGACCTAAGGGCCGCCACGTGAGCGGACTGCTGGGCATGCCGGACCACTGGCCTGACCCAGCAGCGGCAAATCTTATGTTCTTATGCTCTGGTTTGGAAGCCAACACACACCACTTCCACTGAACACGGGCAAGCAGATACCTATAAGCAGAACATCAAGGGTGCTTGGGATAATACTCAACTCAGAGTTGACCATGAGTTCCCAGAGAACTTCGTTCCTCAGATAAGTCACTCTTAACTTTACCCTTCTCCTCCACTGCCAATTCCAGACTTCATTCTGTCAGCATAGCTATTGCTAGCAATCAGCATTTTCAGTTGGCATAACTAATGTCAGCAAAGGCCTATGGGAAATTATATCAATCTGACTCTGGGATGTTGATGCAGATAGATCACATACAGTAAGCAGCCAGGCAGACTGTTTCATACAGCCCTAAAGACAGTTTCAAATAGCCCTAATTAAATCATGATTACAAACCAACTTGCAGCTAAGAGGGGCGAAGAGGTGCTAAGAAGATGTGTTAATGTCTGATGCTTAGGATGGACATCTTAGGATATACAATGGGTCCAGGTACACAGATAACTAAGATTAATCAGAAACTATTGTCAGAGGCATACTGGAAATTACATTTGACTTCAGCCTATTCTTCTTCTGTCTAGCACAAGTTTACTACGGATGGGGATGTTTAACTTCTATTGAAGCTCAATAGATTCTATATTTAGAAAAAGTTTCCAAACTATAAAAGCCCCCTCGCAACATCAACCCCTTCTTCTTGTTCGTCTTGCTTGTCTTGCTCTTCTTGCTCTCTACCTGAAGCTTGGGACATCACCCTCCCCACCCCCCTTTTTCTCTCTCTTTCTTTGTGTGCTCTCTTTCTCATTCACAAGAACACAGAAACAATCTCTGTAATTGTAAAGCTTATATCTCTCATTAATTTTAATGTTTAAGTGTAACTTTTATGAATCTTACTTTTCTGTAAACCTATTTCTATAATATATTCTTTATGCAATCACCTCTGGCCGTGCTTCTTATTTGAGTCTACTTCCTGGTGAATCTTCAGTGATGGAATTGAACCCAGGACCTGGCTGCTATCAAACCTTACACATTCCTTTCATCTAGCTGCCCCCTATGCCTGGATTAAATTACCCAAGTTTGTCTGTCAAGTCTCTTCCCTTCTCTTGTTTAAAAGCAGACTGAAAATCCACCTTTCTGATATAGCTTTCAATCCTTAACCCTATTCCTCTGCCCTCCAATCCAGCCAGCTGATTAACCGTTCCCCTGTATCCATGATAGGGAATATCTAAGTACCTATTTTACTTATAATTTTAATGCACCCTATTGTCTATTTTTTCTGTAAACCGCTTAGAATCCTAACGGAGTTTAGCGGTATATAAGAAATAAATTACAATTACATTACATATCCTGTTTGTCTGTCTTGCCTGTTTAGATTGTAAGCTCGGTACAGCACTGCGTGCATCTGGTAGCGCTATAGAAATAATTAATAGTAGATTTATTCTTAGTGGATTTTTGGGTGGGTTTGGGGAGAGCGGGGGTAGTTGCCAATATATACTTCGGTGGGGAGATTGGTTGGTTGGGTCTAAGGATGTTCTTAGGGGGGAGGGGGTGGGAGAATTATGGGGAATGTTGTGTACAGTATTGTTGTCTTTTATTGTGCTATATGAGTTGAACTGACCCCTGTTGGGGATGTATGCTGGGTTCGGTATTGTTGCTTGGACCTTGTGGACTTTTTCAATAAAAATTTATTGCCAAAAAAAAAAGGAAATAATTAATAGTAGTAGTAGAGACCAAGTCAACTCACTGGTCAAGAAGGTCTTCTTTCAATTAAGACAGCTGAGAACAATCAGATCAGCCCTAAGCCTGGAAAACTTCAAGACAGTGGCCCAAGCAATCCTCCTCCCCTACTTGGACTACTGTAACTCCCGTACTGCCGCATCGCAGAGAAAGACCTTAAGAAACTGCAGGTACTCCAAAACACAGCAGAAAGGCTCATATTTCACAAAACCAAATATGAGAGGGCAAGTCCACTGCTTAAGGCATTGCACTGGCTACCAGTTAAAAGCAGGGTTCAGTTCAAAACTGCATGTATGATCCATAAATCCATATATGGAGAAAGCTCATCTGGACTCATTTCTGCCAACTCAACGCTGGAAACTGCCACTCTCCCTTTCCACGCCCAAGCAGCTTACGACGACTTACCACACACTTCCAATTCAGGAAGGTACTGAAAACATATCTGTTACAAAGTATTCATGCACACGTGGCATCTACCTCTCTATCATTTCTTTTTTTTAAAATATTCTTTATTCATTTTTTCACTTAACAAGTGCAACAGATTAACAGTGAAACTTATACAATATCACTTGATTATCTATTCTTAGTAATTTCACAATTAAAAATAAAAATAAATCCTTCCCTCCCAACCCTATTCTTACACATGTGATTACACATACAGCACAGTTACTTACCGTAACAGTTATTATCCAGGGACAGCAGGCAGATATTCTCACACATGGGTGACGTCACCGACGGAGCCCCGCAGCGGACAGCCTCGAAAGCAAACTTGCTTGAAGATCTCGAGCTTTCGAGTGCTGCACCGCGCATGTACGCGTGCCTTCCCGCCCGAACTAGGGGGCGCATCTCCTGTGAGGATCCTCAGTTCAGATACCTAGCCAAGAAGCCAACCAGGGGAGGTGGGAGGGTTGTGAGAATATCTGCCTGCTGTCCCTGGATAACAACGGTTACGGTAAGTAACTGTGCTTTATCCCAGGACAAGCAGGCAGCATATTCTCACAAGCTAAGCAAAAAGGGATGGAGGGAAAGTTGGCAATTTAAGAAAAAAGATTTTGCAAAACAGATTGGCCAAAATGGCCATCCCTCCTGGATAAAGTATCCAGACAGTAATGAGAGGTGAAAGTATGAACCGAGGACCAAGTGGCAGCCTTGCAGATTTCCTCAATAGGAGTTGATCTGAGGAAAGCTACAGATGCCGCCATAGCTCGAACTTTGTGGCCCGTCACTCGACCTTGCAGAGGAAGACCAGCCTGAGCATAGCAGAAAGAGATGCAAGCAGCCATCCAGTTGGAGATGGTACGCTTCGAGATAGGACGTCCCAACCTATTTGGATCAAAAGAGATGAAAGTTGAGGAGATGTTCTGTGATGTTGAGTGCGTTGGAGGTAGAAAGCCAAGGCACGTTTGCAGTCCAAAGCATGAAGTGATGCCTCTCCCGGATGAGAATGCGGCTTTGGAAAAAAAAGTCTGGCAGAACAATAGATTGGTTGATGTGAAATTCTGAGACAACTTTAGGCAAGAATTTAGGATGTGTACGAAGGACCACCTTATCATGGTGAAAGATGGATCCGCAACCAATGCTTGCAACTCACTGACTCGGCGAGCCGAAGTGAGGGCAATCAAGAACACAGCTTTCCAAGTGAGGTACTTGAGATGAGCCTTGTCAATAGGTTCAAATGGAGGTTTCATCAGTTGAGCCAGAACAACAATAAGATCCCAAACCACAGGCGGCGGTTTAAGAGGTGGATGAAGATTAAAAAGCCCTTTCATAAAGCGGGAAACCAAGAGATGTGCAGAGACCGGTTTCCCATACAGAGGCTGATGAAAAGCAGCAATAGCACTGAGATGGACTCGAATAGATGTAGATTGGAGGCCCAATTGGGACAAGTGAAGCAAATAGACCAGAACTGAAGCTAAGGAGGAAGACATCGGATGAAGCTGAAGGCTGGAACACCAAGCAGAAAATCTAGTCCACTTTTGGCCGTAACATTGACGAGTGGACGGCTTTTTGGAAGCAAGGAAGACATCTCGAACAGACTGAGAAAATTGAGAAGTCCGTTACGCAGAAAGGTACCAAACTGTCAAGTGTAGAGACTGCAGATTGGGATGAAGCAAAGACCCTTGACTCTGAGTGAGCAGAGAAGGAAAAACTGGTAGAAGCAGAGGCTACCTGATGCTGACTTGAAGAAGGGAGTACCACGGTTGTCTGGGCCACCGAGGACCTATCAGGATCATGGTGGCATGTTCCGACTTCAGCTTGACAAGAGTTCTGAGAATCAGAGGAAATGGAGGGAAGGCATAAAGAAACTAATTCCTCCAGTCAAGAAGAAACGCATCCGCCTCGAGACAGTGAGGCAAGAAAGCACAGTTACTTACCGTAACAGGTGTTATCCAGGGACAGCAGGCAGATATTCTTGACTGATGGGTGACGGCACCGACGGAGCCCCGGTACGGACAATTTTAGAGTGATTGCACTCTAAGAACTTTGAAAGTTCTAGTAGGCCGCACCGCGCACGCGCGAGTGCCTTTCCGCCCGACAGAGGCGCGCGGTCCCCAGTTAGGATAAGCCAGCTAAGAAGCCAACCCGGGGAGGTGGGAGGGACGCAAGAATATCTGCCTGCTGTCCCTGGATAACACCTGTTACGGTAAGTAACTGTGCTTTATCCCAGGACAAGCAGGCAGCATATTCTTGACTGATGGGTGACCTCCAAGCTAACAAAAAGAGGGATGGAGGGAAGGTTGGCCATTAGGAAAATAAATTTTGTAAAACAGATTGGCCGAAGTGTCCATCCCGTCTGGAGAATGCATCCAGACAATAATGTGATGTAAAAGTGTGAACTGAGGACCAAGTAGCAGCCTTGCAGATTTCCTCAATGGAAGTAGATCGGAGGAAAGCTACAGACACTGCCATAGCTCTAACTTTGTGGCCCGTGACAGAACCTTCCAGTGTCAGGCCCGACTGAGCATAACAGAAAGAAACGCAAGCAGCAAGCCAATTGGAGAGAGTGCGTTTAGATACAGGATGACCCAACTTGTTAGGATCAAAGGACAAAAATAGTTGAGGAGATGATCTGTGGGGCTTAGTACGTTCAAGATAGTAAGCCAGAGCACGTTTACAGTCCAAGGTATGCAAAGCCTGTTCACCTGGATGAGAATGAGGCTTTGGAAAAAATACAGGCAGGACTATGGACTGGTTAAGATGAAAGTCAGACACAACCTTAGGAAGAAATTTGGGGTGTGTACGGAGAACCACCTTATCATGGTGAAAAACAGTGAAAGGTGGATCGGCCACTAGTGCATGCAGTTCACTGACCCTCCTGGCAGAAGTGAGAGCTATAAGGAAGACCACTTTCCAGGTAAGAAATTTGAAATGCGCTGTGGCCAAAGGTTCAAAAGGAGGCTTCATTAAAGCGGAAAGAACCACATTGAGATCCCAGACCACAGGAGGAGGTTTGAGAGGTGGTTTCACATTGAAAAGGCCCCTCATGAACCGAGAAACCAAAGGATGAGTCGAGAGGGGTTTTCCATGAATTGGCTCATGAAAGGCAGCAATGGCACTAAGGTGAACTCTGATAGAAGTAGATTTAAGACCAGAGTCAGACAAGGAAAGAAGATAGTCCAACACCAGTCCCACTGCTAGAGACATGGGATCATGGTGATTGATGTAAGAGGCACCAGGAAGAAAACCGAGACCACTTCTGTTGATAACATTGGAGCGTGGCCGGTTTCCTGGAAGCATCAATGATAGAACGGACAGGCTGAGAAAGAAGTGAGTGAGCCGAAGTCAGCCTGAGAGATACCAAGCTGTCAGGTGCAGAGACTGTAGGTTGGGATGCAGTAGGGTCTGCTGATCCTGAGAAAGCAGAGAAGGAAACAGTGGAAGAGGTATGGGTTTCCTGGAACTGAGTTGAAGTAGAAGGGAGAACCAATGTTGCCTGGGCCACCGTGGAGCGATGAGAATCATGGTGGCTTGTTCCCTCTTGAGCTTGAACAGTGTTCGCAGCATGAGCGGTAGAGGGAGAAAAGCATATAGGAAGAGACTGGTCCAATCCAGGAGAAATGCATCGGGCGCCAGACGGTGAGGAGAGTAGAGTCTGGAGCAAAACAGGGGCAGCTGATGGTTGTGGGGAGCTGCAAAAAGGTCCACTTGAGGAGTGCCCCATTGAGCGAAAATGGACTGAAGAGTCGAGGGATCGAGAGTCCATTCGTGAGGTTAGAGAATTCTGCTGAGATTGTCCGCTAAGGAATTCTGTTCCCCTTGAATGTAGATAGCCTTTAGGAATAAGTGACGAGCTGTCGCCCAAGACCAAATCCGTTGGGCTTCCTGACACAACAGGCGAGAGCCTGTTCCTCCCTGTTTGTTGATGTAGTACATTGCAACTTGATTGTCTGTGCAAATGAGTAGTACTTGAGGAAAGAGAAGATGTTGAAACGCCTTGAGGGCATAGAACATCGCTCGGAGTTCCAGGAAATTGATGTAGTGATTCTTTTCCTGGGCAGTCCAAAATCCCTGAGTTTGGAATTCGTTCAAGTGAGCTCCCCAGGCGTAGGGGGAGGAATCTGTGGTGATGACTAGTTGATGAGGAGGTAGATGGAACAGCAGACCTCTGGATAGATTTGAAGATGTCAACCACCAAAGAAGCGACTGTCGAAGAGAAGAGCTCACAGATATGTGTTGTGAACAAGGATCCGTCGCTTGGGACCATTGGTTCGCTAAGGTCCATTGAGGAGTACGCAGGTGGAGACGTGCGAAGGGTGTGACATGTACTGTCGAAGCCATGTGCCCCAATAGCACCATCATGTGATTCGCAGAAATGGTAATCTGTTGAAACACCTGCTGACAGAGATGGAGGATGGCGTGAAGGCGGTTGGATGGAAGAAACGCCCTCATCAGAACAATGTCCAGAACGGCTCCAATAAATTGAAGTCGCTGGGTCGGAATGAGGTGAGACTTGTGTAGATTGATTTCGAACCCTAATAGTCGAAGGAAGTGAATGGTCTGATTGGTGGCAAGCAGAACCGCCTGAGGGGAATGAGCTTTGATCAACCAGTCGTCCAGATAAGGGAAGACTTGAAAGTTGTGAGAGCGGAGATAGGCCGCTACCACAATCAGACATTTGGTGAATACCCTGGGAGAGGAGGCCAGGCCGAAGGGTAGCACTTTGTATTGATAATGATGTTGATTGATGAGAAAGCGCAGATATTGCCTGGACGTCAGATGGATAGGAATATGTGTGTAAGCCTCTTTGAGATCGAGGGAGCATAGCCAGTCGCCCTGAGCGAGAAGAGGGTAGAGGGTGGCAAGAGAGAGCATTTTGAACTTCTCCTTGACCAAACATTTGTTGAGATCTCTGAGATCTAAGATGGGTCTGAGGTCTCCGGTCTTTTTGGGAACTAGAAAGTACCGGGAGTAAAAACCCTGACCTCGCTGATCTTGAGGAACTTCTTCGATGGCATTGAGAAGAAGGAGGGATTGAACCTCTTGAGCGAGAAGGAGGGACTGAGACTTGTTGGAAGCAGACTCTTTTGGCAGGCCTAACGGCGGGGGAGTCTGAAAATTGAGGGAGTAGCCATGGGCTATGATCGAGAGCACCCACTGGTCGGTGGTGATTACCTCCCATCGAGAGTGAAAAATGGTTAATCGACCTCCTATGGGCTGTGGAAGAGGACAGGAGGGAGGGAGACTGGCAATGCCCAAGAGAAGGGAGTCAAAAGGGCTGAGTCGGCTTAGTCTGAGTGACAGGCTTTATGGTAGGCGGCTGTTGCTGACGTGCTTGTTGGTGCTGTTGCCACTGCCTCCGAGGTTGTGGAGGTTGGAGGCTGAACTGGCCGAGCAGAAAACCGCCTCTGATATGATGGCTGCTGTCTAAATGGACGAGGAGGAGGAGGCTTCTTTTTATTTTTCAGCAAAGTATCCCACCTCGTCTCATGGGCAGAGAGCTTTTGAGTGGTGGTATCCATAGATTCTCCAAAGAGCTCATCACCCAGGCAGGGAGCATTGGCAAGGCGGTCCTGGTGGTTCACATCAAGGTTGGAGACTCGGAGCCATACCAATCGTCTCATCGCTACAGACATAGCCGTGGCTCGGGATGTGAGTTCAAAAGTATCATAGATGGACCGGACCATGAACTTCCTGAGTTGTAGGAGACTGGAAGTGCATTGTTGGAATGCAGGAAGCTTACGGTCAGGAAGATACTTTTGAAAAGAAGAGACTTGCTGAATCAAATGTTTCAGGTAAAAAGAGAAGTGAAACGCATAATTACCTGAACGGTTGGCCAGCATTGCATTTTGGTAAAGTCTTTTACCAAATTTATCCATGGCCTTGCCCTCTCTGCCAGGAGGGACAGAGGCATATACACTAGAACCTGCCGATTTTTTGAGGGTGGACTCCACCAGCAGAGATTCATGGGGCAGCTGGGGTTTGTCAAACCCTGGAATAGGAATCACCTTGTAAAGCGATTCCAGCTTCCTAGGGGCTCCTGGAATGGTGAGAGGAGTTTCTAAATTTTTGTAAAAAGTTTCCCTCAAGATGTCATGGAGGGGTAACTTTAAAAATTCTTTCGGAGGCTGGTCAAAATCCAAAGCATCAAGAAATGCTTTGGATTTTTTTAGAGTCAGACTCTAGAGGGATGGAAAGGGTGTCCGACATCTCCTTAAGAAACTTGGTGAAGGACGAGTGCTCTGGCTTACCAGCAGGATCCTGCAACGATGTAACATCCTCCTCCGAGGAATAATCTGCCTCGGTACCGAGGGGGTCATCAGAATCATCCCACAAATCAGGGTCCCGTACCGATGACAGACGGCCCTGAGAAAGTGGGGTAGAAGGTTCGTTATGCTTGGTTTTGCGTACCGATTTACCAGACCTCATGGACACCGTACCGGGTGACTGTACAGCAGTACGGGTGTCAGAGAACGGCACCGGCTCCAAAGTCGAGTAAGTAGTGCGTCGAAGATACTTCGGTTCCGCCGAGAGAACAGGCATAGAAACAGATTTTTGCGGTGCCGACAACGTCGATGCCGACAAAACAGGCTGTTCGACGATCGGCACCGAATGCTCAGTAGGTACCGACACTGGAAGGCTCGGAGTCAGCAGAGCCGGGAGCAAGTGTTGTAACTGCTCCTTAAGCTGGACCTGAAGGATGGATACTATTCTCTCATCCAGAGACGGTCCTGATGGCACCGGTACCGCTTTTTTCTTGCTCGGTACCTGCGGTGCAGCTCGACGCTCAGGCGAAGTCGATGCCGATGAAGAGGCAGTGACTTCAATAGGAGCGGAGCATTTGTGAGGCCGGCGCGCAGTCTGCAGGACTTGGCTTACTGCTTGTTCGACTGGCGGGCTAAGGACAGTAGGGGATGGCTTCTTAGCCGGCTTACCTACAGGGTACGACACCGAGGATGGATCTTGCGGTGTCGAAGTCAACGGTGCCGATTTGGAGGAAGATAACGGTGTCGATGCCGGGGGAACTTCCATGGCGGCACCGAAAAGAATTTGCTGTTGAATTTGGCGATTCTTTAGAGTTCTCTTTTGGAGAGAACTGCAGCGGGTGCACGTTTCTGCCCTATGGTCCGGACCCAGACACTGAAGGCACCACTTGTGCGGGTCGGAAAGGGAAATAGGACGTGCACACCGCTGACACTTCTTAAAACCCGGTGAAGGGGGCATGAAGGGAAAAACGGCTGTAGCAAAATCGAAGCCCGAGGCTTCGATGGTGCCAACAGGCCCCGCCGGGGCTGACCGGAAAAAAGTCGAAAAAAAAAGTACTTTTTTTTAAAAAATAAAAGAAAGAAACGATAAGGTGAATAAATCACGACAAGAAAATAACGCGCGAGCGGGAAGGTGAGAAAAATTTGAAAAAATTTTCCAACAGCAGTTGGAACACGCGTCTTCTTAGCTCCGCGGAAACTAAGAAACTGGGGACCGCGCGCCTCTGTCGGGCGGGAAGGCACTCGCGCGTGCGCGGTGCAGCCTACTAGAACTTTCAAAGTTCTTAGAGTGCAATCACTCTAAAATTGTCCGTACCGGGGCTCCGTCGGTGCCATCACCCATCAGTCAAGAATATGCTGCCTGCTTGTCCTGGGATAAAATGCGGGAGCAAAACAGAGGAAGTTTGAAGTTGCTGGGCGACGCAAACAGGTCTATCTGAGGGGTACCCCATCGAACAAACACCTGACGAAGCATGGGGGAATTGAGTGACCATTCGTGAGATTGCAGCAGACGACTCAATTTGTCTGCCAAACAGTTCTGTTGACCCTGAATGTAGACAGCTCTGAGAAGGATGTTGCGAGAAATTGCCCAGTGCCACAACCGGAGAGCTTCCCGACAAAGGGAGTGAGATCCCGTTCCTCCCTGTTTGTTGACATAATACATGGCTACCTGATTGTCTGTCCGAACAAGTACCATCTGGTCATGAAGTAGATGAAGAAAAGCTTTGAGAGCAAGGAAAATCGCTCTGAGTTCCAACAGATTGATATGACACCGACGGTCTGTGGAAGTCCACAACCCTTGCGTACGGAGACCATCTATGTGGGCTCCCCACGCGTAGGTGAACAAATTGGTCATGAGCACTTTCTGATGAGGAAGATCATGAAACTGCAAACTTCTGGAAAGATTGGAAGAGAGCATCCACCAGCGGAGAGAATTCTTTAATAAAGGAGTCACCGCTATTCGACGAGAAGGCGAGTCCAGAGCTTGTTATCATTGAGACGCCAGGGTCCACTGAGGAATGCGAAGGTGAAGTCTGGCAAGGGGGTCACATGAACTGTAGAAGCCATGTGACCGAGCAGAACCATCATCTGACGGGCAGAGATGGTCAGAAGACAAGACAACTGCTGGCAGAGTCGAAAGAGGGTTTCCTGACGGTTCAGTGGAAGGAACACCCTCATGCTGACAGAATCCAGAGTCGTGCCAATAAATTGTAGAGACTGGGCTGGAACCAATTGAGATTTGGGAAAGTTGACATGGAACCCCAGACCTTGAAGAAATGTAATAGTCTGATGGGTCGCTGCAATAACCTCTGGAAGAGAAGGGGCCTTGATAAGCCAATCGTCGAGGTAGGGAAACACCTGAAGACCTCGATAGCGCAGAGCCGCAGCCACTACAACCAAACACTTGGTGAACACTCTGGGGGAGGCTGCCAGGCCGAAGAGAAGAACCCTGTATTGGAGATGAAGATTCCCCACCTTGAATCTGAGATATTTGCGAAAGTTTGGATGAACAGGGATATGAGTATAAGCCTCTTTGAGATCCAGTGAGCACATCCAATCCCCCTGATCCATGAGGGAGTATAAGGTCGGCAATGAGAGCATGCAAAACTTCTCTTTGACTAGAAATTTGTTGAGGGCTCGAAGAACCAGAATGGGTCGCAAATCCCCCGTCTTCTTGAGCACCAGGAAATACCTGGAGTAGAAACCTAGATTGCGCTGGGAAGGAGGAATCTCCTCCACCGCTCAAAGGCGAAGAAGAGCCTGAGCCTCTTGAAGAAGAAGGGGGAGTTGCGAGGAACTGGAATGACACTCTCTTGGAGGGTGATCTGGGGGCACCTGAATCAGGCGCAGAGAGTATCTCTTGCGGATAGTTGTCAGCACCCAGAGGTCCGATGTTATACTTTCCTAATGGGAAGAAAACAGGGAAAGGCGACCTCCAATGGGCAGAGGAGGATTTTGCAGGGAGGATAGATTGCTAGGGACCTGAACGTCAAAAAGATGGAGCCGGTTTGGCGGCTGCAGGCGCCTGAGGCTTCTGAGGACGTTGATGCTGTTAGAAGAATGGTCTAATATCTGGCAACTAAAATTCAATGCAAAGAAATGTAGAGTAATGCATTTGGGGATTAGAAATCAGAAAGAGGCATATGTGCTGTTGAGGAGGAGGCCTAGAAAAAGCAGGAGTTGTCTTCATCGGGTAACGCCGAGCCGATGGTTTATAAGCCCGGGACGTAGACGGTTTGGGCTTCAATCTGAACAGAGAAGCAAAAGAGCGCTCATGTTCGTAGAGTCTCTTGGTGGCAGCTTCAATGGAGTCGTCAAACAACTCATTGCCCTGACAAGGCAAGTTGGCGAGACAGTCCTGCAAGTTAGGGTCCATGTCGACTATGCGGAGCCAGGCCAGGTGACGCATGGTGACCGAAAAAGCCGACACCCTCGAAGAAAGCTCAAAGGCATCATAAGATGCTTGCAACATAAAAAGCCTCAACTGTGAAAGAGTCTGGAGGATTTGCTTAAATTCAGACAAACAGTGATTGGACACGTCGGGATAGAAGGATGGCAACATCTTCAAAAAATGGTTGAAGTAGGACGTAAAAACATAGTTATAGTTCAATATCCCATTAGCCATCATCGAATTTTGATATAATCAACGGCCAAATTTATCCATTGTGCGACCTTCGCGACCAGGGGGAACAGTTGCAGAGATCTTAGATGGATGAGCTTTCTTGAGGGAGGACTCAACTACTAAAGATTGGTGGGAGAGTTGAGACTTTTCGAAGCCCTTACAAGGGACAGTGCGATATCTCAACTCCAACTTTGATGGAATAGCCGTGACAGAGTACGGAGTTTCCATATTGCGCATGAAGGTCTGCTTAAGAACCGGAGACATGGGCAACTTCAAAGTCTCCTTGGGAGGATGTGAGAGTTCCATGTCTGCCAAGTATTCTGGGGTATATTTGGAATCTGAGTGTAAGTCCAAATGAAGAGCCTGTCCCATGTCGAAGACAAACTTTGCAAACGAGGACGATTTTGAGGATGAAGCCCCCTCAGGAGAGGCAGATCAGGTACGAGGCTCCACGGAATAAAATGGAGAAGCCTCACGGGAGTACTGAGACACCGGCTCCGATTCCAACCGCACTGTCACCGAAGAAGCCTCACTCCCAGTTTGCGGCAGAGTGAAGGAATGCTTCCTCTTTAGACTCCTCGACGGTGACATCCTTGGAGTTCGAGGCGCGGAATGCCTCGAAACTGGAGGAGACAAATCTCAAAGCAAAGGCCTCGAGGGAGGAGTCCTCGACCTCGAATGCCTCGAGGATAAAGGAGACGAGGCGCCCTTAACATCAGAACGAGGAAGTTGCCTCGAAGAAAATTCAGAGGGCTTCGAGCTCCTCGAAGAAAGGTGCTTCGACTGCCTCGAGAGATGTTTCGGACGAGGCAAAGAGGGTGTCGAAGGAAGATCCGGGGAGGAGTCTGAAGAAGAAACCCTCCTGTGAGACCTGCCCCGTGGATGCTGAACCAGAGTCTCGGGCTGCTGCTCAGGCTGGCCCACCAGAGGTAAGGTCAAAGTCGGGACCAACTGAGCTACAAAGGAAGAAATTTGCGTTGTCAAGATAGACTTGAGCATATCTTTAAACATGGGCACCGAGACCAAGGGATTCGGTCTCAAAGGTGCTCCCATGTGCTCCAAGGAGGGCGACCTCGATTGAGAGTATTCCCAAGACTTGGAGGCACGTTTAGCTGAAGGCCTCGTGGACAGCATCCCACCCGGAGCCCCGGGTTACATGGTCTACTCTGGAGGCTTCTTGGACAAGGTACCTGAAAAGCAAGCAGGAGACTTACCCCCAGATGCAGGCTTCGAGGACGGGACCGAGGAGGCCTTCGAGGCCGAGGACCCGGAGGTCTTCGAGGCCGGGGCAGCCGTCGAGGGCGAGGTCTTAGCGCCCGAGGCCACCCCCGAGGTCGAGGACTTAGGTCCGGAAGGCATTGATACAGTCGAGGTCGAGGTCTTCTCAGGTTCCATGGAGAAAAGTTGCAAAAACCAATCACAGCAGCGGCGAAAAGCACGAGGCTGAAGGGTGAGACAACGAACACAATCCTCGGGGTTGTGAGTGGCACCCAAACAAATCATACACTGACTATGAGGGTCAGTGATAGAAATCATCCTACCGCACTGGTAGCAATGTTTAAACCCGGTCAAAGGCCGGGACATAGAAAAAATGAAGTCCATTCCGGTGAAAAAAGAGACTGGGCCTAAGCCCGGAGTCTCCGCACCCGGAGAAAAGAGAAAACAAAAACTAAACTATAAATTTGTTGTTTGTTTTTTTGGGGGGGTTTTTTTTTTTAGAAAAGAAAAAATGAAAGGCAATAATCAGTAAACACATAGCGACTAAATAAAATCCAGCCGCGGTGAGAGAAGGCTGCGGAGCGAGATGAACAAGTCTTCTCGGATCCGCAGAAAACGTTGAACTGAGGCTCCTCACATGAGATGCGCCCCCCTAGTTTGGGCATGCGCATACGCGATGCAGCACTCGAAAGCTCGAGATCTTCAAGCAAGTTTGCTTTCGAGGCTGTTCGCAGCAGGGCTCCGTCGGTGACGTTACCCATGTGTGAGAATATGCTGCCTGCTTGTCCTGGGATAAATATTGTTCTTTATTAATCCAACCCATCAATCTATAATTAAACTTCTTCCCCCCCCTACCCCTGTACAATTATATCAGCTGGGGAAAAATGATTATTCATTTATTACAATACTCTATTAATGGTCTCCAAACCTTCTGAAATTTATTAAAATTTCCTTTCTGCAATGCTAACATTCTTTCCATCTTATATATATGACACAGTGAATTCCACCAAAAACTGTAATTTAATCTATTCCAGTTTTTCCAATTAAATGTAATCTGCTGAATGGCAACTCCTGTCATAATAAGTAGTAATTTATTATTATTTGCAGAAATTTGACTTTTTTTCCTCATTGACATTCCAAATAAAATAGTATCATAGGATAGAGCCACAGGATTTTCTAACAAACAATTTATTTGGCCCCAAATCGATCTCCAAAAAGTCAAAATGAATGGACAGTAGAATAATAAATGATCTAAAGTCCTTGCTTGTCCTGGTGGGGCAGAATTGCTTCAGTTAAGATGACCCTAGCCCCTCAAATCAATTATACCCTTTCCATGCTTCCTTTTTTGTTTTTTGGGGTTTTTTGTAAGAAGACACTGTTTCAATGGCTCAATAACAAAATTTCTGAATTCATCTGGAACAAGAAAAAGCCCTGCATAGCTCTTTCTAAATTGAAGGCCTCTAAAATTAACGTGGCTTGAATTTGCCAGAATTTCACTTTTATCATACTGCCTCTTTGGCCAAATATGGTGCCTATTGGGTTAATAATCCACTTCCTCATGACCCTCCCTCCTGGCTTGAAATGGAACATTTTCTGAGTGCACCTCTCCCGATCTCCTGTCTGGTAACTATGCCCATACCTAGACCACTGAGGAGATAAACCCTGTTGAGTGCAACGCAGCATGCCCTTCATCTTCTGGATGCAGCAGATATTTCCATCAAAGATAGCCCTGACATGTCCCTTTGGAACAATTCTAAAATACATTGTGAAGGTAAACCTGTTTCCTAGAAAAAAATGGCAGAGGGCAGGGCTCTGGTTTCTCCATCAGCTGGCTACACCTACCTCTTTAATCCCCTTTGCTACATTGTGTTCTATATATCCGCTCCCTTTATCCGTATACTCGCAATGGCTCCTTCTCTCTACGGCCATTTCTGCCATCTCTGTTCGATATGATTTCAAAGAATCCAGTTCTACAGTACGTCACTGGTCCAAATTGGCACTACTAGGAGGGAAGGCGGTCTCCCTTTTCTATACTGTTTTACGAGATCGCTCCTTCACCTTTTCTCCTTAATCCATGCAACACTGGGATTCTGTGTTAACAATCTCGCTCTCCGCTGTTGATTGGGAACTTTTTTGGACCTCGACAAATCGACCCTTAATGTCCTCCAGGGTCTCACAATCAATGTTCTTTGTCATGTGGAATGCAGTTTGGACCCCGTTTCGTATGTGGAAAGCCAAGTTAAAATCGGATCCCCTGTGTTGGAATTGTATGAAAGATTCTGGTACTCTTGATCATATGCTTTACTCATGTACTGAGGTCCACTCCTTCTGGTCTCGAATTTGGGTTACTGTTCAATCCATTACCTCTTGCTCAGTTGATATTTCCATGGATGTTATCATTCTTTGATCTCAACACCCCTGTTTTGCTTTCTCGCACTGTCCAGCCAAACTTATCAACGCTATGCTTGTGACTGCCCTAATGCACATTTTAAAAAATTGGAAGTCAACTTCATTGTTGAACTACACCTTTTAGTGGAACTCTCTTAGCATGTATCATAAATTTGAATCATATGCTTATGAAAAGAAATGTATATCCAAACTGTCCTCAGGGAAGACATGTTCTACGTCACCTTGGAAATTTCTCGACCTGTATGTTCACTCTGTTTTCTTTTTCTTTTCTTTCTTTCTTTCTCCCTTTTACTTCCCCTTTCCTTTCCTTTCCCCTTTCCTTTCCTTTTCTTTCTTTCCTTTCTACACTTCCTAGCAGTTTTTTCTCTTTTTTTAGTCTACTTTTAGTGATTAAAGTTTTTGATTGATTGATTAATGATTTATTTAGTTTTAGTGGTCTGTATTGATTGAGACTTATCTCACTCAGTTGTTTCAGGACCTATGTTTACTGTTTTTTCTATGTACACTGCTTTTGTAACCTTCAAATACTCAATAAAGAAATTGAACTAAAGTCCCTGCTTCGAGATGACAATGCCAACATTTATTTGACTTAGAGCTATCTAACTTTTGTAAACGAACAGAGGTCCAGAAAGCTCGGTGTAACAGAAAAAACTAAGTTTGTCTCATAGATGCTGACATTGTACAACTCATCCTCCAAGACCAAATTCATCGCCATTGAGATGCAGTAATCTGATGCTTATTCTCAATGCTCCAAATGTCTCTAAGACCAGTTTTTGTTTTTTATTCATAAATCCAGAGATCAATTTATACCACTGTGCGACCTGGTGTCCCAGAAAGTCCACCTGAGAGCACTAGAACTCTAAACTATATTGGTGATTAAGATTTTTCCATTCAGGAAACCCTGCTATAACCCAGCTATAACCATCTAAAAATTTGTGATTTATTAAGACCAAATTTGTGTTGCAGCTGTGAAACGTCAAGCAGTTTACCATTAGATATAACATTATCCAGAGTTCAAATATCATAGCAAATATCCCCCTCCTAACCAAACTGCTTGAGACCATAGTCGCTACCCAGCTATCTTCTTACCTAGAGAGATTCTCCATTCTCCCCCCCCTATCAACATGGCTTTAGACCCAGCTTCAGCACCGAATCCCTCCTTGTTTCCCTAATATCAAAGGTGCAACAACTACATTCTCGAAACGTTGTTCTTTTACAATTTGACCTCTCTGCTGCTTTCGATGACGTCCACCACGACATACTACTTTATCAACTTTCTGAGATAGGAATTGATTCCACCATTCTTAATTGGTTCTCAAACTTCCTTCGCTCTCGCTCCTACATTGTCAACTCTAATGGCATCATGTCCGCTCCTTAGTCTCCTTCTTGCGGTGTCCCTCAGGGATCACCCCTATCCCCTATCCTTTTTAATATCTATATGTCCTCACTGAAGCTCCTCCAGCTTTCCCCCCTTGAAACAATCTACACATAAGCCGATGATATCCTTGTCCTTCTTGAAACAGACCAGAACCTCACCAACCTCCACGATAACATAACATCCTGCATAATGAGACTCCACTCCTGGTCCCTCTCGGTACAGATGAAACTAAATGAATCAAAAACAAAATTACTCTGGCTCGGTCCAAAGTTAGAACACCTGCCTACCCTCTTCGCACTACCCTCAGGCGCTACTTTACACCTTGAGTTCTCAAGCAAGGTCCATGACATCATTATTGGCTCCTCTCTCTCCCTCAACGATCACCTCAACTCCTTGACAAAATCATGCTTTTTCAGCCTCCATATGCTAAGGAAAGCAAGACACAGCTTCTGCCAAAAACATTTTGCCGTCCTCGTCCAATCCATCATCCTCTCCAAACTTGATTATTGCAATGCCATTTACCTATGTTTAACAAAAGAAAGCCTCCAAAGACTCCAGCTTATTCAGAATACAGCAGCCAAGCTGATCTTTGCAAAATGTAAATCTGACCACGTCTCCCCCACTCCTGGCCAATCTTCACTGGCTCCCAGTGATTTCCAGAATCCAATTCAAATGCTCTTGCCTGGCTTTTAAGATTATTCACGGCATCCTTCCTTCCCTAATCCCATTTTCCTTTAACTCCTCGTGCCCTGACTCCACCAGGACCGCCCAAAGATTAAAACTATCCTTCCCCTCCCTACATGGTATTCTCCACGCAGGTAAACTGGGAAAATCACTTCTATTCAAAATCACAGGTCTCTGGAACGACTTTACTATCCCGCTGCGGAACCTGAGCTCCCTCCATTTATTCCGCAAGCAACTAAAAACCTGGCTCTTCTCTAACATGTAATTTCTTTTTTCCCTTACTTTTCCACTCTATTTATAAACTTATGTAAACCTTTTCCTATCCTTTTTCATTTTTTAAGTTCTTGTAAACTGTGTCGAGCTCTACTTCCATGGAGATGATGCGGTATATAAATTTAAGGTTTAGTTTAGTAATACCTGCCATTACCCAATACTTCCAGATGACCTTTAATCCGCCCATTTGAATCTTGGAGTTAAGCCATATAGTTTGATTTGTTGATTTATATATAAGAATAGGAGTTAAATTATTCACAATATTATTCTAATATTATGTAAGCCACTATGATTCCTAGTCAACATTTGAGGGATACAAGAATCAGTATGGTATGGTAACATTGTCCATGCCTGTGACATATGCTGCTGATAGTGCCTGAAGATGATACTCCGCCCAGTGGAAAATAATGCAGGCTTCCAGACATAGAGATGCACTCTTGGTGCCCCCTGGCCACTGACATATGATGTAGAATTGTCAGAGAAGACTCTGACTGCTTGACCTTCGAGAGTCTTCTGCAATTTCACCAGAGTCAACCCAATGGCATGCAGTTCTAGCCTGTGGATCGACCAATTCTTTTCAGAGGGCGTCGAATGGCCCTGAATCAGATGACGGTTGCAATGAGATCCCCAGCCTAGGAGACTGGATCTGTTGTTACGACCACCCAGGAAGTAATCTAAAGAGGCATGCCCTTGGAGAGGGACTGAGATGGGAGCCACCATTCTATGCTGGCTCGAGCCTCCAACATCCAAGGTAGACACTTATGTAATGCTTCTCACTTTGGAGACCAGCATAAGAGTAATGCGAGCTGGAGAAGATGCATATCTACGGTGGCCGCCACAGACCCCAGGACTTAAAGTTAGTCCCACACCAATGGAGCTGACTTGTCCAAGAGACAAGAAATCTGAGAGTACAGCTTCTCTCTGCATGCCTTTGGAAGACAGACAGGGCCGGAAGCCGTGTCGAACAAGACTCCCAGATACTCCAGGGACTGAGTTGGCTTCAAATTGGTCTTTTGGTAATTTACAACCAACTCAGATCCTTCAGGACTTGGATCACTTCGGATAATGAGGTAGCCCTGATCAGCCAGTTGTCCAGTTAGGGATGAACTTGCAGTCCCATCTTGCGCAGGTGAACTGCTACCACAACCATCATTCTGGTGAAGGTGAGAGGAGCTGTCACCAAGCCAAAGGGTAGAGCTGAAAATTGATAATGATTTTCCAGAACATGAAATCTGAGAAACTTTCTGTGGTCTGGGAAAATAGGGATATGGAAGTAGGCCTCCGTCAGATCTAGAGAGGCTAGAACTCTCCTGGTGTCATTGCTACTATGACAGATCAAACCATCTCCATGTGAAAGCACGGAACTTTGAGCACTTCATTTACATGAGTAAGGTCCAGAATGGGTCTGCAATCAAGCCTTTCTTTGGCACAATAAAGTATATGGAGTATCTCCCTGAGCCCGAGTCTTTGGACGGCACAGGCTCTATGGCCTGAATCTCAAGCAACCTTCTTACAGTGGCTTGTACCTATCTGCCTTTTTTGGGTACCCTGCAGGAGAGTCCACAAACCAATCCGTTAAGAGGCTGGGCAAATTCCAATTTGTAGCCACTCCGAATAATGTCCAGAACCTAACGGTTGAACAAAATCTGAACCCAGGCCTACAGAAATGCTGAGAGTCTGCCCCCAATATGAAGAAGGACCTCCCTTGGCCTGGCATCATTGTGATTTCTTGGTAGATGGAGCAGCACGGGAAGCAGACACTTGGTTATGCCTGGATAAGGAAAACCTCTGCTTGTAGCCCTGGGAGAATCTCTAACGTGGAACTGGAATATTGGTAAGAACACCTGGAGCCACGAAAATTAGAGCGCCCTGAACCTCTAGAAGTTGTGGGTTCACCATGAGATCATCCAGGCCTTTACCAAATAATAACTGCCCCAATCTGGCAAGAGTAGCTTTAGAGGTGGAATCATCCGTCTATTGTCTGATCTAGAGCATTCTACAAGCAGAAATTAAATAAGCTGACGCTTTACCCAGGACACGTATAATATCATATAGAACATCAGCTATATAATCCACACAGATAAAAGGAGCCAAAGTGCACAGTCTGGACAGACAAGCACGTGTGACAAAGGATGTCACCGAGGCAGCTTTGACTCCCAAAGACACTGCCTCGAATAGTCTCCCAAGAACAACATTCTCAGTAGTCCTGCATATCATTGAGCACCACACCGCCTTCGCTCGAGAGGTCCGCTTAGTAACCCATGTAATCAAAGAATCAAATTTAGGCTAACTAAAAAGTTGCTGACACTCCTGTGCCATAGGAAACAGACTCAACATGGCTCATGCTACTTTGATACAACAAAACAACATAAACTTCAAATGGTATTATATTCACAAAATATGAAACTATTGAGAACCATTTGCACAATATCAAAAATGGACATTACTTCTAGATTCCAACTTTTAATTAAATACACTACTTAAATAATTGAATTTAATAATTTAACTGTTGACTTTTAATCACATTACATTAATTAACTTCTAATGGGGACAAGCCTCAGACTTAGGAGAACATGTTTCCCAAAATGGGATTACTTAAAGAGAGAAACACATTACTCTCTTATCTCCTTAAAACATCACCGGCTATTACCCCACCTCCCTATCAATATAGATAAATCAAATATTTAATTCTCTATTTTTTATATTTTTTTAAAAAACTGCATTACATTAATTTTTTAAATAAATAATTCTAAACACTATACCTCCTCTTTTATTAATTTAAATCCTTAAAAACTTATTAAATTTAAACTACAAGTGCTACTTTGAGACACCTTTCAGGAGAATCCCACTGCTCCGAAATCAAGACATTAATGTCTGGATGCCAGGAAAACACAGAGGACTGAATCTTCACTTTATTGTTCATCGCTTTGTAATCCATGAAAAAAGAGATTTTACCAAATACAAATTAAACTTGAAACTACACATGAGGGAGGAGGAGGCAGAAAGAGCTGACTGTGTGTGCCTAAATTCAGCTCATGCAGAACTCCAAAATGAGATCCAGTAAGGCAGCAGACTGAAATAAATACAGAACCGTGGGAACATCCCCAGGTACTAGGGGCAAAATAGGATTCATACTGCCAGCGTATGTTCCCTGGTCCTCTGCAATGGGAGGAGCATCCATAGAAAATAAAGGAACAGTACAATTATCATCATCATCGGTATCCCCTGCAAACAGGTCTCCCAAGTCCCAAACAATGGTAGACTGAGAAGCAGGTGTGCTCTGAGATGCTAAGCCTTGAAGAGGCAAGTCCAACGCACAGAAACTGCGCAGGAGAATGGCTTTCCATATAAAATTCTGAGAAGAAAGCTGTGCCAGGGAGTGAGGAGTCACCCTGTGATGATTCCACCTTGCGTTTCTTATGCTGTGGGTCGTCCATGTCCTTTCGCGTGGAACAGTCACTATTTCCAGGCCCTGAAAACAGAAAAGGCTTCCCCAATGTGCTAGTTGCCCTTTTTGTCAGCTGAGCATGCAGAGGAGAGGTAATGATGGCCGTTCTCACCTCTCTAGTGTGGCATGTAGTGCAAGGACACTCCTAAGATGTGGAATTTGCAGAATCCTGCCATGAATCTGGGGTATAAGAGCTCAAGGACTCCATTCCAGTTTTGAGGGGAAAAAATTAGTTTTGGAAGTGCAAGAAAAAAAAAAGAATGCTAAAAATTCAAGATGGCCACCATCAAGATTTTGGCCAAAATCACTAAAATAACTGACTTACTAAAGTAAAAAAAAAAAAATCAGGGAATATAGGATTTCTCAGGAGGGGAACATGCAGGAGGTCTCATAAACCTGATTTTCAGACCCCCCTGCCCTCCCCCACCAATTAACTGTGATTTGTGCTGGCAATGTGTTGTAACCTGCCTCAGCTCTTTACAGTAGCTGGAAAGGATAAGAATCACTGCCTCATGCTGTAAATTCCTCTTCAATGCTGATCTTCGGACTGCCAGCCAGACATGGCTTCTGACTGTACCCTCACTTCCACCAAATACAAGGGGGGAAGGCGAAAAATGCAGCCAGCACCCTGCAAGACACCACTAAGCCTCCTATAGATACCTAACAGCCTGTGATCAAGCAGGAATGGCCCCGAGCTTTAAAATACTTGTGCAGGCTAGTTAAAAGGTACCACCAGGGATTGGCCCGTCAGCTGCAGACCTCAGCATGGAATGTTGCTACTCTTTGGGTTTTGGCCAAGTACTAGTGACCTGGATTGGCCAAGGTGAGAACAGGTTACTGGGCTTGATGGACCATTGGTCTGACCCAGTAAGGCTATTCTTATGTTCTTAAGCTTCTTCTCTACACAGGCAAAATTGACACTAAAGGTGATAAGCTCCAAGCACTTAAAATAAGAAGAGAGGAGAACAGAAACGCTCCTTCCAGCTCGTATTCAGAAGGGAAAAACTGAAGATGGCAGTAGAGCTCCTGGTGAAGTAGGAGGTTAACAGAAAAAAATCCGGAGTGGATTCCTTCTGCATGTGGCTCGTGGCAATAGGGAGATAACCTACTTGTCCGGAACGACATACCTATTGCACTGGATAGAGGTATATCTAGGGTAGATTTAAACTCCAGATAACATTGTTCCAACTGGACTTCAAGGGGTAATGAGCTAAAAAAAAAAAAAAGAGGGCACGACAAAAGAAAGCTGAATGACGAGTTGATTCTAGGTGGAAACAAACTCCCAGGCATTTGAACTGGGAAACAATAGTGATAGGAATGTTATTTACAATGGGTATAACAGTTGGGGACAGTGACAGTCTTCGATGGATTTATTATTAGGTGGCTCTCAAGCAGCCAGCTTGCAATATTATGCAGATAGATCTGGTTACTGGAATAATTGATGCTTAGGAACTCCACAAAGTCAGTCAGAAAAATATTGTCTGTATAGTAGAAGGCATCTGTTTCATTTACTATTCCTTTCCTAATAATCCCTCACATCAAATTTAGCCTCATAAATCAAATAAATAGCAAGTGCGTGAACAAGGAGGAGTCATTAGATCTGCATCAAACTCATTCAGACTTACCAATTTGTTATAAAATGAAACAAAACCATAGCCTTTTGATTTGCCTGTTGCCATGTCTTTGACCACACGTGCATCCCTGCGAAAAGAAGCACAACTCATTAAGGCTAGGGGCAGAATTTTAGAACAAGAAGATTCTTTAAAAAAATAACAAAAGGAACCACACACACTGTATTGTGAGCTTTTTCCTTTATTTCTGTTTTTTGTATAACTTTTCAGTTAATACTAATACTGTACTATTGCCATTCCTTAACAATCCCTACTGCTCCCTTGACCTGTTAGAAAAAAAAAACAGGACAAAATACATGTAAAACATGCAACCTAATCACTATAGCTTACACGATTCCTAACTAAACACATTATTAAACTTTTGAAGTTTAAAGGAATATATAGTTGCTTCAACTTGATATTCTATATGCTAGGGTCTGCTAAGGATAATATTTTATAAAATTAAGGTCTAACAATTATAGCTATTTTACCATGCAATTTTCTAACTACTACATCTTCTGCCTAGTTACACAAAATATATGAAATATTAAAAGTTGAAAAAGAGGAAAAAATAGGAATTAAAAGGCATACATGGCCTGTTAACAGATTTCTTTTATTTTCTTGGTCAATTCTCTACCATCATTTTGGAGTTGGGGCAGCTGTAAATTTTGAAAAATTGACATTTTCAGAAATTTAAGAAAGGAGAATAAAACTAACAACAATACTAAGCACACCAGTACGAAAAACAACAAAATTTACACAGAAATTGTTCATGTTTTTTAAGTGAGTTAAGATGATTGGAAAATATAGTACTACGCTGAATATAGAAAGATTTAAAATGTCAATGCTAAAATATATATATATATATATATAGTGAAAGAAATATATAAATATAAGAATAAATAGAAGTAAGAAAAAAAATCTACAACTGAATTCCAGTGTGCACAGTTCCTTGCAGTTAGCCTTCAAGATCCTGTCCATTCTTATGAGCAATTCTGCAAAATAACCAGAATGCTATTACTTTTAATGGTGGCTTGGACCCAAGAAGAACTGCAGGTCTCAGGTAAAGCAAATCAATTGTGGGAAAAACAGCACAACCTGCATAGCCATTTGTTTTAACAGTACTACTTACCACACAGAGATAAAAACCAAAAGGAAATATAGCAGAAGATAAGGTTTCAGCATTTTGATTTATAGAAAAACAACTAAACCAAAAACACAAAACACAAAAAGAGTGCGAATAGCTTGGGTTTGTTTTTTTAAGAAAGACAGACAATTGGGAGTGTTCTTGGTTGGAATGTACTCTAGCACAAAGTGGCAATACAAACAGTCTTTCTTGATTCAAAATAGAAAACAAAATTATCTTTAGTACCAAGATCACTTTCAGCACAGATACATGACAGGATTTTATCTAGAAGGATTCTCAGACAGTAAAAGGTTTTTCAAGTCCATACAACTACAATCCATGCAGAAAAATGTGAGCACTATACATGCGGCAATGAGTACAACATTCTTCAACCAAAACACTCAGGTGAAGATTCTCTAATATTTGTGGTAAAATCTGAAGAGCTGCTGTCGCAGTCGCTATTGTAACGATTTTAAAAAGATGAGTCACAAACATATGCATGCAAATCAGGTTCACGGAGGGTGGCTAAATTTGTATGGGATGAGTCGCTGGTGATGGCAATTGGCACATGCACAGAATACACCAACAAGTTAAAAAAAAGAACACCCCAAAATGAAAATCGGCAGAATGGATGCCTACTCTCCACCGCCATCTAACACCCCCCTCCCCCTACACCAGCAGCAGGACAGATGCTCACTCATGCCACTGGCATAAAGCAACACCTCCCATAAGGCAGAAGAAAGGATAACCACTCCTCCCGCTGACACACACCACCATCCCCTACCTTCTTCTGGAAGGCCTGCCGGAGGGATGCCTATGCCCTCCGGCTGGAAGACCCGCCTCTTCAAAATGGTAGGCCTTCCCCTTCTTGGTGCATCCTGGGATGTGAAGGGGAGGGGGCCTAAGGCTCTGATTGGCTCAGGCACTTAAGGCCCCTCCTATGGGAGAGGTCTTAGACACCTGGGCCAATCAGAGCCTTAGGCCCCTCCCTGGTATATCCCAGTATGCACCAGGAAGGGGAAGACCCACCATTTTGAAGAGGAAGGCCTGCTGGCAGGTGGGAGTAGTCATTCCTCCAGCCGGCCTTCTGAAGAAATTAGGGGGAGGGGGAACAGGGCAGTGGGAGGAAGTGGGCATCCCTCCCGCTGCCAGGGAGGATGAGGGTTGCTTGACAGTGGGAGGGAGTGGGAATCCCTTCCGCTTTTGGGGGGAGAAGGGGTTTGCAAAGGAGGGAGGGAGTGGGCATCCCTCTCACTGCTGGAGGAGTGTATGATGGCAGTGGTAGGAGGGAGTGGGCATCCATCCTGCCGATCTTCAATTTGAGGTATTTTTTTAAATTAATATTATTTGTGGGGGCGGGGGATATGAGCTGTCAAACTTTACTTTCCTGTCAACGCCTGAGTCAATTAGCGCTCAGGCACTAAGGAAGTAAGGCTACAACAGCTCACACCCTGCTGGAAAATTTGCCCACAAATGTACTACAATGAGATTAGGAAATCACCCAGCAATGATAAGAGAATTGCCCGGAGTGCTCATTTTAATATTAATGACCTCATTGTATTACATTTGCATGACAGAGTTGTAGACTGCTAGAAAGCTAAGAAAAGACCGTGGTGAACCATTTTGATAATTAGCTGCTAAAATACATGCATGCTAAACTGGCTGGAACAAGTTTAGTTAAAATCGTTAGGGGCAAGATAAGTTTTGAGAATCTTCCCCTCAGTGTTTTTCATTTGACTTTATACCACTGATCCAGATCTAATTAGGGCTTTATTCCTTGATATGTTTAGATGAGGATTAAATTGATATGTTTAGATGAGGATTAAATTAGGCCCAGTCAATTCTATCTTTGACCAGTCAAATAATATTTGCTAGAACACAGCAGATGGATTCTGATACAGCCCAGTAAAAAAAAAAAAAAATAGCTGAAATGGCATTTCTCTTTTGAGTTATATTGACATTAATCATTTCTTTAAGCTATCAGGATTATGAAAAAGATCATTAATAAAAATGAATGAAGCTAATTATTTTAATCTTATTCACTTGGTTGTTTCTTATAAAATCCCAGTAGGTGTGTAACTTAACTTTTCCAATTGGAGTGGTAGAGAACGTGAAAATTTATCTTTCTACTACCTTTATGACATATGCAAGATCATGTACACATGACCCCTACATTGCTGATCACTGCTTTGTTGGGGCATGGGCGACCTCAGTTTTTATAACAGGAAACAGTCATTGACTATCAACTGAAAAATCAAAGTTATCTGCACTGGAAGAAAATATATGGTCACAAACTAGCAATTTTGTTTAATAGAACATGAACATATATAGTCATTGCTTCTCTGCACAAAAAAATTCAGTGTACAAAATTCATCAATACCGCTCAAAACTGGAAATCTACACTTTCAAGTTTATATCTAGCAAAACAACAAAATAATTAAAGAGGAATCTTATAATAAACACAGGTTAAAACACTACTTTCAGCAATGTATGAGCATGAGACTTGTTAGAACAGAAACCATGTGTTTATTTCAAAGCACAGAACAGTATCAAATCTGTGGTAGTTAAGAGTGATATTTTGGGTATACAGAAGTTGAACTGGTAATATGTCTACAGAACACTTTACATGATACTTACGAGATTTTACCAAAAGGAGCAAATGCTGACTTTATGTCTTCTGTTGTGATTTCTGGACTTAAATCTCCAACGAACACATGGAAATGATCTAAAAAACATATTAAGAGGATACCATTGGAAATGTTTTGTTACTGCTTAAGAGTACCTACAAGTGGAAGATGAAATAGTTAACACAGCTTAAGAAAACAAGGCTTCATCTGAAACTAAAGAATGTGCATTAGTTAAGAACATAAGAATAACCATACTGGGTCAGACCAATGGTCCATCTATGCTAGTATCCCATCTTAACAGTGGCCAATCCAGGTCACAAATACCTAGCAAAAACCCAAACAGCAACATTCCTTGCTACTGATCCAGGGCAAGCAGTGGTTTCCCCCATGGCACTAACACTTAAGTAGCTCTCAAAGACTTTCACTTACCTCTTTGTTGCAGAGAGGTAATTTATTACTCTTTGGACCTGTCTTGACAGGAGATGAGAAACTATCTGGCTATACATATGTGTCTGAGACAAGAAGCAGGCTAAGCGAAATCTGAAAGGGCAGACCTTCCAGACTCATATGTCTTTCTACTAGAAAGAAAATTATTGAGGTAAGAACCTAATCTTCCCATCTATTATAATAGGCATACAAATCTGTGGCATACCAGTGGGAGATAACAAAGAAGTCCCCTCAGTCTAGGGCGGGGCAGATGAATCTGTGATAGCACTGATGATCTAAAAGCAGCGTCCAGTTGTGTCGCTATATCCACCCTACAAAATTTTGTATACGTATGGAGGGTGGACCACAAAGCCACCTTACAAATCTCCCAGGACTCCGTCTATGAAGCAGCCTCACTCCTCACAGTAGGTGTGCTCTTTTTTTAAATTTTATTTTTATTCATTATCATATTATTCACAAGTAATACAACTTGTTAAAGCAATACAGAGTCATAATCCATCATGTAAATAAAAAAAAAAAAAGACAAAACAAGAAATATTCACATTCCTATCGGAAACAAAACCAATTCTTAATGGTTATAACTCCCTCATAGACCTCAATTTAGAGGAACGATCTACATTACAGGGAGATATTCAAAGTAAAATTACAAATTATAAAATAAGAACACGCTTAATACATCTACCCCCCCCCCCCTCCCCTGGATTTTAATTTTTAGAGCTAGACACTCCACCTCTGATTAACCCCTTAAGGTCCAAAAAGGATCTTAGATGATCAGGTGCATAAAAAACATATTTTAAACACATATACTTAATTATGCACTTACAAGGATAAGCTAAAGTAAAAGTAGCCCCCAACTTCTTTGTATCTTTTCGCATTGCTAAAAATAGCTTATGCCTTTCTTATGTTGGTTTTTGTAATATCGTGGTGTAGCCATATGCGTTGGCCACAGAAAAGCATACCTATTTTCTTAATGAATAACCTCATGATTGAATTGATGTAGCTCTGTCCTTCACATCCATGAAATAATTTTCCCAAAACTGCTGTTACATTTTGGAAGTCAATATCAACTGGTAAATTTCCAGAAACTGGTAATTCTTCTGAGCTATTTCTTTTTGGTGTTGGTAAGAAATTAGCCTTATTTATAGGTGGTAATTGATCTGGTGGAAAGACATGTTCTCCACCAGAGTATGTGTGTTCTTAAAAAAATCGGTGGTTCTTAAAGAAATAGCCAAACAAATCCATCTTGAAATGGAAGGATTAGAAGTTAGCCTCCAACGACGACTAAGAGTCATTAGAACAGAGAGACTATCTGAGAAACAAAATTCATTCATCTCGAGATAACAGAAAACTCTCCATCATCCAGCAATGACAAAACTTTATCACTTTTCTTCGAACCTGTGGAATGGACCGTGAATTGCTGGACTTCCCGACTTATGTCGAAGGCCAAAACCAACTATGGTAGAAAAGAAGGTACCATGTGCAGCGAGACCCCAGCCTCCATAAATCTGAGGAAAGACACTCTGCAGGACAAGCCTGCAGTTCCGAAACCCTTCTTGCTGAGGCTGATAATTGTATTATGCAGGATATATATGAGAGGCCCCATAACCAATATGTATTAGATACAATTTTAGTTAAGACCTTATAAGACATTAATATTATATTAACCTAAGAACCTAATTTTTCCTCAAAACAGGTTCAAAGAAGAATGACCAAGATATGAACTCATTTCATATGAGGAAAGACTAAAGAGGTTAGGGCACTTCAGCTGGACATAGTTGCCTTCAGGTGCCATTCTGCAAGGATCTGCTCTGGAAATTGCTAAGTGCCTTTTGATTTTATTCTTAAATATCTTAACTGACTGGAAATAGATTTTGCTACATGAAATTTTTTTTTTCTCTTGATTTAAGCACTAACTTTAACATTTAAACCATCTGGAGGCTCAAAGCTTGCCCCATCTGTCTTCAACTTGCTAGTATCAAAGAGGAGCTCTGCAAACTTAAGCAGGAATTGGAGGCTATTAAAGCAGCTACAATCACCCCACACAAATATACCAATTTACCACCACTGCCCCAAAGAATAAAACAACATAGGAATAAATGGATCACGGTCGGGTAGACTGCGGCATGCGACACAGAAACATCCACCTTCACAATTGTTGCCCCTAAAGAATTCCTTTGCTCCATTAGAGCATTGTGATGCTCAGGATAAAAGAACTGAGGAGGAATCAGAACCAGTGAAGATAACATGTGAAGTTAAGCACCCCCAAAGCAAATATAAAAAAGCTCAAGATAAAAGAACTGAGAAGGAACAAAAACCAGCTCAAACCGGGAAAGTATTGCTGCTAGGGGATTCCATTATCAAAGGGATTAACCTTGGAACACAGGACAAGGAACTCAAAATAGTGAAATGCCTTTTGGGATCCTCAGCTACCAGGAATGCCAGACACTGAATGTAATTAGGGAAGAAGCTAATAATTTGAACCCTGATATTATTATCCACCTCGGAACAAATGACCTAGCCAACAATAACCGACTTGCAGTACAGAAAGCTTTTCGGGAGCTTGGGGAGTGGATAAAACCTTTTGTAAAGATTGTAGTTTTTCAGAAGTACTGCCTACTTATGGAAAGGGAGAGGAAAGAGTACAAAATACTGAGAACTTCAATAGGTGGCTCAAAGCCTGGTGTCATCAAGAAGGTTTTAGGTACATAGGAGGATGGAATACATGGAAAAACAAGAGACTGCATTGTAATGATGGGCTGCACCTTACCATAGCAGGAAAAAGAATCCTGGCTGAGAAATTAAGGTAATATGTTTCTAGGCATTTAAACTAGAAGGTGGAGGTGGCGTATGTATGGCCACTCCCAGCAAAACACAAGATTTGATGATAATAAAGAAAGCAATGAAAAGAACAATATTAGCAATTCACTTCCTAGCGATGCAACAAGAAATTAAATTAAAAAACAATACAAAAAATGAGATTGTTGAGGAATAGTAGTTGGAAAGCAATGACCCCAAACGCCCGCATTCTAAGCAACAAAGTTCATGATCTGAAAGCCCTGATGTTAGAGGCAGACCTGAATATTGTTGCTATCACAGAGACCTGGTTCACCGACTCCCATGGATGGGATAGAAACATACCAGGATATAATCTTTTTAGAAAGGACAGAGATGGTCAAAGAGGCAGAGGAGTAGCTCTCTATGTAAAGATTGATATCCAAGCGACTGAAATGCAGGGAAGCTAAGGAGAGGAAGACGCGATATGGAGCACTTTGAAAAGACAAGATGAAACTTCTATTTATGTGGGTGCAATCTACAGACCTCCGACTCAATTGCAACAAATTGATAAAGATCTAATTGCGGATATCCAAAAGTTCAGAAAGAAAGAGGAGGTGCTGGTGTTGGGTGACTTCAATTTGCCAGATGCAGACTGGAATGCTCCGTCTGCAGAATCAGAAAGAAGTAGGGAGACTTGGATGCCTTTCAAGAAGCTCTGCTCAGACAAATGGTGACGGAACCCATGAGGGAAAAAACGATACTACATCTGGTCCTCACAAATGGGGACAGTATCTCTAATGTTGAAGTGGTTACCCACCTGGGAAATAGCAATCAAACGGTTTAGATACAGGATGGACGCTAGATGTGCTGTATTTAGATTTTATCAAAGTCAGTGTTCCACACAGACGTCTAATAAATAAATTGATTACCCTCGGGATGAGTCCCAAAATGACAGGCTATGTCAAGAACTAGTTGAGTGGAAGGCGACAGAGGGTAGTGATCAATGGAGATCACTCTGAGGAAAGGGATGTTACCAGTGGTGTGCCTCAAGGTTCTGTTCTTGGGCCTGCTCTAACATTTTTATAAACGATATTGCTGAAGGATTGTCAGGTAAGATTTGCTTCTTTGCAGATGATACCAAAATCTGTAAAAGAGTAGACACCCAGGATGGTGTGAATAACATGAAGAAAGACCTGGCGAAGCTTGAAGAATGGTCTGAAATTTGGCAGCTAAAATTTAATGATAAGAAATGCAAGGTCATGCATTTGAGCTGCAAAAACCTGAGGGAACAGTACAGATTAGGGAGTGAAGAGCTTAACTGCACAACGGAAGAGCAGGACTTGGGTGTGATTGTATGTGATGATCTTAAGGTGGACAAACAGGTTGTATCAATAATCTTAATTACCCTATCCAACCTACCATAAAGATACTAGGTGTAACTTTGGATCAGTGCCTAACCATGAGAAACCAGGTGGACTTCTTGATCAGAAAGGGATTTTTCACTCTCTGGAAACTCAGATCCATTAAAGCTTATTTCGATACTGCGGCATTCAGAACTCTAGTCCAATCCCTCGTACAGAGTCTACTTGACTACTGCAACATCGCCTATTTAGCAATTTCCCAAAAGAACATGCAACGTTTACAATTGATGCAAAATGCAGCGGTCAAACTGATCTTTGGGCTGAGGAAGTTTGACCACATGACACCCTACTACCGGCAGCTGCATTGGCTGCCAATGGAGGCACGCGTAAAGTTTAAATTTGCCTGCTTCTGCTTCAAAGCACTACACGGACTTGCCCCTAAATATATAACTGACCTTTTCATCTTCTCAGCCAACAGACACAAGAGAAGCTCACATTCCAACTTTGTTTCCCCCCCAATGAGAGGTTGTAAACTGAAAAAACACCATGAACATCTTCTCTCGCACCAAGCAGCATCATGGGGTAAAGACCTAGAACAATTGCTTTCGCCCACTACTTATGAGGAATTTAGGAAACGTCTGAAAACACACCTGTTCCTAAAGTATCTAGACAACTGATCCTCTCTTCTCTCTCCCCTCTATAGTGATTAACTTGTTCTATTGATCACTCTCTCCTCAAAAATGGATTTCCTGTCCTATTAACTCTCTTTCTTCCTCCCCTCTTAAAGTCAATCAATTTGTACCTTTGCTTAATCTTTGTAAACCGCATAGAACTTCACGGTATTGCAGTATATAAGCTGTTATTATTATTATTATTATTATTATTATTAAAAGGTAACAGCGAAAGCTAGAAGGATGCTAGGTTGCATAGGGAGAGGTATGGCTAGTAGAAAAAAGGAGGATATAAAACTTTGGTGAGACCTCATTTAAAATACTGTGTGCAATTCTGGAGGTCGCACCTTCAAAAAGATAAAAAAGGATGGAGTGGGTCCAGAGGAAGGCTACTAAAATGGTGTGTGGTCTTCTTCATAAGGCATATGGAGACAGACTGAAAGATCTTAATCTGTATACTTTGGAGGAAAGCGGGAGAGGGGAGATATGATAGAGACATTTAAATACCTACGTAATGTGAATACGCATGAGTCGAGTCTCTTTAATTTGAAAGGAAACTGCAATTAGAGGGCATAGGATGAAGTTAAGAGGTGATAAGCTCCGGAGGAAATACTTTTTTTACAGAAAGGGTGGTAGATGCATGGAACACTCTCCCAGAAGAGGTGGTGGAGACAGAGACTGTGTCTGAATTCAAAAGGGCCTGGGATAGTCACGTGGGATCTCTCGGAGAGAGAAAGAGATAATGGTTACTGTGGATGGGCAGACTAGATGGGCCATTTGGCCTTTATCTGCCATCATGTTTTTATGTTTCTATGATATAACAGCTAAAGTGGAGGGTGGCCACAGAAAACTCCAAGAGACAAGTTAACGTAATCATGTACTTCTAATGAGAATAACTAATGAGCAGACTGGATGGCGGCGAAGAGAGCATGCTGGGCATGATTAAGAACGGGATCACGAGTAGATCGGAAGAAGTCATAATGCCACTTTATAGAGCAATGGTCAGACTACACTTAGAATACTGTGTCCAACACTGGTCTCCTTACCTCAAGAAGGACATAACTCTGTTGGAGAAGGTGAAAAGGCGAGCCACGAAACTAGTCAAAGGAATGAAAAATTTGAGCTACGAAGAACGCCTCAGGAAACTGGGACTGTTCACACTCAAGAGGAGAAGACTGAGAGGCAATTTGATAGAGACTTTTAAAATATTAAAATGATTTTATAAAATAGACCAAGAAGCAGCATTACTAACATTTTCAGATGTGACACGGACAAGAGATCACAGCCTGAAACTGGGTGGCAGCAGGTTCAGGATAAATGCCAGGAAGTTTTGTTTCTCACAACGAGTGGTGGGCGCTTGGAATTCTCTTCCTGAGGATGTTGTGGCGGAGACTACTCTTCGGGGTTTCAAGCACAAGTTGGATATACACCTTCTTGCAAATCATATTGAGGGATACGGTAATTTCAGGTTTTCATAATAGAGAACCTAAATGGGCCGCCGCATGAGCAGATCGCCGGACTTGATGGACCTCGGTCTGATCCGGTGAAGGCATTTCTTATGTTCTTATTTCCTAGATTTCAAAAGTACGAACTTTAGTAAAATGGGAGCATACCTGAAGAAAGAGCTGTTAGGATGGGACGACATAAGGAAAGTGGAAAAACAGTGGTCTAAGTTGAAAGGAGCAATAAAAATGGCTACTGACCTTTATGTGAGGAAAATAAATAAAAACAAGAGAAAAAGGAAACCAAAATGGTTTTCTAAACTTGTTGTGGAGAAGATAAAGGCAAAAGAGCTGGCGTTCATGAAATAAAAATACCCACGAGGAGTAGAGAAAGGACTACCCGGTGAAACTGAAAGAAGCCGAGAGAGATACATCTGGTGAAAGCACAAGCGGAAGAGCAAATGGCTAGGAATGTAAAAAAGGGAGACAAAAAATTTTTCTGATATTAGTGAAAGGAAGAAGAAGAAAAATGGAATTACGAGACTAAAAGATGACATGTATCGATATGTGGTGAGTGATGAGGAAAAAGCAAACATGTTAAACAAATACTTCTGTTCTGTGCTCATGGAAGAAGATGGAGAAGGACCAAGATTGTATGACAAAGTTACACATGAGAATGGAGTAGATACCGTGTCGTTCACGGAAGAAAGTGTTTATGAAAAATTGAAGGTGGACAAAGCGATGGGACAGGATGGGATCCATTCCAGGATATTAAGGGAGCTCAGAGAGGTTCTGGCGGGTCCTATTAAAGATTTGTTCAACAAATCTTTGGAGACGGGAGTGGTTCCTGGGGATTGGAGAAGAGCAGATGTGGTCCCTATTAACAAAAGTGGTCGCAAAGATGAAGCGGGTAACTACAGGTCGGTAAGTCTCACTTTGGGTATTGGAAAAATAATAAAAGCATTGCTGAAAGAAAGGATAGTGAAATTCCTATAATCAAATGAGTTACAAGATTTGAGGCAACATGGTTTTACAAAAGATAAATCATGCCAAATGAATCCGATTGAATTCTTGATTGGGTGATTGGAGAATTGAATCAAAGGCATATGCTAGACGTGATTTACTTAGATTTCAGCAACGCGTTTGACACAGTTCCTCATAGAAGGCTCTTGAACAAACTTGACAGGCTGAAGTTAGGAACCAAAGTGGTATACTGGATTAGAAACTGGTTGACAGACAGACGCCAGAGGGTGGTAGTTAATGGAATTCGCTCGGAGGAGGGATAGGTGAGTAGTGGAGTCCCTCAGGGATCGGTGCTGGGGCCAATTTTGTTCAATATGTTTGTGAGCGACATTGCCGAAGGGTTAGAAGGAAAAGTTGCATTTATGCGGATGATACATTACATTACATTACTGATTTCTATTCCGCCTCAACCTTGCAGTTCTGGGCAGATTACAAAAGAGACATCTGGACATTTCCAGGATGATTACAAAGAGACTTCTGAACTTTTTCAGAAGAGTTACAAGAAGAAGAACATTTCCAGAGGAGTTACAAGAAGAATGGTGTAGTATAGTTTAGGGAATGGGATACGGCAAGGAGGATAGGGCTATTCCAGTGGATATACAATTCGGGATGCTGTACAGATAGGATATAGTGCAGTTTCAGTATATATGCAGTTAGGGAAGCAGTTGACAAGCTTGGGCTTTGAGGGGAAGGGTAACTGGTGAAGAAGGGAGGATGGGGGAGTCACACGGAGGGGAATCTAGGTTGGAGTTATGACATCTGTATAAATTTTTTGAATAGATGGGTTTTGATTTCTTTGCGAAAAGATTTGAAATCGCTTGTTGTCATCAGCAGGTTGGAGATGGCATGGTCCAATTTCGCTTCTTGCGTCGCTAGCAGACTGTCAAACATCTTCTTACGCTGGGTGCCTTTGAGTGGGGGGTAGGTAAATGGAGTCTTAGATCTTCTTTGTCTAGCGGCGAGATTTTGGTTCAGGCGGTTGTTTAGGTAATTGGGGGCTGAGCCATTTATTGCTTTGAATAATAGACAGTATAATTTGAATTGGATTCGTGCTTGTATTGGTAACCAGTGTGAGTCTAGGTAGGCAGTGATGACGTGGTCAAATTTTCTTAGCGAGTAGATCAGCCTGAGTGCAGTGTTTTGGATTGTCTGTAATTGTTTTATCATTGTTGCAGGGTAAGGCAGGTAGAGGATGTTGTAGTAGTCCAGTAGACCTAGTACTAGGGATTGGACTATAAGCCTATATTGCTCTTTGTCGAAGAATTTTCTGATTTTGTGAAAATTGTGCATGGCTAGAAATACTCTCTGGGTGGTCTTGTTGATATGGGCTTGCATTGTGCAGCATCTGTCTATTGTTACTCCCAGGAGTTTAAGGGTGGGTTGTATATGGTATTTGGTGGAGTTAATTTCTAGTTCTGTGGTGGAGGAGTTCTTATACTTTTCGAGGAGTAGAAATTTTGTTTTGTCCGTGTTCAGTTTCAGTTTGTGGTCTGTCATCCATTTTTCCACTGCTTGTAGGGTTTTTTTCCAATTTTTCTGTAGAAGTGGGGTCAGGAGAATCGAAGGGTAGAAGTATGGTGATATCATCAGTGTAGCTGAAAGAGGTTACATTTAGGTTGTCTAGGGTGGAACCCAGAGAGGATAAAAAGAGGTAGAAGAGAGTAGGTGAGAGTGGTGATCCTTGAGGTACCCCGCAGGGGTTGGACCATGGATCTAATTTAAGATTGTTTGATTTAACTCTATAAGATCTGGTTTTAAGGAATCCTTGGAATCAGTTATATACCCTGCCTGAAATCCCTATGGCTTCTAGTGTCTGTAGTAGAATGGTGTGGTCAACCAGATCGAATGCTGCGGATAGATCAAGTTGAATTATCAGCATCCTTCTGCCTTTGCTGAGGTGCTGTCGGGCTGTGTCTAGTAGGGTTACTAGTAGGGTCTCCTTGCTGTAGTTGGATCTGAGCCCCGATTGAGAGGGGTGGAGAAGATTGTGGTCTTCCAGGTAATTTGTGAGGTATTGGGCAACAAGTCCTTCTATAATTTTGACATATATTGCTATTGAGGCGATGGGTCTATAGTTAGCGGGGTTATCTATTAGGCCTTTGTGATCCTTCACAATTGGAGTGATTATGATTTCTCCAAGGTGCTGCGGGAATTGACCTTCAATGAGAGTAATCTGGATCAATTGCATGAGGCTGGCCCTAAATTTGGGGGTGGCGTTAGTTATCAGATATGAGGGGCAGTGGTTCAGGTCGCATGAGACTTGACTGTATTTTTTGTAGAGTCGATTCATATCTGTCCAGTTTACTGCAGGAAATTCGGTCCAGATCCTGTCTGCTGCAATGGCTTCTCCTATTGGGGGATTTGTTGTTATCTCGACTAGGTGGGGTCGTGTGTTATTGAAGATAGTCCTGATTGTTGTGATCTTGTTTTTGAAGTGGTCTGCGAGTTGGGTGGCTGTTGGTGGGTGCTTTCCTTGAGCTGCTAGGTAAGGTTTGGTGTCGGTGAGGTTTTTTACTAGGTTGAAAAGTTTTTTTGAGTCTATAGACCCCTGTGCCTACCAGCTTGGAGAAGTAATATTTTCTTTTTTCCTTGAGCTTGGTCTTGTATTGTTTGATAAGACTTCTCCATGCTATTTTGGATTGATGTTGGTTATTTTTTTTCCAGTTTCTTTCCGTTTCCGTTTCCAAGATTTGTAACAGAGTAGACACCGAGGAGGGAGTGGAAAACATGAAAAAGGATCTGCAAAAGTTAGAAGAATGGGTCTAATATCTGGCAACTAAAATTCAATGCAAAGAAGTGTAGAGTAATGCATTTGGGGATTAGAAATCAGGAGGAGGCATATGTGCTGGGAGGTGAGAGGCTGATATGCACGGATAGGGAGAGGGACCTTGGGATGATAGTGTCTGAAGATCTAAAGGTGAAGAAACAGTGTGACAAGGCAGTGGCTAGGCTATATAGAGAGAGGCGTGACCAGTAGAAGAAAGAAGGTGCCCTTGTACAGGTCGATGGAGAGGCCCCACTTGGAGAATTGTGTTCAATTTTGGAGACTGTATCTGGTGAAGGACATAAAAAAACTTGAAGCGGTCCAGAGGAATGTTCACCCCCCCCCTTCTACACTTTAAATATTCACTTGCTATCTAGTTTTAAGGTAAGGTTTATATCATGATTATGGGAACCCTAATCATGAAATAAATCTTACCCTAACATGAAGGCCCTGATTTGCTGAGACTCCTGAAGGAGTCAGGGCCTTCCAGATTCACAGGCCGCAATTGTCCTGCGCACACTTGTCACTGCGCACCATTGTCGGTGCACAATTGTCCTGCGCTCATTTGTCGGTGTACCTACTGACAAAGGTAGGTAGAAACAAAGCTGAAAATTCATCGATGATCACAGAGGAACTAAGGATGGAAATTTGTGTGAAGGCCACTGAACACCGAAAGAAATTTAAAGGAAGTCCAATATTTCTTTTCCCTTCAACTTTTTTTCTTTGTTTCAAAAGAAAAGTAGAAAACAGATAGAAGAATGTAAAAATACTTGAAATGGGAAAACAACTCAACAGAGTAACAAGATATATCTTCTTCACTCCACGGAAAACAAAAAAATGATGGCCTTGCAAGCTGGCATCAGGCAGGAAGGCACTCACATATGCACGGTGCGGGCAGTCTAAAAGCTTTCAAAAGCTTAAAGTGATTCTACATTTTTTACTGTCTGTACCGGGCTCCATGGATGACATCACCCCACATGTGAAAATATACTGCCTGCTTGCCTCAGAATATAACAAATATCATAATTGATTGAAAATAGAATATGAATGATAAAACAAAAAAACAAATACTTGATAACTGAAAAACCAGTATTATGTCCAACAATAAAGCAGTTACATTACATATTTATGAATTGCTAATATACCCCAAAAGGAGTTCAATGCGTTCTCCAACTTAAGAAGAAGCTGGTCATAACCAGGAACTACAAATCTTACATTAAAATCGTAACATAAAAACAGAGACCTGATTGTGTATTAGAGTAAATTAAATATCTAGCAGACAAATAGATCTTCAAACCTTTACAAAATCATCAGTTGGTATGAATGAGATCTTGCAAACAAATAGGTCTTCAGGCCTTTTATGACAATGATAACCCCCCAATCAAGGAGGTTAAACGAAAAAAACTATATGATGGCCTCCTAGCCTCTCAAGCAGCCAAACTAGACAACCAAATCGCCAATCTACCGACAGCATCCCCAGACTACAAAACATTTAGAAAAGAAATAAAGACCATACACTCTTCAAGAAATTCCTGAAAAAGAAATAACACTGCAAGTTTCAAATCCCACCTCTAACTAAAGTCCCCAACCCAAAACAACTAGCTATACTCATTTCTTACTTTCCTTGAAAATGACCAGATATCTTTTTGTAATATCTTTTGTAATGCATCTTCGATAATTCTTTTGTAATCCGCCTTGAACCGCAAGGTAATGGCGGAATAGAAATCCCTAATGTAATGTAATGTAGTGATATTGAGCACCCCCGACATCATGGAATGTTTGATAGGATGTTTTATCAACAGCAAAACTCTCGTAAATCAAATAACTAAAGATTATAAAGAGATGGGATTATCCTCCCCAAAGCAATGGTAAGCAACAATTGCATCAAGTGTACTATTACAGAGTTGGTCTTGAAGGCAGACTCAGAAAGGTATCTATATATATATAAAATCGGAGGTATGTATGTGTGTATGTATGTGTGTGTGTATGTGCCGCGATCACGCAAAAACGGCTTGACTGATTTGAACGAAACTTGGTATGCAGATCCCTCACTACCTGGGGTGATATGTTCTGGGGGTCTCGCGGCCCACCTGCACACGTGGGCGGAGCTACAAACAGAAAATCATATTTCACCCATTCATGTCAATGGAAAAAATGTAAAAAGCTGCCATTCTCACAGTAATTCCAACTATAAAACACTTTCTATGACACTATATCCACTAGGGACATCGTTTCTATTCTACCACGAACACCATACATATAGAGTTTGTATGTTATAACTGTGTTTGTAACATTACATTAGTAATCACATATGCTGAACTAGGAACACAGGTTCCATTCTGAACCGGGAAAAAACTGCATGGAGTTTCTTTTCAACCTGAGTTTCCATATATTGAGTTGTTTAAATCAATACTGAAACTTTTGTTCGTATTAATTTTGTTGTATATTCTCCAAGTACAATATATTTGCTCACTGATGTATCTTTAACTGGTTGCGAGAAAGGGCCATTCTTGCTGCTAAAAATGAAGATGTCCATGGAATAAACAATCAAATACTTGCCATGTTACCAGGCGCAGTCACTGAATACAAGTCTATTGATACAATAGTAGATGCTGATGAGGTCATCAATTTCCCAACAGAATTCCTAAACTCACTTGATCCAGCTGGATTACCACCACATCGTCTTTTACTTAAAGTGGGATCTCCAGTTATTTTACTTCGCAACCTTGACCCACCAAAACTTTGCAATTGGAAAGGCTTTGTGTAAAGAGGTTACTAGCCAATGTAATTGAAGCAACTATCTTAACCGGAAAGGGACAAGGTGAAACCGTATTTATCCCGCGGATACCACTTATTCCAACAGATCTTCCTTTTCAGTTTAAGAGATTGCAAATTCCAGTGAGACTTGCATTCTCTATCACAATCAACAAATCACAGGGACAGACTATTACATACTGTGGAGTGGATTTAAGATCCCCCTGTTTTTCCCATGGATATGTTGCTTGCTCAAGGGTGGGTTCACCCAAGAATTTATATGTTCTTGCTCCTGGAGGTGAAACTAAAAATGTTGCTTATAATCAAGTTTTGTGTTAGTTGTATTGTATTCATTTTGTCAAATATTTCACATTATAATTTGAATATTGTACTTTTTATAAAACTGTAAAAAAATAATTTCATTCACCACTATAAAGTATCTTTATTTGAATCCATTTACAGTGTTATTGCTATAATTAAATACCCGTGCAACGCCGGGGCATCAGCTAGTTAAAAATATTCAAGCAGTTTTTGCATAGGGCAAGAGAATCTAAGCCCTTGTTCTCATAACAGTCAGCAAACCTCTTCCACTTAAAATGTATGACTTCTTAATGGAATCTTTTCTGAAAGCATGCAGAATCTGGGAGACACTTTCATGCAGTTGGAGGAATGTAAAATTACATTACATTACCATTTGTATTCCGCTAAAACCCTTATGAGTTCACGGCAGATCACAATAAATTCAACTACTGGAAACAGACCCAGTTAAACATATTCTTTAAAATACAATAAACACAAATCATAAAAAAGATTTAAGTGTAAGTGACCTAATTGTTTTGGGGAAGGAAATTAAGGTAAAACTGCTTTGAGAACATAAGAATATCATTACTGGGTCAAACCAATGGTCCATCAAGCCCAGTAGCCTGTTCTCACGGTGTGAGGAGTAGTGGCTTGTGGCCAGTAGGGGGCAATGTCTATGGGACGGTAATGGAATGGACGTCGAGACATGATAGTACAGTATCTTCTGGAGTTTTTCTACAAAAATGCCTGCTTTTCGTATGATTCTGGGTAACTCTAGTCAGATACAAGCATATGTGTTAGTTAAGGCCACGCCCAATAGAAGTGTACGAAAAAGTTGGTGAATAAAATCTGAATATGGATGTAGCCAAGACCAGAAAAACACACTACAGATTAATATTAAGGAAAAGCATAATAATATTCTTTTTATGTACAGTAAAACCTTGGATTGTAAGTAACATGGTTTGCAAGTGTTTTGCAAGACAAGCAAAACATTTGATTAACTTTTAACTTGATATACAAGTAATGTCTTGCAATACAAGTACTTACAGTATACACCTATCACATCTGAGACGATGGTTCTTCTCTCTCTGACGCTGCAAGAGTGTAGTGACTGTTCTAAATGAGCGAGGTCTTGCAATACAAGTATGTAGTATTTTGTATTAAAGTTTTGGGGTTGTGGAACGAATCGTCTGAGTTTCCATTATTTCCTACTAGTGTTTAAGCCCGTTACATTAATGGTGCTAGAATATATGCCTGTCTGTCTTTCTTTTTTTATGTCTCTCTCCCTGCTCCTGTCTCTTTCTTCCTTTCTTTCTGTCTCTCTCCCTCCTGCTATTTTTCTCTCTCTCCCTGGCCTCCTTTGTCTGTCTGTATTTCTTTCTGTCTCTCTCCCCCCCCCCCCCCACTTTCCTTTGCAGAAGTAGTAGCGGTATTTCCCTTCCCCTCCAGATCCCTGCTGAAGCAGTAGCAGCATTTTCCCCCACCCCCCCATTCCCTTCTCTTACAGTGAGCTGTCCTGCTCCGTTCGGCTCCTCCCTTCTCTTAACGCGATCTGGCCTGCTCCGTTCGGCCCCTCCCCCTTCCCTTCCCACGGGCTGGCCTGCTGCGGCTGAAGGTTTTTTTTCAAGTTTCAAAGTACCGGCGGCTCCTCTCATGATCCCCGTGGTGGCTGATCCTCCTGTAAAGAGCAGCCTGCGATGGTGGCCGGCTTTAGCGAACCTCGCAGGCCGCTCTCCAACTCGGTAGCACGTTCCCTCTGACGCGATCCCGTGCGTCAGAGGGAACGTGCTACCGAGGCTAGAGAGCGGCCTGCGAGGTTCGCTAAAGTCGGCCACCATCGCAGGCTGCTCTTTAGAGGAGGATCAGCGGCGAGTTAGGGCGGGAGGTGTGTTCCCTGCTGAGGACGCGGGCAGGGAGAGAGCTTGCCTGGCTTCCATGGTGAGTGAGGGCAGGAGGAGGGGAGTGGCCAGAATGTTCCCTGCTGCCGGATTGGCGGCCACAGATCACACATCACAGCGGCAGGGAACACGAAATCCTAAGTGCACATGTGCGCTTAGTCTTTTATTATATAGGATGGGGAAATTTGCTTTGATATACGAGTGCTTTGGATTACAAGCATGCTTCTGGAACGAATTATGCTCGCAAACCAAGGTTTTACTGTACTTTGCTATTAAGCTAGATCATAGAGGAAATCAGGATATACATGAACTCCATCTCTGTTTTTCTATGTCTTCTACTTGGCTTTACTCCATTTTGTGTTCAGCCTATATCCCTAGTCTTTGTTCAGGTTTTTCCCGCTTTTAGTCTCGTGGTTTTAATTGATACCAGATGTGCCTTAGGCTGGTTAGGAAGAGCATATTAGATTACGTATCCCAAACTGAGATATAACATGCATTAAATATGAATGACATATAATGTGTGAAACTATGAATGTTTGGGTCCCCCGAATGTGTGATATGTGGTGGTGTGAATGATTTGTAAAAGAAGGGGTACTTAAAGTGAAATGGTTTATATAAGGAACACTAAGAAAAAATCCTGAACACAGCATCTGGAAATGTTTAAGTTAGAATCAGAGACCTGTAGCAGTCTCTAGCATAGAAAGGGGGGCACATGAAGCCCACTCTTAGAAAGGCTGTGTGAGTATCAGTGTAATTTGAAACTGTCAGTTGTTCAAAGCAGGAAGAGGGAGTACCCCTCCTCCAGGATAAGGCTGAGAACATTTCAGCAGCTTGCCCGATACATAGACAAACTGTCTGAAATAAGTTTTAAGAAGGACAAAAAGAATATTGAATAAGTTATAAAATGTTAATGTATATTCAAGGATGAATGTAAACAAACAAATATGATTTCTGGAACTTTATTCCATGTTAAAAAGAAGGTCTTTGTCTATAATTAAGTACAGCCTCTGTTAGTGGATTGGCGACGGCCAATGATGTCAAACTGGACTGAAGGTATATATTGGGGAGCTTCGAAATATCAGGTTGAGATCGTTATCAGAAGGCCAGCATTTTGGCAACTATAATGACCTCCCGCTAACGCAACTAGCCTTTTGAGGTCCATGATGGAAAAATAAAAGCAATAAATAATTATTTTGGTAAACCTTGCGTTATGCGTCATTTCCATGTTTTTATTATTTTGCACACCTTGAGTGAAAGCTAGCAGCTTAATTGGCAACTGCAGCTTTATGAGTGCGCTGGTGTCTCATTATCCATGCTCAGGTGGCCAATCCAGGTCACTAGTACCTGGCCAAAACCCAAAGTGTAGAAATATTCCATGCTACCGATCCAGAGCAAGCAGTGGCTTCCACCATGTCTTTTTCAATAACAAACTATGGACTTTTCCACACCTTTCTTAAAACCAGCTACGCTATCCGCTCCTACCATATCCTCTGGCAACCCGTTCCAGAGCTTAACTATTCTCTGAGTTAAAAAAATTTCCTCCTATTGGTTTTAAAAGTATTTCCATGTAACTTCATTGAGTGTCCCCTAGTCTTTGTAATTTTTGACGGAGCAAAAAATCGATCCACTTGTACCCATTCTACTCCACTCAGGATTTTGTAGACTTCAATCATATCTCTCCTCAGCCATCTTTTTTCCAAGTTGAAGCGCCCTAACCATTTTAGTCTTTCCTCATACGAGAGGAATTCCATCCCCTTTACCATCTTGGTCGCTCTTCTTTGAACCTTTTCAAGCGCCACTATATCTTTCTTGAGATAAGGAGACCAGAATTGAACACAATACTCCAAATAAGGTCAAACCATGGAGCAATACAGGGGCATTATGACATTCTTAGTCTTATAAACCATTCCTTTTTTTAATAATTCCAAGCATCCTGTTTGCTTTTTTGGCCTCCGCCAACATTGGGCAGAAGGTTTCATTGTATTTTCTACGATGACACCCAGATCATTTTCTCGGGCGCTAAATCCCAAGGTGGATCCTAGCATTTGGTAACTGTGATTCAGGTTATTCCTCCCAACGTGCATTACTTTGCATTTGTCCAAATTAAAAAGACGCCCAGTCTTCCAATTTCCTAAGGTCCACCTGCAATTTTTCACAATCCACATGCGTTTTAACAACTTTGAAGCATGCCCTGATCTACCTACTGAGACTAATTCCAGCAGATACGATAGTTCTTGACCATATAAAATATTGAAAACAGTCACACAAAGCTTAAAATTTATCCTTGCATATATTGCCAGCCAAAATAACTTAATGATTTATGATGTAAATGTAATATTTAGAGATTGAAAAGATCACCCTAACTGCAGTATTCTGTATTGTCTGTAGTCTCTGCAATAACCTCTTTGCACATCCCCGGAATACTATATTACAATAATCCATCAAAGAAAGTATAAGTGATTGAAATATAATGGGAAAGTATAAGTGATTGAAATATAATGGTAAACACTGCTGTATCAAAATTTTTATGTACTGCCCACTCTCAACATCCAAGCCATGTCGGTTGTGATTGGAGGTTGGAATGCAAGAGACTCATTCTGAGTGTTGAGGGTCAGAAAAATTCCAATCTTCACAGGTCTTCTGGTAACTCCACAAGTAGAAGGAACCATATCTGCCTCAGCCAGTAAAGCGCTACAAATATCATGGTTCTCTAACCCTGCTTGAGTTTCAAAGTCCTGACATTAAAGGTATGAGCCCGTGACTCGCTGCTTGTTGACACAGTACATCGAAACCTGGTTATCTGTTTGAATGAAAATAATTTTGCTCAACAGCTTATCTGATCTGAAGGCCTTTAAAACATTCCAAATGGCCCTCAACACAAAGTCCATCCATGTGAGCTCCCTAGCACAATTTGGATGCATGTCACCAAGGTCTTGTGGAATGGGGAAAACTGAAGTCCCATAATCAAACTGAACCAAATTGTCCACAAGACTGACTCTTTCAAAATAAGAGAAGCCAAAATGAGGTCTGCTAGATTCCCCAAGGCTTGAGACAACTGGGAAGTTAGGGTCCATTGGGACCCTCTCAAATAAAGGCATGCCATGGGTCCAATATTCAGTGGAAGCCATGTAGCCAAACCACCTCAATATCTGCTGAGCTGTGACCTGCTGGCTAAGACAGACCTGCAGGGCAATGGCCATCATGTCTGTACCCTGACATCTGTAAGGAAGGTTCACAATCTAGCAAGGTTCCAATGAAGTCCAATCAATGAAATTGAATGTGGTAGGACTTTGAATAGCTTAAATGCACCACAGAATCTCTAACACCTGAATGGTTCTTTGGAATGATTCTTGAGCTCTGTCTTTGGATGTGATCTTGACCAGTTGATTATATAAGGCAACGTATGCATGCCCAGTCTGCACAGACACACAGACATTTTTAAAAAACCCTAAAAGTAGATGCAACCTCACTATGCAAAACTAAAGACAGCTGGTCCCACACTCACTCATTGAGCAGGAAGGCATGCATGCATGGTGGAATGATTCCAAAGGCCTCTTAAAAAGAGAGTGCACTGGTCAGCAACAGCCTCTGTCAGATATCATAGAGTTGTGTGAATGATATGGCCTTCTTTTCCTTAGAGAAAACACAGTTACTTACCATAACAGTGTTATCCACAGACAGCAGGTAGATATTCTCACATGTGAGTGAGGTCATCCACGGAGTTCCAGTACAGACAGCTTTAAAAGTGCATCGCCACTTTAACAACTTGAGAAAGTTTGCAACTACCCGCACTGCACATACACAAATGCCTTCCCGCCCGATATCACTCGCGGCTCCTCAATTCGCTAAGCAAGCTAAGAAGCCAACCAGGTGAGATGGGTGGATTGACAGTCAGTCTAGAAGAGGTATGCAGGCAGATTGATAGGCTTAAAAATGATAAATCCCAGGGACTGGATGGCATCCACCCAAGGGTAATCAAGGAAATGAAAGGGGTTATAGCTGAACTGCTTCAACTACTAGCCAATCTGTCGATCAAATCAGGAAGGATTCCGGAAGACTGGAAAGTGGTGAATGTTACGCCGATCTTCAAGAAAAGTTCGAGAGGAGATCTGGGAATCTACAGACCAGTGATTCTGACTTTGGTACCGGGAAAGATGGTAGAGGCATTAATAAAGGACCGCATCATTCATCTCCTTGATGGACACAATCTGATGAGAACCAGCCAGCACGGCTTCAGCAAAGGAAGATCTTGCTTGACGAACTTACTACACTTCTTTCGAGGGAGTAAACAGGCAGATAGACAAGGGTGACCCGGTCGACACTGTATATCTAGATTTTCAGAAGGTGTTCAACAAGGTCCCACATGAATGTCTACTTTGAAAAACTGTGAGCCATGGATCGAGGGTGATATACTCACGTGGATTAAAAACTGGTTGGCAGATAGGAAACAGAAAGTGGGGGGTAAATGGACAATACTCGGACTGGAAAAGCGTCACGAGTAGAGTGCCACAGGGTTCGGTGCTCGGGCCCGTGCTCTTCAACATATTTATAAATGATCTGGAAATTGGTACAATGAATGAGGTGATTAAATTTGCGGACGATACAAAGTTATTCAGAGTAGTGAAGACACAGAAGGATTGTAAAGACCTACAACGAGACATAAACGCACTCTAGGAATGGGCTGTGAAATGGCAAATGAGATTCAACGTGGATAAGTGCAAGGTGATGCATGTCGGTAACAAAAATCATATGCATGAATATAGGATGTCTGGTGCTGTACTGGGAGAGAGCCCCCAGGAAAGAGACTTGGGAGTACTTGTAGACAAGCCAATGAAGCCGTCCGCACAATGTACGGCGGCGGCGAAAAGGGTGAACAGAATGCTAGGAATGATTAAGAAGGGGATCACAAACAGATCAGAGAAGGTTATCATGCCGCTATACAGGGCCATGGTGCGCCCCCATCTGGAATTCTGCGTCCAACACTGGTCGCCTTACATGAAAGAGGACAGAGAAGAGCGACAAAAATGGTTAAGGGACTGGAGGAGTTGCTTTACAATGAGAGGCTAGAGAAACTGAGCCTCTTCTCCCTTGAAAAGAGGAGACTGAGAGGGGACATGATCGAAACATTCAAGATATTGAAGGGAATTGACTTAGTAGAGAAAGAGAGATTGTTCACCCTCTCCAAGGTGAAGAAAGTGAGAGGGCACTCGCTAAAGTTAGAAGGGAAAAGATTCCATACAAATATAAGGAAGTTCTTCTTCACCCAGAGAGTGGTAGAAATCTAGAACACTCTTCCGGAGGCTGTTATAGGAGAAAGCACCCTCCAGGGATTCAAGAAAAGGTTAGATAAGTTCCTGCTGAACCAGAATGTACGCAGGTAAGGCTAGACTCAAATAGGGCATTGATCTTTGACATAAGGGCCGCCGCGTGAGCGGACTGCTGGGCACAATGGACCACTGGTCTAACCCAGCAGCGGCAATTCTTATGTTCTTATATCTGCCTGCTGTCCCTGGATAACACCTGATACGGTAAGTAACTGTGCTTTATCCCAGGATAAGCAGGCAGCATATTCTCACATGTGGGACTCCCTAGGCCTAGCTTACTAGGGTGGGATGGAGGAAGAGTTGGCCATTAGGAAAAAACATTTTGTAACACTGCTTGGCCAAAGTGACCATTCCATCTGGAATAAGATTCCAGACAGTAGTGTGATGTGAACATATGAACTGAGGACCAAGTAGCAGCTTTACAGATTTCATCAATAGGGGTCGAGCAAAGAAAAGCAACTAAAGCTGCCATAGTTCTGACTTTGTGGGCTGTGACATGACTCTTCAGTTGTAGCCCAGGATGAGCACAACAGAAGTAGATACAAGAGGCCAATCATGTGGAAATCACTCTCTTGGATACTGGACATCCCAACTTGTTAGGATTAAAGGAGACAAAAAGTTGAAGAGATGTTCTATGCGATTGCATTTTCTGCAAATCGTTTGCAGTCCAGAGTGTGAAGAGCCATTTCCCCAGGGTGAGAATGAAGCTTAGGAAAGAATACTGGAAGTACAATACAGTAGTTTGATTAAGGTGAAATTCCATGATGACCTTTGGAAGAAACTTGGGATGGGTTCAAAGCACCATTTTAGCATGGTGGAATACTGTGAAAGGGGGATTTGCCACCATCGCTTGACGCTCACTGACTTGTCGAGCTGAAGTAAGGAAGATGAGAAGACCACTTTCCAAGTAAGGTACATGAGATGGAGCTGTATATATTGGTTCGAAAGGAGGTTTCATCAGTTTAGCAAGAACTACATTAAGATCCCAAACCACTAGAAGTAGTTTGAGAGATGGTTTGACATTGACAAGTCCTTTCATGAATCTGGACACAAGAGGATGAGCAGTGAAAGGTTTATCATCAACTGGTCTGTGAAAATTGATAGCACTGAGATGAACTCTAATCAAAGTGGTTTTAAGACCTGATTTGGATAAATGTAGAAGATATGCCCAATACTGAAGATACAGAGGTGGATTTAGCCTCATGATGATGAAGAGCACACCAGGTGGAAAACTGTCCATTATTAGTGGTAGCACAGCTACATAGACAGTTTTCCGGATGCTTCCAATATTAGTTTGACAGGCTGAGAAAGATGAAGGTCAGCTGATGTTAGGCCGAGAGGTACCAAAGCTGTCAGGTACAACGCAGGAAGATTGGGATGTAGAAGAGATCATTGATTCTGTGTGAGAGGAGAGAGAAAAACTTGAAGAGGTATTGGTTCCTTCATACTGAGTTGAAGTAAAAGGGAAAACTAGAGCTGTCTGGGCCACCGAGGGGCTATAAGAATCATGGTGGCGAGGAAGTGACGTCATGCCACAGAATGACTGCCTGACTTGTGAGCTCCGTTTGGAGACTATTAGAAAACGCAGCATTCCTAGCTAAAGTACCTTGTTATAAACCAACACACAACTTGGAGCGCAGGATGGCCAATCAAAAGCACCTGGACAAATTCCGATTCCCTGCTGAACAAGAGGAGAAATCGTTGGGAGAAAGCAGCGGGTTAATCACGCGGAAAAAAAAATGGCGCCCATGCCCTCCAATTCAGAAGATGAGGAGACTACGACTTCTGCCCTTGAGGGGGAGGAAGTTATGCCGTAATTGCTACAATCCTGGTTTCGAGCATTGAAAGACAAAATGGTTGGAGTTAGGCAGGATGTGAAGACGGCTCTTGCGGAGTTGTGCTCCAATGTAGTGGCGATTGGGGGCCTTGTGTCAGCTATGGAGGCGCAGATTTCGGACTTCTCCCAAGAGCTGGTGGATGTGTGGGCAGACTGTGATCATTCAGCAGCAACGATATCTGAGCTACAAAGTCAGGTGGAAGCCCTGGAGAACAGATCGCGCCACTGTAATTTACGATTTAAGGGATTGACGGAGGTGGAGGAATATAAAAACTGCATGGAAGTTGTCCTTAATATCTGCATGGATTTATTGACTGAGGTGGAGAGTGCTGCTCTGGCACCTATTAATATTGTGCGAGATCATCGCAGCCTGGGCCCAACAAGTTTCAAGTTTATTAAAATTTTGATATAAACGCAATATCAAATATTTTTAATGCATATAACATTGTTGTATAAAGTTGTTTTTGTTGGGGGGGAAGACAAAATAAAACAATTTATACAGGTAGACACAGAATCAATGTACACAATTAATTAGTGATACATAGGGAAAGAGGAGTGAACTTCAATTGTTAAAAAAAGTAGAACATTTAAGGAAAAACAACATCAGGAGTGTAATTGAAAATTTTACAAATAAAACTAGGTCTAAAAGTGAAAGTGAGAAGTTGTGACCTATATATAGATCTGGTTAGGTTTAAGTATTTGAGCCAGAGATTGTTGATAAAAGAGTTATCCTGTTTATGACTCAAATGCATCTTTGTATAGGTGGCTTTTTAATGTGCTTTTAAATTTTTCTAAAGAAGTTTCACCACGAAGATAAACTGGTAACTTGTTCCATAGCTGGGGTGCTATGATTGAAAAAATTGTAGCTCTTCTGGTGCCTATTATTTTCAGAGACAGGATGGTCAGCAAATGCTGATCTGTTCATCTTAGAGATCTGGCTGGAGAATATGTATCAAATAACGATGTAAAAATATTGGTGCGGGCCCTAAGGATATCACTGCTTGCTTTGGAAATTTTGCAGTGAAGGAAAAGGTGTTACAATTGGTGCGGCGCAAGTAAGACTTTCGTTGGAATAATGTGGGGATTGGAATTTATCAGGATTTGGCTTGGGCCACTCTGAAGAAGCGTCACAGTTTCTAGGAGCTCTGGAACAACCTTTCCTCCCCTCTTCGGAACCTGAGCTCTCTCCAACTTTTCCGCAAACATCTGAAGACCTGGCTATTCTCAAAAATCTGATACTTACTTCATCTCTGGCATCTAAGCCCTTTAAAAACTCTTCATATTTGGACCTCTAACCCCTCCATTGTAGTTCCTTTCTATCCGATCTCCTGCAAACCTCTACCTTTCATTGTAGTTCCTTTCCATCCCATCTCCTGTAAACCGTGCCAAGCTCTACGAATGTGGAGATGATGTGGTATACAAACCTAAGATTTTGTTTAGTTTAGAGAGCGGAAGGGCATTGGTACCGCTGGCTGTTCCCATTCGGGGAGTGGATTACAGTGAATGGCAAATCTAAAAAAGTGTAGGAGGTGGATGAGGCATGGCTACTCTGCAGGAGTTGGGCTGTAATAATATACCTGAGTGCCCTGGTTCCTCATCGCAGACCCGGGAGAAGCGGCCTTTTGGACTTTGGAAGACGGTGACCTGTTTTAGCAGGAAGCCTGCAAAAGCAATCACTTGACTGTGCTAGGACCTGGTTTTCCTTTTCTTTTCTTTGCTATGAGCTTTGTTTTGCTCTATGATGCCTGCAAGGGGAAGCCATGGGGGATTGGGTTCCATGTTTGTTGCTCTGGACCTACCCCCTTGGAACTTTTTCTTCTGGTGGCCGGGCTACTGGGTGTTATGGTAATCACTGATTACAAGGGTTGTGTGTGTGTTGGTTGCTTGGGGTGTTGATTTTGCAGAGTTTTTGTGTGTGTGCTGTTTGAGTGACAGGGGGGATAGGTTGCTGCCTTTGTTGGGGGGATTGGGCTGTATTCGGGGGGGATTTCGCTTCTTTGCTGTGACTGACTGTGGGGTTGGCCAGTTGCACATTTCTGTTGGGGGGGATGGGGGGGAGTGTTGGGATCTAAGAGAGGGGAGGATGTATTGCTAGGCTCCAGGAATGTTAATGGGTTAAATAATCCTGGAAAGAGGAGCATTGTTTTCAGAGAGTTGAGCAAGCTGCATTGAGACTTTTGTTTACTTCAGGAAACTCATTTACGACCTCGAGATGAGCGGCTTCTTCGCTCACCTATGTTTGAACAGGTGTGGGCTCACAAGGCGGTTAGTTCTCATAAGACAGGTGGGTTGACCATTTTGGTATATAAAGGGGTAGGGTTTCAGGTAGATCAGGTCTACAAGGATGCAGGGGGTCGTTGTCTGGCAATCAGGGGACACATTCAGGGTACAGTCATCACTATTGTTAATCTCTATGGCCCCAATGTGTCCCAGGCAACCTTCTATTCTCAATCGACAGACGACTTACTTAAATTTTCTAGGGGAGGTGTTTTTGTATGTGGGGATTTAAATGTATGCCTGGAGCTCTCTTTGGATCATTCTAGAGGTAGCAGAAAGGTTTTAGGCCTTCACATCAAGGCACTCCAGCAGTTGGGGTTGGTTTACTGCTGGAGATTGCTTCATGGTTCTCAACGGAATTACACTCATTTTCCCCATGCTTCTCAAACTTACACTAAAATAGTTGGAGTGGGGGCTCATAGAAATATTAGGGGATCCATTTGCCAAGCTGAAATTGAGTCCATTTAGATATTAGATCATGTTCCTATTTCGATTCGGTATAAGGGACTCCAGGTGGTACAGGGGTGGAGATTCTGGTGCTTAAATGAATCTTTATTGGGTGACACCAAAATTCTGCGGGATGTGCGGGAGACTATATCGGCTTATTTACAGGATAATGACAATGGGACTGTAGGGGATGCTGTGTTGTGGGATGTGTTAAAAACAACGCTCTGGGGTGTTTTTGTCAAATGAGGTGCGTGAAAGAAAATGGAACTGGCTAGTCATTCTTTGGGATTGCAGGAGCGTATCCTAGCTCTTGAATTACAACATAAGCGGACTTTAGACTCCCAGGATTTTGCTCTCTTGAAGACGGCGTGTTTAGAATTGCACCAATTACAACTGGACGAGATGGAGTTTAAAAAAGCGCAGCTTAAACAAGCGCTGTTCGAACATGGTAATAAATCTAGCACCATGTTAGATTCCTGCGTGCTCGGCAGGCTGCAACCATGAACACAAGAACATAAGCAATGCCTCCACTGGGTCAGACCCGAGGTCCATCGTGCCCAGCAGTCCGCTCACGCAGTGGCCCAACAGGTCCAGGACCTGTGCAGTAGTCCTCTATCTATACCCCTCTATCCCTTTTTCCAGTAGGAAATTGTCCAATCCTTTCTTGAACTCCAGTACCGTACTCTGTCCTATTACGTCCTCTGGAAGCGCATTCCAGGTGTCCACCACACGCTGGGTAAAGAAAAACTTCCTAGCATTCGTTTTGAATCTGTCTCCTTCCAACTTTTCTGAATGCCCTCTTGTTCTTTTATGTTTTGAAAGTTTGAAAAATCTGTCCCTCTCTACTCTCTCTATGCCCTTCATGATCTTGTAGGTCTCTATCATGTTTCCTCTGAGTCTCCGCTTTTCCACTGGTCACGGTGATTAGAGATGCCCAGGGTTCCCTTAAAGTCAAAGATGGGGATATTCATGATGTTTTTTTTGACATATTTCAGGACCTTGTATGGTGCCTTAAAGCAGGCCCCTGATGTTGATGTAGAGGGTTTCTTATCTCAATTGCCCTTTCCTGTGATTCCACCCCAGGCTCAGGAACAACTGCAGGAACCGGTTTCTTTAGAAGTGTTGAGTGTAATAGATTGCCTGAAGGCTCATAAATCGCCTGGTGTTGATGGCCTCTCTAATGGGTTCTATCGTCATTTTTGGGACCAAGTGAGCCATAGGGTGCAAGGTGGCGATCAATTACCTGCTTCCATGCGAGATGCTGGGATCACAGTATTGCCCAAGCCTGGCAAGGATCCTCTCAATTGTGGAGCTTACAGGCCTATTTCACTTTTAAATGTTGACGCCAAGATTCTGACTAAAGTGTTGGCATTGCGCTTGGGTCGGCTGTTACCTGAATTGGTTCACTAAGATCAATCGGGTTTTATTCAAAAGCGACAGGTAAGGGACAACATTCGCAGGATCTTGCATTTATTGTGGGGATCCCAACAATCTGCGGATAAAATTGTGCTGTTGTCAATTGATGCTGAAAAGGCTTTTGACAAGGTACAATGGGGATTTGTGTGGGCGGTAATGGAAAAGATGGGATTAGGAGGGATTTTTGGGCAATGGATTCGTAGTTTTTATGTCTCCCCAAGGGCCTGTATTAAATTAAATGGGTGTTATTTGGCTTTTTTCCCCATAGCTCGGGGTACCCGACAGGGTTGTCCCTTGTCCCCTCTCCTTTTTGCTCTTTATCTTGAGCCTTTGGTGAGTTGGATTTGGGGTAGGGAAGATATTAAGGGTATACGGATGGGAGGGGAGGAACATAAATTGGCCCTTTTCGTGGATGATGTTCTTTTCTATATGCAGATCCAGTTCTCACATTTCTGGTTTAGATGGATGTGTTTCGCAAATTTGGCCATCTGGCTGGCTTTACAATTAATATGGACAAAACTGAGTTTCTAGGAGTGACATTGATGGAGCAGGAGGAACAGATCTTACTTGCTATGTTCTGTTTTCAGAAGGCTGCTGGGCATATTAGGTATTTGGGTATTAAATTGCCGTGGGACTTAACTCGTCTCTATGACTTGAATTATGCTGGGATCCTTAAACAGGTGCAGCCTGATTTGCAAAAATGGCACAGGTTGTGGCTTTCATGGTGGGAACGAATAGCTGTGATTAAAAATGAATATTTTGTCGCATTATTTTTATTTCAAACACTGTCAATAGAGATTCCATATGGGATTCTCCAGTCCCTACATAGAGCATTCCGCATCTTTATATGGCAGGGTAAACATTCTCGGTTAGCTCAACGGGTGCTTTGGTCGACGAGGGAGGACGGGGGGGCATGCTGTTCCCAACTTGCATTGGTATTATATGGCGGCGCAGGTTCGTTTTTTGTTGGACTGGTCTGTAGCGCCAGATAAATTGGGAGTTCAGTTGGAGCAGAGTTTTCTTCCGCAGGGCTTCTTTTTCTGAGACCGAACAGTTGCAGGGTGTGCATAACCATTATTTACGTCATCTTATTTGCTTATGGAGTAGGGTGCAGAAAAGGGAAGGGCAACGAGAGGGTCGTCTCCTCTTTGGTCTCTATTCAGGGGGAACCCCACTTTTTGGTGGGGAAGGACCGGGGCGTATTTTTACAATGGACTACTCGGGTTTTACATACTTGTCAGGATGTTTTTATAGGAAATAGGTTCCCTAGTTATGATGAACTAGTGAGGAGGGATGAGGGTCTTCAGGGAGATTTCTTTGCTTACATGCAACTTCAGCATTTTATACTCTCTCTGGGAAGGGGTAGGGATCCACCGCTGGCTTCTGAACATTTGGAAAATTTGTGGGTGCTTCTGGGGAGGGTGCCATAACCGTTCTCTGTTCTGTACCGCTATTTTCGGGGACAGGGGGTAGTCCAGTATCCTTATCGATCCAAACGGGAGGCAGATCTTGGTCTGACTTTTCAACAGTGGGAGTGGAACCAAATTTGTTTGGAGGTTCAGAAATCTTCTCAGTGTGTTCTGGTATAGGAGAATGCATACAAAGTGCTCACGCGTTGGTATCTCACCCCGGAGCGTTTGCATAGTATGTATCCACACACTAGTGATGTTTGTTGGAGATGTGGAAGGGATAGGGGCACTTACTTACACGTTTGGTGGGCTGTCCTGTAACACATCTGTCTTGTTGCATGTCACTAATACCCATGACTGCATGGATTCAGGATCCTGTTCAATTTTTACCTGAGTTGTCTTTTGGGGTCCCACAATGTATGAGATTCTCCTTGGCAGACCAAATTGGTTTCTATGGGCCTAGAACAGGGGTGTCCAACCTGCAGCCTGAGGGCCGCATGCGGCCCCATGAAGTATTTTGTGCGGCCCCGGTCGAGAGCGATGCAGTGTTTTCCTCTGCTGCCCCCGGTTGTTTACCGTCTTACCGGCTCCCTCCTCTGTCTTGCTGCAGCGTTTGCGTGTTTGTGCGGCTCCAGAAACATTTTTTTGGGCCAATGCGGTCCAGAGAAGCCAAAAGGTTGGACGCCCCTGGCCTAGAGGCTGCTAAGTGTCTTATTGCTCAGTAGTGGAAGCGTACTGTAGCCTCTTCCAGAGAGGCTCTTTGTCAGCTGGCGCAAATGAAGCGCTTGGCTGCTCAGCATTATGGTTATTATGAATATTAAATATTGAAATAGGCCAGTTACTGGGCAGACTTGCACGGTCTGTGTCGGTGTATGGCCGTTTGGTGAAGGATGGGCAGGGGAGGGCTTCAATGGCTGGGAGAGTGTAGATGGGCTGGAGTAAGTCTTAACAGAGATTTTGGCAGTTGGAACCCAAGCACAGTACCGGGTAAAGCTTTGGAATCTTGCCCAGAAATAGCTAAGAAGAAAAAATTAAAAAAATAAAATAAAAAATTTTTAAATTGAATCAGGTTGGGCAGACTGGATGGACCATTCGGGTCTTTATCTGCCGTCATCTACTATGTTACTATGTTACTATGAAAAACAAGAGTGGTCCTGGACAAAGATTTTTGCTCTTATTTGAACTATTCTGGGAGGTGATCTCATGGGGGGGGATATTCTAGAGTCAGGGTTGGTATGTTGAAGGACGCACTAAATACTCCTCTTTTTTGGTGGACAATGGATGCTGGGGGGGTTGGTGAGGGGGGAAATGGAGCAAGTTTGGAGTTGTTCATGGGATTGGAGGGGTTATTCGCTGGTCTATGATTCTTTGTTTTAGTCAGGAATAGAGAATGACACGGGGAAAAAATATGTCCCCGTCACTGAACCGTCCCCGGCCCACCATCCTCTGCACCGCCCCGTCACCGCCGTTCCCTTCACCGCCCTGTCACCGTCACCGCCATCCCTTTCACCGCCCCGTCACCGCCACTGCCATACCATTCACCGCCCCCGCAGCATTCATATAAGCCTCAGTACTGTGAAAAACCATGAAGACAGAAGAGAGTTCTGCCACTACTACTAGTGCACTGAGAATCTGTTTCAGTGCCTCTGCCCTGTAGTAAAAACAGAACATAAAATAAATCAATTAACTTGTCCTCCCTTTCAATGACGTGTCCCCCATGTTCACCTATAACTCGAATCAGGTCAATTGTGCACATTAAAAATGCAGGAGGATCTGGAACGTGAGCGCAGGCAGGCAGTGATACAAAAAAAGCAGACACCCGACCGACTGCAGTGTTCCGCCATCTCCCTCCCACCATCTCACCTTAGATGTAGAGTATGCCGGCTTTCTTTTTCGCCCAGCCACATGTGCGGGTGCTCATTTGTTCAATATTCTCCTCTGACGCAACCGGAAACAGGAAATTGCAAGAGAGGAGAAGACTGATCAAGACAAGCGCGGCTTTTTGAACGCATGCGGCTGGGCGAAAAATAAAGCCGGCATACTCTACATCAGTGTTTTTCAACCTTTTTACACCCGTGGACCGGCAGAAATAAAATAATTATTTTGTGGACCGACAAACTACTAGGACTAAAATTTTAAAACCCTGTTTCCGCCCCATCTCCGCAAGCTCAGTCACCTCAGTAAATATAGAAAAATAGACAAATATAGTGCAAAATATAGACAGCAGATATAACTTCTCAAAACTGACACATTTTGATCACTAAATTGAAAATAAAATCAGTTTTCCTACCTTTGCTGTCTGGTGATTTATTTCATGAGTCTCTGGTTGCGTTTCCTTCTGTCTGTGTATCCTTTCTTTCATTTCTTTCTTTCTGCACTCAGGCCCAAGAATTGTCCCTTTCTATTCCCTCCCTCTTTCCTTCCTATGTCCTTAGTGCCCCCGGTGCCTCCTTCCCATGTCTTTAGTGCCCCCACTGCCTCCTTCCCATGTCCTTAGTGCTCCTTCCTGTCTTTAGTGCCCCCAGTGCCTCCTCCCCATGTCTTTAGTGCCCCCAGTGCCTCCTACCCATGTCCTTAGTGCCACTTTCTGTTTTTAGTGCCCCCAGTGCCTCCTTCCCATGTCTTTAGTGCCCCCAGTGCCTCCTTCCCATGTCCTTAGTGCCCCTTCCTGTCTTTAGTGCCCCCAGTGCCTCCTTCCCATGTCCTTAGTGCCCCTTCCTGTCTTTAGTGCCCCCAGTGCCTCCTTCCCATGTCCTTAGTGCCCCTTCATAAAAACATAAGAACATAAGCAGTGCCTCCGCCGGGTCAGACCATAGGTCCATCCTGCCCGGCAGTCCGCTCCCGCGGCGGCCCAAACAGGTCACGACCTGTCTGAATCACCAGAAGGGGCTCCCCTGCCTCCTTGGCTTCCCATTGAAGTCCCATCTTCCCATCGAAGTCCTAACCCTCCGGTCTTGCGCATGCACGACCTGGTTGGGTTTCTATACTTATTAGCTTTCTATACTTGTGTTACATCCCAGCTCCTCCCTCAGTATCCCACGATCCCTTTATCCCTCAGGAATTCGTCCAATCCCTGTTTGAATCCCTGTACCGTACTCTGCCTGATCACTTCCTCCGGTAGCGCATTCCAAGTGTCCACGACCCTTTGCGTGAAAAAAAACTTCCTTGCATTTGTTTTGAACCTATCTCCCTTCAGTTTCTCCGAATGCCCCCTCGTACCTGTTGTCCCCTTCAGCCTGAAGAATCTGTCCCTATCCACCCTCTCTATGCCCCTCATGATCTTGAAGGTCTCTATCATATCTCCCCTGAGCCTCCTTTTTTCCAGAGAGAAGAGTCCCAGCCTATCCAACCTCTCAGCGTATGGGCAGTGTTCCAGCCCTCTTACCAGTTTCGTTGCTCTCACTGCCTTCCACACTTTGTCCCACCCCCACCCCCGAAGCCTGCCTGCCTGTGCCTGTCTACCTTTCTCCCTCCCTAGCCAAAGCCAGCCTGCTGCCTCCCTGCCGCTAAAAAAAAAAAAAGCCTCCCTTCTTTTCCTCTTCTCTTACCGCCATGCTGCAGCTGCTAAAGCCGGAAGTCTTTTTTCCGACTCAATTCTGACGTCGGAGAGGACGTTCTGGGCCAGCAGCGATTGGCTGGCCCAGAACGTCCTCTCCGACGTCATAATTGACGTCGGATAGACTTAAGAATTAACATAAGAATTGCCGCTGCTGGTCAGACCAGTGGTCCATCGTGCCCAGCAGTCCTGTCGGCTTTAGTAGCTGCAGCATGGCGATAAGAGCAGGAGAAAAGGAGAGGGTTTTTTGGGGTTTTTTTCTTCACCGGCAGAAATTCAACCGGCGGTTGCTCTTCAGTTCAAAGGTGAGGTGGAGGGAGGGAGATGGCGGGGACCGCGCGATCTTGATTGCCTCACTGCGGGGACAAGTCCATTCACCGCTCCACTGGGCGGTGAATGGCCTTGTCCCCGTCCCGCAGAGGTCACTATTTTTTGTTCCCCGTTTCAGCGGGTTACCCGTGGCTAGCCGCGGGTAACCGCCACCGTGTCATTCTCTAGTCAGGAATATTCTGTATTAGTTAGGCCAACTAGGGGTGGGGATGCTATATGCTTTGTATGTGGTATTCCGCTTGCATTCTGTTTTGTGCTGTTATATGTTTATTAAATTTCAATAAAAATTAAAAAAGAATCATGGTGGCCAATTCCTGCTTGAGCTTGACAAGCGAGGATGAGAGGGATTGGAGGAAAAGTGTAGAGAAACTTGTGAGTCCAATTCAGTAGAAAAGCATCCACTTCCAGATGGTGAGGAGAGTATTGCCGGGAGCAAAACTGGGGAAGCTTGTGATTGTGGGGGAACACAAACAAATATATCTGAGGAGTCCTCCTACTGAGAAAATATGGGATGCAGAACTGCAGAGTTGAGTGTCCACTCCTGTGGCTGAAGAAACCTGCTGAGTCTGTCTGCAAGTGAATTCTGTTGCCCTTGAATATATATTGCTTTCAGGAATATATTGCGAGCAATGGCCCATGTCCAAATCTTCTGGGCCTCCAGACAAAGATGGAGAAAACTTGTGCCTCCTTGTTTGTTTATGTAATACATTGCAACCTGGTTGTCCGTGCAGATGAGATGGACGGTGTTGGTCACAATGTGCTGAACAGCCTTGAGAGCATTGTAGATCGCTCTAAGTTCCAACAGATTTATGTGACAAAGGCGGTCCTGGGCAAACCAGTGACCTTGTGTGTGAAGACCAGCCAGATGAGCTCCCTAAGCGTAAGTGGATGAGTCCGTAGTCAGAACTTTCTGATGAGGAGGGGTATGAAACAAAAATCTACTGGACAGATTGGAAGAGTTCATACACCACTGCAGTGATTGTCGAACTGAAGGTGTCACTGTAATGTGTTGAGATAGTGGGTCATGAGTTTAAGACCACTGAGATGCAAGAGTTCATTGAGGTATCCTGAGATGAAGTCTTGCAAACGGAGTAACATGCACTGTGAAAGCCATGTGGCCCAGGAGTACCATCATATGTCTGGCTGAGATTGATAGCAGATAAGTCTGAGTGCAAAGCTGAATCAAATTCTTGTCTTTGCTGCAGTAGAAACACCCTGAGATAAATGCTGTCGAGCAGAGCTCCTATAAAATGTACAGTCTGAGATGGTTGAAGCTGGGATTTGGGAAAAATTATTTTGAAACCCAACTGTTGAAGGAAGAGAATTGTCATGCAAATTGTTATTGTCACCCCTTGCAAGGTAGGGTCCTTGATCAGCCAATTGACCAGGTAAGGAAAGACTTGGAGGCCCCGAGACCGTACTACTGCTGCCACTACAACCAGGCACTTGGTGAATACTCTGGGAGAGAATGCAAGGCAAAAGGACAGTACTTTGTATTGATAATGGTGGTGAGTCACTTGAAATCAGAGGAATTGTCAGGAGGCCGGATGCACTGGAATGTGAGTGTAGGCTTCTTTCAGATCCAGAAAGCATAGAAAGTCGATGCGATCTAAGAGGGGATTTAACATTGCCAAGGATAACATTCAAAACTTTTCCATCACTAGAAACTTGTTCAGCCCCTGATGTCTAAGATTGGACGTAGACCTTCCGTCTTCTTTAGAACAAGAAAATACTGGGAGTAAAACCCCCAATTTCTCTGTGCAGGAGGAACCCTTTCGATGGCATTGGGAAGGAAGAAGAAGGGATGCTATCTCTCGAAGAAGACGGGACGTCTGCTGAGGGTTGAAAGAAGAACCTAGAAGTGATGGGGCAGGGTGATCAAAGCTCCCGAGTGAGTATAAGCCCTCAGGTAAGTAAATCACTGAATACCTGTACACGGATGGGAAAAGGGGGAAATGTCAGGAAAGCAGTATATACTAATGCTCGAAGTAGGGGAAACAAGATTCTGGATCTAGAAGCTGTGATGAAAGAAGAGGAGTTAGATATAGTGGCGATCAGAGACATGGTTCAAAGAGAACCATGAGTGGGATGTAGTTATAGCGGGCTATAATCTGTTCAGGAAAGACAGGGTAGGAAGAAAAGGAGGAGGAGTAGTGTTATTTGTTAAAAATCATATTATATTGCAACAGTTTTTATTGATGACTACAGAACAAATGAACAGCAATAACAACTTTTGTCAGTAAGATACAAGCAAGTCCAAGCAAAAAACGAAGTATGTACAATCAAGTCATTAAAATTCCCCCCTGCCCCCCAAACAGTGTAAGAACCCCCTTCTCTGTCCAAACCCCCCCCCCCCCCCAACATAGGAACAATCCATTGTATGAATGACAAAAAGCAGGGAAATCGTGCTGATATACAAAGGAAACCAAATATAGACTAATATTGAGCGAACAAAAATGAACAAGAAAGGTCATCAATTCCATTCATACACCCCCCTCCCCTCAATCCAACCGAATTGGATAGAGCCGAGGTATGAAAGGAAAGGACAAAGTGCTGGAGAAATCCTGGTATATTCAAAGCAAATTCAAAATTTGGCTGCGCTTTTGAGGTGATAAAGAAATAAGATAAGGATCCCAAACAGCTAAAAACTGTTTTCTCCTTTTGTAGGTGCCTCTAGCATCCTTAGCTTCTCATCCCAATAACTCATGGTAAGCCAGTCTCCAACCCATGCTAATAATCATATTAAAGCCACATAATTGCAGGATCTGCAGGGCAAGGAAGAGGCACCGTGGATCAATTTGGAAAGAGGGAATGGTGAATATATTTACATTGGTGTGATATACAGGCCTCCTTCACAGATGGAAAAAGTAGATAAGAAATTTAAAATAGTAAACATTCAGAATATATCTAAGAAAGGGGAACTCTTGCTAATAGGTAATTTTAATGTGCCGGATGTTGATTGGGATATACCTATTGCACAGTCTTCTAGAAGTAGGGAGAGTCTGGATTCACTACAAGAAGAACTGTTCCAGAAGTTGGCAATGGAACCCACATAGGATGGGGTCATATTGGACTTAGTACTTAAAAACGGGGAAAAGTGTTTCTGATGTTACAGTGGGTGATCATCTGGCATCCAGTGATCACTGCATAGTACGGTTTAATATTAAGATGGGTATAGAGAGGGCTCATTCAAAAGCAAAGGTTCCAGACTTTTTAAAAAACTAACTTTGTTCGGATGGGGTATATGTCAAGGAATAATTGTCTGGATGAAAACATCTGGAAGGAGTGGAAATGCGGTGGGCGACAAACCTTGTGAGGCAAGTAAGTAAGAGGAAAAGAATGCCGCTTTAGTTCTCAAAAGTAGTAGCTGAGAAGGTAAGGAATAAGAGGTTAGCTTTCAAAAACTACAAAAGATCACAGAAAGAGGAATTCAGGCAAAAATATCTGGAAAAGTTAAGAGAGGCTGTTCGTGTACTCAGGAAAGCAAAGATGCAAATGGAAGAAAAAATAGCTGACACGGTATAATGAGGAGACAAGATTTTTTAGATATATTAGTGATAAGAAAAAGTGCAAATGCGGCATTGTGAGACTCAAAGGTGAAGGGGATGAATACGTAGAAGCTGAGAAAGAAAAGGCCAAACTGCTTAACAAATATTTCTGTTCCGTGTTCACGGCTGAAGTGCCGGGAGCAGGACTGCAGATGACAAGCATGAATAGGGATGGAGGAGTAATAGATCCTGATTGATTTTCAGAGGGTTGTGTTCGTGAGGAGCTAGCTAAAATAAAAGTAGACAAAGCGATGGGGGTCGAATGGTGTACATCTGAGGGTGCTGAAGGAACTTAGGGAAGTCCTGGTTGCTGCGTTGACTGACCTTTTCAGTGCGTCTCTAGAGACGGGAGTGGTACCAGAGGACTGGAGAAGGGCAGATGTGGTCCTTCTCCACAAAAGTAGAAGTAAGGAAGAAGTAAGGAATTAATGGAAATGCTTTTAAAACAGAATGGTCAAGTTTCTGGAATCCTGTGTTATTACAGGACCGGAGGCAACATGGATTCACTAGAGGTAGGTCTTGTCAGACAAATCTGATCAATTTCATTGACTGGGTGACCAAAGAATTAGATAGAGGATGTGCGCTAGATGTGGTGTATTTAGATTTTAGCAAACCCTTTGATAGTGTTCCAAACAGACGTCTAATAAATAAACTGAGTGCCCTCAGGATAGGTCCCAAAGTGACAGGCTGGATCAAGAACTGGTTGAGTGGAAGTCGACAGAGGGTAGTGATCAATGGAGATCGATCTGAGAAAAGGGATGTAACCAGTGGTGTGCCTTAAGGTTCTGTTCTTGGGCCTGTTCTTTTTAACATTTTTATAAACAATATTGCTGGAGGGTTGTTGGGCACGATTTGCCTCTTTGTGGATGATACTAAAATCTGCAATAGAGTAGACACGCCAGATGGTGTGAATAACATGAAGAAAGACCTGGCGAAGCTTGAAGAATGGTCTGAAATTTGGCAGCTAAAATTTAATGCTAAGAAATGCAAGGTCATGCATTTGCGCTGCAAAAACCTGAGAGAATGGTACAGTTTAGGGGGTGAAGAACTTATGTGCATTACGGAAGAGCAGGACTTGGGTGTGATTGTATGTGATGATCTTAAGGTGGCCGAACAGGTTGAAAAGGTGATGATGAAAGCTAGAAGGATGCTAGGATGTAGAGGGAGAGGTATGGCCAGTAGGAAAAAGGAGATATTGATGCACCTATATAAGACTTTGGTGAGACCTCATTTAGAATATTGTGTACAATTCTGGAGGCTGCACCATCAAAAAGATATAAAAAGGATGGAGTCGGTCCAGAGGAAAGCTACTAAAATGGTATGTAGCCTTCATCATAAGGCGTATGGAGACAGACTTAAAAATCTCAATCTGTATACTTAGGAGGAAAGGCGAGAGAGGGGAAATATGATTGAGACAATTAAATACCTACGTAATGTGAATGCACATTATGTAGAGCGATCTTCAGGATGCTACCAACTTACTTAGCTTCCCAACTCCCCACCAACTACCAGAATAAGACCTCTCGCAGAGCAAATCTCTTCATTTACCCTCCACTGAAATTATGCCGCTACAAGAAGTACTTTGACAGAATGCTATCATTCCAGGCAGCTAGATTGAACACATGGCTAGCAAAACCTATACTCGAGGCCACCTCATACGCTGACTTCAGAAAATCCCTGAAGACATGTCTCTTCAACGCTACCTAAGTTTCTCCCCTCCCATTTGTTATCCCCCTGTAAGCCCTTCCGCTACCCCTGCCCTTCCCCTTTGTCGTATCTTGCCGTTATCCTTTCTTATTCACATGGTAAATTTCTTCCTGTAATCAGTGCTGATCTCTTGTACCTTCTAATCGTAATCCTGTATCTTGTAAAATCTTCCTGTATCTTGCACATGGGAATGCCCGGTATCTTATTGTCATTGCAAATATCCTGTAAGAATCTTACTCACATTGTAAGTATCATATTCTCATTATAAATATATTTTAATAATTCCTACTCACATGGGAAATATCTTGTAAAAATCTTCCTGTATCTTACTCACATTGTATCATCCTGTATCTAATTCACATTGTAAATACCTCCCTGTAAACAGCTCTGATCTCTTGTATCTTATGATTATGCCTTCATTCTGTAACTTGACCCAAAACTTCTTGCCTCACATTACTTCTCCTGTATTCTCTTTGCCTGTATCTTCTTGCAACCGCCCATTCAGTTGTCCCTTTCATATGTACCCTGTTCCAAGCCTATGTATCTGAGACATCTTATTCCCTGTATTCTCATTATGATTATGCCTTCGTTCTGTAACTTGACCCAAATCTCCTCGCCCCACATTACTTCTCCTGTATTCTCTTTGCCTGTATCTTCTTGCAACTGCCCATTCAGTTGTCCCTTTCATATGTACCCTGTTCCAAGCCTATGTATCTAAGCTATCTTATTCCAAAGATTATGTATCCAAGTCTTCTGACTCCAAAGCTTGTATCCTATTTCCAGCTCCAAACATATGTATCTTGTTGTAAACATATGCCTCCTTTTGTAAACACTGCTTGCTCTCTCAGCAGTGCTCTCATTGTAAACCGCTTTGAACTTAGGGTATAGCGGTATATAAGAAATAAAATTATTACGATTATTATTATTATTATGAGTCGAATCTCTTTCATTTGAAAGGAAACTGCAATGAGAGGACATAGGATGAAGTTAAGAGGCGATAGGCTCTGGAGTAATCTAAGACAGTACTTTTTTACGGAAAGGATGGTAGATGCATGGAACTATCTCCCAGAAGAAGTGGTCGAAACAGAGACTGTTGTCAGTTACCTATACCCACTATAATCTCCCCAACCCTGCTGCTGTCAGATACCTATACCTACTATAACCTTCCCACTGAAAAGTCCTGTCTAAATTTATATTGTAAGCTTTTCTGAGCAGGAACTGTCTATTGTATGTTAAAATGTACAGCACAGCGTACGCCTTTCAGCGTTATCTAATATAATAAAATGGTAGGACGCGCATGCGCACTAAAAAAATCGTGTTCCCTGATCCCGTTGCGGAAACACGATTGCGCATGCGCGGGTTTTACGTCACCGCACTCTGTTCCTCCTCCACCATGCCACGCCAGCCATGCCCGCCGCCGGCCTCGAGATCCTGGGGGCCCCATGTCCGGCACCGGCCTCGAGCTCCTCGGGGCCGGCGGCGCGAGCCGCCTGGCCGGTGCTGAGGCCCCGCCTCCCGCTTCCGCCCTACACGCTCTTCAATTCCTCCAGGCAGTGGCAGACCAAACAGGACCCGATCGGACACCAGGGTTCTACACACTCGCGGAACCCAAACTAATGTTCACAAAGAATTAATTTTTAAGTTCAGCAGACCCCAAGGTAATGTTGTGGCCGAAGTTATTTTTTAAGTTCTAAGCCGCTGTGCAACCCACCCCCCCAACTGGAGATCGCCACTCTCCCACCCCCCTCCCGGAGATCGCCGCTCCCACCCGCTCCCACTGTGCAAACCCCCCCCCCCCAACTGGAGATCGCCGCTCACACCCGCTCCCACTGTGCAAACCCCCCCCCCCAACTGGAGATCGCCACTCTCACCCCCCTCCCCCCACAACTGGAAATCGCCGCTCTCACCCGCTCCCACTGTGCAACCCCCCCCCCATGGGAGGATGCGCCACAGCAAAGTGCTGCACAGGTACTGGAGGGGGAGAGATATATCGCTTCTGCACCGGTACAAACATCCCTCCAGCATTGGCACTCACTGCACGTTAAACAGGCTGCTTCGGGCTTTCTCCTGCAGTTGAGTCCCTTTGCTGCGTCACTGATTACGTCATCAATGACGCAACAGAGAGCCTCAACGGCAGAAGAAAGCCGAAGCAGCCTGTTTAACGTGCAGTGACTGCCAATGCTGGAGGGAGGTTTGATATTAAAGTCTTGCTAGGAGGGTCGCAGAGTCAGCGGGGGTTGGGCTGGGAGGGGAGAGAAGCGTCTGCCTCGGGTGCTTCAGGCAGCAGCAGCGTTTACAATTCGCTGCTGTTGCTGGCTTCAGGCCTTCCTCTCTGATCGGTCCTGCCTACTTCCTGTTTTCATGAAGACAGGACCGGCCAGAGAGAAAGACCTGAAGCCAGCAACAGCAATGAATTGTGAATGCTGCTGCTGCCCAATGAAGTAGTTAAATGAGGAAAGGGAGCAGAGGGGGAGAGAATGGCTTGGAGGGAAGGAGGAAGGTATGCCAGACAAAGGCAAAAGGAAGGAGGAGATGGAGAGAGGCCATATGGGAGAGAAAGAGAGAGATAGAAAGAGAAGAGAGGGCAGTGAATGGAAGGGGCAACATAGAGGGTGAACAGTATTCTAGCACCCGTTAATGTAACGGGCTTAAAGACTAGTAGAAATAATAAATAGTAGTAGTAATAGAAAGATAAATGCCTCTGATAGGAAGAAAAAAGTTTGAAGGACTTACAAGTCGAAGGCTTAGGCTTGGATTTAACCAAAGCATCAAAATTTCATTGTCAGTGAGCTTTTGGGTAGCATTTTCAATAGAATCAACAAATAGCTCATCACCCAAGTACAGAATATTAGCCAATCTATATGCTACTGACATACATGAGGCTCTAGAACATAATTCAAAGGCATCATAAGCTTGCCATGTACATTCTAGCCAGGGCAAAGGTTTGAGAAATGTGACAGAAATCCTGTAATTGTTGTGAAGGATTGTACCTATCAAAAGACGACAATTTCTTTACCAGATTCTTGACATAGCAGGAAATATAGAAATTGTAGTTTAGGACTCTGTTAGCCAACATGGAGTTTTGGTACAGGCGTTGGCCAAACTTGTCCATAGTGCACACTTCATGCCCTGGAGGCACAGAGACATAGACTCTGGATGGAGTAGATTTTTTCAAACTCAACTCTACCACCAGGGACATAAGAACATAAGAACTGCCATCTCCGGATCAGACCTTCGGTCCATCAAGTCCGGCGATCCGCACACGCGGAGGCCCAGCCAGGTGTACACCTGGCGTAATTTTAGTCACCCATATCCCTCCAGTGTTCTCCCCAGGGCCTTACAGCCGGGCGCTGCGCCCGGCTGATTTAGATGACCGCCCAGCTAATCCTGCTGCTGCTGCCGCCGATGCTTCTTCCCGGGCTAACTCGCCGCCGAAAATTTTGTTTGACGCCTGCCTTTTTTTTTTTTTTTTTTGCCAGCATGCTTTTACTTGCTTCGGGCCTTCCTCGTTGCCGGGACCTGTCTACTTTCTATTTTGCAAAGGCAGGACCCGGCAGCAAGGAAGGCCCGAAGCAAGTAAAAGCAACAAGTTGTAAGCTTCCCTCCGGGGCTCTATCATGTGCGTGCTGGCTTCCCTTCTCTTCCCCCCCCCCCCACGGGACGCTACTTCCGGTTTCGGAGGGAAGAGAAGGGAAGCCGGCACGCACACGATAGAGCCCCGGAGGGAAGCTTACAACTTGCTGCTTTTACTTGCTTCGGGCCTTCCTCGCTGCCAGGTCCTGCCTTCGCGGAAACAGAAAGTAGGCAGGATCCGGCAACGAGGAAGGCCCGAAGCAAGTAAAAGTAGCAAGTGTAGTGGTATACCATTTGAGAAAAACAAACGCAAGGACATCAGACCTGATTCTGCTTGCTCTTATAAAGCTCCTATCCAAGCAACCTTGGTGCTTATTGTGGTCAGCCAGGAAGAATGAAATCAAAAAAGTTCAAGTTTGGTCAAGCTGTGATTTGAACTTTATAGGCATTTGTTTTTCATCCTTTAACTGGCAGGCAGAAGGATGCTCCATTTATTAATCTTGCAAAGTCTGATACAGGAAAAGCTAGAAGTGCATCAGGATTTAAGGAGCTTGGGGTGTGCAAATCCACTTAATGCAGAAATTACAGTAAAACCAAATCACTTTTCTATTTCACTGCAGCTCTATGAGGTTCTTTTGCACTTAGCTATAGTCAAATGATGGATAAGAATATGTTTATTTCATTTAAGCTAAGTGAAAACAATATTTTTTCTGAGTATCCTTTAAATAATGGTTCACAAATTAATTCAGCCTGTTTTAAGGCTGGGTTTTGTTTTTCACATTATTGCTTCTGTTTTTATAATCCTTAAAAAAATAAGGGGCAATTCTCCAAGTGGGTTCTTCCTCATAGGCACCCTGAGACTGTACAGGGAACGCCTATTCTATAGCAGTGAATGGGCTCCCAGGTTCCATTACAGAATGGTAGCATATAGCCTTAGATTCAGGCGCCTTACAGTTAAAGCAGCCGTAGAGCTGACGTAACTATGCATGTCCACTTGTGGGAGAAATGATTTTATTTTCAGTTTAGTGATCAAAATGTGTCTGTTTTGAGAATTTATATCTGCTGTCTATATTTTGCACTATGGCCCCCTTTTACTAAATCGCAATAGCGGTTTTTAGCACAGGGAGCCTATGAGCATCGAGAGCAGTACAGGGCATTCAGCGCATCTCCCTGCGCTAAAAACCGCTATTGCGATTTAGTAAAAAGGAAGGGGGTATATTTGTCTATTTTTGTATAGTTGTTCCTGAGGTGACGTTGCATAAAATCATCTGTCTTGACCTCTTTGAAAACCTGCAGAATATAAATGATAATTAACATTTTCTCTGCGTACAGTGTGCTTTGTGGGGTTTTTTTAAATTTTATTGTTGGTAGATCATTTTAACTTGGTCATTTTAAAAGTAGCTCGCTAGCCCAAAAAGTGTGGGCACCCTTGCTGTAGAGCCATTTCTTGTATGACTGGATCAGCTATATTTATCTTTTTTTTTTTTTAGTTGTTTAAATTCATGCAGAAATAAATGGCTAGATTGAACCTAATGACTTCATTAACGCCTTTCCCTTTTTTTAACCTCTATACCATTTGAAAGAGGGCAAAAACTTCTTAAATTTAGTAAAAATATTCTGGCACAAGGGTCAAACCTTAAAAAAGGAAGTCATATTGAGCATTGGAAAATAATAATAATAATTAACTAATAAAAATAGTACACATTTAGGGCTCCTTTTACTAAGTTACAATAGTGGTTTTAGCGTGCGCTTAGTGCGCGGAGAATTGCCACATGCGCTAGATGCTAATGCCAGCATTGAGCTGGCATTAGTTTTCCCACATAGCACAGGGGTTTGCGCGCGCTAAAAATGCTAGCGCACCTTAGTAAAAGAGGTGGGGTTAATTTTCCCCACCACCAAATTTCCCCATCCCGCCCCACCCGACTACTTTTTCATGCCACCCGGCTGGAAAAAATTTCTGGGGAGAACACTGCCCTCTATGCCTCTCGTAAGGAGATGTGCATCTAGTTTGCATTTAAATCCTAGAACGGTGGATTCCGCAATAACCTCCTCTGGGAGAGCATTCCAGGTGTCCACCACTCGTTGTGTGAAGCAGAACTTCCTGATATTTGTCCTGGACTTGTCCCCCCTTAGGTTCAGTCCATGTCCTCTTGTCCGTGTCACATTGGTCATTGTAAATAATTTTTTTCCTGCTCTATTTTGTCGATTCCTTTCAGTATTTTGAAAGTCTCGATCATATCCCTTCGCAGTCTCCTCTTTTCAAGGGAGAACAATCCCAGTCTCTTAAGTCGTTCCTCGTATTCCAAGTTCTCCATACCTTTTATTAGCTTCGTTGCTCGTCTCTGAACCCTCTCCAGCAGTTTTATATCCTTCTTTAGGTTGGGAGACCAAAGTTGGACACAGTATTCCAAGTGGGGTCTCACCATTGCTCTATAAAGAGGCATTATAACTTTCTCCGATCTACTTGTGATTCCTTTTTTATTATGCCTAACATTCTATTTGCTTTCTTTGCCGCTGCTGCACATTGTGCCGACGGTTTCAGGGCCTCTCTATAAGTACACCCAGGTCCTTTTCTTGTTCGCTCTTACCCAGAGTTGCACCTGACATTCTATACTTGTGTTCCTTGTTCTTTTTGCCTAAATGCATTACTTTACACTTTTCCACATTAAACTTCATCTGCCATTTCTCTAACTGACACAAGTCACTCTGGAGTTCCTTGCTATCCTTCTGCGATCTGATTGCCTGGCATAGCTTTGTGTCGTCTGCAAACTTGATGATCTCACTGGATGTTCCTCTTCTAGGTCATTGATGAAAATATTAAATAAGATGGGCCCAAGTACCGAGCCCTGGAGCACACCGCTAGTCACTTTCTCCCAGTCTGAGAACTTCCCATTTATGCCCATTCTCTGCTTTCTGTTCTCCAGCCATTTGCCTACCCATCTTAGTATATCTCCCTCTATTCCATGGCTTTGTAGTTTCCTGAGAAGTCTTTCATGTGGAACCTTGTCGAACGCTTTCTGGAAGTCCAAGTATATTATGTCCACCGGTTCTCCACTATCAATTTGTTTGTTCACGGTCTCAAAAAATTGAAGTAAATTCGTCAAACATGATTTCCCTTTCCTGAAGCCATGTTGACTGGCTCTCATCAGGTCGTGTGTATCCAAGTGCCGGACTATGCTATCTTTAATCAGTGCTTCAACCATCTTTCCAGGGACAGATGTAAAACTCATAGGTCTGTAGTTGCCCGGTTCTCCTCTTGATCCTTTTTTGAAAACTGGCGTGACGTTCGCTATCTTCCAATCGTCCGGTATCTGTCCAGTTCTAATTGACTGATACTGGAGTTGTGGTTTGTCAGGAGAAGAAATTATTTTATATAATGAGTCCAATTTTCTGGGATCCACAGTAATGGTGAGGGGGGTCTCCCACTTCTTATAAAGAGTCTCTTTGAGAATACCATGAGGCTCATCATAATCCAAGGTCTCTAAATATTCTGCACTGTAGCCAGAATCAGCTTCTAATTTGACTGGAAGCTCTTTGCCTAATTGCCAAATAAATTTTGTGAAAAAAAGCTTTACTCTTTGTGGAGACTCCTGATGAGACTTCTCAGAAAGAGTGTCGTAAGCCTCGGTAATGAACTCAGGGATATCATCCGCTGAATCAGACTGTAAGTCAGAGTCATAAAAGTCTTTTAGCGAAGGAGTGTGTCGGGATTGATAGTGATGTTGAGCCCAGTGTCGATCTGATGAAGATGACGATGTATGATGTGACTTCCTTTTAAGAGCGGGAAGGAGAGCGATGTTTCCACTTAAAAGCAGCTGAGGATGAACGATGCTGACTGGAGTTGAGACGATGAGGAATAATGCCGATGCCTTGAAGAACTGGATCGACACCGTGATAGAGAACGGGCTCTGTGATAAGACAAGCTGTGTTTGGGCATAGAAAGTCGATGCCATACCGGAGATCAGTACCTCAAGACCTGGTGGCCTTATGCTCAGGCTCTGGGCCAGTACCTATGGAGTCAGTGTCAGAGTAAGGAGTTTAAACTTGTCACTGACCTGGAAAAGCGCTTCAAACTTTTCACGGTATGAGAGCACCAGTACCTTTGGGCATTCTGCCGGTACCTTCAGTGCCACGTCTTGCCTTGGAGAGGGTGACCTCGAAGGGGATGCACACCTCGATGAAGAAGAGGCAACGCGCAAGAGAGGTCATCACTTAGTCAGCATTGAGTGACTCGATGCAAGGTTGATCTGCGAGACTTGTTGGGAAGCTGGCTGCTTTTTAGCTGACTTACCAAATGGCACGTCGAAGTAGATGCTTTCGATGTGGAAGGCTGTGATGTCTTCTCAGTGTCCATGTCGGTGCTGAACAACTTTTCTTGCTGGAGCTTTCGACTCTTGATAGTACATTTTTGCAGGGTAGGATGATGTTAATTCCCCACTCAAAATCCAACATAGATACTTCTGTATGTGGGTGTAAGCTAGAGAGTGTAGCAAATTGTTTCCCTGAATCATGGGAAGCAAAATACCTGTAAAAGGGATGAGAATTCCTCTGCAAGCAAAGCTGATGCTGAGAGATTCAAAGCAGATGCTTGTGGTAGGAAATTTGCTCATGGTTTCCCAATTTAGGGGGGTAACCCCCCCCCCCAAACTATCTGAAGAACCCACTAGTCAGAGGCTATAAGGCGCCATTTTAGGAAAAAATGTAGTCTTCCTCATTCCAGAAGATTATCTGATACAAATAACTTTTCTTTTCTAATGTAAATATACTCTCTTGGAGACAGTCAAAAGCTCAGCCCTTATTTTAATTGGGAAGGTGGCTAGGCTTTTGGAGGTCTTTGTTGCCTAGGTCTGGAGCAGGTCCCCTGAGTGCCAGGAAGAAGGAGAGCTGGAGAAGTTTACAGTTTATTGAGAATTGATTACATTGCCTTTACTAAGCAAACAGGCCAAGGCAATGTACAATCTAAAACAGTGATCTCAAACTTGCGGCCCGGAGATCACATGCAGCCCGCCAGGTACTATTTTGAGGCCCTCGGTATGTTTATCATAATCACAAAAGTAAAATAAAACAGTTTCTTGATCATATGTCTCTTTAGCTATAAATTACAATATTATTATTAAGACTCAGCCAAAAGGAAAGATTTATAAACTATGAAGAGTTTTACCTCATGCAAAATTGTCATTCCTTTAATAAGAACATAACATAAGAACATAAGAAATGCCTACACCGGATCAGACCTGGGGTCCATCCAGTCCGGTGATCCGCACACGCGGCGGCTCAGCCAGGCGTACCCTGGCGAATACATTAGTCACTCGTATCCCTCAATGTGTCCTGCAAGAAGATGTGCTTCCAATTTTCCCTTAAATCCTAGAATGGTGGTTTCCTCCACCATCTCTTTTGGGAGAGAGTTCCAGGCGTTCACCACACGCTGTGTGAAGCAGAACTTTCTGACATTTGTCCTGGCCGTGTCCCCTCTCAGCTTCAGGCCATGACCTCTGGTCGGAGTCTGGGTCGCATTTGCCAATGTGAATAACGCTGATACTTGCTCACCATCCTTTCCCCCTGCTGGTGAGTAAGCTTGCTCCATTTTGTCGATTCCTTTTACCAATTTAAAATCCTTACCCCATAACGCTGCTTGATATGAAAAAAGATTTTGATGATGCTTTTTAAGTTTACATCCTCTAGCACTGTGTTCTTCAACTACCGGTCCATGGACCGGTGCCGGTCGCAGAAATTTTCTGCCGGTCCACAGGGCTGGCACGTCCATCGGGCAGAAGAGTGTTCTTCAGCCACCAGTCCACAATGCAATCAACACAGCGTTTTCAGGCCCGCTCCCTGAGTGCTGCAGTGCACAAAGCTGTAGGAAAAGGCTCCTATGCACATCCTGTGCTGAACCGGAAACCTTCTCTCTGAGGTCGCAACGTCAGAGAGAAGACTTCCAGATGAGGCGCGGGACGTGCGCGAGAAGCTGCTGCCCACAGCTTTGTGCAATGCAGCACTCAGGGAGCCGGGCTAAAGACGCCGCATTGATTGCACCATGGACCACCCGAAAATAACACCGGGGGCAGGCCAGAAGGCAAGGCACAGCATGGAGGGAGAGAGACAACGGTAAGGGGAATGCTTTTATTTTTTATTTAGTGATTCATTTACACCTGCTGTCTGTTCAGGAAGAAATGCATTTGTTTATTTTCCTCTGGGGTTGTACTGCTTGCAGAGTCTTGCATCTTAGGGCTTGTTTGTAAATATTAGTACTTTTAGTTTTTGGTCCTGCATTTGCATGGGGTTATCTGTTTTCTAGTAGGAATGAATGTTGAAAAGCATACAACGTGTTTTGTGAAGTTTAATTTTGTGGTTAACCATTATGTGTTGTTAATCCTCTTTAATAAAACCCTAAGCGCGCATGCGCACTTAGGAGGTTGTGATCCCTGCCGCTGTGATTTCTGCCTCCGTGCCGAATTCGGCATGTGACCCATGGGGGGCTTGAGTGGTGGTTTGACTCCTGCGCTGCTGGGACACCTCTTCTCACCCCCAGACCAGCAAACGCAGCAGCCGCGGGGTATTTGCTAGGCCAGCCCACTTTGATAATGCAAGATGGTCCGGCCTAGCAAAAGCCCCGAGGCTGCCCAAGCTAGCGGATGCTGGACAGGGGGAGCAGGGAATGGAGAAGGCCTACTGCTGGACTGGAGGATCAGGTAAGAGGTGCTGCTGGACAGGAGGGAGGTAAAACATAGGGAGAAGGGCTGCTGCTGGACAGGGAGAGCAGGGAAGGGGTGCTGCTGTCCACGGGGGAGGTAAAAGTAAGGGAGAAGGGCTACTGCTGGACAGGGTGAGCAGGCAAAGGGTAGTGGTGGACAGCCGAGGAAAGACAGAGACAGAAAGACAGACACACACATCTATTCTAGCATCCATTAATGTAACGGGCTTAAGGACCAGTACGATTATATTGTGTGTGTATACACTTCCACCTCCGTGGTTAGGGACAGAGCCGGCCCGCGAATATTAAAAAGCTGTGAATAATATTTGGGTCGGTTCTGCCCCTAACCCCCACTTTCCCCCAGCTATTTTAAGCCCTGTAAGCCCCCCCCATCATATCTATGTACATGTGTGTATGAAGGACCTCCAGGCAGGCCCTGAGACGCCAGTGAGGGTTGCCAGAAAGGAAGAGGGCCAGAAAGAAGGATAGGTGCTGGCGCTCACTGATTGCCTAAAGGATGTGTCTCTTGCCATTAGAGGCACGTACTGTAGGCAGTTAGCTGGCGCCAGTGCCTTTCCTCCTCCTCAGTGTAGTGCGGCACACCTGAAAGCTCAAGAGGCACATTCGTGTACCTTGGCACACAGTTTCAGATACACTGGTCTAGAGAAAGGCTACTATAATGGTGCATGGTCTTCATCATAAGACATATGGGGACAGACTTAAAGATCTCAATATGTACACTTTATAGGAAAGGTGGGAGATATGATAGAGAAGTTTAAATACCTACTTGGCGTAAATGTGCATGAGTCTAACCACTCTCATTTCCAATTCACCCTCCTACCAATCCTTCAAGAAATCAATTAAAAACTATCTCTTTGATAAATTCCTCTGACTCCTCCCTACCTTGTAACATCTCTGAAACACTTCCTGATATACCTAACTACTCCCGATTTAACAATGTAATATGAAATTTTTCTCTGTAAAATCGCTGTCTGTGTACAATCTCTTCCTCTGTAAACCGCTATGAACTGCTTGTGGTATTGCGGTATACAAAAATAAAGTTATTATTATTATTATTATTTCATTTGAAGCTCTGCATTGAGAGGGCTTAGGATGAAGTAAGAGGTAATTTAAGGAAATTCATTTTTACAGAAAAGGGTGGTAGATACATGGAACAGTCTCCTGGCAGAGGTGGTGGAGACAGTCTGTGTCTGAATTCAAGAAAGCATGGGATCTCATAGAGAGAGAAAGAGATAATGGTTACTGCGGATGGCCAGATTAGATGGGCCATTTGGCCTTTATCTGCCATCATGTTTCTATGTTTACTGACCTAGCATACAGATATAAGAGCTGCAAGGAAGACAATTTTCCAAGTGAGATGCTTGAGGGAATAGAAACATAGAAACATAGAAGATGACAGCAGAAAAGGGCTACAGCCCATCAAGTCTGCCCACTCTGCTTACCCACCCCCTGTCTATGCCCTAATGACCCAATTTCCTTATCTTGACCCTCGTAGGGATCCCACATGGGTATCCCATTTATTCTTAAAGTCTGGCACGCTGTCTGCCTCGATCACCTGCATTGGAAGCTTGTTCCAATGATCAACCACTCTCTCTGTGAAGAAATACTTTCTGGTGTCACCTTGAAATTTTCCGCCCCTGAGTTTGAGTGGGTGCCCTCTTGTGGCCGAGGGTCCCTTGAGAAAGAAAACATCATCTTCCACTTCGACACGTCCCATGAGGTACTTAAATGTTTCGATCATGTCTCCCCTCTCCCTACGTTCCTCGAGAGTGTAGAGCTGCAATTTGTTCAGTCTCTCTTCGTACGAGAGACCCTTGAGCCCCGAGATCATCCTGGTGGCCGTCCACTGAACCGATTCAATTCTGCGCACATCTTTACTGTAATGTGGCCTCCAGAATTGCACACAGTACTCCAGATGAGGTCTCACCATGGCCCTGTACAACGGCATTATGACTTCAGGCTTTCGGCTGACAAAACTTCTATTGATACAACCCAATATCTGCTTTGCCTTAGATGAAGCCTTCTCCACTTGATTGGCAGTTTTCATGTCTGCACTGATGATTACTCCTAAATCTCGTTCTGCTGAAGTCCTAGTTAAAGTTTCTCCGTTCAAGAAGTACGTCCTGCATGGATTTCCGCTTCCGAGGTGCATGACTTTACATTTCTTAGCATTGAAGCCTAGCTTCCAGGCTGAGGACCAACTTTCCAATGTAAGCAGGTCCTGCGCCATATAATTCTGTAAACTGCATTCACTTACTATATTACATAGTTTGGCGTCATCAGCGAATAGTGTTATTTTGCCTTGAAGCCCTTGAGTCAGATCCCCTATGAATATGTTGAAAAGGAGTGGACGCAGGACCGAGCCCTGCGGCACTCCACTGGTCACCTCCGATGTTTTAGAGAGGGTACCATTAACCACCACCCTCTGAAGTCTGCCAATCAGCCAATCATTGACCCATGCAGTTAGTGTCTCTCCTAACCCCATCGATTCCATCTTGCTTAGCAGCCTGTGGTGTGGGACACTGTCAAAAGCTTTACTGAAGTCCAGGTACACGATGTCCAAAGACTCTCCCAAGTCCAACTTTCTTGTTACCCAGTCAAAGAAGCTGATAAGATTGGATTGGCAGGACCTACCCTTGGTGAATCCATGCTGACTGGGATCACGAAGATTCCCTTCATTCAAGATCGTGTCCAATTTGCTTTTAATTAGTGTTTCCATGAGTTTGCACACTATTGATGTGAGACTCACCGGTCTATAATTCGCAGCCTCTGCCCTGCAACCCTTTTTATGCAGAGGAACGACATTAGCTAATTTCCAGTCCAGGGGAACTTTCCCCTTACTTAGGGAGAGATTGAATAGCTCAGCCAACGGTTTCGCCAGGAAATCGCTCAATTCTCTGAGCACTCTTGGGTGCAAATTGTCTGGTCCCATGGTTTTGTTCACCTTGAGTCTTGCCAGTTCACTGTAAACTTCACCTGGTGTGAACTCAAAATTCTGAAACGGGTCTTCTGTGCTTTGTGTTGCCTTCAACTGCGGACCGTGTCCCGGTGCCTCACAGGTGAAGACTGAGCAGAAGTATTCATTCAGTAGTTCGGCTTTATCGGAATCTGCTTCCACGTAACTTCCGTCCGGTCTTCTAAGGCGTACTATCCCGCCTGTGTTCCTTTTTCTGTCACTAATATACCTGAAGAAGGATTTGTCCCCCTTTATGTTTTTTGCCAGAATTTCTTCCACTCGAAGTTTTGCCTCCCTAACTGCCATTTTGACTGCTGTAGACTTGGTCCTATATTCTACCTTTGCCTCTCTTTTCTCCGTGCGCTTGTAGGAGAGAAACGCTTTTTTCTTCTCCTTAATGAGGTGCGAGATCTCCACGGTGAACCATTGGGGTTTATTGTTTCTTTGTCGTTTATTTACTGATTTTATGAAGCGGCTAGTTGCTTCATGTATGGTTGATTTCAGTATTAACCACTTAGCTTCTACATCATTGGTCTCCGCTTGGTCCTGCAGCGTCCGATGGACGAAATCTCCCATGCGTGCGAAGTCTGTGCCCCGGAAATTGAGTACCTTTGTTTTCGTGTTTGATCTAGGGAAGCCTTTCCTAAGGTTGAACCATACTATGTTGTGGTCGCTGGAGGCTAGCGTATCTCCTAATGAGACCTCTGAGACGCTTTCCCCATTGGTGAGTACCAGGTCGAGGATCGCCTGGGCCCTAGTGGGCTCTGTTACCATTTGTTTGAGACGTGCTCCCTTTACGGAGGTTAAGAGCCTCCTGCTACCACTGGTTGTCGCTGAAAATGAGTTCCAGTCTGCATCAGGCATATTGAAGTCCCCTATTGAAGGCAGGAGTCCCAGCATACGCGACAGCAGCAGAAAGTTTCAAGTCAGCTGGCGCCGGTGCTGGAGCCTCTCTTCCTGCCCAGTGTGCAAGATCATGTACAGACCGCGGGCCGTAAAATAGGACCTGGGGGGGCAGCATGTGGCCCACAGGCAACGAGTTTGAGACCGCTGAATTAAGGTGATCTGATGGAACAACTATTGAATGAGAGATTTCATATAAAATGTCATTTAAAGTTGTAATTCAGTGTTCTTTTAAAGGGCATGGTACCTTGGATAAGTTTAGCAAAAAAAAAAAAAAAAATATTCCAAGGTAGTCATGTTTGGCACCGCCGCCATGAAAGCACCTAACTCTCGAAGCGCCAAACCTATCCATCCCATCCAGAACTATCAGATACAACTGCCACCCAGTCGGCACTATCCTGAGCGAGCCTTGTGGTCAGAGAATGAAACAGGGGTTTGTCTAGAACTCGCCATGAGAGGTATGGAAACCGCAGAAGCCTGTGCGACAGTCTGCGAACATGAAAACCCTGAATCGCCTTAGACACAAAGAAAGTCAGCCCATCCAACTGGTCGAGGTGAAATGCCATCAAGTCACATTGCTCTGCCGCCAGAGACTCCTCCAACCCAAATCTTCTACTAGTACTACTAGTAATTAATTCTATAGCGGTACCAGACGCATGCAGCGTTGCACAGATGCTCAAAGAAGGAGCAGTTAGGGAAGTTACAGCTCTACTCACTCGAAGAACATAGAGAGAGGGGAGATATGATCGAGACATTCAAGTATCTCACGGACCGCATCGAGGTAGAAGAAGATATCTTCTTTTTCAAGGGTCCCGCGGCAACAAGGGGGCATCCGTGGAAAATCAGGGGCGGGAAATTGCATGGTGACACTAGGAAGTTCTTCTTCACTGAAAGGGTGGTTGATCGCTGGAACAGTCTTCCACTTCAGGTCATTGAGGCCAGCAGCGTGCCAGATTTTAAGGCCAAATGGGATAGACATGTGGGATCTATTCGCAGAGATAGATAGGGAGGGTCATTGGGGTGGGCAGACTGGATGGGCCATGGCCCTTATCTGTCGTCTATTTCTATGTTTCTAAAACAGGCAATCCTGTATATCCTCACCAGATAGGGACCCTGGGAGAGGGGAGGAGATACTCACATTGATAACAGAGTACTCTCCTTCCACTGACCACACTCTGTGGTGATTCGCCTTCTGCTGACCAAGTCCAGAAACAAGCCGAAACTAATCAGCAGAGAACAGAACTGAGTCTCCCTTCAAAAATGGCCTCAGACAGATCAAGATGGGTCTCACACAATAAAAACACACATATGCGACGCAGGAACCCGCAGTGCAAAGTCTCCCTAACAATACATACTATGCTGACCAAATCAAATTTGTTGTTAGGGCCTGTAGATGCTGGTTGTTCAGTCCTGGCAGCACAGAAAACCCAGATATCCAATTTGGTCTCCCTTTTTATTAATTATAGGAAAAAAGAAAAAGCAGAGACCAACACAGCCCCTCAAGCACTGGAGGGAGGGTGCGGAAGAGACCTGGGGAGGGCCCAGGTGTAACCCCCTAAAGTTGGCACCGTTCAGCCGGCCACCCCTGTCTCACTGAAGAGAACCCTCAATAGGAGAAAAAGAATTGACCAGTCACAGCCAAAATCCAGGAGCTAGTTGAATAGCAACCATCCGCCTGCTGGAGATAGAGCATACTGAAGGTACAGGGAACATTCCATCCAAGAGGTGCACCTGTTAATCAGTTCTCTATCTCTACCTGCTGGTAGATGTGTTCTATCCCACTAGTCTCTGTATTCATCTGCTGTTGCTGTTGTTAAGGAACATACATTAACCATATAGAACAGCATAACATGCAGTGGGTGGTTGGAGGGGTGGGTGGGAGGATGGGGTGGGAAGGGGTGGTTTTGGGGGTGGGGTTTGGAGTTGATATTGAAAATTGTTTGAGCTTGCTATTTACTGCTTTTGCTACTTTCTTTTTCTGAATTGCTGGTTCATGTATTGGTTATGCTTGTTTTCTGTTGCTCAATAAATATGATTTAAACATAGAACAGCATAACAATATACAACAACATTTACCAGGAAGATAAGCAAGCTGTATGTAAAATGGTAAAGATTAAGCACAATAGCCTTATTTGTTAATATAAGAATTTAGTCATTATTCTGCAGCATAATAAAGATCTAATGGTGCCCAAGTTTTAAGAAAGCTTGAGTAGGTGTTGTTCTTGAATGCAGCTTTTTCTTCATATTTTCAAATTGAATAGAGATGATTCCAACACTCAAAGAGACTAATGGCCTCTTTTACAAAGCCGCACTAGCAGCTGCTGCGCGGCAATAGCCCCAAAGCCCATAGAGATATAAAGGGCTTCGGGGCTGTTGCTGCATGACTTTGTAAAAGAGGCTGTAAGTTGGGTGTTATTATATTACATTGATGTCTTCTATCCCGCCAATACCTTTCAGTTCTAGGCGGTTTACAACAAGAAATTAGCTGATTTGAAGTGACATATTAGATGATTAGCAAGTGCTAACAAAATATTGAAAAGCTTTGAATGGTTATCTGAGATATGTATATCTGGATTCAATGATCTAAGTATAATTGCTTTATATGAGACTTGTAAGTTCTGAGTGTGTGGAATAATAGTGCATATTCTGGACCATACAGACATTCATACATATATGAATGTATATTTGAACAATAAAATAGGAAGTGAGAAAGTATACCTGGTATGGTAGAGCAAGACCAACAAAGGTTTGAAATGTCTTTTTTTAATTATTTTTGTGAGTTTGTCTGGAATCCAGTAAGCTTTATGCATAATGAAAAAGGTGGATTGATAGATTGAGGCAGACAAAGTGGGTCGTGCCATCTTTGCCCAAAATAGTTCCCAGTCAATATCAGTTGGAGAGACGTTAAGTTCTTTTTCTCAAGACTGGGCAAACAAATGGCAAATGCGCTTCAACGTGGACAAATGCAAGGTCATGCATATAGGGAAAAAGAACCCGTTGTTCAGCTACAAATTAGGGGGGGGTATTGTTGGGAGACAGCAGACTCGAGAGAGACTTGGGTGTGCTGGTGGATGCATCACTGAAGCCATCTGCGCAGTGCGCAGCAGCCTCGAAAAAAGCCAACAGGATGCTGGGCATCATAAAGAAGGGCATAACAACCAGAACACGGGAAGTCATCATGCCATTGTATCGAGCGATGGTGCGTCCGCATCTGGAATACTGCGTTCAGTATTGGTCGCCGCACCTCAAGAAGGACATGGCGGTACTTGAGAGAGTCCAAAGGAGAGCAACAAAAATGGTAAAAGGGCTGGAACACTGCTCATACGCCGAGAGGCTGGATAGGCTGGGGCTCTTCTCTCTAGAGAAAGGGATACTCAGGGGAGATATGATAGAGACCTTCAAGATCATGAGGGGCATAGAGAGGGTGGATAGGGACAGATTCTTCAGACTGAAGGGGACAGCAAATACGAGGGGGCATTCTGAGAAACTGAAGGGAGACAGGTTCAAAACAAATGCAAGGAAGTTCTTTTTCACCCAAAGGGTCGTGGACACTTGGAATGCGCTACCGGAGGAAGTGATCAGGCAGATTACGGTACAGGGATTCAAGCAGGGATTGGATGGATTCCTGAGGGATAGAGGGATCGTGGGGTACTGAGTAAACCAACCTGGTCGTGCATGTGTAAGACCGGAGGGCTAGGACTTCGATAGGAGGGCAGAACTTAAATGGGAAACCAAGGTGGCAGGGGAGCCCCTTCTGATGATTCAGACAGGCCTTGACCTGTTTTTGGCCACCGCGGGAGCGGACTGCTGGGCAGGATGGACCTGTGGTCTGACCCGGCAGAGGCACTACTTATGTTCTTATGTTCTTATGTTCAATATTGTTGAATGGGTGTGTTAGAAGGAGAGATATCTGAATGGAAAGCTTTATATATTTTCAAGACCTTTTTGTTACCTGCCAGGGGCAATTGGGTGAACTTAGCAAAAGTCTTATTGTGGGAGATAGATGAAGAAAATAATCATTGATCAAGTTCCAATTGGAATGAAAAACTATTGGAGTGTTAAAGATGGATGAGATTTGTTCTGAAGATTACATTATCCAGAAGAATAAGTTGGGAAAGCATCCAAATATTATTTATTTTCCAACTGGATTGAAAATTATGATATTCAATAAATCTTAAATTACAATTATGCCATAAAGGCACATCATCGGTGTCATAAATATTTTTGTTCAATTTTCTATAGAAATCATGAATTAGGATTGAGGTAGATTTCAATAGTCTAAGCTGTGCGCTGTAAAGGTATGCCTTCATAAAAGGGAGTAATCAGATGGGGCTTGGATGAACAAGAGATGTTTCTAGAGTTGTTAGCCTGATGAAACCACCATAGGGCTTATAAAAGTCGAAATGCGTTACGATATTAAGTTGGGAGAGTTAATGTCACGAGGGCCAATATTCTGACTGGCGGGGAGTCACGAGCGGTGTGCCGCAGGGATCGGTGCTGGGGCCGCTACTCTTCAACATATTTATCAATGACCTGGAAACGGAGGCAAAGTGTGAGGTTATAAAATTTGCAGACGATACCAAGCTCTGCGCCAGAGTTAGGACCAGGGAGGAGTGTGAGGAACTGCAAAGGGACCTCGATAAGCTGGAGGACTGGGCAAACAAATGGCAAATGCGCTTTAACGTAGATAAATGCAAGGTCATGCACATAGGGAAAAAGAACCCGTTGTTCGAGTATAAAATGGGGGGAAGATTGCTGGAAGACACCGGACTTGAGAGAGACTTGGGTGTGCTAGTGGATCCGTCCATGAAACCATCCGCACAGTGTGCAGCAGCCTCGAAGAAAGCCAACAGGATGCTGGGCATCATCAAGAGGGGCATATCAACCAGGATGCGGGAAGTCATAATGCCGCTGTATCGAGCGATGGTGCGCCCACATCTGGAATACTGCGTTCAATATTAGTCGCCGCACCTCAAGAAGGACATGGCAGTTCTTGAGAGAGTCCAAAGGAGGGCAACGAAACTGGTAAGAGGGCTGGAAAACCAAACTGGGGCTCTTCTCTCTGGAAAAGAGGAGGCTCAGGGGGGATATGATAGAGACCTTCAAAATACTTAGGGGCATAGAGAGGGTGGACAGGGACAGGTTCTTCAGACTAAAAGGGACGACAGGTACGAGGGGGCACTCAGAGAAACTGAAGGGAGATAGGTTCAAATCAAATGCAAGGAAGTTTTTCTTCACTCAAAGGGTCGTGGACAAATGGAATGCGCTCCCGGAGGAAGTGATCCGGCAGAGTACAGTACAGAGATTCAAACAGGGATTGGACAGATTCCTGAGGGAAAAGGGGATCGTGGGGTACTGAGGGAGGTGCTGGGGTGTTGCATAAGTATAGACAGCTCACCAGGTCGTGCAGGTGCAAGGCCGGAGGGTTAGGACATTGATGGGAAGATAGGACTTCGATGAGAAACCTAGGGGGCAAGGGGGCCCCTTCTGGTGATTAAGGCAGGTCATGACCTGTTGGGCCGCCGCAGGGGCGGACTGCTGGGCGGGATGGACCTCTGGTCTGGCCCGGCGGAGGCACTGCTTATGTTCTTATGACAATCTTTGGGCAGCTTTAGTTTCATTAGAGCTATTCTGAGTAGTTTTCCTTTCCATAAGAATCTGGTAATTAGGGAGTCAAATTTCCTATAGAAAGAGGAAGAAAAGGGGAAGGGGATCATGCTTAGAATATAATTTATTTTGGGTGCCAAAACCCAGCTCTACCATACCCAAGAAGATATAGAGGTGACCAGGAGTTAAGTATGGAAGTAGTTAATGAAAAAATGTTTTTATGATTCTTTTTTTTTTAGGGTTTTGTCAATGGAGTTATAATATCAAATTCCAAGATATTTAATTTTTGAGGGTTCCCATTGAAAAGGTAAATCTGCTGTGTGGTGCTTTATATACATAAGGACTTAAGGGCATAACAGCAGATTTAGTCCAATTTATCTTATATCCCAAAATTGTAGAGAAAGGCTAATAGTGAATAGGAGATATGATAAAGAGTTTAATGAAGTATACAGCAAAATATCGTCGGCATATATGGAAAGTTTATATAACTCATCCTTTATTTTTATACCTTTAATAAGTAGATTATTACAGATGAACAGAGCTGGGGGCTCTAATGCAGGGGTGTCCAACCTTTTGGTTTCCCTGGGCCGCATTGGCCGAAAAAAGTGTTTCTGGGGCTGTGCAAACGCTACAGCAAGACAGAAGAGGGAGCTGGCAAGACAGTAAACACCCAGGGGTACCAGAGGAAAACACTGCATCGCCCTCGACTGGGGCCACACAAAATAATTCACGGGGCCGCATGGGGCCCTCGAGCCACAGGTTGGACACCCCTGCTCTAAAGCAATATCAAATAGTAAAAGGGATAGCGGGCAACCTTGTTTGGTGCCTCTGCATAAGGTGAAAAGTTAGACATGATACCATTGACAAATATGGATGCTGAGGAATGATTAACACTTTGATCATGATGATGAATTTTTCACTGAATCCAAACCAGGAGAGAGTATGAAATAAATATTCCCATTCAATCCTGTCAAATGCTTTTTCAGCATCTAATGAAAAAGTTAGTAATTTCTCTTTCAAGGGGCAGTGTGAGACAGAATATTCCAAAAGAGTCTAGAGTTATCTTGGGGTAGTCTATTATGTATAAAATCATTTTGGTCTCTATGAATTATGTTAGGTAATAGTTACTGTAATCTGTGGACTATGCATTTGGCATAAACGGAGACAGCCCAGCCTACTGGAACAATCGACTAATTCAATCCACCTCAACCAGACACAGGAGAATCCACACACCATTCACGCACCCTACAACCAAAAACGTCAAACGAAGTTTGCTGATGACACAAAACTAAGTCGGGCAATCAGGTCACAGACGGACTGCGAGGAACTCCAGAAAGATTTGAGACAACTAGAGAAATGGGCAGAGAAGTGGCAAATGAAGTTTAACGTAGAAAAATGCAAAGTGATGGACCTGGGCAGGAAAAACAAGGAGCACCAGTATACCTTATTTGATGCAACTTTGGGCAAAACCAAACAAGAAAGGGACATGGGGGTTATGATAGACAGGACCCTGAAGCCGTCGGCTTAATGCGCAGCGGCGGCAAAAAAAAAAGCAAACAGGATGTTGGGCATGATAAAAAGGGTATCATGAGTAAATCTGAGGATGTAATAATGCCATTATATAGAGCGATGGTGAGACCACACTTGGAATATTGTGTCCAACATTGGTCTCCCTATCTAAAGAAGGATATAATACTACTGGAGAGGGTGCAGAGGCGAGCGACAAAGCTAGTAAAAGGTATGGAAAATTTGAGCTACAAAGATCGCCTCAGAAAACTGGGACTTTTCACCCTTGAGAAGAGGAGACTGCGAGGGGATCTGATCGAGACTCTTAAAATACTGAAAGGATTCGACAAAATAGAACAGGAAACACCTTTATTCACATTGTCGAAGGTGACTCGGACAAGAGGTCATGGACTGAAGCTGTGGGGAGACAGGGTCAGGACAAATGTCAGAAAGTTCTGCTTCACACAGCGAGTGGTGAATGCCTAGAACGCTCTCCCGGAAGAGGTTGTGGAGGAAACCACCATTCCAGGATTTAAGGGCAAGTTGGATGCATATCTTCTTGAAAGACACATTGAATAACTAAGGTATTCGCCAGGGTAGACCTGGCTGGGCCTCCGCGTATGCGGATCGCCAGACTAGATGGACCCATGGTCTGATCCGGTGCAGGCATTTCTTATGTTCTTATGAAAGAAGCTGTACGACAACCTCCTAGCCACTTACAGCAGCAAAACTGGACCACCAACTCTCCAATTTATTGAACTCGACCACAGATTACAAAACCTTCAAAAAAGAAACAAAAACCCTACTTTTTAAAAAATACATTAAACCAAACTAACACAGCCATATCTATCCCAAGCATCACCTGCAATTCTCTCCAACCGTCACAACTTAGAAACTGTCCATACTACTACTAATGTACTTCTAATTTCTTATGTAATCAGCCTTGAACCACAAGGTAATGGCGGAATAGAAATCACAAATATAATGTAATAAATTTTGTTATCAATGTTGATTAGAGAGATTGGTCTACAATTCCCCACCTTGGTAAGTACTTTATCTGGTTTTAGAATAACAATGATGACCGATTCCAAAAAGGAGCCTATTTGTATATTGTCATTTTGAAGTCTATGATAGTAACTATAAAAGTGGGAACTTAGTTAGAATATCAGAAAAAGTTTTAGATATCTTTAATGAAGTTTTGAAAATATGGTTGGGAAAAGTTAATTTCTGAAGAGTAAAGTTTTTGATAATACTGTTGAAACTGATGAGCAATGGCTGATCAGTTGTTATAAGCCTATGATTTGTGCTATTCTGGAGTGATTAAATCTACTCTTCAGGTATTGTGCTAAATGACTAGCTTTGTTGTTCTCAGCATAGTAACTGGAATTATGCATGTATATTAAAGTGCATCTTTGTTGAGAATGCGAGTTATGATCCAAAATGTATTGAGATTCCAATAGTTTGATGCTTTTGTCCATATCATCAATTTTTTCTTTTTTTTTCGTATTTTGGTCTGCAACATAATTTATGATAGAGCCCCTAATAGTTACCTTAAAAGCATCCCAACGGGTTTTGGGTTTGTAGTCACTGAGATTGTTATTTTTGAAATAAAAAGTTATTTCACGTCTAATGCAGTCCACAAAATTTTCATCATATAAGAGGAGGGGATTAAATCTCCATGGGGAATTATTAGCTTTAGGACTAATATTGTCCAGTGAGATATAGCAGAGTGGTCTGAAACTGTTCTTCCCAGAACACAGGCCTTAGTGGCAAATGGCATGAGAGGAGATAAGAAAATAATCAATTCGAGACAAGCTTTGATGAGGGCAGGAGAAAAATGTGTAATCTCTATCTTCGGGGTATAATATCCTACAAGGGTCAACCAACCCAAAGTTCCTTTTAAGATCTTGTAAAGCGTCATTAGATTTAGGGTGCTTGTCATCAATGAGTTGTTTGCCTGGGGTAAAGAGACAAAGGCATGAGAGGAGATAAGAAAATAATCAATTCGAGACAAGCTTTGATGGGGGCATGAGAAAAATGTGTAATTTCTATCTTCGGGATATAATATCCTACAAGGGTCAACCAACCCAAAGTTCCTTTTAAGATCTTGTAAAGCGTCATTAGATTTACAACAAGAAATTAGCTGATTTGAAGTGACATATTATTAGATGATTAGCAAGTGCTAACACAATATTGAAAAGCTTTGAATGGTTATCTGAGATATGTATATCTGGATTCAATGATCTAAGTATAATTGCTTTATATGAGACTTGTAAGATCTGAGTGCCATTTAATTTAATTTAATCCCCTCCTCTTATATGATGAAAACTCATAATATCATTAGGAGTGTGAGCTCCGCCCCCCCTGCAGTCCGCTAGGAAGATCAACTGCTTTTACACATAAGCAGCAGCAGGACCAGCCGCCATACCGGGAGCCCTTTGCCCCGATCCAGCCAGGCGTGTGAGCTCCTCCCCCTGCAGTCCGTTGGAGAGATCAATCTGCCTGCTTTTAAATATCAGCAGCAGTGGGAGATCAACTGCTTTTACACCTAAGCAGCAGCGGGACCAGCCGCAACTACCGGGAGCCCATAGACTAGAAGACAGAACTGCCTGCCTGAATAAATAACTGTTAGGCATATGTTTCCATCAGAGACATACAATTACTAGATGGAGGTGTAACTGTTAATTGCATGTATAATTGTTAGAGACTTGAATTAGGACAACCTAGGAACTATAGAGGCTTGTGTTATCATCAAAGACACATATAGTTTCTAAATGAATGAGTAATTGTTAGATGCTTGCGTAATTACTAGAGACTTGCAATAGAATTGCAGACTTCAGAGGGTGGTGGTTAATGGTACCCTCTCTAAAACATCGGAGGTGACCAGTGGAGTGCCGCAGGGCTCGGTCCTGGGTCCACTCCTTTTCAACATATTCATAGGGGATCTGACTCAAGGGCCTCAAGGTAAAATAACATTATTCGCCGATGACGCCAAACTATGTAATATAGTAAGTGAATGCAGTTTACAGAATTATATGGCGTAGGACCTGCTTACATTGGAAAGTTGGTCCTCAACCTGGCAGCTAGGCTTCAATGCTAGGAAATGTAAGGTCATGCACCTCGGAAGCGGAAATCCATGCAGGACGTACTTCTTGAACGGAGAAACTTTAACTAGGACTTCAGCAGAACGAGATTTAGGAGTAATCATCAGTGCAAACATGAAAACTGCCAATCAAGTGGAGAAGGCTTCATCTAAGGCAAGGCAGATATTGGGTTGTATCAATAGAAGTTTCGTCAGCCGAAAGCCTGAAGTCATAATGCCGTTGTACAGGGCCATAGTGAGACCTCATCTGGAGTACTGTGTGCAATTCTGGAGGCCACATTACAGTAAAGATGTGCGCAGAATTGAATCAGTTCAACGACGGCCACCAGGATGATCTCAGGGCTCAAGGGTCTCTCGTACGAAGAGAGACTGAACAAATTGCAGCTCTACACTCTTGAGGAACGTAGGGAGAGGGGAGACATGATCGAAACATTTAAGTACCTCACGGGACGTGTCGAAGTGGAAGATGATATTTTTTTTTCTCAAGGGACCCTCGGCCACAAGAGGGCACCCGCTCAAACTCAGGGGCGGAACATTTCATGGCGACACCAGAAAGTATTTCTTCACAGAGAGAGTAGTTGATCATTGGAACAAGCTTCCAGTGCAGGTGATCGAGGCAGACAGCGTGCCAGACTTTAAGAATAAATGGGATACCCATGTGGGATCCCTACGAGGGTCAAGATAAGGAAATTGGGTCATTAGGGCATAGACAGGGGGTGGGTAAGCAGGGTGGGCAGACTTGATGGGCTGTAACCCTTTTCTGCCGTCATCTTCTATGTTTCTATCTACTTGGGCCACCTTCAAAACTACACCAATCCAATTAACAACCATACAAACGATAACTCAAAAATTCACAGGCATTCCATTACACTTTTTGTGCTAGGAATAATACTTTACCCTGCTAACATGAATCCCCTCCTGATTTTAGTGATCTGTCTGTTAATTGGCAACATCAAAGATGTTAACTCACTCCACCCACAATTACAATCAATCAACTACCCGGATCTATCAATTTTACACATCACTAATTCACAAGAAAACACAATAAATCATATTACCATTATCTCAAATAAAAGAAGACATCAACGAACACTTAAAAAAAGAATAAGGCAAGTAAAACCCGTCAAAACCACTACCGCTACCAAAACTATCACACCCACATCTGTCTCCTGTGCATACCTTAATACTAGATCTGTCAGGAATAAAGCTTTCCTAATTAATGATTGGATCATCAACAAGCAAATAGCCTGCCTTTTACTAACTGAAACATGGCTACTATCTGAAGATGATCCAATAATAATTGATCTCCTACCAAGTAATTTTAAAATCCTTCCGCTAAACCGCGTGGGAAAAAAAGGAGGAGGATTAGCAATTATTCTTAAAGAAGGATTTGACTTTGAACTTCTGGATTCCAAAATGACAGACCATTTAGAAATTTTAGCCTGTAAAATTAGCAACTGTCAACTAGAAGAATCCCTATCCTGCATATTATTCTATGTCCCACCAAAAAGCTGGCCAAAAGCCAAAGAAGACTTCTTTGCATTTGTCCTAAACAATTCAATCGGTCCTTCTTATAATATCATCGCAGGCGACATAAACCTACACCTAGATGAAGTGGACAACACAAATGCGATAGAGTTCAAAAACTTTCTATCCCTACTCAATTACAATCTTCCTCTACCCACACAAACACATGAAAAAGGCCAACAATTGGATGTGGTAGCCATGTCCACAAAGGATATCCCAGACCCTGCCATTTCGCTACTTAAAGGCACCTGGATTCATGATATCTGGTCTGACCATTTTACTTATTATTTCCAGCTATTCTGGTCTTATCATAAATCTAAAACACGCCCAATTATAAAAAGAGAACATCACACAAGAGGCTATATTAATCCAAAAGAATTCTGGTCACAATACGAATTGCAAACAGAGATAGATGAAGGAATCGATTTTTGGGATCACTGGACGACAACCAGCACATCCATTTTAGATAAAATCGCCCCTATACGTAATAGCAAAAGCAATTCAAATAAATATAACAAATGGTTTGATATCGAACTTCTAAAAATGAAACAACTAGCTAGATGACTGGAAAGAACTTGGAAAAAAAACAGGAGAACTAGCTGACCGTAACAACTGGAGAGCTAACATAAAAATCTACAAACAAATGTTAAAAGACAAACTTAAAGCATTCTACTCCACTAAAATCAACTCATCTTGTAATGGTTCACAAGGAATCAATACAAAAGAGCTATTCAACCTGATCACAAATTTATTTGACACCACTCGCTACACCTCACCCACACACAACATTAAACTACCCTCTGTAGACTTAGCTCTGTACTTCGATTCTAAAATTAAGAACCTTAGAATCCATTGTTCAACAAATGACTCTTGTGATCATCAAATAGCGAACACCCAAGGAAATGATATTCCGGCAGACATGGAGCTCCTTTCAGGATTTAGAGTGGAATGATTATATCAGATTATATAACAAATACTCTAGATCCTATTGCGTTCTGGACTATTGCCCCCCAGAAATTATGAAAGCAGCACCTTTAGAATTTAAATTATCACTGATGCAATACTTGGCTTACAACCTAAACAATGGGAAGTTCCTCTCTAATAATGGTCACATTATTATAACCCCAATTCTAAAAAACCGTAAAGTATCCTCAGCCCTAATATCCAACTATAGACCGGTAGCTTCCATTCCGTTTATTATAAAAATTATGGAGGGATTGGTTCACACCCAACTGATGGGTTATCTTGATCAATTCTCTCTCCTCCATGAAACTCAATCTGGTTTTAGGCCATTATTCAGTACGGAGACAGTAATTGCGGCTATCTTAGACAATTTGCACCTACTGTTTAGTAAAGGCCTTAATGCCCTGAAAATGCAATTCGATATGAGTTCTGCCTTTGATCTAGTGGACCACATGAAACTGCTGCAATGCCTAGATGCCATTGGTATCCGGGATAAGGTGCTGAACTGGTTCCGTGGCTTCCTTATGTCCCGCACCTATCAGGTTCATTTTAATTATGAGCTTTCCGACACCTGGAGCAATCCATCCGGTGTGCCCCAAGGCTCTCCACTATCCCCATTGCTCTTCAACGTCTACATGTCCTCACTGGGCACGAAGCTAACCCAGCTGGGGATGAAACTATTTAGTTATGCAGATGATTTTACGATTATCATCCCATTCACCAATTCTGTCTCCGAAACTATTCTCAAAGCTTCAGAAGCTATAAACATGATGGAACAATGGATGACAAACTTTAGGCTCAAACTTAATTCAGATAAAACGACTTTTTTCATTGCTTCACCACATCCACTTGACATTAAATCACCCCTCTGTATCAATAACCTTAGTTACCCTATCCAGCCCTCCATAAAGATACTAGGTGTAACTCTGGATCAATGCCTAACCATGAAAGACCAAGTAGATTCCTTAATCAGAAAGGAATTTTTCACTCTCTGGAAACTCAGATCCCTTAAAGCTTATTTTGTTACATCGGTTTTTAGAATCCTAGTCCAATCCCTCGTACTAAGCCTGCTTGACTACTGTAACATCGCCTATTTGGCAATTTCCCAAAAAAATATGCGACGCCTACAACTGTTGCAGAATGCGGCAGTCAGACTAATCTTTGGACTAAAAAAATTTGACCACGTGACACCCTACTACCGGCAGCTACATTGGCTGCCGATGAAGGCACGCATAAAGTTCAAATTTGCCTGTTTCTGCTTTAAAGCATTACACGGACTTGCCCCCAAATACATTACTGACCTTTTCTCCTTCTCAACCAACAGACACAAGAGAAGTTCACATTCCAACTTCGTTTCCCCCCAGTGAGAGGTTGCAAACTGAAAAAACACCATGAATTCCTTCTCTCACACCAAGCAGCATCATGGGGTAAAGACCTAGAACAATTACTTTCGCCCTCTACTTATGAGGTATTTAGGAAATGTCTAAAAACACACCTGTTCCTAAAACATCTTGACAACTGATCCACTTATCTCTTTCCTCTCAATAGCGACCTACTGTCCTTTTGATCACTTTTCTCCTCAACAATGAATTTCCTGTCTAATTACTTCTCTTTCTTCTTCCCCTCTTGAAGTCAGTCAATTTGTACCTTTGCTTAATCTTTTGTAAACCGCATAGAACTTCACGGTATTGCGGTATATAAGCTGTTATTATTATTATTATTATTATTATAGATTTAGGGTGCTTGTCATCAATGAGTTGTTTGCCTGGGGTAAAGAGACTGAAAACAGAGTTCTCAGTTGTTCAGTACTGAAGTTTTTATCTTAATCTCAATATAAACATCAGTATTTGTTTTCAGCAAGATTGAAATTTAGTTGCCAAATTCTTTTTTGGATACTCCATATTGAGCCATAATACGGGATAAACACAGTACTAAAACAAAAATGCTCTGAGATTAACAATAAGAGGCTGATTAATACTTTGCAGCTATTAATAGGCATGAAGTCAGCGCAGCAGAGCCCATCTCTGTAGAAAGAAAGAAAGGAAAATGGAGCTCACATGAAAAAAGGCCTCTGCCATGCTGGCCCACCATAGCAGACAAACTCTCAAAAGCATTACAAGAGAACAGACAAAGAATATAAAGGTTTTGTTTGAGAAGAATTGAAGGGTTTATACCCGATGTTAAATCTTGACACGCTGTTATTTTCGAGTTTCAATTCGATGCCCGCATGGATTCACAATAAGGATCCAGAGAACAGGATTGCTCATGAGCACGTTATCGGGCATGCTACTTTACCCAAATGGAAAGAAAAAGTCACAAAGGTAAGCTTGAAATAGAATATATCTGAGTGTAAGGTCAGATGAGAAGTTAGTTGCTGGACATAAAGTTAATGAGCTCTCGTTGAGAATGAATCCAGATAGGATTGAAAGGCTGCCAGGTCATCGAAGTTACGGGTGGAGTTAAGGAGGGTAATTCTCATCCATGCTTGGTACATTAAGCCATATTGCACTCCCAGCTTTCTGAGACGATCATGAAGAGCCAAAAATGATTTTTTTTTTCCTGCACAGTAGATTTGTTGAAATCAGGGGAAAAAAGAGTAGTTTCGTTCATCATGCATTACTGGCAATTTCAGCTTGGCTTTTTGCAAGATTAGTAGAGTCTGCAGGTACCACAGAATTTGTAAAATGAAAGGACGTGGGTATTTTTGTTGATTAAGTTTGGTAGATGGGGTTCGATGGACACATTCTATTTCTAGTGCTTTTTCTAGCTCCAGATCCAACAGCTTTGGAAGTAGAAATTCAAAAAATTTGATTGGATCAGAACCCTCAGCGCCCTCTCTAATGCCAAGGATTCTGATGTTATTCCTTCTAGATCTGCTGTTTTGATCTTCAAGATCCCATTTAAAGGTGTCAATTTCTTTGATTTTTTTTTCATAAGTATGATGATGTTTTTTGAGTTGATGCTGAATTGTACTTCCATTTTGGTAGCTCAAGACTGAACTTCTGTGAGTTGGAATTTCAGATCATTTATTAACTTCACGAAGAGCCATCAATGAATTATGGTTGTCTTGCAATATTCCTTTCACTGATAATAGTTCATCCAAGATGGGTAGTTGTAAAGAGATATCATCTTCAGCAGCTGAGGCCATCTTGAATGACGATTGTGCCTCGTGTTTGTGGCGTTTGGAAGCTGGCATAGGGCTGGAGGTCGATTCAATCTTCACAGTTTTTGTAGACATGTAAAGGCTGAAGATTCAGCAAAAATCTGGAGCAGAAACTGACTTGTTTTTTTTCCACAAAGGAGTGTTGTAGTAACCAGATTCTTATAAGGAAACTCGGGAGCCTAGCTCTCAAGCGTCCATGTTGAATAAAGTTCACCAGCGCCCCCTCCATATTTGTGCTTCTTAGCTTATTTACGAGGCACTGATGAAGAGGTAGAACAAATCATTGATGTGATCAGTGCAAGTGTTGATACTGAAATAATGCGTTGTTGTGCGTTGGGGTCAGAATCTCCAGCCATACTATATGATCCTGAAATTGTACCGAAAAGTCTCTCAAATTGCAACTTCCTGGCTTTAAGTGAGCTCTTCTGCATACAAAAGCAGAACATGTCATGCAAGTCTGTACCTGAAATGGTCCTTTGATGTTGAGTGCACCGCTTAAAGGCACTAGGAGCCTTGGAATCGATGGAAGACTCGCCAATGCGAAGTCAAAGGGCTCAATGGCCCAGAGAGGTTGAGTAGATGAAATAGCAAAAAACAATCGATGCTCCCAGTGTGTGAATGGGCTGGAAAGAGCCCAAAGGCCTGAAAAACTCAAAGTTGGAAAAACTGAAAATTATTTAATAAAAGGGGAAGAAATGATGGAAAACAAAATATTATGACAAAAACCTGAAGGAAAAAAGAACAGGAAGGCACAAAAAAGTAATGTTTGACACGCTTAAAGAGACACTAAAACACAGCTTCTCAGCTCCACAAAAAACTATTGTGACGGTGAGGGAAATTCCATGGTTGGATTACTTCTCTCTTTTACCCTTGTCTAGTTTTATGATACAGAAAACCCGGTCACTACAATCCCAGTGAGGCAAAATTTTGAGATTAAAGAGCTGGTTGCCTTGTCTTGTGGTGGATGCTAGTGGACACAATGATGAATATGTTCAGATTTGGAACTCTATGTTAAAAACAGCATTAGATGCAATTGCTCCTGAGAAACAAGTGATTGTAAAAATTAAACATGGTTCACAGTTGTGGAGAAAAGAGATTCCTATGGATGTTAAACAGGAATTAAGGGATTCGATTAGCTGAACACAAATCACTTTGTGAAAACGTTCATAGCCACTTCTTTAAGGAACGTATTAGTAAAGCACTGAATCATCCTAAGGAGTTATTCCATATGGTGAGATATCTTACAGACAGGGGGGGAAGGTGCCTCAGGAAGGAGGGTATCCTGAGGCAGATCAATATGCATGCTATTGGGAAAATAGGATTAATGGGGAGTTGGGAAACACTATAATCCTGGAAGATACTGTGGTCCCAGTTAATGGAGTAAAACAATGGAATACCTTTTGTGTGGTCACAGAGGGAGAACTGTATAATGTTTTTAGGAAACTGACTTCTACAAGATCCCTATAATACTCAAGTTGTGCGGTTGATGGCTGAGGGAGTTGCTCCTTTTGTGACTTTCATTGTGAAAATCAAACTCACCCACTCTCCAGCCTTCTTAGATAACTATCTTATCCCCTATGCCATCCCTTGGGCCCTCAGATCTACAAACCAAAATTTGCTGATCATTCCACCAATTAAAGAGCTCTTCTATACTAGCAACACTATCTTCTCTGTTACCACCCCTACACTCTGGAATTCACTCCCTCCTGACATTCGATCTGAAGAATCCCTTGACAAATTCAAGAACAATCTCAAAACATTCCTGTTCACAGATGCATATCAAAGATGCATATGAGAAGTTCTTTCCTCCCCCAACAACATAAAAGATCAAAGAATCAACACCCCCTCTTCTTGTCTCCTCCTTCCCTCCCTTTTAATTCTATTTTTACTTCGATGTATTTTTGACTTCTCTAACCCTAGTTCCTCCTGTATCAAGTCTGTCACTGTCTCATCTTCCACTCATGTCTTAATTAAGTAATGCCACCCTTTCTTTTAGAACTGCACCCTAATTTTAATGTTATTTATAATATTTTAAACCAACCAGATACTTGTTGATGGTCGGTATATCAAATAATGAACAAACTTGGAAACTTGAATAAATCTTTTGTTTATAGTCTTTTTCATGAGGTATGTAAAGAAGCGACGGTGACACTGATATTAAAGAAGAGTGGGTTGGACACTGAGCAAATAGCTCTTTATAAGTCTATATCAGCTGTCACTTTTCTTGGGAAAGTTATTGAAAAACTGGTGTTCTACCAATTGGAAGAGTACGTTCAAGAAGTTGGTTGCTTAGATTCATGTCAATACGGTTTTTGTAGGGCGCATAGCGTTGAGTTTTTGTTGCTGTCAGTGATGGATATGCTAAAGAAAGGGCTGGATAGAGGATGTTCTTTTTATTTGATTTCACTTAATGTATCTGGAGTTTTCAACAGTATTAATCTTGCAGTAATGCTTGCTAAATTAGGCTGGAGTGGTTTTCGTCCTATTTGATCGGTAGATTTTTCCGTGTGACAGGAGGACAGAGGGTCTCAGAAAAGAAAAAAATTAGTAGAGGTATACCCCAGGGGTCAGCCCTGTCAGCGTTATTATTTAATATATACATGTCATCTCCTGGGCAGGTTTTCCCGGATTTGGGAGTCCATTACACAATTTATGCGGATGACATTCTCTTTTTCTTCCCTACTGATGGTGATGTTGAAATAAGATTAAATGAATGCATGATTAAGATCTATGAATGGATGTCCCAACATGGTTTGAAGCTGAATGTGAACAAAACAGAACTTACGATAGGGAGTAAGGATGAGGCCATTTTTGTTTGTTCCTTATATGCTTCTTTTCTTAAATTTATTGTAGTTCCTACCTCCTTTCCATGTATAATCTGTATAGTTTGTCTTTAGTTTGAAGATATTTGTGTTTTAAACTTTTGTACCCCTATTTTTATCAATATTGTACTTTCGCCTAGAATTTTGATAAGCGTGTGATCAAATTTAAAATAAACTATGAAACTAACAGCACAGAGAATGTTAATATCATGGGTGAAGATTATGCTCAAATTCATATGTTGAATAGGCTGAAACCACTTTTGACTAATTATGATTTTCAAACTATGGTACAATCTTTGCTTTTGACAAAATTGGACAACTGTAATTCCTTGTTTTTGGGCCATAAACAGGGTGCACTCTGTGTCTGTATTTGGGGTATACAGAGCCTGGGCTCTTTTATTAACACTTGAGGACCACAGGTCAGTTTCAGTAGGAAACTGAAAAGATGCGCATACAACCTGAAAAAAATACCCTGCAAATCACAATGTTTATCTTTTCACTTACTTTATAAGCACAAATACGATACAACATGTGGTTAATTTCTCAGTTGACATCTCAAAATCAAGGCTTCTCTGCATAAATCTTCAAGATCATCATACAGATCAAGATAAAACTATACAGATTAACCCACACTGAAACCAAATATATGGAAGGATTAGGTTCTTACCTTGATAACCCCCTTTCCTGAAGAAAAGCTTATGATTCCTTATGGATGGGTTAAGCATCCCAACTCGCGAGTTGCTTACAGAAAACATCAATCATTTTCTTCTCTCCAAGCCCTTGTCTCTCTGGGCAGTGCCCCCCCCCCAGTCTGTACCAAAGCAAATGAACTCCTAGGATAAGAAATGCAAACAAGGAGGGAAGGTTCTGGGAGCTCCCTAATCCAGATAAGTTTGAAGTTCTCTACAATAGCAAACAAGGGTTAATAAACAACTATCCAAAGAACAACAAATAATGGTAGAGAAAGCAACCACCTACCTGTGTACAACTGACACTTACACTTTTACAGCTCTTAGCAAAGCAAAATGTGCTGACATCGATCTCCAGAATGACCCCATAAGAACATAAGAATTGCCACAGCTGGGTCAGACCAGTGGTTCATCGTGCCCAGCAGTCCACTCACGCGGCGGCCCTTAGGTCAAAGACCAGTGCCCTAACTGAGACTAGCCTTACCTGCGTATGTTCTGGTTCAGTAGGAATTTGTCTAACTTTGTCTTGAATCCTTGGAGGGTGTTTTCCCCTATAACAGCCTCCGGAAGAGCGTTCCAGATTTCTACCACCCTTTGGGTGAAGAAGAACTTCCTTACATTTGTACGGAATCTATACCCTTTTAACTTTAGAAAGTGCCCTCTCATTCTCCCTACCTTGGAGAGGGTGAACAACCTGTCCTTATCTACTAAGTCTATTCCCTTCAGTACCTTGAATGTTTCGATCATGACCCCTCTCAACCTCCTCTTTTCAAGGGAGAAGAGGCCCAGTTTCTCTAATCTCTCACTGTACGGCAACACCTCCAGCCCCTTAACCCCTGGACCCTTTCGAGTAGTACTGTGTCCTTCTTCATGTACGGCGATCAGTGCTGAATGCAGTATTCCAGGTGGGGGCATACCATGGCCCGGTACAGTGGTATGATGATCCTCTCCGATCTTTTCGTGATCCCCTTCTTAATCATTCCTAGCATTCTGTTCGCCCTTTTCGCTGCCACCATACATTGCACGGACAGTTTCATTGACTTATCGACCAGTACTCCCAAGTCTCTTTCCTGGGAGGTCTCTCCAAGTACAGCACCGGAAATCCGGTATTCATGTATAAGATTTTTGTTACCGACATACATCACCTTACACTTATCCACGTTAAACCTCATTTGCCATGTCGCAGCCCATTTCTCGAGCGTGTTTATGTCACGTTTCAGGTCTTCACAATCCTTCTGTGTCTTCAATACCTTGACTATCTTTGTATCGTCTGCAAATTTAATCACCTCGATCGTCATACCAATTTCCAGGTCGTTTATATATATGTTGAAGAGCACGGGTCCAAGCATCGAATCCTGTGGCACTCCACTCGTGCCGCTTTTCCAGTCTGAGTATTATCCATTTACCCCCACTCTCTGCTTCCTATCTGCCAGCCAGTTTTTAATCAAAAAAGAGGCAGGAGCCCGATCCTGAAGGCGTGCAAGTTGATCCGCCTCTCCCCCGAACCAGCAGGGGCTACTTTAAAAGCAACAGCGATACCGGCGAACAGGCAAAGAGAGGCAGGAGCCCGATCCTGCAGGTATGCAAGTTGATCCTCCCCTCCGCTGAACCAGCTGGGGCTACTTTAAAAGCAACAGCGCCAACGGCACACAGCAATTCGGAGCGCCAGCAAAGGCGCATGCTCCGTAGTGCGCACCTTTGTGAAGCGAATGGGTGAAGCAACAAATCTGTAGCACCCACAAGATCATAAACTCGGCCTAGACCTCCTGATTTATTGGCAGCAACTTATCACACACGGCTGGACTAGTCCTTACAGATCTAACCTAGGCAGATCTAACAAAGTAGATACACGACTTTGTGAAGAAACTAAGTGGAGGAACGGAAAGACGGATACCAAAACCACCTGATAAGTATAACAACTTGTTATAGCTCCTAAAAAGTCTGTTAAATTTTTGTTGAATTTAAAAGTTTAAAACTAATGTTAGTTGCATTTAAAAGTCTGGCTAATGCGAACTATTACCATTAGATGACAGATTTGTTGAATCTAAAAGTTTAATGCTAATGTTAGTTGAATTTAAAAGTCTGACTAATGCGAACTATTACCATTAGATGACAGATACATATTAGATTAGAAACTCAATAAATTAGAATTGATTAAAGTATTAAAATTGATTAACTCCTCAAACCCACACCATACACGATACACAATATATTAAGTACAATGATCACCACACTTAGCACCACCACGAGAACCACATCACCATATTTTCCACAAGCAATCCTACTGATAGTCCTGCTCCTAACTGACAGGAAAGCAACCGCAAACAATATATATCCAATACCAATCATAGCAAATTCCAAGGGAATTACCCAACCAATCTGGCACCTCATAATTGGCAGAAATTCAAACCATAAGCCTTACACATACCAACCCGCCCCAAAATCAACAAGTAGAAAACCAACAAACCCATACAAGACCAAAAAACAACCCCACCAAAGATCACTCATATACCCCAAAACATCTCACAACATACCAATAGAATACACCACTCTCAAGTGTGCATATGTGAACATCAGAGCTACAGGCCCTAAAACAGAACGCATAAAAAACTGGATAGAAGACAACATAGACTGCCTTTTCCTCACAAAAACATGGCTTACCTCTGACTCGGACCCCAGAATAAGTAAAGTTTGCCCAAAGAGCCACAAAATAACGTTAGTCTGCAGAGAAAATAAAAGAGGAGGAGGAATTGCCATTATAGCCAGAAATACCATAAACCTAAAAATACAAGACAAAACAACCAACCAATACTAGCCTGTCAACTTTCAAGCACATCACTTAAAGGAACGCTAACATGCATTCTATGCTACATAATCCCAAGTAACTGGAACACAGCTAAACCAATATTTGAAGAATTTATTTACTGAAACTCTCTAACGACAACCTACAACCTACTTCTAGGAGACCTTAACCTTCACCTCGAAAACCAATTCTGCACAAATGTAGAAAACCTTACTAGCATATCTCGAGGCCCTAATATATAAAATCTTAGATCCTCAAACCACACACGAAAAAGGACACCAACTAGACATCGCAGCCTACATATCCCAATAGCCCACACAACCATAGAGATCCAAAAATCAAAAGGAAATTGGAACCGCTCCCTTTGGTCTGATCACTACACATACTCCTTCGAAATCAATTGGTCCAGTAACAAAAGCATTCCAATTACTCAACAAACAACTTACAACTCATGCAAACATAGATCCAACCACATTCTGGACAAAAACAGACACCATAATCCAATACTACACACCTAAAGACTTCATCTCACAATGGAACCACCTGGACGAACTAGCCCAAGAAAAACCCAAAACCCACAGAAAATCAGACAAGTGGTTCGACAACGAACAACTCCAACTCAAAAGACAATACAGACAACTAGAAAGAAAATGGAGAAAAAGCAGCCAAGAGTCCATAAAAACAACATGGATAGTAACAAACCGGAAATATAAACAAAAACTGAAAGAAAAAAGAAAGACATACTACTCAAAACAAATAGGAGAAGGACGCCAAGACACTAAAAAGCTATTCCAGCTACTAAAAGTTCTCACAGACACCACACCCTACATAGCCAACAGCAACTCCACACCTCCTTCAGCCACCCTCTTAGCCACATACTTCAAAAACAAGATCGCAAACATCAGAGCCATGTTCAACAGTACCCCCTCACACAGAGACCTCATTTCCCCCCACAGAAAAAGAACCAGTCGCAGCAGATAGAACTTGGTCCAATTTCTCACCCATACAATGGTCAGACTTCAACAATCTATATAATAAATACAGCCACGCAGCCTGCGACCTCAACCATTGCCCCCCATACCTACTGAAAACCTCAAGAACATTATTTTGTTCCCTGCTTCTACAATGGTTACAATCTTTACTATTAGAGAGTCATTTCTCACAAGAACTCAGCGAAATCATCATAACTCTGATATTAAAAGACCCCAAAGGAGCAACGGATCAACCATCTAACTACAGACCCATAGCTTCAATCCCACTGTACATCAAGCTGGATGGAAGGCCTCATAGCCAAAACCTTAACCTCATACCTAGATAAGCACAACTTACTCCACCCCACACAGTCTGGCTTCAGAGCCAACCACAGCACGGAGACCCTACTAAGAATACTAATGGACACTGCCAGACAATACCTCTGTACAGGCAAGAAAATCCTGCTCATACAGCTAGACCTCTCTGCAGCCTTCGACCTAGTTGATCACGACATTCTCATACAAACTCTAGACTCCATTGGAATCTCATACAAGGTACTTTCATGGTTCAAAGGCTTCCTACAGTCCAGAACCTACAGGGTTAAAACAAAGCAAGAAAAATCAGAACCATGGTTCAACCTCTGCGGAGTTCCCCAAGGATCACCCCTATCACCCATACTATTCAATATATACATAGCCTCTCTCAGCTTCTACCTAGACAAAAACATGGCATAACCTCCTACAGCTATGCAGATGACATCACTACTCTCTTCCCCTTCGACCACCCAGAACCCACCATGACAAGCACAATACACAGAACACTCGAAACAGTAGCAACATGGATGACAGAGCACAAATTAAAACTTAACCCCAACAAAACAAACTTCATCTTCCTAGAAAACAATAAAACTCCTACCTTAAGAAATCTAGTAATAAACTCTATCTCATACCCTATTCAACCCACTCTATAACTTCTAGGAGTACTAATTGACAGAGGATGTACCATGCAACCACAAATCAACAAAATAATAAAAACATCATTCGTGACCATGAGAAATCTAAGACAAATCCGAAAATTCGACAGGAAACAATTCCTAATCCTTGGACTAATAGATTACTGCAACATATTATACCTCCCATGTACAACGACCATGATAAAACAATTACAAACTATACAAAATACAGCCCTAAGACTCATCTACTCATTGAAAAAATATGACCACATCGCAGAAGCATACCATGACTCACATTTGCTTCCAATACAAGCAAGAGTACACTTCAAATTCTACTGCCTACTATTCAAAGCCCATCCTACTGGAATAACCAACTAACTCAATCCTCCTCATCCAGGCACAGGAGAACCCACTCACTTTTCACACACCCACCATCCAAAAATGTCAAACGAAAAAAACAATATGACAACCCAATAGCCACCAAAGCAGCTAAACTGGACAGACAAATAAGAATCACCATTCTGTTGTCATCGACCACAGACTACAAAACCTTCAAGAAAGATACTAAAACCCTACTCTTCAAAAAATACATAAAACCTATCTAACTCGAAAAGTTCCTAGCTAAACTCCACCTACCCACTCTATATCCTTAATATACTCTACTATGCCTCTAACTACCCAACTAATGCTAAAATGCCTCTATTTATAATAATAACTTTATTTTTGTATACCGCCATACCCAGTGAGTTCTAGGCGGTTCACATTAGTTAAACATGGGTTACATGCAGTTAAGAGTTGGTTGAACAGGTTTACATTAATTAAATATAGTTACATGCATCGTTACATGCGGTTCACATTAATTAAACATAGTTACATGCAGTTAAGTAATAATTGAACAGAATTGCATGGAGTTAGGTGTTAAAATGAGCAGGGATGCAGGCAGCGGTGAAGATAAGATTGGGGAGAAGGAAAAGGTGGGTCGGGGGGGAGGAGGTGGGGCGAGATAAGAGGGGGGAGGGGGGATCTAAGAAGAGGGGGGCCATTAAGTGTCGTGGCGTTGGAAGAGGTGTGTTTTGAGTAGTTTCCTAAAGTTGAGGTAGGTTGGAGCCTCGAGGATTAATTGGGCTATCCATGGGTTTAGCTTGGCGGCCTGGAAGGCGAGGGTTTTGTCGAAGAATTTATTGGAGTGACAGAGTTTTAGGGAGGGGAAAGCAAATAACTGGATTCTGCGGGAGTTCTTGTTTCTGTTATTCAGGATGAAGTGTGGGTTGATGTAGTTTGGGGCTAGGCCGAATACTGTTTTGTAGCAGAAACAGGCAAATTTAAATAGGACTCTAGATTCCAATGGTAGCCAATGAAGTTTGTGGTAGAAAGGGGTAACATGGTCCCATTTTTTCAAGCCGAATATAAGGCGGACAGCGGTGTTTTGGATCATTCTGAGTCTTCTGGTATTTACATTACATTACATTAGGGACTTCTATTCCGCCTATACCTTGCAGTTCAAGGCGGATTACAAAAGAGCTAACTGGACATTTCCAGTGAAGTTACAACAATTACCACCTTAAGATATTGACAACTCTCTGGTAATTCTTATTAGCACCTTAAGATCGCGACAACTCATTGGTAATTCTTATGTAATTCTTATGACATCTCTTATGCTATTCCTGTAAATTTTTATGTAATCTCTGAAAACTTTTATGTAATCCGCCTTGAACCGCAAGATATAGGCGGAATAGAAATCACTAATGTAATGTAATCAAAGTGAGTATTTCACCCTTGATTCCATGGCTCGCAATTTTTCAAAGTAGTTGTTCATGTGGGACCTTGTCAAACGTCTTCTGAAAATCCAGATATACAATGTCAACCGGGTCACCCTTGTCTATCTGCCTGTTTACTCCCTCAAAGAAGTGCAGCAAGTTCATCAAGCAAGATCTTCCTTTGCTGAAGCTGTGCTGGCTGGCCCTCATCAGATCGTGTCCGTCAAGGTGATCAATGATGTGGTCCATTATCAGCGCTTCTACAATCTTTCCCAATACCAAGGTCAGACTCACCGATCTGTAGTTTCCTGGATCTCCCCTCAAACTTTTCTTGAAGATCGGCATAACACTCACCACTTTCCAGTCTTCCGGAATCCATCCCGCATGAGTTCCATTACCAACAGAATCCAGGATCTCCCTACTTCTAGAAGACCCCGCAATAAGGATACCCCAATCAACATCCGGCATGTTAAAATCACCTATTAGTAAAACTTCTCCTTTTTTAGATATATTCTGAATGTCTACTATTAAATCTCTGTCCACTTCTTATGTCTGTGAAGGAGGCCTATATATCACACCAATGTAAATATATTTACTATTCCCTCTTTCCAAATTGACCACAGTGCCCTGGGATAATGGAAGAGAAAACTGAATGAATGAATAAATAAATAAAATTCCAAGAGGACCTTGAAAGACTGGAAAACTGGACATCAAAACGGCAGATGGAGTTTCATGTGAACAAGTGCAAAGTGATGCATGTAGGAAAGAGGAAGCCGAACCATTATGTGATGCTGGGTTCTATGTTAGGAGTCACTGCTCGGGAAAAGGATCTGTTTATTTATTTATTTAATTCATTTTTTTACCCTGTCCTCCCCAAAGAGCTCAGAACGGATTACAAGTTAACATACATACAGTTAACAGGTTACAATTTGCCATAGTTACATAACAAGATTTTTTTGGTACAAGTGTTTGGTGTTTTTTTTAATTCGTTATTTATAAATTTTAACTTTTTGACAAAACATAAAGAACAAGAAATAATACAATACCAGTATATTCACAGATACAAATATATCTTCACAATTTTAACAAAGAAATTAGTACCCCAGCTTGGAAAGCGGAACTGCAAATTAACTGAAATAAACCACTGGTAATTGAAAAAGGAAAATAAAGATGCGACTGGCTAGAGCCCGAACATTACTTCATTGAGCTATTATTGAAGTAGCAGATCTCACGTAGTAGACACACTTTGCCCTTTGGGGGAGATAAAATTTGACAATTGCTGAGGTTCATAAAAAACATATCTGTTACATTGATAAACCATAACACATTTGCAGGGGTATCTCAAAACGAACGTTGTACCCAACTTCAGGGCCTGAGGTCTCAAAATCAGAAACTGTTTTCTTCTCTTCTGGGTTGAACATGAAACATCAGGATACATTTCTAATAACTTTTGACATAAATGGAACATCTTTATATCTAAAAAAGAGCTTAAGCATCCATTCCCTATCTGAATCAATAGCAAATTGTACCATCAGCGTAGCAGTAGTAGTCTGTCTATCAGACCTCTCTAGGAAATGAGTTAAATCCAGACTATCAGCAGACAAATTCTGCTGGTTTGGATTTTGAGCTTTAACTCTAAAAGGCAAACAATAAATTTTGTGAGAGGCGGATAGGAAGATTCGGGCACCTTTTTGGTACAAGTTTTTATCCTAACTTGAAGCATACTAAGAATCTAATACCAATATACTGTATTTTTTTTTGCTCCTTAAGAAAACACGAAAAAAAACCAACATTCTGAACAAAATTCTCCCTGCCAGGCTCTGCATCCTGTCCCCTCTCCCTGCCAGGCTCTGTACCCTGAACCCCTTCTGACCTAGTTCACGCCTGCTATCTAACACCAGCTTTGGCAGGATACACATTTCAAATATGACATATTGTAATCCCATATTGATCTGTGTTGTGGTGCCTCCTGCCATCCTTTTATCAGTTTTGTTTTATTTTACTTTCTTTTATTGTTTTTGTCCTATTTTTACTATTTGATTTTGTTTTGATCGATCCTTATTTTGTCTTTATATCCTCTATGATTAAACAACCCGAATATGGCTATTAATGGCAGAATAGTTTGATCTTACTTACTGGCTTGCTTTGATGCTTTCGGGCTCTGCGGTGCGGTGTGCCGGGTGTGCCTCTTAATTTCAGCCACTTTTTCACTGATGCTATCTTGTCTTCGTGGAATAACGCTCCTGTCTACCGTGGCCTAGTTGAAGTGCCGCAGCCCACTGGCAATGTCAAGTGATCGCTTTTAGTTGGCGGGGCCCACCTGGATGTTGTACAGCCCGATGCTTTTGACTGGATGCGCCCTTCGTTGCCTCCTTCGGCTCCCCAACTGTTGGTGCCTGGTGGGGTTCTGTGGCTCAGTGGGGAATGTGCTGCGGCAGCGGCAGGGCTCCAATTTTGACGCTGGAGGGAGAAAAATGGAGCATGCTCACTCCCACCAATCGGGCATCTGTTGTGGCGGTGACAGACAAGTGCGAGGGCCAATAAAGAAGAGTACCGACCCCAGCCATTCACGTGTCCTCACGCGTTCTCTCTGCTGCAGGAAGGAATGGTGGCCAAATCTCGGCCAAGATCGTGGGCCAAATTTAATCACCCCAGGCCAGAGTTTGACATGTTTAGGAGTGTGGAAGGCTGCAGGTGAAACGCTGGATTACAAAAAGGTACTGGGGGAGGGGGGATTGGCATTCGCTCCATAAGACGCATCCTTATTTCCACCCACTTTTTTTGGGGGAAAAAAAGTGCATCTTATGGAGCAAAAATACGGTACATAATATAAAGTTTACAGGTTGCAATTTGCCATAGTTACAGTAAAAGGTTTTTCATAGAAACATAGAAACATAGAAATAGACGGCAGATAAGGGCCCACGGCCCATCTAGTCTGCCCACCTTAATGTCCCTCCCCTACCTTTGCCCTGTGAAGAGATCCCATGTGCCGATCCCATTTGGCCTTAAAATCAGGCACGCTGCTGGCCTCAATCACCTGTAGTGGAAGACTATTCCAGCGATCAACCACTCTTTCAGTGAAAAAGAATTTCCTGGTGTCACCTCGTAGTTTCCCGCCCCTGATTTTCAACGGATGCCCTCTTGTTGTCGTGGGACCCTTGAAAAAGAAGATATCTTCCTCCGCCTCGATGCGGCCCGTAAGATACTTGAACGTCTCGATCATGTCCCCCCTCTCTCTGCGCTCCTCGAGCGAGTATAGCTGTAATTTGTCAAGCCGTTTTTCGTATGGTAGATCCTTGAGTCCCGAGACCATCCGGGTGGCCATTCTTTGCACCGACTCCAGTCTCAGCATATCCTTGCGATAATGCGGCCTCCAGAATTGCACACAGTATTCCAGGTGGGGCCTCACCATGGATCTATACAATGGCATAATGACTTCCGCCTTACGACTGACGAAACCCCTTCGTATGCAGCCCATGATTTGTCTTGCCTTGGACGAAGCCTGCTCCACTTGATTGGCAGACTTCATGTCCTCACTGACGATTACCCCCAAGTCTCGTTCTGCTACCGTTTTTGCTAGGATCTCGCCATTAAGGGTATAAGACTTGCATGGATTCTGGCTGCCCAGGTGCATAACTTTGCATTTTTTGGCATTGAAGTTGAGTTGCCATGTCCTAGACCATCGCTCCAGTAGGAGTAGGTCGTGCATCATGTTGTCGGGCACTGAATCTTCGTCTGTTGTGCATTTGCCCACTACATTACTCAGTTTGGCGTCAATTCAATTCAAGTTTTTCAATTCAAGTTTTTATAATAATAATAGCAGCTTTATTTATTTATATCCCATCATACCTTTTTAGTTCAAGACGGTGTACAGCAAGAGGTGCTGAAAAGACAGCGAGGTAACATCAATTAGATTTGAGAAGGGATAGATAGACAGTTGTGATGGGGTGATGCGCACTTGTTTTTTTGCAGTTATGGAAGTTGAATCCCAGCATAGCAAAGGATGGATGTAGTTGCAGTGTTCTTTGCGGATCCAAAAGAGCTCCATTTTAGAGGTGTTTAGTTGTAATTTGTTGACAAACATCCAGTTTTTGATTTCTGAGATACAGTTTAAGAATTTCGTGATCTGGGCGTCACGGGTTTCTCCTAGCGATAGGTATAGATGGATGTCATCAGCGAAGAACTGAATCTGTATTTGGTATTTGCGGGCTATGTCTAGGACAGGTCTAATGTAGAGATTGAATAATAGGGGGGATAGCAGAGCCCCTAGGTGCCACTGTTGAGGATACATTTAAACTCTCAGCTCAATGTGCGGTGATGGAAAGCAAATAGAATGTTAAGTATTAATCAGAAAAGGGGGATAGCAGAGTCCCTAGGTGCCACTGTTGAGGATACATTTAAACTCTCAGCTCAATGTGCGGTGATGGAAAGCAAATAGAATGTTAAGTATTAATCAGAAAAGGAATGGAAAACAAAGATTAAAATGTTATAATGCTCTTGTATCGCTCTATGGTATGGCCACAACTTGAATACTGTGTGCAGTCCTGGTTGCTGTATCTCAAAAAAGATATAGTGGAATTAGAAAAGGTACAGAGAAGGGTGATAATAATAATAACTTTATTTTTCTTTACCACCATAGTCAAATGACTTCTAGGCGGTTCACATCAAAAGAAGGCTGGACAATCAGCGAATTACAGAATGCAAGAGGAGAAATGTTACATAAGAAATAGGAGTTTCATGAGAAATTACATCAGGTTTGAAAAGGGGAAATATCATAGTGAGAGAGGGTCATCTGTTTCGGCTATGAATTTGTCAAATAGAATGGTTTTAATTTAATTTTCGAAATGCGCCATAGGTCTGTCTGGCTCTATTTATGTGGTTTCCCAGCCAGGATTGCTGTTTGCTTGCTTGGAACATGAAGGTTCTGTCCAGAAAGGATTTGTATTTGCAGCCTGTGATCTTTGGTATGTAAACATGTTTTGGTTTCTGGTTATGTGGGGTTGTGTAGCATGAAGTGTGGAAGCAGGTAGGAAGGTACTAGTCCTCAGACCTGTCTGAAACAAGATACAAGCAAACCTGGACAGTATTCGTGCCTCCATTGGTAACTTGTGTAATTTTTTGTAGTAGGGGCTAACATGGTCTTTTTTCCTCAGTCCAAAGATCAAGCGGACTGCAGTGTTTTGCACTATTCATAATTTTTGTACTGTTTTTATTGGGATACCCAGGTAGACGATTTTGTAGTAGTCCAGGATAGATAGGATCAGCGACTGCACCAGTAATCTAAAGGATGTTGTGTCAAAGTATTTTTTAATAGTCCTTAGTTTCCACAGAGTGTAAAAGCATTTCTTCACCAGTAAGTTTGTGTGGTCAGCCATGGTTAAGTGTATATCTAGTGTGATACCCAGTATTTTTATGGTTTGGGAGATTGGATATTCGTGGTTGTTTATTTTTAACGATGTTCTGGTTATTTTGTCATTGGTTATTTTGTCAGTTTGAAGTTGGTAGTCCATTTTTCGATTTCTATCATTGTGTGTGAGAGGTTATCTATAATTTCATTTGTGATGTCATTTAAGGGGATTAAGATGGATATATCGTCTGCGTATATGTAATGCTTTAAGCTTAATTTTTGTAGTAGATGACCTAAGGATGCAATGTAGATGTTGAACAGTGTGAGTGATAGTAGGGAGACTTGGGGCACCCTGATGGGTTTTTCCATGGGTTGGAGTAATTTCCATTGCTGGCTACTCGGTAGGATCTGTTTGTTAGGAATTCTTGGAACCATTTTTTTACCTTTCCTGAGAGCCCCATTGCATCTAGGCAAAGTAGCATGATTTTGTGGTCTACTAGGTCGAAAGCACTGCTAAGGTCTAGTTGCAGAATTAGAGTGATTTTGCCTTTGCTGAAAAGATCATAGAGGTGATTTAGTATGGAAGCTATGACAGTTTCTGTGCTGTATCCTTTCCTGAATCCTGACTGGTGTTCACTGAGGATGTTAAATTTGTCTAGGTAGTTTACTAGTTGTAGGTTGACCAATCCTTCCTGTAGTTTTGTGAATAGGGGGATGCTTGCTATGGGTCTGTAATTGGTTGTCAGTGCTGTAGAGATTTTCTGATCTTTGGGGTTAGGTGTAATCAGTATGTGCCCCATATCCTCATTTAATGTTCATTTTGTAAGGGATGAAACTGATAAAAGGTTTAAGATGACTTCCCTGAAAGGAAAGGCTAAAAAAGGTTAGGGCTCTACAGCTTGGAGAACAGACAGCTCTGGGGCGATATGATAGAGGTCAATAAAATACTGAGAGGAGTGGAAAGGGTAGATGTGAATCACTTGTTCACTCTTTCCAAAAATACTAGGACTAGGGGGCATGCAATGAAGCCGCCAAGTAGAAGATTTAAAACAAACTGGAGAAAATATTTCATCACACAACGTGTAATTAAATTCTGGAATTTGGTGAAGTCTTGGAAAATTTCCTAAAAGAGAAGTCCACAGACCATTATTGAGATGGCGTGGGGAAATCTACTGCTTATTCCTAGAATAAGCAGTGTAAAATCTGTTTTACTGTTTGGGATCTAGGTAGGTACTTGGGACCTGGGTTAGCCATTGTTGGAAACAGGATACTAGACTTGATGGACCTTCAGTCTGTCCCAGTATGGCAATTCTTATGTTCTTATGACTTAAGATGACAATCCATCATGCTGGTCGTGAAGTCGTCCAGTCTTTCCCAAAAATATCTGACCCTTGAAAGTTTCATCAAGGTGGTTTTAGATGCCAATTCTCTCACCCATTGCCTGATCCAACACATTCTATAGGCGGAGATTGTATAATTGACTCATGGCCTTGCCACATAGTCCACCCCGACCGATAACACAGGTGGGCTCCCAACTCCCCCTGTGACTGGGTTCTGGCAAAGCATCCGATATACTCCTGATGGAATTTTGTGCAAAAATTTCAAAATTCTACACATAAAATTAGCAAATTCTGCAAGTTAATTTGTCAAAATTTAAACAATATTTTTGCCAATTATTATCCATATTCTATTTAAAACATTTAAGATTGGTCCTATCTGTTTGAGGTCTTATTGGTCCTATCTGTTTGAGGAGCGTGGGAGCCCTTGCTCCGCCCCTCCCCCGGACCGAAACCAGTCTTCGGGAGCCTTGAAAAAGGACTCCCCAACGAAGTGCAGCCTTTTTCAGCTGCCCAGCACCCAGGAGAGGAGCGTGGGAGCCCTTGCTCCGCCCCTCCCCCGGACCGAAACCAATCTTCGGGAGCCTTGAAAAAGGACTCCCCAACGAAGTGCAGCCTTTTTCATCTGCCCAGCACCCAGGAGAGGAGCGTGGGAGCCCTTGCTCCGCCCCTCCCCCGGACCGAAACCAGTCTTCGGGAGCCTTGAAAAAGGACTCCCCAACGAAGTGCAGCCTTTTTCAGCTGCCCAGCACCCAGGAGAGGAGCGTGGGAGCCCTTGCTCCGCCCCTCCCCCGGACCGAAACCAGTCTTCGGGAGCCTTGAAAAAGGACTCCCCAACGAAGTGCAGCCTTTTTCAGCTGCCCAGCACCCAGGAGAGGAGCGTGGGAGCCCTTGCTCCGCCCCTCCCCCGGACCGAAACCAGTCTTCGGGAGCCTTGAAAAAGGACTCCCCAACGAAGTGCAGCCTTTTTCAGCTGCCCAGCACCCAGGAGAGGAGCGTGGGAGCCCTTGCTTCGCCCCTCCCCCGGACCAAAACCAGTCTTCGGGAGCCTTGAAAAAGGACTCCCTAACGGCGTGCAGCCGTTCGGCGTGTGCGCCTTCGGGAAGCGCCCCAACGCTGCACAGGGTGACTAGTGAATCTCCACCACAGTAACCAGCCACCACAGTAACCAGTCTCAGCAGGACTCCCAACAGCCTCAAAAGTCTCCTAGCGATAAGTATAACTAAATAACTATTAACCTCAATAATTTATACTGACTTAACATGACCATACATGACATTGCTTGGCTAGGTTTAACTGTATGACTACACAAACCTCCATGCTACTACGAACCTGCATGATTTTTGCCTGAATATTGTGAAGTTTAATAATTGCCTAAATACTGTGAAGTCTATAACTGCACTGCCTGACTAGGTGAGAGCGCAAGACTATACGAACATACACGATATTGCAATCCTGCTTGTCACTGCATGAATATTGTGAAGTTTTATCATTATTATTATTGTAAAGTTTTATAATCAGCCTCATATTCATATTTGTACTGCGTCTCTACTATCACCAAGGCCATATCTTTTTCACCCATAGCCAAAATGAGGGCATCAAATACCACACAGATAGTATTATGCATCATCTACCTAACTTACTATAGATGCCAGTGTAACGACAAAAGACCCCTTGAACAAATCCCAATCCACATCTCCTGGCAAAGGCCACTCAAACAGACAAAACCAACTCCCTCTCCTCAAACCCTTTTTAACTGCTCAGAACTCGGTCCTTTTCAAATACCCGCAGTAAACCCTAAATATAAAACATCCAAACAACACGGAAACAAGACCAAAAACAAAAAAAACTTAAAACAACTGAAACATATTGAAACCCCCCACCCCCAAACAATACAGGAACTTCAAAGGATACTATCTCAACGCCCGGTCGGTGAGAAATAAAGCACACATCATACATGACTGGATAGAACACAAAAACCCGGACATCATATTCCTAACCGAAACATGGATGATCTCAGACACAGATGTCATTATGAAGGAAATGTTACCACAGGGCTATAAAATCGTCCCAATAACTAGAAGCTGGAAAAGAGGAGGGGGCCTAGCGATAATCCTTAAATGCTACTTTGACCTCACCAGAATGGACTCAAAAATCACAGAAGATCTGGAAATCATCACCTGCAAGATCACCAACTCCGAACTGGAAGAATCTCTAATAGCCACACTATTCTACATCCCCCCAATAAATGGTCAAGTGCAAAAGAAGAATTCTTTGAATACCTTTCATCCAATACCATAAAAGGCACATACAACTTACTTCTGGGAGACATAAATGTTCACCTAGAGAAAAAGGAAAAACCGGAAGTGACAGAAATCGACTTGTTCCTAAATACCCTGGGCTTTGAAATTCCTGACAAAGAGGAAACACATGAAAAGGGACACCAACTGGACATCGTCACTTTTTCCCACAAAGACCCCGACACAAAAAAAATACAATAACAAAACCAGTTTGAAAAAAACAGTCACCTGCAGAAACATCACCAATCCAACAGAATTCTGGACCCATTATGAACTACACCCCAAAATAGAGGAAGAGCAAGACTTCCCCACTAGATGGGACAAATTCACAAAAGACACACTAAATCAAATAGCTCCTGTTCAATCATACAAAAAGAACACAAGGGCATCAAAAGAATGGTATGACGCCGAATTATTAGCCCTCAAACAAGATCTCAGAAAACTGGAAAGAGTATGGCAAAAAACAGACAAAGTGGAAGATAAAATTAAATGGAAACAAAAAATGAAAAATTACAAGAATCGGATCAAAGAAAAGCGTTATAACTGTTATGCACAGAAAATAGGAACAACCAATACAAACAGTAGAGAACTATTCAAACTAGTAAGCAAAATAACAAGACACCACACAGATACTACAGAACCATCACGATCAAATCCCAGAGGTCTCCACCCTAGCCAACCACTTTAGGAAAAAAATCACCGACCTCAGAGCCTCAATACCCCCTCCTCCACCCAATCTTGAATTCAACCTCAAAACGCAGAGTAGTGAATCCAAAGGCGATATGAGCTGGAACCACTTCAAGCCCACAGATTGGAATAACTTAGAACATAAGAACATAAGAAGTTGCCCCCGCTGAGTCAGACCAGAGGTCCATCTCGCCCAGCGGTCCGCTCCCGCGGCGGCCCATCAGGCCTAGTGCCTGAACAGTGGTCCCTGATTAATTTTGTAACTTACCTCTAATCCCATCCCTATAATCTACCTTTACTCTTATCTGTACCCCTCAATCCTCTTATCTGTACCCTCAATCATAGTCCAAGTTGAGGTAACGTACATTTTAGGGCAGCAATGCAAATGTTAAAACCTGTACCACATAACTTCGGATCAAAAAACAAACAATAAAACAAATAAACAAAAAATAACCAACCCAAAAACAAAACTGAAGTTCATTTGCGTCAAGATTTAGGCTCAGTCTACAGCAAATATGATTAAGGTAAAGAAAATTCTCTTGCCCCTTAGAAACCATTGCCTCCTGCATATGACAATGACCCCTCTCCCCCCCCCCCCACAATGACTATCGTATTTCCCTGAACAAATGGAAGTCTCTATCTCTAGATTTATGGTGCTGAAGGTGCATCTGTAATCCAATGTTCTGTACCAGAGGTCTCAAACTCAAACCCTTTGCAGGGCCACATTTTGGATTTGTAGGTACTTGTGAGGGCCGCAGAACAAATAGTTAATGTCTTATTACACTTTCTGCATGTTGCACTGCTTTCAGCTGTGTATAGCTGAAATGATCAGAAGCAATTAAGGAAAGATTTATAAATTATAAAGAGTTTTACCTCATGCAAAATTGTGATTTAGATTCAAAATATCAACTGCAAGAGACAAGATTTTGGTGTAGTCCTATAGGCTTTTTTGTAAAGTGGAGAATCAATATCTGACTTGTGACTAGAAAACTTGTGCCTTAAGTGGTCGCGTCCGCAACCACCTTCAGCTTTTACCTCCTCCAGCACCGGACACAACTGCCATCTCACATCAGTCACCACCAGGAGAGGTGCCAAATTTCATGAGAGTTCACAAGATTACGCACATACGCACAAGCTGCACTGCCTCCAATAGATACCTTACATTCTGGAACGTCGCCCGTCCCACTGATGCAACCTCACGCAAGTGCATCTGTACTCCACCTCACAATCGCAGATGCAGGAAAGCGCTTGCATAAGATTACAGCAGTGAGGCGGGCAACGTTCCAGAACAATGGAAACATACCAAGGGCCTCAAAATAGTACCTGGTGGGCTGCATGCAGCCCAAGGGCCGCGAGTTTGAGACCACTGTTCTGTACTGATGCAACCAAATATTTTTAGAAAGATCAATCCAGAAAAAAAACTGTTGTGATGTAAATTTAATACCTTCCTAGTAGGGATAAAAGACACCTTTGGGGGAGGGGGGAAACTCTCCTCTCCCCTCCAAACGCAAATTACATACACATATTACAAACCATTTACAAAATCCAGGAGAAAAGAATAAGGGGAAACCTAAGTTAAACTACTTGCTTTATGAAGGCAGACAAAAACCAATCTGTGCTCTCCAAATATTTTCAATGGAAGCACGGAGTTGTTGGTTTTTTTTAAGCAGTTCCCTAACAAAATTGCAATGATAAAGCACCATTAGCATTATGCATTCCATCAATTTCTAGGGCAAGAGAAGAAAAATTTCACAACCCAAAGGAAACCCAAAATCACAAACTACCCTCAGAGTGCTTTGTAAAAGTCTTCAAACCTTTGCCCAATTTTCATATTTTGCCCAGAAAAATGCTACTACACAAAATGCATTAAAAATACTACCCACTTGTCTAGAATGTCTCCCCTATTGTACTGGAAAGGAATTTATTGACTGAAATATGTTAGCTTTGGGAAATGTATATAGCAGATGTCTTTGCATTGTGCTCAACAGAAAAGGAAATGCATTTCTCCAGTGTCAAAGTGCTTGCTGACCCTTGCTGTGGCTGGTGAGGATACCCAAGCACCACCATCTGAAGACCTCCTCTACAGGCGGCCAGAACTTCCCTCCACCAAGCTTAGCAGTCACTGGCAGCATCTCTAAGTCACTGAGGTGCCAGCATCTGAAGGTTTGTCTATAGAGCTAACTGCTAGTTCTTCGTACTTGTTGAACTGAAGAACGGTATGCATCTTCATATTCTCTTGATAGTTCACAGACCAACATTTGGATAAAACATATGTCTGAGAAAGAAAGCAGGCTAAATGGCACTCTGAGTGGGTGGGCCATTAAGGCTCGTGTTTCTTTATACTGGAAAGAAAATCATCAAGGTAAGAACCTCATCTTTCCTTCCAGTGCAAAAGAGATGCGAGTCTTGAAAAGTTGGACATACCAAAGCATTCCCTTGAGTCTAGATCAGGGCAGACAAGCCTGTTGTTAGCACCAAGGACCCAAATGCCATGTCAAGTTGTGCCAACAAGTCCACTATGTAAAACTTTGTGAAAGTAAGGGAAGTGGGCCATCTAGTTGCCCTACAAATCTTCTATGGTGGGACAGCCTGAGATTCTGCCCTCCAGAAGTCATACTTCTGGTGGATCTACCTTCAGAGAGATCATTATCTAGGAAGTAAGGTCACTCAAAGCACTGCTTCCTTGCACTCTTCAACAAATACTCCAAATCAAATTGTCTACTAGATGAATGTCCATCTAAGATCATGCAAGATGCAATACCAGAATTTAAGAGGGACCTATTTAACTGGGCAACTTACTCTCTCAAAAATGGAACCTACCTGGAAAATATGGGACACATCCTAATGACACCCATACCCAAAGACCAGAAGATCTCGCTCACACTGGCATCCAACTACAGACCCATAGCGAGCACCCCCTTTTTCACCAAAATGCTGGAAGGGCTGGTCAACTTGGAATTAGTAAATCACTTAGATAAGTACTCTCTCCTAAATGACCACCAATCTGGATTCAGAAAAGGATTCAGCACCGAGACAGTCCTAGGCTCTCTCCTTAACCACCTATATGACCTTTTCAATCAAGGTTCCAGCGCCTTGATCCTACAGTTAGACTTCAGCAGTGCCTTCGATCTCGTGGACCATGAAACTATGCTTAGGTGCCTCGACGAAATGGGAATATCAGGAAGAGTGTGGACCTGGTTCCAAGGTTTCCTAACCAAACGATCTTATCAAGTGGTCCATGAAGGAAATTACTCTGAACCCTGGAAAAGCCCCTCGGGAGTCCCACAAGGATCCCCCCTATCTCCCACCTTGTTCAATATATACATCTTTTCTCTAGGCCACCTTTTACAAAAGCTTAACCTAACTTATTATATATACGCAGACAACATCTCCATATTAATACCAATAATAAATGTGACCTCAACCAACTCAAAACATATCTCCTCCATCATGCTCGAAATAGAAAAATGGACTTTAAACTTCAAACTGAAATTAAACTCAGAAAAGACAAAGATTTTCCTTGCTAGCCCAAACGAGAAAATCTCCGCAACTACAATATATGTAAACGGCCATGATCACCCAATACTAAAAACCATAAAAATACTGGGAGTCACCCTGGATACCCACCTGTCCCTGACCGAGCACATAAACTCGGTGACTAAAAAATGCTTCTTCATCCTTTGGAAACTGAAAACCATAAAAAAATACTTCGACCCGCTATCCTTCAGAATATTGGTACAATCACTGATTTTATCCACCCTGGACTACTGTAACATTGTCTACTTGGGAATATCTAAAAAAAATGTGAGAAAACTGAGAATAGTTCAAAATACGGCCATCCGTCTAATATTCGGACTAAAGAAGAGAGATCATGTTAGTCCATTCTACAAACTCCTTCATTGGTTACCAATTGAAGCATGAATTCTATTCAAATTCTCCTGCCTCTGCTATAAACTAATCTGGGGACTGGCCCCCAGCTACCTACTACCTCACTTCGAATTCCACTCCTCTATTAGGCCTACCAGAAACCGTAACCTCTTTACCTACCCAAATATCATAGGCTGTAGATATCGCACCTTCTTTGATAGAACATTCAAATTCCAAGCAGGTAGACTGCAAACTTGGACAGGCTACTTCACTTATGCCGCCAGAGAATCATATAGTATCTTTAGGAAAGAACTAAAAACCACATTGTTTAAGAAATTTATAACCTAACCAGACTTCTCCCCTAAAATCGGAGCCTCCTCCCATCCCAAGGAGTCCGTCTACCCTCTTCTGCCAAAATTTCTATCTTTAATTGTTTTTCCCACTGGTGCCTGTCCTTCGTTCAAATGTACCAACTTACTTCTCATCAACATCTTATGTTATCTTTTTCACCTTCGCAGCCTTGCACCTTTGTAACTCAAAGCGCAATCTCCTTTCTCTTCTCCTACTTATGCTCTGAATATCGTCGACTGTATAATGCTACTCATTGTGAAACCATGTAATACACAGCCCTGTAACTCTCCTGTTACTATCACAAGATGTTCAATGCTATACTCTGTAATTCGCTGTCTGTACAGTTTCTCTTCATTGTAAACCGCCTAGAAGTTGCAAGATTGTTGGCGGTATATAAGAATAAAGTTATTATTATTATTCATGCGCTATGAGTACTGTACACCAGCTCCAGTAGCCCACTTGCTGGTTAATGATATCTGTACGGAACAATTCTTAATTGAGAGGGGGCACTAGACAGGGCTGCCCGCTGTCTCCCCTGTTGTTCCTCATTTATTTAGAACCCTTTTTGTGTACAGTCCGCCGAGACCCTGCTATTTTGGGGATGACCATCTCTACGTCTTCCATAAAGGTTATGGCTTTCGCTGATGATTTGCTCTTTGTGTTGCCTGACCTGCATTTGTCTATGTCCCAGTTAATGAATGCACTGGCTGAATTTTATCTCCACCTCAAGACACAGAAGAACCTCAAACCCTTTCGCCTTCCCCCCACTCAAAGGCACACAACGCAAGAAAATGTTTGACAACCTTCTAGCAACACAAGCAGCAAAAATCAACCATTCCATCTCCAATCTTATGACAATATCAGACAACTTCAAAACATTCAGAAAAGAAATCAAAACCCTGCTTTTCAAAAAATTCATCCAAATATCTTAACCCCTCCTCTTTTAGCTCCAGAAGATTCACCTACCTTCAGATAACCTTCCCCCAAATTACCCACCTTAACACCTTCCAATTAAACAAATACCATAAATAGATTGTAACTTACCCTCTCTAACTGCATTCCATATGTATTTTTCATACAGTTCTTCACTGTCAGTTTAATTTCCATCCTATAAATTCACATAGAATTTTTCTTTTTTCAACCATCTTTATTTTCTCTTCTTTATTAATTTCCAGGTACTTTAGTTAGATTGTGAGCCTTCGGGACAGTAAGGGAATTTTTTAAGTACCTTCTTACTTCTCATTTATAATCTTAATGTATATTTTCTTCAAACCGCTTAGAACCTAACGGATATAGCGGTATATAAGAAATAAATTACATTACATTACATATTCTGGGTTTACTTTGAACAGGCAAAAATCTGTGGTTTTGGAGATACTGGCTACATTGCAGGACTTCTGGGAGGGGGAGTTTCCTTTTTCTTGGGCTACCACATCTTTGAAATATCTGGGGGTCATATTGCCTAGGAACTTGACCCAGTTATACGCACAGAACTTTGATGCCTTGTTGCGTACCACCTTAACTATGCTGCATATTTGGGCATCCTTTCCACTGTTTATTTCTGGTAGGGTGACTCTTTACAACATGGTTCTCTTTCTATGATGGTTGTACTGATTTCAGGTGCTACCCCTATTGATTACTCGCAACCAGGAGGTGAAACTAATTGCAGGGATCGAGGGGTTTTTGTGGGGTGGACAGAGGGCACAGCTTTCTTATGCCCGCTCTTGTGTGGGTTGCTAAATATAAAATGGTACGCCCTGGCATGTCAAATGCAACATATAAATGACTGGTTCAGGGGGACTTCTTATTTTTCAGATACTCTGTTGGAAACTTCTTTAGTATACCCCACTCATTTCAGTGCTATGTTGCATGCTACGCCTCCAAGCCTTTGCAAAATTATTTCTGCATATCTTGTTTTTGCTCCAGCTTGCAGGACCTGGCATTGGGTATGCCGTGCTCTCTTTGTTTCCTTTAAATCTTCTCCTTACCTACCTCTTCAGGGGAACAGGGATTTTGTACCAGGTACTCACTGTCATGCTTTTCAATCTTTGAAAACTAAGGGTTTACAATTTTTATTTCAACTGTTTGATGATGAAGGTACTCTTTATACATCTACACTGTTACAAGACATCTATGTGTTATCTAGTTCTGATGTATTTCATTATTTTCAGGTTAGACATTATATTCATTCTTTGCTCTCTGACTCAATGACAGAAGCAACTTGGGAGGTAATCTCTGAAATGTTTAGCTTGTCAGAACAAAACATCATCCCGCTTCGTTTTCATCATGTTGGATTATTGGATCAGTCGGGGGCCAACTTTGAGATTCTAACAGGACTCTGGGCTACGGACTTACATTGTACTCTTTTGGAGCAGCATATTAGTAGAGCTTTGAAGAACGCTCTCAAATTGATGACTAATATTACCCATTGGGAACTCCAACATACATTTTTACTTCACCTTCCTATTTCTCCTACACATGCTTATTGGATGCGCATCACTAAGTCCCATTGTTGTATTAAATGTGCTACCTCCTATGCCTCTCTGGGCCATCAATTCTGGTCTTAGTAACATAGTAACATAGTAGATGACGGCAGATAAAGACCCGAATGGTCCATCCAGTCTGCCCACCTGATTCAATTTAAATTTATTTTTTTTTTAATTTAATTAATTTTTTTTTCTTAGCTATTTCTGGGCAAGCTATTTCTATATGTTACTATATTATATAAAGTGTTGCTTTTTGGATGGCCTTAGGCAGATCTGTCTCAACTTTGTGGAATCGTACATGGACTCCTACACCAGCTTCTTTATTTGGACAATACAAGATTGTGACTCCTAAACCACAGGGCATGGCAGCCTTTGTAGACCGAGTCATGCTGCTGGGTAAGAAAGCTATATTATACATCTGGTTAACTCCTGAGGCGCCATCGATGCAACACTGGTGTTCTCTGCTGATACTTCAAGCGGCCTTGGAGTGCCGATGTATTTCGAATATGAATTCCACATCAGGATGCCGTTTTTGTGTATTGTGGGAAACCATTTTGGACTGATCTCACACCGCAGGCACGCAGTAGAATATTGAATATGTAACACTGATGCCAGGTTAATCTTTTTTCTTTTACAGGATTGTCATGTGGAATGTTCGGGGGAGGGAGGATTGGGGGATATTGTGTTCTTGGTGATTGGTTATTTTGGATTATGTGATGCTGGTTTGCTGTTTGTGTTTTGTTAAAACCAATAAAAAAACATTTAAACATAAAATAAACATTTAAAATACATTTATCATCGGCCTTTGTTGTATGGATGTTTTATTTTACCATCATGTTGGTTCCAGTTTCTTTTTTCTGCTTTCCTGTCATCTGCTAATTCTCCTTCAAGCGACTATCCATTTGTCTTTTCTTTCTCCTGACTTTTCCCTCACTACACCTGCCTTTGACATTTATCATTCATGAATTTTTTTGTCTACTTTGCTGACCTGTAGAAATGGAAGCACGTTCACAAAAGATTTCAAACTTGGCAAAGAAATTTGCCCCAAGGTGTTGTACCAAACTGCAAAATTTCAGACTCCTAGGTAGTTTCCTTCTGCCACAGTATTTAAGCAAAGTTGGCATTTTAGGTCACACGAGGCATGGGAGTGGATCAATTGCTTTTGTTCAACCACCCCTAGCTTCTGACCAAATTGAGATAGATCCAAAATATTTTGCAGAGTTTCATTTGAGACCCTAGACAACACCCCTGTAAAATTTGGTTGGATTTCAAGGAGGGTCGAGTATGGGTGGTTTTCAGTATTGGTCCACTTGACATTATAATATATGAAGGTTTTGGATCTATGAAAGATACCCATGCCACAATTCCTATAAGGATAATATTACTATGATCCTTGGAGCGGTAATTCTGAGATTATTTCCTTCATTTAGCTGCCCAGTTTGGGTATGATTAACCTTGTGTGGATCTGGATTTGTTTTGGTTAATCCAAGAATTTTTCACTTTTTCTATTTTTTGAATGAGCAAAACTAAAAGACCAAAATTACACAAAATAGGATTTTAGAGGTGGAGAACCTCAGAAACCCTTATTTTTGTTAAACTCAGACCTACCTTGAATTTCCCATAGACAGTAATGAGCTCTACTCACAGACCTGCCATGTGCTGTGCCTGCATCAGCTTCTCACTGCAGCTAGAAAGAGTGGCTCCAGCAGCTTCTCTCTTTGAGCTGTCTTTTATTCAGGTTCCAAAAACCTAAAACCCTCGACCCCTCACTCTTCCATACAATTCTTTTTTTTTTTTGAGGGGGGAGGAATGAAGCCGACCTCTGCCAAGTCTTTCAAGCAGTCATGGGGTCAAATCAGCTTCCGCTCAAGTCTGATTGCAGGGGCGAGCACTGGGCCCAGGGGACCTGACCCCAAGCTCCCAAGTGTTACACAGGCCAGCCAGGTAGGTACTCTTTTAAAAAAGTGTGGCCCTCCTGGAAACAGACACAGATGTCCGACTTTTCCCAAGCAGAACTGTCCCTCTTAGCACAGGGAAGACTTGATATAAGATTGGATTAACATAACAACATATAGAACTTCTTAACCATGTAACCATGAGTTCTATGCAGTTTACAAAAGATTATAAACTAAAATCAATTTAAGAATGAGAAAAATAAATTATTTGACCAAGTATTTTGAAAAGAGATAAGTTTTCAGTTGAGTTCTGAAATATTTATAAGAACAAGCTCCAAGCAACAACAATCAAAATTCTCTGTCGTGTGAAGCTGCTTGGAATGCTAAAGTATGATTCAGAAATTTCTTAGTTTTACAGCCCTGTACTGAAGGAAAGGTGAATAGGGCATGAGACTTTCTACTATTTTTATACGATGCTAGAGAGAATCTATTAACCATATAAAACAGAGCGGTACCATACATAACCTTATAGCAAAAGCAACCCAACTTAAACAAAACACGAGCCTCCATTGGCAGCCAATGCAATTCACAATAAAATGGAGTCACATGATCATATTTTTTAAGACCTGAAAATAAAAAATCTAGTGCAGAGCAGATAAAAAGACATCTTCTCAACTCACATGCAGTTATAACTGAGGAGAGAGGGCGCTGCCAGAGAAACAAGGGGATGGAGAGAAGAAAATTATTGATGTCTTCTGTAAGCAACTAGCAAGTTGGGACACTTAACCCATTTGTAAGGAATTGTATGCTGTTTGCACAGGAATTGAATATATACATATATTGTGGGTAGCACATAAACCAGGCCTGTCTGCAACCCTCAAGGACCAGTATTGAGAAGTCCCAGCTTGAAATTCATATAGTTTAGTATGGAACTGTAGGGCTTTTTTAATAATAATATAAAAGTCATTTCAAATTCTTCTAATTTTTTTCAGTGGGGGGAAATAAAATTTTTGCAAACACATGGGTTGGGGGAAGGGGAATCTCTGTAACCCGAGAGGACATCAGAGTCCAGTCCTCTTGGGGAGGGTCCCTATCTTATATAATTTCAATTTCTTGTCTGCTATTTTGCATTTGTTGGTTTGTGGTTCTTTCTTGTGAATAAAAACAGATTTAAACATAAAATTTTTGCAAACACATAAAGCAAGATAACTCATTCCTTTCCAAAGGGCAAAAGATAAGAGGGTTACCACTGAATACAAGCAGAACCTGGAATACAACTCATCTTGAGTTGCTACTGAAAAGGTTTGAGCTAAATCCAGTTAAATAGACAAATAAAGAGATGCACTCAGCTGATTTAACAGTACAGTATATGTTCACTTACTGGAAGTGTCTTTTTTCTGGCTACTTGGGGTAGTTGCCCAGTTTACTTTGACTTCCTGAAAATACATGTAATATTGTTAATATATATTTACAACAATGTTAAAACTTAAATATTTTAAATGACTTACTAGATTTGCTATTTGCATGTATGTAATTATACCATTTACTAATGAAAGAAAAAGAATATAACCACTCAGTGCGCCACCAAAGCATGAGATTTCTGCATGCCAGAGTCACTAATATGTCTGGGGTCACACCTCATTAATCTCCTTCCCACAAAAGGAAGACAACATGGACACCAAACTGTGCTCTATGACACCAGCTGTGATAATTAGTAAGATCTTCTTAATTAAAAAAAAAGTTATAACAAGCACAGAATGGGAGAAAATCCATAAAAGTTTCTTTAACGATAACTGTAAGAACTTTTCTGAGAATGCAGTGTTTAAAATAAAGTTGATACCCTTCGAAATAAATGGACTTCTGCTCCCATGCATTCCAGTGGAGAAAGACGCACTAAAGGCAAAAATAATAATTTTTACTTATATTGCACCCTTCCAATGCAGAACACAGAGGGCACAGAACAATCAATCACAGAAGAATAAAATCAACATGAAATATATTATATCATAGAAAACGCAGGTTAAACTATAAAGCAGTTTTAAAAAAATGGAAGAAAGGGTACTTTAAATCCACGCAATTCATAATCTGGGCATGGAAACACTGAATGAGAAAAAAAATGACTAAGCTTCTTCAGTCCTCTTTCTTCAGCTTACCTTTCCCAATATTTTTCGCCCATTCATGGCAGCTAATGCAGCAGCTGCATCTCTGTGTTCATAGAATTCCACAAAGCAATACGGGTCATTGCTTGGATGCTGCAAAACAGAAAATCCAACAGAAGAGCCGACCCTTCTGCTATCAGGTTGCTGAGAAGAAAATTTTGGAAAATGAGTTACTAAATAGTAATATATTGTTAACAAGAAATTGCAATCACAAATTATGAATTGACATTATAAAAACACAAGTTACAAAAAAAGTTAACTGTAAATCCAGGAAATGGATACCAAAGCTAACACATTGGTAGAAAAGGTAAAGTTTAGTCTTACCTGACAATTTCCTTTCCTTGAATCATGCTGTATCATGAAAAGATAGGTTATGTTTCCCTACCAGCAGATGATGAAAGAGAATATTAACTTTCAGTGGCATCACCAATATAGGGAATGGTGCAAACTGGAACATCTCCTTATGCTAATGCCTACACCAACCAGGCACCAATAAAGCACAGTTACTTACCGTAACAGTTGTTATCCAGGGACAGCAGGCAGCTATTCTCACATATTTCTGACATCATCCACGGAGCTCAGATGCGGACAGCCTCGCAAGCAGACTTGCTTGTAGAAACTCAGAAGTTTCAAGTCTGCCGCACCACGCATGCGCAAGTGCCTTCCTGCCCAGCACAGGGTGAGTCTCCTCAGTTCAGATAGCTAGCAGAGAAGCCAACTAGGGGAGGTGGGTGGGTTGTGAGAATAGCTGCCTGCTGTCCCTGGATAACAACTGTTACGGTAAGTAACTGTGCTTTATCCCAGGACAAGCAGGCAGCCTATTCTCACATATGGGTGACCTCCAAGCTAACCAGAATGGGATGGTGGGAGTATTGGCAACTTAGAAGAATAAATTTTATAATACTCTCTGGCCAAAATGGCCATCCCGTCTGGAGAAAACATCTAGACAATAATGAGAGATGAAAGTATGAACCAAGGACCAGGTGGGCAGCTTAGCAAATTTCCTCAATAGGAGTGGATCTGAAGAAAGCCACTGAATCCACCGTGGGCTGTGACTTAACTCTGTAGATGCAGTCCAGCCTGGGCATAGCAGAAAGAGATACAAACAGCCATCCAGTTGGAGATGGTATGCTTAGAAATTGGATGTCCCAACTTGTTTGGATCGAAGGAGCAGATCTGTGTGGTTTGGTGCGTTCCAGGTAGAAGGCCAAAGCACATTTACAGTCCAGAGTATGAAGAGCTGATTCTCCAGGGTGAGAATGAGGCCGTGGATAAAACACTGGAAGTACAATAGATTGCTTTAGATGAAATTCTGAAATCACTTTGAGTAGATGTGAGGGCAAAGAGAAAGACCACTTTCCAAGTGAGATATTTCAGATGAGCCGTAGACATTGGTTCAAATGGAGGCTTCATCAATTGAGCAAGAACAACATTGAGATCCCAAACCACTGGAGGTGGTTTGAGAGGAGGTTTGACATTGAAAAGTCCTTTCATAAATTTGGAAACCAACGGATGAGCAGAGAGGGGTTTCCCTTAAATAGGCTGATGGAAAGCAGCAATTTTTGCACTAAAATGGACTCAGGTAGATGTAGATTTGAGACCAGAGGTAGGCAAGTGGAAAAGATAATCCAAGACAAAAGCCAAGGAGGTATCTCAAGGCTCTATGTCATGAGAGATGCATCACGTAGAAAATCTAGTCAATTTTTCGTGACAGCATTGTCTAGTGGCAGGCTTTCTAGAAACCACTAAAAAGTCTCTTACAGATTGAGAAAACTGAAAAGGAGTTATGTTGAGAGGTACCAAGCTGTCAGGTGTAGAGACTGCAGGTTGGGATGAAGTAGAGATCCTTGACTCTGTGTAAGCAGAGATGGAAAAACTGGTAGAAGGTCTGGCTCCCTGCTGCTGAGTTGAAGTAGAAGAGAGTACAAAGGTTGTCTTGGCCACCGAGGAGCTATCAGAATCATGGTGGTATGATCGTTCTTCAACTTGACTAGAGTCTTGAGAATGAGAGGGAATGCATACAGGAAGAGATTCGTCCATTCCAGTAGAAAAGCATCTGCCTCGAGGCGATGAGGAGAATATATCCTGGAACAGAATTTAGGAAGTTTGTGGTTGTGGGGAGATGCAAAGAAATCTATCTGAGGAGTTCCCCATTGAGAAAAAATGTGATGAAGAGGCAAGGAATTAAGTGGCCATTCGTGAGGTTGAAGAAGACGACTCAATTTGTCCGCCAAACAGTTTTTCGCCCCATGGATGTAGACAGCTTTCAGGAAGGTGTTGTGGAGGATTTCCCAGTCTCAAACCTTCAGAGCTTCGTGCCAAAGGGAGAGAGATCCCATTCCACCCTGCTTGTTGACATAGTACATGGCGACTTGGTTGTCCGTCCAAATGAGGACTACTTGGTCATGAAGAAGATGTTGAAAAGCTTTGAGAGCATTGAAGATCGCTCTGAGTTCCAACAGATTGATATGACACTGACGATCTGTGCTGGATCAGTGGCCTTGAGTACGGAGACTGTCAAGGTGAGCCCACCAAGCGTAGGTCGAAGAATCTGTCGTGAGGAACTACTGATAGGGCAGCATCTGAAACAGTAAATCTCTGAAGAGATTGAAAGAGAGCATCCACCAGCGGAGAGACTGTTTCAAGGAAGGAGTGACTGTAATGTGTCGAGAGAGTGGCTCACAAGCCTGTGTCCACTGAGAAGCCAGGGTTCACTGAGGAATTCTGAAGTGAAGTCTGGCAAAAGGAGTCACGTGAACTGTCGAGGCCATGTGACCTAGTAGTACCATCATGTGTCTCGCTGAGATTGAAGAGCGGGAAGACACTTCGTGACAGAGCTGAAGAAGAGCATCCAGATGTTGTTGAGGAAGAAATACTCTGAGTTGGACAGTGTCCAGATGAACTGTAGATTCTGAGAGGGCTGAAGATGGGATTTGGGAAAGTTGATTTTGAATCCCAAGCTTTGTAGGAACCACGTAGTCCGTTGGGTTGCTACAATAACCCCCTGAGATGTTGAATCTTTGATGAGCCAGTCGTCTAGGTAGGGAAACACCTGAAGACCATGGTTCCTTATAGCTGCTGCTATCACCAATAGGCACTTGGTGAACACTCTGGGAGATGATGCCAGGCCGAAGGGTAGCACTCTGTATTGATAATGCAGATTCCCCACCCGAAATCTGAGGTATTGACAGGAGGCTGGGTGAATGGGAATGTGAGTGTAAGCCTGCTTGAGATCTAGAGAACATAACCAATCATTCTGATCTAGAAGGGGATAAAGGGATGCCAGGGACAGCATATGAAACTTTTCTTTGACCAAAAATTTGTTGAGAGCCCTGAGATCCAGTATGGGCCGCAGATCGCCCGTCTTCTTCGGAACTAGGAAGTTATCGGGAGTAAAAACCCCTGCTCTGCTGTTCCAGAGGAACTTCCTTGATGGCACGGAGATGAAGCAGAGCTTGAGCATCCCAAAGAAGAAGGGCGGTCTGGGATGGATTGGAAGGATACTCTCTTGGAGGACGTTCTGGTGGAACCTGAATGAAATGAAGAGAGCATCCTTCCTTGATTATTGACAAAACCCAGAGGTCGGATGTAATGATAATAATAATAATAACAGTTTATATCCTGCAGGTCCATGAAGTTCTATGCGGTTTACAATGATTAAGAATGTTACAAACTGAGTAGAACAAATAAAGTTAAAGACTAGTGACTGACAGCTCTAGAGATCAGTTATTGTGGGAAAGATTGTGCAAATCCGTACCTAAGTACTTCTGGAACAGATATGCTTTTAGGTGTTTCCTAAATTCCCCATAAGTGTTAGCAAGCATAAGTAATTGTTCCAGATCTTTACTCCATAATGCTGCCCGATATGAGAAAAGATGTTGATGATGTCTTTTAAATTTACATCCTTTAATCGGTGGAGAAACAAAGTTCAAGTGTGACCTTCTCTTGTGTCTATTGGTTGAGAAAAACAAAAGGTCTGTTAAATATTTAGGGGCTAAACCAAATAGTGCCTTACAGCAAAAATATCCAAATTTAAACTGTAGTAATGGTCTCCCATCGATGGTAAAAATGATGGAGACAACCTCCTATGGGTGGAATGGAGGACATAGACAGAACGCAGGAGGTTATGCTCTGTTTGAGACAATCAAAGAGGCTGAGCAGCCTTAGGTGCAGCAGAAGGCTGAGGTTTCTGTTGCTTCTATTGCTGTTGTTTCTTGGGGGGTTTTCGAGTGTAAGGAGCCACCCTTGGAGGATAGTGCCTCTGGAAGGATGGAAGAGGTCGAGAAGGTTTTGTAGGAGCCGGCTTTGGCTTTGGTCTGACAATTGAAGCAAAAGGTTTTTCATACTCAGACAACTTCTTGGTGGCGGCCTCTACGGATTCATCAAAGAGGTCATTGCCTTCACAAGGAATATTGATTGTTGTGTCGTTGGTGGACTGGTCAAAAGGCAGGATGATGGTGTATCATCTGCGTAGCGGTATGAAGTTTGCCTCATTTGTCTAGGCATGTGCCGAGTGTGACTACATAGAGGTTGAAAAGTGTTGAGGATAGTGGAGAGCCTTGGGGGACTCCGCAGGAGTTGTTCCAGGTTTCTGTTCTTTCTTTGCTTTGACTCTGTATTTCCTTGAGCGGAGGAATCATTCAAACCAATTGCAGACTCTGCCTGTGATTCCTATTGCCTCCAGTGTTTGTAGTAGGATGTCATGATCTACCAGGTCAAATGCTGCAGTGAGATCTAGTTGAATGAGCAGCATTTATTTGCCTTTGCTTAGGAGTTGTTTGGCTGTGTCTAGGAGAGAGAGTAGTAGTGTACATAGCTAATTGATTGATCTGTTCAAATCCACCTCAGTGGAGACGGAACGAGGCTACTTGCAAGCAACATCAAGAGAGAAATTGAGAAGTTTTTAAACTAGGAAGAAGGGGAAAGCCGACAGTCGACCAAGAGTTGATGGTTCGGGAACCAATATACCCAGAGGATACCTTCCTGGAAGATAGCAGGGAAGACTCACCGGAACATAGGCAAGACAGACACAAGAGGGAAGGAAATGCAAGAAAGTAACAGGCCGCAAACTCTAGTGTATGTACACGAACGCAAGGAGCCTAAGGAATAAGATAGGGGAATTGGAAGCTATGACACAAAAAGATAACATCATCGGCATCATGGAAACATGGTGGAACGAGGAAAACGTCTGGGACACTGTGCTACCGGGATACATGCTATATCTCAGAGACAGAGCAGGTCAAAAAGGTGGGAGTATTGTCCTATATGTCAAAGCGCGAATTAAGTCTACCAGAGAGACCACGCCAGAATGAAAAATAAGGTAGAGTCTCTATGGATCAAAATTCCGGGAACAAATGGAATGGAAAAGAAGATGGGCATCTACTACTGACCCTCAGGGCAGTCCATAAAATTGATGGAGAAATGATGGATGAGATTAAAAGAAACTGCAAGGGAAGCAACACAGTTATCATGGGTGACTTCAATTATCCGGGGTTAGACTGGAACCTAGGCACCTCCGGCTGCGGTAGGGAGACCAAGTTCCTGGAACAACTTGTCAAGGAAAATAAGAGAGGAAATGCAATTCTGGACTTAATTCTAAATGGCAGATGAGGTTCAACATGGATAAGTGTAAAGTGATGCATGTAGGTAACAAAAATCTCATGCACAAATACAGGATATCCGGGCGGTACTTGGAGAGACCTCCCAGAAAAGAGACTTGGGAGTTATGATCGACAAGTAGATGAAGCCATCCACGCAATGTGCAGCGGCAGCGGCAAAAAGGGCAAACAGAATGATAAAAATGATAAAGAAGGGGATCATGAACAGATCGGAGAAGGTTATCATGCCGCTGTACCGGGCCACAGTGCACCCTCATCTGGAGTACTGCATCCAGCACTGGTCGCCGTATATGAAGAAGGACACGGTACTACTCGAGAGGGTCCAGAGAAGAGCAACTAAGATGGTTAAGGGGCTGAAGGAGTTGCCGTACAGTGAAAGATTAGAGAAACTGGGCCTTTTCTCCCTTGAACAGAGGAGATTGAGAGGAGACATGATCAAAACATTCAAGGTACTGAAGGGAAAAGACTTAGTACATAAGGAGAGGTTGTTCACCCTCTCCAAGGTAGGAGGAATGAGAGGGCACTCTCTAAAATTGAAAGGGGATAGATTCCTACGAACATAAGAAAGTTCTTCTTCACCCAGAGTGGTAGAAAACTGGAACGCTCTTCCAGAGTCTGTCATAGGGGAAAACACCCTCCAGGGATTCAAGACAAATTAGACAAGTTCATAATGAACAAGGAAGCATCTTAGTTGCTGGTAGGACTAGTCTCAGATAGGGTGCTGGTCTTTGACCAGAGGGCCGCCGCGTGAGCGGACTGCTGGGCATGATGGACCACTGGTCTGACCCAGCAGCAGCAATTCTTATGTTCTTATGGACTATGAGAACCAGTGCAAGGTGTAGAAGTAAAAGCGACACTGGGAAGCAGTGATCACAATATGATCCACTTCAACCTGGACACAGGGGCAAAACATCAAACCAGAACGACGGCCACAGCACTGAACTTACGAAAAGGGAATTACGAAGGGATGAGATTCATGGTGGGGAAGAAGATTAAGAAGAGGATAAGCACTGTAAAAACGCTAGAGCAAGCATGGTCCCTTTTTAAGGACACAGTCACCGAGGCGCAAAATCTATATATCCTGCGTATCAACAAAGAATCCAAGAGGAAAAAGAACAAGGAATGGAGTGGCTCACTGTAGCGGTGAAGGAAGCAATCAGAGACAGAAGACTGCATTTTAGGAATGGAAAAGGTCAAAAACGGATGAAAACTGGAAAAAGCACAAACATCAAAGCAGGTGCCATAAGGCGGTAAGAGGGGCCAAAAGAGACGAGGAAAAAACAGCCAAGGAGGCAAAAAACTTCAAGCCATTATTTTGATATATTAAGGGGAAATGACCTGCGAAGGAAGCGGTAGAGCCGTTGGATGACCATGGAATAAAGGGAGTGCTAAAGGAGGACAAAGCCATCGCAGGCAAAATGAACACATTTTTTGCGTCTGTATTTACCAAAGAGGATATACACAACATACCGGAAGCCGAAAGGCTATACGCAGGAAACGAAGAAGGGAAACTGACAGGGTTGACGGTCAGTCTAGAAGATGTATGCAGGGAGATTGATAGGCTTAAAAACAATAAATCCCCGGGACTGGATGGCATCCATCCAAGAGTAATCAAGGAACTGAAAGGGCTATAGCTGAACTGCTTCAACTAACAGCCAATCTGTAGATCGAATCGGGAAGGATTCCGAAAGACTGGAAAGTGTTGACTGTTACGCCGATCTTCAAGAAAGGTTCGAGGGGAGATCCGGGAAACTACAGACCAGTGAGAATGACCTCGGTACCGGGAAATATGGTAGAGGTGCTGATAAAAGGACTGCATCATTGATCACCTTGATGGATACGATCTGATGAGGACCAGCCAGCACGGCTTCAGGAGAGGAAGATCTTGCTTGATGAACTTGCTGCACTTCTTCGAAGGAATAAACAGGCAGATAGACAAGGGTGACCCGGTCAATACTGTATATCTGGATTTTCAGAAGGCGTTTGACAAAGTCCCGCATGAACGACTACTTCGAAAAATTGCAAGCCATGGAATCGAGGGTGAAATACTCATGTGGATTAAAAATTGGCTGGCGGATAGGAAACAGAGAGTGGGGTAAATGGGAAGACTCGGACTGGAAAAGCATCACCAGTGAAGTGCCGCAGAATTCGGTGCTTGGACCCGTGCTCTTCAACATATTTATAAACGACCTGGAAATTGGTACGACGAGCGAGGTGATTAAATTTGCAGACAATATAAAGTTATTCAGAGTAGTGAAGACACAAAAGGATTGCGAAGACCTGCAATGTGACATAAATATGCTATAAAAATGGGCTGCAATATGGCAAATGAGGTTTAACGTGGATAAGTGTAACTGTCGATAACAAAAAGAGACTTGGAACTACTGGTCGACAAATCAATGAAGCTGTCTGCGCAATGCGCAGCGACAGCGACAGTGAAAAGAATGCTAGGAATGATTAAGAAGGGGATCAGAAACACATCGGAGAAAGTCATCATGGCTCTGTACCGGGCCATGGTACGCCCCCACCTGGAATATTGCATCCTGCATTGGTCGCCGTACATGAAGACGGACACAGTACTACTTGAAAGGGTCCAGAGAAGAGCGGCTAAAATGGTTAAGGAGCTGGAGGAGTTGCCGTACAGTGAGAGATTAGAGAAACTGGGCCTCTTCTCCCTTGAAAAGAAGAGACAGAGAGGGGACATGATCAAAACATTCAAGATAATGAAGGGAATAGACTTAGTAGATAAAGACAGGTTGTTCACCCTCTCCAAGGTAGAGAGAACAAGAGGGCACTCTCTAAAGTTAAAAGGGGATAGATTCCGTACAAACATAGAAAACTGGAACGCTCTTCCGGAGGCTATTATAGGGGAAAACACTCTCCAGGGATTCAAGACAAAGTTAGACAAGTTCCTGCTGAAGCAGAACGTAAGCAGGCAAGGCTAGTCTCAGTTAGGGCACTGGTCTTTGATCTAAGGGCCGCTGCGGGAGCGGATTGCTGGGCACAATGGACCACTGGTCTGACCCAGAAGCGGCAATTCTTATGTTCCATACATACGTCACCCCCACCTTCTAGTTTAAATCCTAGAAACATATTGGTCACGGATAGTGGTCAGGGATCCAGTAATTTTTAGGCTTTCAAGCTTTGGTCCTTCCTCTTCTTGGGATGCTCTCATCTACTCCACTTCCAGGACAGCATACCGGTTCTTCAGTTCAAGGGCAGGGGGGAGTCACACTGCCCATCTTGCAGTGTTCCGTAATCTGAGTCCAGCTGTCTTCCCTCAGCAATGCCTCTTCCCCACTGCTGAAAATCTTTGATGCCTCATGAACCATTTTATCGATGTACCTCTCATTCTCATGGATGCTTCTCAGTCTTGCCACATCCTCTCTCAGCTCCTTTACTTTCTTCATGAGATTTTCAAGCTGAAGTCAGCTTGCACATGGAACCACTCCCTCTGCCTGGGTAACATTTTCTGTCTGCACAGAGACAGAAGTTAAAACCTGAGCAGCACCTTTGCTGATATGATGTTTCCCAGCCATACTGTGGTGCAGAAGTATTTACACCTGGAAAAATAAAGAAAAGGCAGAAAAACCTACTAAAGCAATGCCCTGTTCCTGTTTGGCTGAAGAACCTATAAATCAAAAAGCTCTGCCTTGGGGTGGGCGAGAGGGAATTAAATTAAAACCAGAGTCTTTCCTCAACAGCTATTTGTGCCCTAATCTGATATTATGCCTTCAAATGCAACCTAAAACACTAATCTAGGCTAAAATACTGTTTTGTATTAAGCCCTAAGAGACTTTAAGGCTACATTATTGCCTAACTGATTTTGCTGAGCTTAAAAAGAGAACTACAATGATATAACCTACTGAAACCCAAGTTTACCTTTCCCAGATATTAGTTCACAGGTTGCTGTGAAAAACTAGATATCTTCTTTTTCAAGAGTCCCGCGGCAACAAGAGGGCATCCGTGGAAAATCAGGGGCGGGAAACTGCATGGGGACACCAGGAAATTCTTTTTCACTGAAAGGGTGGTTGATTGCTGGAATACTTTTCCACTTCAGGTTATTGAGGCCAGCAGCATGCTTAATTTTAAGGCCAAATGGAATAGACACGTGGGATCTATTCACAGAGAAAGGTAGGGGAGGGTCATTGGGGTGGGCAGACTAGATGGGCCGTGGCCCTTATCTGCCGTCTATTTCTATGTTTCTATGTTTAATGCTGAACTTCTACAACCTCTCTCTTAGAACCAGGCTTACTGAGGGTTAGGCACTAGGCTAGAAATCTTTCCTTCAAAGGTCATCAGCAGGACGTGCGTAGGAGCCGCTCCCCACGACTTTGTGCAGAGAAACGATTGCGGTTGAAAGGAGGACAGAGCCGTCTAGAAAGTAAACACCTGCTGGAGGGAGGCACATACTTGAGGCACAGAATGGAGGGAAGGAGGGAGAAAGAGGAGTGTGTTGGAACTCGGGAGGGAGAGGGGCACATTGAAATTCAAGAAGGGAGGGAAAGGGGCACATTGAAACTCAGGGAGGGAGGGAGAGGGGCGCTTAGGGACACCAATGGTAGAGCAGGACTGAGAGAAGACATGATCGAAACATTCAAGATATTGAAGGGAATTGACTTAGTAGAGAAAGAGAGATTGTTCACCCTCTCCAAGGTGAAGAGAACAAGAGGGCACTCTCTAAAGTTAGAAAGGAATAGATTCCATACAAACGTAAGGAAGTTCTTCTTCACCCAGAGAGTGGTAGAAATCTGGAACGCTGTTCCAGAGGCTGTTATAGGAGAAAGCACCCTCCAGGGATTCAAGAAAGGGTTAGATAAGTTCCTGCTGAACCAGAACGTACGCAGGTAAGGCTATACTCAAATAGGACACTGGTCTTTGACCTAAGAGTAGCCACATGAGTGGACTGCTGGGCACAATGGACCACTGGTCTGACCCAGCTGCGGCAATTCTTATGTTTGTAAACAGGGACTGCCTGTATGTTGTTCAAAATCAGTTAATTTCTTTGCCAGAAAAATATGTAAAGTTGTAATTAAGAACTCTTATTAGCTAACAGAATTTTGGTAAAGACTTCGACCAAATTTATCCATATTGTGACCCTCTTGACCTGGCAGCATAAACCCTGGAGCTGGAGGATTTTTTACATTCTACAAGCAATGATTGATGTTGGCGTTGCGGCTTGTTAAAGCCAGGATAGATTATTCTGTAGAGTGAATCAATCTTTCTAGGAGCTATAGTGACAGAAAGCGGAGTCTCCCAATTTTTAAAAAGAGTGCCTCTTTGAGGAGACCGTGTAAAGGCAATTTAAAAGCTCCTTAGGAAGCTCATTGAAATCCAAGGCATCCAGGAGCTTTGTTATAGGCTCATTGTCAGCCTCTAATTTGACAGGAGAGTCTTTCCCAACTGTCTAATATATCTAAAACTAAACTAAACTGAAACTTAATTTTATAAACTGGGTCTTCAACCAAAAGGTGCTCGACTAGGTTTATAATAATGTAAATATAGTACATAAATATAAAAGAAGAATGAAATCTAGAATGGCTTATGCTTCTTTTTACGAAACTGCGAGAGCAATTTCTAACATGGGGAGCCGTGCTGAATGGCCCGCGCTGCTCCTGATGCTCATTGAATTCCTATGAGTGTCGGGAGCAGCGTGGGCCATTCAGGGCGGCTCCCTGTGCTAGGTTAGTTTCCAAAGTGTTTAGTAAACAAGAAAGTTTTCAGAGCTTTCCAAAATAAAACAAAGGGACCTAGACTTCTAAATAAAAGTGGTAACTCATTCCAGAGCTCAGTTAGTTTGAAAATGAAAGAGTGGCTGAATTCCTTGAAAGTTCCATTTTTACCCCTAAGGAAGGAAATGTAAGTTTTAATTTATTTGAACTCCTAGCGAGATGAGATCTGTGTACATTCCAATCTAAAGGAACCAAAGAAAAAAAAATGCCAAAGAGAATTTTAAATGCAATATAAACATACTTAAATTGAATTCTAAGGTACACTGGAAGCCAATGTAATTCTTTGAGCAATGGGGTTACGTGATCGAATTTACTCTTGCCAAAAATGAGCTTGGCAGCAGTGCTCTGTATCAATTGAAGTCTCTGCAGACTGACCTTTGAGAAAACCAGGTACACTGAGTTGCAATAATCCAACCTTGACATGATAATTGACTGAACCAATACAGAGAAGTGTTGATGATGAAAAAGCGCTCTCACTCTTCTCAGGATATGGAGGCTGACGAAACACTTTTTAATGAGAGAATTTAGCTGATCCTTAAATGTAAGAGAAGAATCAATAACAATACCCAATATCAGCGAGGAAAATTCAATTTTCAGAGATTCTCCTGAGTCTAAGGTCACAGCTAGTAAAGGAAAGTCCTTCAGGAGATTGCCTTCTAGGAGGAGGAGGAAGAGATAGCTCTGAAGGAATTCCATATGATTCAGGAGCAGATAAAGTAGGCTCACATTCAAAATCAGTGTGGTCATGAGAGAGATCAGTCATAAGTCCTAGGTGACCGATGGGATCAGTGATAAGAACCTTCCTCAATGTCGTCGGTACCAATCCAATGAGAATGAGGAAGAGGAATGACACAAATATCTTTTATATCTGGAAGCATAGAATTGACATGAATGAGAATGTCGATACTTCAATGTAGATTATGCTTTGATGAAGATCGTTGATGCTTCGAGGAGGTGGATCAATATCTCGATAAAGAACGTCAAGGCCTACTGGAAGAGCGTCAATAGGAAGCTGAGCGGTGTGTTGGTGTAGACCTGGAGTCAGTACCATAGTGTCGAGTGCAATTTGAAGATGTCACTGATCTCCTTTTGGAAAAACTCAGTGAGTTGTTCCCTGAAGATCTGTGACAGTACCGTTGGCTCAACAGCCGGTACCATCGGTGCGGCAGGGTGTGGGTGACTTCGAAGAGGATTCATGCCCTAAAGGACACACAGCCTGCACTAAAGGAGAGTGTTGGCGTCGTTTGGCCTGCATCAAGGGACTCAATGCTGTAGATGCCTGCGACATTTGCTGGGAAGATGATGGCTTCTTAGCATGCTTCCCTAAGGCAGGAATGACATCTGACATCAATGGCAGTGCTGGTACCAAAGTGTCTGATCAATCTCCAGAGTCCATTGTCTTGCCGAACAGCTTCTCCTGCTGTGTGCCACAAGGTTTCAATGACCATTTTTGTAAGGTGGAACAATGTGTACAGGTGTCTAACCGATGCTCAGGGCCTAAACACTGCAAACACTAACTATGTGGGTCAGTGATTGAGAAAGGATGCTGGCACCGACAGCGCTTTTTAAAACCACTTGATGGTTTTGACATGGACAGAAAAAATCTCAGAGGCAAAGTTAAACTCAATGGTGCTAAAAAGAAAAAAATGATGTTGACGGCAAATTTTGCAATGGACAGAGTCCAGAAAAAAGCAATTCTTCGATTCCTGAAAAACGAAGAACTGAGGTACTGTGAACTGGCATCGGGCAGGAAGGTACTCATCATGTATGCACAATGTGGGCAGTTACAAAGTTTCCAAAAACTTAAAGTGGCAGTACACTTTTATCACTGTTCGTTCCAGGCTCCATGGATGACGTCACCCACAAGTGAGAATATGCTGCCTCCTTGTCCTAGAATAAATGCCACATACATTTCTTTTACATTGCTCAACAGTAAGTACTTTTGTTTTTGTATTTTGACTCCATCGAGCCAAACATAAATGCAATCTTTCTTGCCAGGACTGATTCTGCTAAATTCATCATCTTCATAAAACTGTCGTACTCTATTAATCACTTCTTTTTGCAACTGCTTGCCAACTTTTGGATCAGGTAAAGCATAAATACCTTGCTCTTTCTTGATTTTTTGGGCCATCATTACCATATGTTCTGAAACTTCAAACTCTGATGCAGTTGGTTTTATTGACCAACTTCTTGAGGTCACAGTCAATATTTGGACTTTTTAACTATATAGTCTTGACACAAGGTGCATTCTGTGGTTTGGCTTGGCAGTCCGACATCCTGGGCTGCTAGTCTAGTAGACATTATCGTGTGCTTTATCACATTTTGCACTTGTTCAATTTTTCATTTTGTATAACCCACTTTAGCTCTACTGCTCACTTTTCTACATTTCAAAGGAGACTCGCCCAATGCAGATAAGCTTTGGTCAACTGTTGCAGAAGTATCAATTTTAAAGTCCTTATCAGAAGACAGCGACAGCCCTGAGGAGCGCCAAAAGTGGGCATTTGTTTGCAGGAGCGCTATAGGGTCGCGTTTGAACAGGAACAGATAAGTCATTGCTTTATATTACTGACTTCACAGTGGTGAATTGTTGTTCCTTTCAAGTGTTTATCCTGGTGCAAGTTGCATTACAAAAAAGGAAATTAGACGGCTTCAGATTGTACAAAACACAGCTATTAAGATTATTTGTGACGCAAAGAAATACGATCACGTTTCACCTCTTCTGATTAGTGCACATTGGTTACCAGTCGAACATAGAATGTTATAAAATCTTACTTTTAACATTTACAACAAAATTAAACAATCAACCAGAGTTCATTAATAGACTTTTAATTCCTTATAATACTTTAAAATCTCTTCGTTCAATGTCTCAGAATCTTCTCGTCATACTTTTTTAAAATTAATCAATACATTGCGCTCCAATAATTTTGCCGTCACTGCCCCTACTCTCTGGAATTCGCTGCCTAACCATTTGCGCATTGAATCCGATATAAAACAATTTAAAGCAAAATTAAAAACATTCTTGTTCCAGGATTCTTTTGGACAACAACTGACTTCTTAAGGACAAAAAAAATTTTTTTTTTTTTTTAATTATTATTTTTACCCTAACCTGTTGTATTTTCCCTTTTTTGTTGCACTTTTCTTTTACGATTGTAATTCTTCCCCTTTTTCCTAGGAGGAGACAGCGGCGCTAGGGCAAGCAACTTCGGCCGGTGCAGGAGGTAGCAGGCACCGGCGAAGAGAGCGAAGGAGGAGGCGGACTGAGAGAGAGAGGCAGGGAAGAAGACAACAGCATGGGGTAGCGGCGAAAGGGAGCTCCGCCCACCCCCCCGAGTCATCACCAGCGCGCCCGGACTCCCCCTTTAAATGAGGAGACTGCGGCGCTAGGGCAAGCAACTTCGGTCGGTGCAGGAGGTAACAGGCACCAGCAGTGGCGTACCTAGGGTATGTGGCACCCGGGGCCCATCATTTTTTGACACCCCCCCCCCCCCCCCCCATGTAAAAAAATATTTTTTTGTAATGACCATGAAACGGAATAAATGGTCAGAATAGAAACAGGCAGTGAAAATTTTCTTATATTCCAAACATAACATAACATAAATTATGTCTGAATTGTCATAACATCAGAAGTACATATGGAGTAGTTGCAGGTGATGCTTGGGACAGTTCTGATTGTGTTAGTTCGGTTTTATGTGTTTTTTGGATAGAAGGGTTTTTATTTCTTTTTGAAGGTTTTGCAGTCTGTGGTCGATGTCAATTGGTTGTAGAGTTGGGGGTCGAGTGTTGCAGCTCGAATGGCTAGGAGGTTGTCGAACAGTTTTTTTCTTTTGACGTTTTTGGTTGGAGGGTGTGTGAATGGTGCGTGAGTTCTCCTATGTCTGTTTGAAGTGGATTGAATTATTTAGCTGAAGAAATTAGTTACCCCCTCATCCCACACACATTAATTCTCTTCCATTTTTGTTCCCATTATAAAAAACAATGATAAGTTCCCAGAAAAAAAATACATTAAAATAAGAAGTGAAAACAAAGGCCCCTACAGATGAGAACATAACATAAGAATAGCCTAACTGGGTCAGACCAATGGTCCATCATGCCCAGTAACCCATTCTCATGGTAGCCAATCCAGGACACTAATACCTGGTCAAAAGCCAGGGAAGGTCATGCCTCACGAACTTGCTGTACTTCTTTGAAGGAATAAACAGCCAGATGGATAAAGGGGAATCCATAGACATCATTTACCTTGACTTCCAAAAAGCCTTCGACAAGGTACCTCACGAACGGCTGCTTAAGAAGCTGTGGTGCCACGGGGTGCAGGGGGATGTCCACCGATGGATCAAACACTGGCTGGCAGGCAGGAAACAGAGAGTTGGAGTAAAGGGCCATTACTCAGACTGGCAATGGGTCACGAGCAGAGTTCCACAGGGGTCGGTGCTGGGACCGCTACTATTCAATATATTTATTAACGACCTGGAGATGGGGACGAAATGTGAGGTTATTAAATTTGCGGATGACACCAAACTCTGCAGCAGAGTTAGAACCACGGAAGACTGTGAAGACCTGCAAAGGGACCTAACGAGACTGGAAGAGTGGGCAAAAAAGTGGCAAATGAGTTTTAACATAGAGAAATGCAAGGTCATGCATGTAGGGAAAAAGAACCCGATGTTCAGATACAAAATGGGGGGATCATTGCTAGGGGTGAGCAACCTTGAAAGAGATCTGGGGGTGATGGTGGACTCAACATTGAAAGCATCGGCACAGTGTGCAACAGCCTCAAAGAAAGCAAACAGAATGCTGGGTATCATTAAAAAGGGTATCACAACCAGGACGAAGGAAGTCATCATTCCGCTGTATCGTGCAATGGTGCGTCCACATCTGGAGTACTGTGTCCAGTACTGGTCGCCGTACCTCAAGAAGGACATGGCAGTACTTGAGGGGGTCCAGAGAAGAGCGACTAAACTGATAAAAGGTATGGAAAACTTTTCATACGCTGACAGGTTGAAAATGCTGGGGCTGTTCTCCCTGGAAAAGCGGAGACTTAGAGGAGACATGATAGAAACCTTCAAAATCCTGAGAGGCATAGAGAAGGTAGACAGGGACAGATTCTTCAGACTGTGGGGAACCACAAGTACAAGGGGTCACTCAGAGAAACTGAGAGGGGACAGGTTTAGAACAAATGCTAGGAAGTTCTTTTTTACCCAGAGGGTGGTTGACACATGGAACGCGCTTCCGGAGGTTGTGATAGGCCAGAGCACATTACAGGAGTTCAAGGAAGGTTTAGATAGGTTCCTAAAGGATAAGGGGATTGAGGGGTACAGATAGAAGTAGAGGTAGGTTAGAGAAATGGTCAGGAACCACTTCACAGGTCATAGACCTGATGGGCCGCCGCAGGAGCAGACCGCTGGGTGCGATGGACCTCTGGTCTGACCCAGTGGAGGCAACTTCTTATGTTCTTATGTTCCATGCTACCGATCCAGGGCAAGCAGACACTTCCCCCATGTCTTAATAACAGATTATGGACTTTTCCTCCAGGAATTTGTCCAAATCTTTCTTCAAACCAGCTACACTATCTGCTTTTACCATAACTTCTGGCCACTTCATTTTTAAGTTTAGATCTTTCCTTTCAAACAGAGACCTTGCTAGATGTCAAATACAGCACAAGGTAACTTCACATGGTCTTAGCTGTGCAGGAAATGTGAATCTCCTCATACACCCACCATATAGTGCAAAAATGTGCAAAGGTCTGTTTTTTTCTTTCGATCACTACATAGCCTAATGCCACACAAGCAGCGCTGTTACAAACATATTCTGTAGGTCAATGCTAAGGATAACAAAGTTTCCTTCCTTGGACCAGAAGGAGATACTGATAAACCACTGGAAGAGATCCCAAAACAACACCCAAAGACCCACTCAGTGTGTGAACCAGTTGAGTGGAGTGGACTAACTGGGGGGTGGAAATGGGCCCGGAGTTTGCTCAGCAGAATTTCCCAGACCACCTCTTCCTCTCAACACATTGACACGCTGCCACCATCACCACTAGGAGCACCTCACTGGGTAGGCCAGCTATGCTATAAACTTTATAAAACACATTATTATATTTTCTTATAAAGCACATATTTTAACTGAACTCTCTGACATCCTCAGCCTTTCCATTCACAAAAATAGAAGGAAGAAAAGTTCCCATTTCCTGCTGTCTCATGTCCCCGGCCTATACAATATTTTTTTTCTGCAGACCCTTCAAAAGTCTGACCAAATCCTCGTTTCACTTGCATTATAAAGTACTGAGGATGCCATTTCTCCCCAATCCCAGGTCCTAAAGTCTAAGACAGTAGCGCAAACTAATGCTGCCAGATACAGGAAAAAAATTTCGATTCGATTCAGCCTATTGAATTGGTTTTTCAATTCGATTTTCCTGTCCAGTTGGGTGATTTTTTTCAAAACTCCTGGTGGGTTTTATAGCTTTTTCACCCTCTTTGGCTTCTCCTAACCACACTGGCGCTGTGGTGTAAATAAAATAAAGAAACAAAAAGGACTTTTCCTCTCTCTGTTAAATCCTAGCTCACGTTTGCAGTCCAACACCAGCTCTGGCAGGATACACATTTCAAATCTGACATATTATAATCACAAAACAGAAAATAAAATTAATTTTTCTACCTTTTGTTATCTGGTTATATTTCAAATCTTGTTGGTCCAAGGCTCTGGTTTTCTTCTGATAACTTGCTTGCCAGGGTCTCCTTCTTTCTGCATGCTAACCATCCATCTGCCAACTCTGTCCTCCCTTTCCATTTCCCTTCCCTTCCCAGGAAGTCTGGTATCTTTCCTTTTTTTCATCTCCCTCCACAGATCCACCTTTTCTTAACTATCCTTTCATCCGGCATCTCTCCCTCCTTCCCCACCACCCCAGAGTCCACCATCTCTCCCTTTCTTTTCCTAATTACCCTCCTATCCAGTATCTCTATCCCTCCTCCACACCATCCCTTGTGTCCAATTTCTCTCCCTTTCTGTTCCTTCCCTCCCTAAATCCCATGGTCCATTATCTCTCTCCTTCTCCTCTATTTTCAGACCCATTATTTCTTCCCCCCCCCAAAGTTTGGCATATGCACGTCTCTTTGAACACCCCCTTCCCTCCGTGTACTTCTAAACCAGGGTCTCCCCCAAAGGCCTGTCCCCCATTAAAGGTCTGCCTGTCCCCCCTTGAAGGCCTGCACCCCCCTTGAAGGCCTGTCCCACCGCCTTGTAGGCCTGTCCCCCCCTTAAAGGCCTGCCTGCCTGTCCCCCCCTTGAAGGCCTGCACCCCCCCCGAAGGCCTGCACCCCCCCTTGAAGGCCTGTCCCACCCCCTTGTAGCTTGTCCCCCCCCCTTGAAGGCCTGTCCCCCCTTGAAGGCCTGCACTCCCCCCGAAGGCCTGCACCCCCCTTGAAGGCCTGCACCCCCCTTGAAGGCCTGCACCCCCTTGAAGGTCTGCACCCCCCCGAAGGCCTGCACCCCCCCGAAGGCCTGTCCCCCCATTGTAGGCCTGTCCCCCCTTGAAGACATGCCTGCCTTTCCCCCCTTGAAGGCCTGCACCCCCTTGAAGGTCTGCACCCCCCCAAAGGCCTACACCCCCCCAAAGGCCTGCACCCCCCGAAGGCCTGTCCCACCCCTTGAAGGCCTGCACCCCCTTGAGGATCTGCACCCCCCCAAAGGCCTACACCCCCCCCCGAAGGTATACAAGGAAAAAAAGGCCTACACCCCCAAAGGCCTGCACCCCCCCGAAGGCCTGTCCCACCCCCTTGTAGGCCTGTCCCCCCCTTGAAGGCCTGCCTGCCCCCCCTTGAAGGCCTGCCTGCCCCCCCTTGAAGGCCTGCACCCCTTGAAGGTCTGCACACCCCCCGAAGGCCTGCCTGCCTGCCTGTCACTCCCCTCCCCCTTGAAAGCCTGCCTGCCTGCCCGCCCGCCCCACCCTGAAGGCCTGATGCCCCGACCCACCCCGAAGGACCGCTCGCCCCTCTGGCCTCCCCGCACCACCTATGAAGCAGCCGCAGCAGGATCGCGACGTCAGCGATCCCTGCGCTGCTTAGGCGCTGCTTCCTGCGCCGCGGTCCCGCCCCTCCTCTGAACCTGTTTAAGCGGTTTAAAAAATATTTTTATAAACTTGAAACTTGAATCATCTGAAACAGCTTTTTCTTGAATAAATTTGAAAGAATAATATCAGATCATTGGAAATTGGAGTGTATGGCATTTTTTTCCTCAAAACTCATGAAGCATAACTGAGGTTTTTTCTCCACTCCTATATATATTCCTAATGCTTTTCCTTCTTAAATTCAGTTTTAGAGGTTTTGGCATCTGCTAGGAGCACTTTTGCATGCTATTTTTGGAGCAGGCTTGTTTTTGATTAATAGTGATTACCGTGCTCCTTCAATTTTTTACAGTGTAATTGAAATCACCCATTATTATACTTGCCCAATTCTCCAGGTTTCCTAATCTCTGAAAACATTTCTTCTTCTATCGGCTCAATTTATCCTGGGGGATAGTAATATAACCCTACCTTTATATTCCTTACCTTCACACATGGAATTTCTATCCATAAGGCCATATGGATTCCATCAGTTTTTTGAGATGCCTATTATATCTACTTCATAATTCAGTGCTATATACTCTTAACAACAATAACAGTTTATATACCGCAGGACCATGAAGTTCTATGCGGTTTACAACGGTTAAAAGACTCTCCTATTTTATTTTTTAGGCTTCAAGCATTTGTATACAGACACTTCAAATTGTGTTTTTTTTCCTTGTAACTACAGGCTGCTGAAAAGAAAAGGAACATTTGAGTTTTTTACTCTGACTTCCTCTTAAACTCTCCTGTCTTTCTTTCACCATTATTGAAACTTCTCTACTGGGACTCCCTAAATAATAATAATAATAACAGTTTATATACCGCAGGACCGTGAAGTTCTATGCGGTTTACAATGATAAGAAAGATGCTACAAATTGAGTAGAACTTACATAGTTGGCTATTACCCCATAAGGCTATTTGATAAGAGAGAAGATGTTGATGGTGTCTTTTAAATTTATTTCCTCTAACCGATGGGGAGACGAACTTCAGGTGTGTACTCTTATGTCTATTGGTTGAGAAGGAGAAGAGGTCAGTTATATATTTAGGGGCTAAACCGGATAGTACCTTAAAGCAAAAACATCCCAGCTTGAACTTCACACATGCCTCCATCGGCAACCAGTGAAGGAGTGGGTAGGAAGGGGTTATGTGATCGGACTTCTTCAACCCAAAGATCAACCTGACTGCCGCATTCTGTACCAGTTGCAGTCTCTGCATGTTCTTCTGGGAGATTGCCAGATGGGTGATGTTATAATAATTGAGATGGCTTAGTATTAGGGATTGTACCAGAATTCTGAATGATGAAGCGTCAAAGTATGCTCTAATGGGCCTGAAAAAACCCTTTCTGACTAGGGAGTCCACTTGGTCTTTCATGGTTAGGCCTTGGTCCAGTATTACCCCCCAGAACCTTCATTGTAGGTTGAATAGGGTAGCTGAGTTTGTTGATGCATAGTGATGTTGTAGTGACAAATGGGTGTGGCGAGGCTACGAAGAATTTAGATTTTTCAGAATTAAGCTTCAGTCTGAATTCTGTTGTCCATTGTTCCATCAAGTTTAGTGCTTCAGAGAGAGAAGTAGTGAACGGGATAATGATTGTAAAGTCATCTGCGTAACTGAATAATTTTATATCCTGCTGGGCCAGTGCCTAGTGATGATGACATGTAAACATTGAAGAGCAGTGGGGATAATGGTGACTCCTGTAGAACGCCAGATGTGTTTCTCCAGGTATTAGAGAGATTGTAATTGAAACGTACTTGATAGGTGCGGGACATAAGGAAACCTCGGAACCAGTCGAATACCTCATCTCTGATGCCAATTGCATCTAAGCATTGTAACAATTTCTCATGATCTACCAAGTCAAAGGCCAAATTCATGTCAAATTGCATGATCAGGGCGTTATGGCCCTTGCTAAATAAGCAGCATAAGTAATCCAGGGTCGCCGCAACCACTGTCTCGGTGCTAAACAGAGGTCTGAAGCCAGATTGGGTTTCATGTAAAAGAGAGAATTGATCAAGGTAATCCATCAACTGGGTATGTACCAGACCTTCCATGATTTTTACGAAGAGTGGAATGAATGCTATTGGTCTATTATAGTTGGTTATTGATGCTAAGGGTTGTTTACGATTTTTTGAAATTGGGGTATTTATAATGTGACTGTTATTAGTTAGGAATTTTCCATTTTTAAAATGATCGGTCAGATAGTTCCACAATGTTAGTTTAAAGTCTAATGGGGCTGCTTTCATAATGCAGTGTGATTTAGAGTACTTGATATATAGTTTGATGTAATTATTCCATTCTAGATTTTGAAAGGAGTTCCAAATCATATCCGCTGGTATTTCATTTCCGTTTATGTTGGCTATTTGTTGTGCACATATGTTGTTTGTCGAACAGTTGTTTCTTAGATTTATAATTTTTAAATCAAAATGCTGTGCTAGATCATTTGCTGAAGTGTGGCGTGGATTGAGTGTGGCGTGTAGTGTCAAATAAATATCCTGTTTCAATAGTATCCTTCAAGGATATCTCACCGAACCATCCGCTCCTTGGCGACTGTCGGCTTTCTCCCACATCTCAGTTTAAAAGCTGTTCTATCTCCTTTTTAAACATTAGCGCCAGCAGCCTGGTTCTATCCCGGTTAAGGTGGAGTCCATCCTTTTGGAACAAGCTCCCCCTTTTCCATAAGGTTGCCCAGTTCCTAAAAAATCAAAATCCCTCATCCCTGCACTATTGTCTCAACCATACATTAAAATTTCAGAGCTCTGCCTGCCTCTTGGATCCTGCGTGTAGAACAGGGAACATTTCTGAAAAATGCTATCCTGTAGGATCTGGATTTCAGCTTTCTACCTACGTGTACCAAGACAGCTGGCTCCTCCCCAGCACTATCTAAATGAAGCGTGAGGTCCGCTACCTTCGCACCAGGCAGGCAAATGACCAGGCGATGTTCACGCCGCCCAGCCACCCAGCTATCTACATGCCTAATGATCGAATCACCAACTGTAACAGCTGTCCTAACCCTTCCCTCCTGGGCAGAAGGCCCTGGAGACACATCCTTGGTGTGACAGAATATTGCATCCTCTGATGGGCAGGTCCTAGATATAGGATTGTTTCCTACTTCAAAAGGGTGATATTTTCCTTCTAGGAGAACTCTCTCCTCCAAGGCAGCACGGAGGCTACCAGACTGTAGGTGAGTATTCTCTACAACAGGGGTGCCCAATACGTCGATCGCGATCAACAAGTCGCTCGCTCAGGCGACCCCAGTCGATCTTTTTCCCCTTCTCTTTTTTCCCCTCCTGACTGGCCCGCCTCTTGAAGAACGCCAGCCAATCAGAATGCTGGCAGGGCGGGGTGAACGTCGGTGGCGTACCAATGGGGGGGCGGTCCTCCCCGGGTGCACAGCCGGTCAGATCCGGGTCCTCCTGCCCTTCCTTTCCCCCAGTCCGCGCTCGGGGCTCGAGCCTGCCTGGTCATGTGCTGCCGCCCAAATGGTGCTGTTGGTTCTCGTGAGACTCGCAGGAGTTGACTGCACCATTCGAGCAGCCGTGTGGGACCAGGCAGACGCGCTCCGGACTCGCGTCTGGATTTCACTTCCGGCGCAGAAGGGGGAGCCAGCCGAGCTGACACCATTCGGGCAGCACAAGACCAGGCAGACGCGCTCGGGGCTCACACCTGCCTATTACCGCAGCGGCAGATGGGGACTTGGGTGGCTGTCCAGCAGGGAAGGCTGCCGATGCAGCGCTGGACTGCCAGGATTGCATCAAGGTACCGGGGGGTGAGGGGATGTTTAAAATATCAGGATATCCATCTAGGGAGGGAGGGAGGGATTTTAAAAGGTACTGAGGGTGGGGAGATGTTTAAAATACCAGGTTAGCCGTCTAGGGAGGGAAGGAGGGATTTTAAAAAGTACAGGGGTATGATTAAAAAAGGTACTGGGGGTACGTAGGGAGATGATTTAAGGTACTGGGAGCATGGGGGATGGTTTAGGGTACGAGAGGGGTATGGGACCTGCCTGTCATTAGGCCTGCCTGCCTGCCCTGTGCCCTGTCCCTGCCTAGCGGCAGTGGTTTGGGGGAGGGCAGGGAGACAGAAGGAAAGAAGGTAAACAGAAAAAAGAAAGGGGGCATGAAGAGAGAAAAAAAAGAAAGGGAGGCAGGGAGAAAGAAAGGGAAGAGAGAGAGGAAGAAAAAGTTGGGGGAGGGAATGAGGTCTGGAGGAGAGGAAGCATACTGGCTGAAAAAAGGAAAGAAACATTGGATGCACTGTCAGAAGAAGAAAGTGCAACCAGAGACTCATTAACACCAGACAACAAGGTAGGAAAAATTATTTTATTTTAAATTTAGTGATCAAAATGTGTCTGAATTTATATCTGCTGTCTATATTTTGCACTATGGCCCCCTATTACTAAACCGCAATAGCGGTTTTTAGCGCAGGGAGCCTATGAGTGTTGAGAGCAGCGCTGGGCATTCAGTGCAGCTCCCTGCGCTAAAAACTGCTATTGTGGTTTAGTAAAAAGGGGGGGGTACATTTGTCTATTTTTGTATGGTTGTTACTGAGGTGACAGTGCATAGAGTAATCTGCCTTGACCTCTTTGAAAAAACCCCGGAATAGGAATGATAATTAACATTTTCTCAGCATACAGTGTGCTTTGTGGTTTTTTAAAAAAATTTTATTGTTGGTAGATCATTTTGACTTGGTCATTTTAAAAGTAGCTCACAAGCCAAAAAAATGTGGGCACCCCTGCTTTACAACATCCCTGTAGGTATCCTCTATGTACTTCTCTGACTCTGTCAGCTCCTCTAAGTCTGCTACTCTAGCCTTAAGGGAATGTACTTGTTCCCTAAGAGCGCTTTGCAGCGAGCACACATATCACAGAGAGAACCCACGACAGGTCCATTCTCGACACACCCAAACCTACAGCACTAAACACAACGTTTGGAGTACAGGAGATGATAGGAGATGCTGGCCCCTGGCAATTAGTAACCTCCTCTACGAGCAAGCGAAACAAACCTACCTCATTCTCACTCTCTTCTTCTTCTTTTTCTCTTCAACAGGATACCCGTTCTTCAATACCACAGCTAACCCTAAGAAATAGATTTCAGATCTTACAGGATGGAACCACCGAGGAAATAGCTGAAGAGACTCATGAAGATACCCAGCTCACAACATCAAATCCAGAGCACGCAGACCAGCCCCCTCGGAAGGAACGAAGAGTGGTAGTCATTGGTGACTCCATGCTAAGGGGCACCGAGGGACCGATTTGCAGGCCTAATTTGCAGTCAAGAGAGGTTTGCTGTCTCCCTGGAGCCAGGATCCAGGATATTACCACTAATCTAGACAAAATTCTAAAACCTAATGATCATTTTCCCATGTTTCTCATCCATGTAGGCACAAACGACACTGCTAGGAATGCCGCAGAGAACATCCCCAGAGATTTTGGAGCGCTGGGAAAGAAGTTGAAGCAGATAGGAGCCCAGGTGGTCTTTTTGTCAATTCTTCCAGTAAGAAACAAAGGCAGAGCTAGAGAAGAGCGTATTCAAAGGACTAACGAATGGCTCCGAGGATGGTGCATAGAAATGAACTTTGGATTCCTAAACCACGGCGAGACGCTCCAGGGACTACAAGGACCAGACGGACTCCACCTAACCAGAAGAGGTAGAAACGTATTTGGACATTGACTGGCCCGCCTACTCCACAGGGCTTTAAACTAGGTAAGTCGGGGGAGGGTACATACTTATATCCCAGAGCAGTAAGAAACCACCCTGAGGAGGCAAGTCGCACTCACACTACCAAGTCTAAGGTAAGTACCAATGATACCCATGATAAGTCAGGGAGAAATATCACTGAATTTTTAGGAGCCACACTAACTAATAAAGTAAACTCTTCACAGATATGGAGGGCTATGTATATTAATGCACACAGCTTGGGTAATAAGATTCTAGAATTAGAGACTGAGATAACAAACGCCGATCTTGATGTGATAGCGATATCCGAAACCTGGTTCACGGAATCGCATGGGTGGGATATGGTTATACCAGGGTACAACCTACTTCGTTGCGACCGAGTGGGTAAATTGGGAGGAGGAGTAGCGCTATACACTAAGGAAAGCATCAAAACCACCAGAATCACAGATGTTAGATACACCGGGGAATCCCTCTGGGTGAATCTGGCCAGAGGGAATGAAAAATGCCTATACCTTGGTGTGATATACAGTGGTGCCTCACACAACGAACTTAATTCGTTCCAGGAGCAAGTTTGTTATGCGAAAAGTTCGTTATGTGAAACGCGTTTTCCCATAACAATACATGTAAAAAAAAATAATTCGTTCTGTAGCATAAAATATGCTAAGATGACATAAAAAAAGATAAATTTTTGGTTATTATTTTTATTTAGATACATCTAAAAACATAATTGTTTTTTAAAACAACACACATTTTTTAAATTTAAAGACAGACTAAGTAGAGTCCAATTTTACAGTGAGAGAGGGCAGAGTCTCAGCGGCAAAAACTGGGACTTAACTGTTCATTTTTTTTTTTTTCTACCGTGTTTCCCCGATGATAAGGCAGGGCCATCAAATAAGACAGCCCCCCCTTTTTAGAAAAAAATGTAAAATAAGGCACCCCCCCGCAAATAAGCCACCCACCGATACCTGCGCTTACCCGAATCGGGTGGTACGGTGGGTGACTCCGTGTGGTCCCTGGCACCCCCGACACGATCGGGGCAAGAGGGAGCTCAAGCCCTCTTGCCCCCCCGACTCCCCGACACGATCGGGGCAAGAGGGAGCTCAAGCCCTCTTAACCCCCCGACTCCCCGACACGATCGGGGCAAAAGGGAGCTCAAGCCCTCTTGCCCCCCCGACTCCCCGACACGATCGGGGCAAAAGGGAGCCCAAGCCCTCTTGCCCCGCCGATTCCCCAACTCCCCGACAATATCGGGCCAGGAGGGAGCCCAAGTCCTCCTGGCCACGGCGACCCCCTAACCCCACCCTGCACTACATTACGGGCAGGAGGGATCCCAGGCCCTCCTGCCCTCGACGCAAACCCCCCCTCCCCCCAACAACCGCCCCCCCCCCAAGAACCTCCGACCGCCCCCCCAGCCGACCCGCGACCCCCCTGGCCGACCCCCACGACACCCCCAACCCCCTTCCCCGTACCTTTCTGTAGTTGGCCGGACAGACGGGAGCCAAACCCGCCTGTCCGGCAGGCAGCCAACGACGGAATGAGGCCGGATTGGCCCATCCGTCCCAAAGCTCCGCCTACTGGTGGGGCCTAAGGCGCCTGGGCCAATCAGAATAGGCCAGGGAGCCTTAGGTCCCTCCTGGGGGCAGGGCCTGAGGCACATGGTCGGGTTAGGCCCATGTGCCTCAGGCCCCGCCCCCAGGAGGGACCTAAGGCTCCCGGGCCTATTCTGATTGGCCCAGGCGCCTTAGGCCCCACCAGTAGGCGGAGCTTTGGGACGGATGGGCCAATCCGGCCTCATTCCGTCGTTGGCTGCCTGCCGGACAGGCGGGTTTGGCTCCCGTCTGTCCGGCCAACTACAGAAAGGTACGGGGAAGGGGGTTGGGGGTGTCGTGGGGGTCGGCCAGGGGGGTCGCGGGTCGGCTGGGGGGGCGGTCGGCGGTTCTTGGGGGGGGCGGTCGTTGGGGGGAGGGGGGGTTTGCGTCGAGGGCAGGAGGGCCTGGGATCCCTCCTGCCCGTAATGTAGTGCAGGGTGGGGTTAGGGGGTCGCCGTGGCCAGGAGGACTTGGGCTCCCTCCTGGCCCAATATTGTCGGGGAGTTGGGGAATCGGCGGGGCAAGAGGGCTTGGGCTCCTTTTTGCCCCGATCGTGTCGGGGAGTCGGGGGGGCAAGAGGGAGCCAGGCGGAGAGAGGGCAGTTAAGCGCAGTGCCTGCGCGGAAGGATGCAGCTCGGGCGACTTCGTTGTGTGAAACGAAGTTCGTTGTATGAATCAAGACATAAAGTTCGTTGTGCGCAGCGTGCGCTGTGCGAGGCGTCCGTTGTGTGAGGCACCACTGTATAGACCTCCCAGGCAACAGGAAGATAAAGACATGGAATTAATCGAGGACATAGAGAATATCACACTGCGCGGAGACTCAGTAATGCTAGGAGACTTCAACATGCCAGATGCAGATTGGAACACACTCTCCGCGACTACGGGTAGCAGCAAAAGAATATTAAACTCCATAAAAGGTGCACGCCTCAAGCAATTGGTATTGGAGCCCACCAGGGACCAGGCGTTACTAGACCTAGTCCTCACCAATGGAGATAGTGTCACGGAAGTCTCAGTAGGAGACACACTGGCTTCCAGCGACCATAATATGGTATGGCTCAACCTCAAGAAAGGATTCCCAAAAACAAACACAGCAACAGGAGTTCTCAAATTTAGAGGCGCAGACTTCAACTGCATGGCAGATTTCGTCCATCAGGAACTACATAAACAAGCACAAACTGACAATGTGGAGGATATGTGGTCGTCTCTGAAGTCCATACTACATGAAGCAACAGACCGATACATAAAGACAGTAAGTAAACGCAGGAGAAACAAAAGACCCCAATGGTTCAGTAAAGAAATTTCAGACCTAGTTAAACAGAAAAAAGACGCATTTATCGCCTACAAACATTTAGGCAGAGAGGGGGCAAAAGAGGACTATCTAGACAGATCCAAAGCTGTCAAAACAGCAGTCAGAGAGGCCAAACTCCGAATGGAGGAAGAGCTAGCACGGAAAATCAAGAAAGGGGATAAATCTTTCTTCAGCTATATCAGGAGCAGGAAAAGAAGCAAAGATGGGATAGTACGCTTGAAGCAATCGGACGGTAACTTTGCTGAATCAGACTCTGAGAAGGCAGAATTACTAAACCAATACTTCTGCTCAGTGTTCATCCGCGAAGCGCCGGGAGCTGGTCCACAGCTTCAGACGGGAGATAACCGGAAAGACCCGTTTCATGATTTCGAATTCACGCCCAGTAGTGTCTACAACGAACTATCAAGACTCAAAGTAAACAAAGGCATGGGACCGGATAACCTACACCCCAGAATGCTCAGGGAGTTAAGGGAAGTCCTGGCAGAACCATTATCTGCTCTTTTCAATCTTTCCCTAAGCACAGGAAGGGTCCCCTTGGACTGGAAAACCGCCAACGTAATCCCACTCCACAAAAAGGGCTGCAGGACAGAGACAGCAAACTACAGACCAGTGAGTCTCACGTCTATAGTGTGTAAACTCATGGAAACACAGATCAAACAGCATATTGACACAATCCTGGACGAAGAAAATCTCCGTGATCCACAACAACACGGGTTCACCAGGGGTAGATCCTGCCAATCTAATCTGATTAGCTTTTTTGACTGGGTTACTAGACAACTGGACGCCGGAGAGTCACTGGACGTGGTATATTTGGACTTCAGTAAAGCATTTGATAGCGTCCCTCATCGAAGATTACTGAACAAACTGAAATCGATAGGATTAGGAGACATTCTAACTACATGGGTTGGGGATTGGCTGAGCGGCAGACTTCAGAAGGTGGTGGTAAACGGTACCCCATCCGAAGCGTTGGACGTAATCAGTGGAGTGCCGCAGGGATCGGTCCTGGGCCCGATTCTATTCAACTTATTCATAAGAGATATGACGCAAGGACTTAGAGGAAGGGTATCACTGTTCGCCGACAACGCCAAACTTTGCAACATAGTAGGAAGATGCTTATTACCTGATAATATGACACACGACCTACTGCTACTGGAACAATGGTCAAACACTTGGCAGCTAGGCTTCAATGCTAAAAAATGCACGATAATGCACCTGGGCAAGAGAAACCCGTGTAGAACTTATGTACTAAATGGTGAGACCTTGGTTAGGACCACGGAGGAACGCGATCTAGGAGTAATTATTAGCGAGGACATGAAAGTTGCCATTCAAGTGGAGAAGGCTTCCTCCAGGGCAAGACAAATGATGGGGTGTATCCGCAGAAGTTTCGTCAACAGGAGACCTGAAGTTATGATGCCGTTGTACAGAGCCATGGTGAGGCCTCACTTAGAGTACTGTGTTCAGTTTTGGAGACCACACTACCGAAAGGACGTGCTGAGGATCGAGTCGGTTCAGAGAATGGCCACCAGGATGGTAATGGGGCTCAAGGATCTCACGTATGAAGAAAGACTAAAGAAATTGCGGCTGTACTCACTTGAGGAAAGAAGAGAACGGGGAGATATGATTGAAACGTATAAGTACATCACGGGATGCATCGAGTCAGAAGATGATATCTTCGGGCTAGTGGGACCCTCGACCACCAGAGGGCATCCGCTGAAAATCAGGGGAGGGAAGTTTCATGGCGACTCCAGGAAGTACTTCTTCACCGAAAGAGTGGTGGATCACTGGAACAGACTCCCACTCCAGGTGATAAAGGCCAGCAGCGTGACAGATTTTAAGAAAAAATGGGATACTCACGTGGGATCTTTAAGGGAGTAAATTCAGGGGGGGGGATACCTGGAATGGGCAGACTTGGTGGGCTATAGCCCTTTTCTGCCGCTTTTTTTTCTATGTTTTCTATATATAACTTCTCGTCAACCAGGAAACAATCATACTGTACACGTGACATTCAGTGCAAAAGACTAGATAGCACTTCTCTTGCTGCTGGACTACTGTCTTCATATTATTATTCAGCTGCATGTTATTACTGAGCATACCGTCCCTATTGCACTGGAACGAAAGATTAGGTTCTTACTTTTGCTAATCTTCTTTCTTGTAAATCCACACTTTATTCCAGGACTAGGTTATCTTCCTGTACCCATCAGAACTTGTAGTAAGCCTCAAACTTCAGAGTCTAAAGCTCCACCCCTCTTACCTCAGGAACCAGTTGAAAAGCAGCCAGGAACATCTGCAGAGGACAAAGACAAAAGAGGGGTACGAGGACACGCCCCAACAAATAAGTCTAATCTGCTCATAGCAAGAAATGCAAAACTGCAACTATCAAAACCAAATTGACCCAGGTCATTAAACATTAGAAACCTGAACGATAAAAAACAGTGGTATAAGGAGACACAACCTGCGCTGTCAGAAGGGGGTGCCTGAGTTAGGATTGATTGATGGAAACCTATTCCAATGGCATACTTATTAAGGCTGGTCAGAAAAAAGTAGTTTGGAAAGGCAGAAAATCGGTGAATCAGCAACCACAGGGCAGGTTCCCAGAATAAAGTGTGGATTTACAAGAAAGAAGATTAGAAAAGGTAAAAACCTAATCTTTCGTTCTTGTACAATCCCATTTTATTCGGGGAATAGTGAAAGGTAACAGAGCAGTCCCGGAGAATTAGGGTGGAACTGATGAGCCTGCTGCCAAAGCATAGACACCAAAAGCCGCATCTCACTATGCCACTACATCAATCCTGTAAAACTTGGTGAATGTATGCAGAGGGCCAGGTAGCAGCTCTACAAATCTCTTCCAAATAGACTGCCAACAACTCTGCCCAAGAGGACGAGATGCTTCTGGTAGAAAGAGCCTGCACTGTGAGGGGGGACATCTTGCCCACTCCAACGTATGCAGCGGAAATGGCCATACGGATCCATCTGGAAATGGTGGCCTGGGAAGCCGGGCTTGTCCCTGAGGGCAGTACCCAAGGGAACAAAAAGATGGTCATAAATATGAAAATCATTTATAACTTCCAGAGACCACAACAGGAGCTTGCGCACGTCCAATGACCACAACACCCATCATGCTCTCTTGAACTGGAGAAAGCAAAAGCAGGAAGCCAGACCTCCTGATTAACATGGAAAGCAGAAACCACTTTTGAAAGAAACGTGGAACAGTGCACAGCACCATACCAGAAAGCACAGTTACTTACCGTAACAGGTGTTATCCAGGGACAGCAGGCAGATATTCTCTACATGTGGGTGACGTCATCCACGGAGCCCCGTCGCAGACAGCTTTTCAAGCAAACTTGATTGAAGATCTTAAAGTTTGCTAGTGCTGCACCGCGCATGCGTGTGCCTTTCCGCTCAGCTAGGGGGCGCATCTCCTCAGCGTGGTCCTCAGTTCAGATAGCTAGCAAAGAAGCCAACCCGGGGAGGTGGGAGGGTTGCGAGAATATCTGCCTGCTGTCCCTGGATAACACCTGTTACGGTAAGTAACTGTGCTTTATCCCAGGACAAGCAGGCAGCATATTCTCTATATGTGAGTGACCTCCAAGCTAACCAGAAAGGGACAGTGAGAAAGTTGGCAATTTAGAAGAACAGATTACGCAAAACCGACTGGCCGAACTGGCCGTCGCATCTGGAAAAAACATCCAGACAGTAGTGAGAGGTGAATGTATGAACCGAGGACCAAGTGGCGGCCTTGCAGATCTCCTCAATAGGCAAGGACCTGAGGAAAGCGACGGAAGCTGCCATCGCTCGGACTTTATGCCCCATGACCTGACCCTGCAGTGGGAGACCAGCCTGAGCGTAGCAGAAGGAAATACAAGCAGTTAACCAGTTGGACAAGGTGCACTTGAAAACAGGACGCCCCAATCGATTAGGATCAAAAGATATGAAGAGTTGAGGAGCCGTCCAATGAGACCGGGTGCGTTGTAGGTAAAAAGCCAACACCCTCTTACAGTCAAGAGTGTGAAGCGCCACCTCTCCAGGATGAGAATGGGGCTTAGGAAAAAACACCGGAAGAACAATGGACTGGTTGAGGTGGAAATCCGAAACTACCTTAGGAAAGAACTTAGGATGAGTACGAAGGACCACCTTGTCATGATAAAAAACAGTAAAAGGCGGGTCCGCAACCAGAGCCTGCAGCTCACTGACTCTGCGAGCAGACGTGAGGGCAATCAGGAACACCACCTTCCAAGTGAGGTACTTCAGATGAGCCTTATCAATGGGTTTAAATGGAGGTTTCATCAACTAAGCCAGAACCACATTAAGATCCCAAACCACCGGGGGGGAGGGGGGGGAGCTTGAATGGAGAATGGACATTGAAGAGGCCCTTCATAAAGCGGGAAACCACCGGATGGACCGAGAGCTATTTCCCATCAATCGGCTGATGAAAGGCAGCAATCGCACTGAGGTGGACTCAAATAGAAGTCGATTTGAGACCAGACCGAGACGAGTGTAGCAGATAATCCAGCATGGAGGACAAGGAGGCAGACAGTGGCTCCACGCAATGCGTAGCACACCACGCAGCAAATCTAATCCATTTCTGGGAGTAGCATAGTCTAGTAGAACTCTTCCAAGAGGCCTCAAGAACATCCCTCACTGACTGAGAAAAACCGAAGGAGGGAGTCAGGTAGAAAGGAACCAAGCTTTTAAGTGTAGAGACTGCAGATTGGGATGCAGCAGCAAACCCTGACTCTGAGACAGCAGAGAAGGAAATACAGGCAGAAGCAGAGGCTCCTTGACACTGAGTCAGAGAAGGGAGAACCACGGCTGCCAAGGCCACCAAGGAGCTATCAAAATCATGGTGGCGTGGGCCGACTTGAGCTCCACGAAAGTCTTCAGAATCAGAGGAAATGGAGGGAACGCGTAGAGGAACCAGCCCTTCCAATCCAAAAGGAAAGCATCCACCTCGAGACGATCCGGGGAGTAAATCCCAGAGCAGAAGCGAGGCAACTTGTGGTTGAGGGGTGAGGCGAACAGATCTATCTGTGGCGTCCCTCATTGAAAATATCTGACACAGAGTTGAGGAATGGAGCGACCATTCGTGCGGCTGGAGAAGGCGACTCAACCTGTCCGCCAAGCAGTTTTGCTCACTTTGGATATAGATCGCTCGAAGGAAGATGTGGCGTATCGCCCACTCCCAGAGCCGAAGAGCTTCCCAGCAAAGAGACAGGGAGCCCATACTCCCCCTGCATGTTCACATAATACATCGCCACCTGGTTGTCCGTGCACACCAGGACCATGCAATCCTGAAGCAAATGTCGAAAGGCTACCAAAGCATTGTAAATGGCCCGAAGCTCCAGAAGGTTGATGTGGCAGCGACGGTCGGCGCTCGACCAAAGACCCTGAGTTCGAAGGCCATCAAGGTGAGCCGCCCAGGCATATGCGGAGGAATCCGTTATTAGGACCTTCTGCGGCGGGGGCGCAAGAAAGAGAAAACCTCTGGAAAGATTGGAAAAGAGCGTCCACTAGCGGTGTGAACGCTTCAAGGAGGGAGTCACCGCAATGTGTTGAGAGGTGGGATCCCGGTCCTGTCTCCACTGGGACGCCAGGGTCCACTGAGGCACTCGGAGGTGAAGTCTGGCAAAAGGAGTGGAGGCCATATGTCCCAAAAGAATCATCATCTGCGTGGCCGAAACCATGGACTGAAGGGAGACCTGCTGGCACAAGTGAATGAGGGTAGCCTGCTGAGGCTGAGGCAGAAACGAGTGGAGGCGAACCATGTCCTGCACCGCTCCTATGAACTGCAGAGACTGAGAGGGACATAGCTGGGACTTGGGGAAGTTGACCTCGAAGCCCAGACGCTGAAGAAACATAGTCTGTTAAGTCGCTGAAATAACCTCCTGCCGTGACAGTGCCTTGATGAGCCAGTCGTCGAGGTACGGGAATACTTGAAGACCCTGCGACCGCAGGGCCGCCGCCACCACCACGAGGCACTTCATAAAAGCTCGTGGGGAGGATGTGAGCCCGAACGGGAGGACTCAATACTGCAGGTGAAGATCTCCCTCCTGAAAACGAAGAAACTTGCGAGAGGCCGGATGAATCGGGATGTGAATGAAGGCCTCTTTTAGATCCAGCAAGCACAACCAGTCCCCCTCGTCCATCAGGGGATACAACGTGGGAAGAGAGCATGTGGAACTTCTCCTTGACCAGGAACTTGTTCAACACTCTTAGGTCCAGGATAGGGCGTAGGTCCCCGGTCTTTTTGGGGACTAGAAAGTACCGGGAGTAGAATCCGGTGCCCTGCTGACACAAAGGGACCTCTTCCACCGCTCAGAGGCGAAGGAGGGCATGAGCCTCCTGGAGAAGAAGGGGGAGTTGCGACCTGTTGGAAAGACACTCTTTTGGGAGCAGGTCCGGAGGTGCCGTCTGGAAATGAAGGGAATACCCCTCCCTGATGACGGAGAGGACCCAGTTGTCTGAAGTAATCAGTTTCCAGTGGTGACAAAATGAACTGAGACGGCGCCGAAAGGTAGAGAAGGCTCGAGGACGAAGGGGGGCGGCCTGCTCAAACTGGGATAGTCAAAAGAACAGCTGCCACAGGGGTCTGAGGCTTTTGAGGGGCCCTCTGCTGCTGCTGACGCCCAGGTGGTGGCCTGGAAAAAGCCGGTGTGGACTTCTGGGGATAGCGCCAGGGAGGCAACTTGTACGACTTAGGAGGAGTGGGCTTCGCCTTGGGTCTGACCAAGGAGGTGAAGGAGCGTTCATGTTCAGAGCTGTTTGGTGGCTGCCTCGATAGAGTCGTCAAAGAGCTCGTTGCCCAAGCACAGGAGATTCGCCAGACAGTCCTGCAGATTAGGGTCCATGTCAACGATGCAGAGCCAAGCTAGGCGGTGCATGGCTATCACAAAAGTGGAGACCCTCGAGGAAAGTTCAAAGGCATCATAGGTCGCCTGAAACATATAAAGGCGAATCTGCGACAGCGTATCCAGAAGCCGGCGAAATTCGGCCTGGCGATGGACAGGCAAATCATCCTGAAAAGATGGCATGGATTTGATGCAATGTTTGAGATAGGATGTAAAATTGAAATTGTAATTCAGAACCCTGTTCGCCATCATCGAATTTTGGTTCAGGCGCCTGCCAAACTTGTCCATAGTCCGGCCTTCCCGGCCCGGAGGAATAGCCGCGTAGACCCTGGAAGGATTAGACTTCTTCAAGGAAGACTCCACAACCAAGGACTGGTGGGAGAGCTGAGCCTTTTCAAATCCCTTACACGGGACCGTCCTGTATCGGGATTCCATCTTGGACAGAATGGCAGGAATTGCGTATGGCATCTCCAAATTCCGGAAGAAAGTCTGCTGCAAAACCAGATTCAAGGGGAGGTGAAAGGATTCCTTCAGTGGGTGAGGAAGCTCCATCTCCTCCAAATATTCCCAGGTATACCTGGATTTGGACTAGAGGTCCATTTGCAGCGCCTTCCCCATATCCATCACGAACTTTGTGAAGGAGGAAGCCTTGCCCACAGAATGCCCTTCGAGAGGCGAAGCCGAGCGGGACTTAGGGGCAGCAGAGAACAAGAGGGAAGCTTCCCTCGAGTACTGCGCCGGTACGTCAGTGTCCACAAGCATGGACGTCGAGGAAGCCCCGCTGAGAGAACGAGGGGGAGTCAACGACTGCTTGCGCTTAGAATGCCTGGAAGATGAGGAACCAGGGATCCGAGGAATGAAGCCCCTGGGAGCCCACCCCGGTGAGCCCAGGGAAGAGACCTTCCGACGCAGCAGCGAGGCGGGAGTCTTCGACCTCGAAGCTCCTCGGCTCGGAGACCGAGAAGGCACAGGAGGACGTCGAGGATGAGGATCAGACAGCACGAAGTCCGAAGGCTCGATGGACCTTGTAGAGCGAGGACCAGGAGACGTACCCCACCTCAGGGGAGTCTCTGGACCATTTTGCGGACTGCTGCCTCGAAGAAGAGGTACGCTTAGGCCAGTGCTTCGAGCGAGGTCAGGCGGTGGGAGAAGTCCACCTTGAGGGAGCAAGCAAGGAGTCACTCAAGGAGAAGCGTCGGGACCGACGCACCTTACCTCGAGAGCCCTCGGCGCGACGCTCAGGCTGGTCAACGAGCGAGGTCTAGGCCGGGGCAAACTGAGCCAAAGCAGAGGAGATCTGCGAGGTTAAGATAGCCTTAAGCATATCCTCGAACATCGGCACCGAAACCAAAGGATTTGGACGGACTGGTGCAGCAGTGCGCTCCAACGAGGGCGACCTCGATGTAGAGTATTCCCTGAAAGTAGAGGCACGCTTTGGAGGAGTTCTCGTAGAGGCTGGCAGAACTACACTCACTGCATGGGTGGCCAGAGACTCCGAGGACAGCTTCTTCAGTAGCTGAGCTGAATCTGAAGGAGGAAGAGGAGACTTACCCGAGGCCGAGGTCTTCGAAGCCGGAGCTGCCAAGGCCTTCTAAGTCGAGGGAGACTTACTCGGGGCCAAGGTCTTTGAGGCCGACATCAAGGTCTTCGAGGCCGAGGTCGAGGCCGAGACCGGGGTCGAGGTCCTATCCCCAGGTTGGTCCATGGGGAAGAGCTCCGCAATCTTAGCCCGCCGTCAACAAAGAGCCCGAGGTTGACGAGTGGCACAACACGGGCAAGAAGCTGTAGGGTGATCAACACCAAGACAAAGTATACACCAACAGTGCAGGTCAGTGATCGAGAGCACCCGACCGCACTGCGTGCACTTTTTGAACCCGGTAACAGGCTGGGACATAAGGTAGGAAAAAAAAGGCTGCGGCAATGCAAGGCCGACGGCCAGGGAAAAAAACGGGGTCCCCCAGTCGCGATCGAGGGTTTTTTTTTTTTAAACAAAAACAGTAAAGACGCGTGGCACAGCGACTTCCGATCGAAAAAAAACAATAAAAGAAGCCGCGGTGCAAGAAAGGCACTTAAAATCAACGCAGATAAGAGAGACAGGGCTTTCTGGCTCTGCGGAAAACTAAGAACCCCGAGGACCACGTTGAGGAGACGTGCCCCCTAGCTGAGCGGGAAGGCAAACGCATGCGCGGTGCAGCACTAGCAAACTTTAAGATCTTCAATCAAGTTTGCTTGAAAAGCTGTCCGCGACGGGGCTCTGTGGATGACGTCACTCACATGTAGAAAATATGCTGCCTGCTTGTCCTGGGATAATCCAAAATACACAGAAAAGGATCCCACCAGGAAAGAGCCTGAAGCTCCAAAACCCTGCAGGCAGAGGTAATGGCCACCAGTAAAACAGTCTTGATTGCAAGATCCATTAAGGATGTATTCTACAGAGGATCATAAGGTAAATGAGCCAGAAATGAGAGAATCAGATTAAGATTCCAGGTTGGACAGGGGAGTCACAGCGGAGGCCGAAGTCTCAGAGGGCCCTGCAAAAAATGTACGACATCCAGATGAACGGCCAAGGAGCCCCTCAGAAGAGAAGGGCCCATACAAGATCAGCAATCTGGACTTGGAGGGAAGCCACCACTAGGCCCTTCTTCAGGCCATCTTGCAGGAATTCCAGAATACAAGGAATCGACAGAACAGGCAGGTCCATCTGTCTCTGGATGCACTACAACTGATAACATCTCCAAGCCTTTGCATAGGCAGCGACTGTGGACCTCTTCTTGCTACGGAGCAAAGTGGAAACTACTTCCAAAAAATGTCCCCTGCTAGCTAAGACCTTACATTCAACAGCCAGGCCATAAGACCAAAACGGTCCAGATCCTGCAGCACAATTGGGCCCCACGTGAAGAGGCAGGGGTGACAAGGGAGTCGGAGCCCCTGATCCCTCTGGAGCTGAACAAGGTCGGCAAACCACGGTTGCCTCGCACAATGAAGTGTGATCAGAATCATAGGACCACCGTGGACCACTATCTGATGCAACAGACGCCAGATAATGGGCCACGGAGGAATTACATATAGAAGACCTTCCCATGGCCAGGGCTGAACCAGAGCATCTAGGCCTTCGCTGTCTGCCTCTCAACGACGACTAAAGAACCAATCGGCTTTCATGTTGACTGCAGTTGCCATGAGGTTGAACATGGGACTCCCCCAATGCTCCACTATGCAATAGAACGCCCTTTGAGAGAGAGAGAACTCACCAGGATCCATAGTCTGACATCTGAGAAAATATGCCTGAACGTTGTCCACTCTGGCCATGTGCACCATGCAGAGTGCCATGAGGTGTCTCTCCACCCCAAGAAGATAAGCTGAGCCTCCAAGGTTGGGGGGGGCACTCTGCTGGTTGATGTAAGCCACCACCGTGACATCACTCAAGAAAACACGGACAGTTCAATGACGGAGAAGGCCTTCGAAGTGGAGAAGAGCCAGGCAAATTGCCCGAAGCTCCAGGAGATTTATCAACCACTTGTGCTCTGTCTGAGGAAGCCCACCGGCCCTGAACAGGGATGGTCATACACATTGCCCCACAGCCTTTCAGATTTGCATTTGTCATCAGAATTTCCCACTCCAAAACCCGGAGGGGAAGACCCTTTGAGAGAGAGAGAGAGGTCACAGCCACCAGGTGAGACTGTTGTGTGCAACTGACATCCAGAGCAGGGGCATATGTAACGGATCCCATTGTGGACTCCAGCACAAAATCGGAGAATCCTGAAGCGGATGCAATCGGGCTTTGGTCTAAGGGACCACGTCAATCATGGTCACCATATTCCCCAGAACCTGAAATTGATCACCCACCCAGGCACTGCAGCAGCTGCATGACCTGAACTGCCTGACGCCCATCGGACTTCGAGGGCGCTCTGATCAACCAGTCGTCCAAATATGGATAAACCAAGATTTCCAGGGTGCAAAGATGGGTCGCCACTGCCACTACCATCATCACTTTGGTGAAAGTCTGAGGTGCCATCACCAATCCAAAGGGCGGCGCCGCAAACTGGAAATGCTGCTCCAGAACATAGAATCTTAGATACTTCTGGTGGTCCGGAAAAATGGGAATGTGAAGATATGCCTCCATCAGATCCAGGGAGGCCAGAAACTCCCCCGGAGCCACCAAATGCACTGTCTCCATTCAGAAGCAAAGCACTCGCAACACCACATTGACTGCTTTGAGATTCAAAATCGGTCTCCAATCTTCGGAGCCTCTCTTTGGAACGATGAAGTATATCAAGCATCTTCTGAAACCCAAGCTGTGCTCTGGGACAGGCTTTATAGCTGCAATATCCAGAAATCTGCAGACTGTTGGATCCAACTGTTGGGCCGGCCTGTTGGATCCACTTGTTAGGCTACCTTTTGGGCCGACCCGTAGGAAAATCCAGGAAATACTCAGTGAGAGGACAGAGAAATTCTAGTTTGATAGTCAGAGGTGATGGCCTGTCACTCAGCCAGAAAGATCGACAACCACCCTTATATGCAGGAGGATGGGCACCATCTGACATCAGAATTGTTTCTTTGCAAGTGCTGTTGGACAACTCCCTGTGGTGGCTTCTGCCAAGAACCATCGAACCATGGCCTGGCAGAGGAGGAGGGATGCTGGCCAGCTGGGGGTCCTGAGTACTGACGAGAACACCGGAACGGATGAAAATTAGAGCTCTTGGAACCCCTGGAGGAACAGTACCTGATCACAAGCAAACACTTAGGTCTGCGATCCTGCACAATAGTAATACAATTATCCAAACAAAAAGTTGACCCTAGAAGGGCAACCGGTTCAAAGTCACCTTAGATGACGAATCACCGGACCACCGATGGATCCACATCATCTGGTAAGCCAACATGGAATAGGCGGACAGCTTAGAGAAAACCTTCAACTTGTCATACAGGGCATCAGCCATATGGTCCACTCCCAAGACCAGGAAATCCAGATCACAGAGCACAATATTGTCAGAATCATGGCGAACCGTGGAATACCATGCCCTGGCCATTAAGAGACCGACACCACCTTTTGCCGGCGGTCACTGAGACAAGCAGATGCTTAAAATCCACACGCCAGTCCTGGACAACCTTCAGGACTAACACCCCCCCACCCCCCCAATATCACTGGGGAGAGAAGTGCATTTGGTGACCTGTGCCACCGAGAAATCCACCTTCAGGGAAGCAAAATACTTATTAAAAGGGACCATCATGTGAGCACATTTCAAGGAACCTTCGCGTGTCTCCCAAATTTTCATACAATCTGAACATCCTGATGATAAGGAAAAGATGCAAATTGCAGCCTCTGGTTACTCATGACGGAACATTCTGCAATGACAGGCTGCCCAGCCTCCAGCTTCAATTCCTGGAGAGATTCAGAGATCAAATGCACTAGATGAGCAGGCTTGAAAAATCTACGCACAATTGGATTCACTCCCAGATCTGGGGCTTCACTCGGATCCTGATAGCACAGTTACTTACCGTAACAGGTGTTATCCAGAGACAGCAGGCAGCTATTCTCACATAAGGGTGATGTCATCCGATGAAGCCCGGATGCAGACGCCTCACAAGCAGACTTGCTTGAAGAAACTCAAAGTTTCAAGTCGCCCGCACCAAGCATGTGCGAGTGCCTTCCCGCCCAGCACAGGGCGCGTCTCCTCAGTTCAGATAGCTAGCAGAGAAGCCAACCAGGGGAGGTGGGTGGGTTGTGAGAATAGCTGCCTGCTGTCCCTGGATAACACCTGTTATGGTAAGTAACTGTGCTTTATCCCAGGACAAGCAGGCAGGTATTCTCACATATAGATGACCTCCAAGCTAACCAGAATGGGACAGTGGGAGTGTTGGCAATTTAGGAGAATAAATTTTGTAATACTGTTTGGCCAAGCTGTCCATCCCATCTGGAGAAAGTATCCAAACAATAGTGAGAAGTGAAGGTATGAACCAAGTGAAGGAGGACCAAGTAGCAGCCTTGCAAATTTCCTCAATAGGTGTAGATCTGAGGAAAGCTACTACAGCTCTGACTTTATGGGCTGTGACTTTACTGTGAAGGGGTAATCCAGCCTGGGCAAAGCAGAAAGAGATACAAGCCGCCATCCAGTTGAAGATGGTATGTTTAGAAATAGGATGTCCCAACTTATTTGGGTCGAAGGAAACAAAAGTTGAGGAGCAGTTCTGTGTGGTTTGGTACATTCCAAGTAGAAGGCCAAAGCACATTTACAGTCCAGAGTATGAAGAGCTGATTCTCTAGGATGAGAATGAGGCTTTGGAAAAAACACTGGAAGTACGAGGGATTGGTTGAGATGAAATTCTGAGACCACCTTAGGTAGGAATTTCGGATGAGTACGAAGAACTACTTTATCATGATGGAACACCATGAAAGGTGGGTCAGTAACTAAAGCTTGCAGCTCACTGACTCATCGAGCAGAAGTGAGGGCAATGAGAAACACCACTTTCCATGTGAGATACTTTAGATGAGCCTTATCAATTGGTTCATATGGAGGCTTCATAAGTTGAGTAAGGACAACATTGAGGAGGTTTGACATTGAAAAGTCCTTTCATGAATCTGGAAACCACAGGATGAGCAGAGAGGGGTTTCCCTTCAATAGGCTGATGGAAAGTCGCAATTGCACTGAGATGGACTCGTATAGTTGTAGACTTGAGGCCAGAATTGGATAAGTGCAAAAGATAGTCCAAAACAGAAGATAAGGAGGAATGCTGAGGCTCCTTATGATGAGAAAAACACCATGTAGAAATCTAGTCCATTTTTGGTGATAGCATTGTCTAGTGGTAAGCTTTCGAGAAGCTCCTAAAACGTCTCTTACAGATTGAGAAAACTGAAGAGGGGTTATATTGAGAAGTACCAGGCTGTCAGGTGCAGAGACTGCAGGTTGGGATGAAGCAGAGATCCCTGACTGTGTAAGCAGAGAAGGAAAAACTGGTAGAAGGTATGGCTCCCTGCTGCTGAGTTGAAGTAGAAGGGATTACTAGGGTTGTCTCGGCCACCGAGGAGCGATTAGAATCATGGTGGAATGGTCGTTCTTCAACTTGACCAGAGTCTTGAGAATGAGAGGGAATGGTGGAAATGCATAGAAGAAAAGATTCGTCCATTCCAGAAGAAAAACATCTGCCTCGAGGCGGTGAGTAGAATATATCTTGGAGCAGAACTGAGGTAGTTTGTAGTTGTGGGGAGCTGCAAAGAGGTCTATCTGTGGCATTCCCCACTGTGAAAAAATGTGATTAAGAGGCGAAGAATGGAGAGTCTATTCATGAGGTTGCAGGAGACGACTCAAGTTGTCCGCCAAGCAGTTCTTTGCCCCTTGAATGTAGACAGATTAGAGGAAGGTGTTGTGGCAGTTTGCCCAGTCCCAAACCTCCAGAGCTTCTTGACAAAGGGAGGCAGACCCTGTCCCTCCCTGTTTGTTGACATAATACATGGCGACTTGGTTGTCCGTGCGAATGAAGATTACTGTGTCGTGAAGGAGATGTTGAAAAGCATGGAGAGCTTTGAGGATCGCTCTGAGTTCCAACTGATTGATAAGACACTGACGATCCATACTGGTCTAGAGGCCTTGAGTACGGAGACCATCAAGATGAGCACCCCATGCATAGGTCAAAGAGTCTTTCGTGAGGACCTTCCGATGATGGGGTGGTTGAAAAAGCAAGCCTCTGGAAAGATTGGAAGAGAGCATCCACCAACGGAGAGACTGCTTCAAAGGAGTGACTATGATGTGTCGAGAAAGAGGATCGCAAACTTGCGTCCACTGAGATGCCAGGGTCCACTGAGGAATTCTGAGGTGAAGTCTAGCAAAAGGAGTCACGTGTACTGTGGAGGCCATATGACCCAGAAGTACCATCATGTGTCTCGCTGAGATGGAAGAGTGGGAAGACACTGTGTGACAGAGTTGAAGAAGAGCTTCCAGACGTTGTTGCGAAAGAAATGCTCTGAGTTGGACAGTGTCCAGAACAGCTCCAATGAATTGTATATTCTGTGAGGGCTGAAGTTGAGATTTGGGAAAGTTGATTTCGAATCCCAAACTTTGTAGGAACCAGGTAGTCCGTTGGGTCGCTACAATAATCCCTTGAGATGTGGAATCTTTGATGAGCCAGTCGTCAAGGTAAGGAAATACTTGAAGACCATGATTTCTTAGAGCTGCTGCTGCTACCACCACCAGGCACTTGTTGAACACTCTGGGAGACAAGACCAGGCCGAAGGGCAGAACTCTGTATTGATAATGCAGATTCCCCACCCGAAATCTGAGGTATTGACGGGAGGCCGGATGAATGGGAATATGAGTCTAGGCATCCTTGAGATCCAGAGAGCATAACCAGTCGTTCTGCTCGAGAAGGGCATAATGAGATGCCAGGGACAACATTCGAAACTTTTCTTTAGACTAAAAATTTGTTGAGAACCCTGAGATTTAGAATGGGCCGCAGATCGCCCGTCTTCTTCGGAACAAGGAAGTAACGGGAGTAAAAACCCCTGGTTCTGCTGTTCCAAGGGAACTGGTTCAATGGCATGGAGATGAAGCAGAGCTTGAGCTTCCTGAAGAAGAAGGGCGGTCTGGGATGGATTGGAAGGATACTCTTGGAGGAAGCTCTGGTGGAACCTGAATGAAATGAAGAAAGTATCCTTCTCTGATGATGGTAAGCACCCAGAGGTTGGATGTAATTATCGTCCATCGGTTGTAAAAATGATGGAGATGACCTCCTATAGGGGGAAAAGAAGACAGACAGAACGGTGGAGATTATGCTCTGTTGTAAACAGTCAAAAAGGCTGAGAAGCCTTAGGTGCAGCAGAAGGTAGGGGTTTCTGTTGCTTCTGAGGTTGCTGTTTTTTTAGAGGAGGGCGAGTATAAGGAGCCGGCTTTGGAGCAAAACACCTTTGATAGATAACAGCAGGGCGTGCAGGCTTGGCAGGAGCTGGCTTTGGTTTAGGTCTGACAATTGAAGCAAATGATTTTTCATGGTCAGAAAATTTCTTGGTGGCTGCCTCGATGGTTTCATCAAAGAGGTCGTTGCCTTGACAAGGAAGGTTAGCTAAGCGGTCTTGAAGGTTAGAGTCCATGTCAATGGTACGAAGCCAGGCAAGATGACGCATAGCTACAGAGCAAGCAGCCGCTCGGGCAGATAACTCAAAGGCATCATAAGATGATTGGAGGAAATGAAGACGTAACTGAGAGAAAGAAGCAATGACTTCTTGAAACTCAAAATGCATGTGGTTATCCATATAAGCCAAAAACTTTGGTAGTGGAGAAAGAAGAAATTCAAAATAAGTGATGAAATAAAAATTATAATTGAGGCCTTTAGAGGACATCAAAGAATTCTGGTAGATGCGACATCCAAATTTGTCCATAGTTTTACCCTCCCTTCCAGGAAGAACTGTTGAATAGACCTTGGAAGGATGGGATCTCTTCAAGGAGGATTAAACAAGCAGGGATTGATGAGATAACTGTGAGTTGTCAAACCCTTTGCGAGTCCAATTTTCCTGGAACTGCTGGTATGGAAAAAGGAGTCTTAGTGCATCGGGCAAAAGTCTGATTCATAAGCTTATGAAGTGGAAGCTTGAGACACTCTGCCCATGTCTCTTTCAATAACAGACTATGCACTTTTTCTCCAAGGAACTGTCCAAACCCTTATGAAAGACAACGTACCCTATACTATACGGTGATTGTGGTAAAAAAGGAAGAAGAACATGTAAAAACATGATATGAAAGAATGAAAATGGTGATGGAAACATCTATCGAAGTGACAAAAGAAATAAGAGTGCAGCATGCTAATTTCTTATTCAGCACTGTAGCTGTATAAGTTAAATGTTAATAAAAGTAAAAAAGTGACATGTGAATGAAAGTAATAAAATTGAAAATAACCAGAGGAGACATACCATGGTGGATAAGGTATTGAGACAAACCGCAAAAAAAGGTATCAAACTAATATAAAAGAAACATAAGGCCATGTTAGCACCAAATGGCAAAACGTAAAACATAAATTACAAAATAAATCTGAAAAAGGAATATAAATACCATATTACTAAACATAAACATATAAAAATATATAATATATTTTATTCCAAACATATATCCTAAAAATGTAATCATTAATTGAATCATAAACAAATTTTTAATCTTAAAAAGGCAGACTAACAGATAAAACTATATTACAAAGACTTGCCTAAAAGATGTATGAAAACATATAGCAAAGACTTGCCTAAAAGGTGTATAAAAACATGCCTTTTGAAATATATATTTCTAAAATCCAACCAGCATAAGAACATTTAAATATGAAACTATAAAAAATTAAAAAATTGAAAAAATTAAAAACCTGTCTACATAATGGTATAAAATTCATCCGAGGGTACACACGGTGTTAATAATAAGAATAACAGGGCAACAGCTATGCAATCTTACCGAGTTTTTGCATGTTTTTCTTCCTTTTTTACCACAATCACCGTATAGTATAGGGTACGTTGTCTTTCATACATATTTCACTCATAGTTTTGTAGAATTAACATCACTGTGAACTTCACTAATTGTTTTCATACAGATTTTGTAATATATTACCACTTGACCACTAAGTCACTCGATCACGTTTGTGCATGGCACAAACACATCATTAAATTATTTTTAAGTTACACCATTTTTTTAAATTCTTTACATAAATTTTCAATTATAATCAATCAACTTTAAACTTGTACAGAAAGCAAGATTCAAGAAATAGAAAAAGAACATCCAACATAATTTAAATTCCAAAAAGAAATAAATTCTATCTTAAAGTCTCGCTCAAGTCCTCATATTAGATCCAAGAGTTGAATTAAACGGAATTTAAAGTAATCAATTGAAAGGAAAAAACCAGTTATAGGTGGAACTGTAATAAGGCAGTCATCTATTCATCATGAGCTTTCTCCAGTCTTAACAGAGACAGGAATGTTGTCAGTTGTGAGGGTTCAATGAAAACAAATTTATGTAACTTATAATGGACGATACATTTACAAGGATATCAAAGAAAAAAGGTAGCTCCCAGGGCAGTAATTGCTGGTCTTAGCAATAAAAATTCCTTTCTCCACCTCTGTGTGTCCCTAGCTAACTTTAAGTCCCAAAAATTATTTGTGTTTATTTTTAAAATATAACTTCAATAACCATGTTTTATCCAATGTAAGAGCAACTGAAAGAAGCAAAGTAGCTGGAGTGGCTACTTCCCTATCTGAGGACTCTAATAAGGCTAATATATCCATAGAAACATAGAAGATGACGGCAGAAAAGGGCTACAGCCCATCAAGTCTGCCCACCCTGCTTACCCACCCCCTGTCTATGCCCTAATGACCCAATATCCTTATCTTGACCCTCGTAGGGATCCCACATGGGTATCCCATTTATTCTTAAAGTCTGGCACGCTGTCTGCCTCGATCACCTGCACTGGAAGCTTGTTCCAATGATCAACCACTCTCTCTGTGAAGAAATACTTTCTGGTGTCGCCATGAAATTTTCCGCCCCTGAGTTTGAGCTGGTGCCCTCTTGTGGCCGAGGGTCCCTTGAGAAAGAAAATATCATCTTCCACTTCGACACGTCCCGTGAGGTACTTAAATGTTTCGATCATGTCTCCCCTCTCCCTACGTTCCTCAAGAGTGTAGAGCTGCAATTTGTTCAGTCTCTCTTCGTACGAGAGACCCTTGAGCCCCGAGATCATCCTGGTGGCCGTCCGATGAACTGATTCAATTCTGCGCACATCTTTACTGTAATGTGGCCTCCAGAATTGCACACAGTACTCCAGATGAGGTCTCACCATGGCCCTGTACAACGGCATTATGACTTCAGGCTTTCGGCTGATGAAACTTCTATTGATACAACCCAATATCTGCCTTGCCTTAGATGAAGCCTTCTCCACTTGATTGGCAGTTTTCATGTCTGCACTGATGATTACTCCTAAATCTCGTTCTGCTGAAGTCCTAGTTAAAGTTTCTCCGTTCAAGAAGTACGTCCTGCATGGATTTCCGCTTCCGAGGTGCATGACCTTACATTTCTAAGCATTGAAGCCTAGCTGCCAGGTTGAGGACCAACTTTCCAATGTAAGCAGGTAACATTGTTCCATAGTAACATAGTAGATGACGGCAGATAAAGACCCAAATGGTCCATCCAGTCTGCCCCACCTGATTCAATTTAAATTTTTTAATTTTTTCTTCTTTGCATTACCCAGTACTGTGCTTGGGTTCCAACTGCCGAAATCTCTGTTAAGACTTACTCCAGCCCATCTACACCCTCCCAGCCATTGAAGCCCTCCCCAGCCCATCCTCAACCAAACGGCCATATACAGACACAGACCGTGCAAGTCTGCCCAGTACTGGCCTTAGTTCAATATTTAATTTTATTTTATGATTCTAGATCCTCTGTGTTCATCCCACGCTTCCTTGAACTCAGTCACAGTTTTACTCTCCACCAACTCTCTCGGGAGCGCATTCCAGGCATCCACCACCCTCTCCATAAAGTAGAATTTCCTAACATCGCCTTTGAATCTACCACCTCTCAACCTCAAATTATGTCCTCTGGTTTTACCATTTTCCTTTCTCTGAAAAAGATTTTGTTCTACGTTAATACCCTTCAAGTATTTGAACGTCTGAATCATATCTCCCCTGTCTCTCCTTTCCTCTAGGGTATACATATTCAGGGCTTTCAGTCTCTCCTCATACGTCTTCTGGCGCAAGCCTCCTATCATTTTCGTCGCTCTCCTCTGGACCGCCTCAAGTCTTCTTACGTCCTTCGCCAGATATGGTCTCCAAAACTGAAAACAATACTCCAAGTGGGACCTTACCAATGACTGTACAGGGGCATCAACACCTTCTTCCTTCTACTGACTACGCCTCTCTTTATACAGCCCAGCATCCTTCTGGCAGCAGCCACTGCTTTGTCACACTGTTTTTTCACCTTTAGATCTTCGGACACTATAACCCCAAGGTCCCTCTCCCCATCCGTGCATATCAGCTCTCCTACCAGCATATATGGTTCCTTCCTATTACTAATCCCCAAATGCATTACTCTGCATTTCTTTGCATTGAATTTTAGTTGCCAGGCATTAGACCATTCCTCTAACTTTTGAAGATCCTTTTTCATATTTTCCACTCCCTCTTCGGTGTCTACTCTGTTACAAATCTTGAGATCATCTGCAAAAAGGCACACTTTTCCTTCTAACCCTTCAGCAATGTCACTCACAAACATATTGAACAGGATTGGCCCCAGCACTGATCCCTGAGGGACTCCACTACTCACCTTTCCTTCCTTCGAGCGACTTCCATTAACCACCACCCTCTGGCGTCTGTCCGACAGCCAGTTTCTGATCCAGTTCACCACTTTGGGTCCTAACTTCAGCCCTTCAAGTTTGTTCAAGAGCCTCCTATGAGGAACCGTATCAAAGGCTTTGCTGAAATCCAAGTAAATTACATCTAGCATATGTCCTCGATCCAGCTCTCTGGTCACCCAATCAAAAAATTCAATCAGCTTTGTTTGGCACGATTTACCTTTTGTAAAGCCATGTTGCCTCGGATCCTGTAACTCATTAGATTCAAGGAAGTACACTATCCTTTCTTTCAGCAAAACTTCCATTATTTTTCCAACAACTGAAGTGAGGCTCACCGATCTGTAGTTTCCTGCTTCATCCCTGTGACCACTTTTATGAATAGGGACCACATCCGCTTTCCTCCAATCCCCAGGAATCACTCCCGTCTCCAGAGATTTGTTGAATAAGTCTTTAATAGGACTCGCCAGAACCTCTCTGAGCTCCCTTAGTATCCTGGGATGGATCCCGTCTGGTCCCATCGCTTTGTCCACCTTCAGTTTTTCAAGTTGCTCATAAACACCCTCCTCCGTGAACGGCGCAGAATCTACTCCATTTTCTCGTGTAACTTTGCTAGACAATCTCGGTCCTTCTCCAGGATTTTCTTCTGTGAACACAGAACAGAAGTATTTCTTTAGCACATTTGCTTTCTCCTCATCACTCTCCACATATTGGTTCCCATCATCTTTTAGCCTAGCAATTCCATTTTTCATCTTCCTCCTTTCACTAATATATCTGAAAAAATTTTTGTCTCCCTTTTTTACATTTTTAGCCATTTGTTCTTCCACCTGTGGAGGAGTGTGTGGTGCGGTGGTTGAAGCTACAGCCTCAGCACCCTGGGGTTGTGGGTTCAAATCCCGCGCTGCTCCTTGTGACCCTGGGCAAGTCACTTAATCCTCCATAGTCCCAGGTACGTTAGTAAGGTTGTGAGCCCACCGGGACAGATAGGGAAAATGCTTGAGTACCTGATTGTAAAACCGCTTAGAAAACCTTGATAGGCGGTATATAAAATCCTAATAAACTTAAAAAAAAAAAAAAAACTTAAACTGTGCTTTCGCCAGACGTATCTCTCTCTTTGCTTCTTTCAGTTTCACCCTGTAGTCCTTTCTGCTCTCCTCTTCTTGGGTTTTTTTATATTTCACGAACACCAACTCTTTCGCCTTTATTTTCTCAGCCATTAGGTTGGAGAACCATATCGGCTTCCTTTTTCTCTTGTTTTTATTGATTTTCTTCACATAAAGGTCCGTAGCCATTTTTATCGCTCCTTTCAGCTTAGACCACTGTCTTTCCATTTCTCTTATGTCCTCCCATCCTAACAGCTCTTTCTTCAGGTACTCTCCCATAGCATTAAAGTCCGTACGTTTGAAATCTAGGACTTTAATTATCGTGCAGCCGCTCTCCACTTTACCCGATATATCAAACCAAACTGTTTGATGATCGCTACTTACCAGGTGAGCACCCACTCGAACATTAGAGATACTCTCTCCATTTGTGAGGACCAGATCCAATATCGCTTTTTCCCTTGTGGGTTCCGTCACCATTTGTCTGAGCAGAGCCTCTTGAAAGGAATCCATAATCTCCCTACTTCTTTCCGATTCTGCAGACGGAACATTCCAGTCCGCATCAGGCAGGTTGAAATCTCCCAACAGCAGAACCTCCTCTTTCCTTCCAAACATTTGGATATCCACAATCAGATCCTTATCAATTTGCTGCGATTGAGTCGGAGGTCTGTAGACTACACCCACATAGATAGAAGTTCCATCTTCTCTTTTCAGAGCAATCCATATCGCTTCTTCCTCTCCCCAGGTCCCTTGCATTTCGGTCGCTTGGATACTGATCTTTACATAGAGAGCTACTCCTCCACCTTTTTGACCATCTCTGTCCTTCCTGAAAAGATTATATCCCGGTATGTTTGCATCCCATCCATGTGATTCACTGAACCATGTCTCTTTGATAGCGACAATATCTAGATCTGCCTCTAACATCAGGGCTTGCAGATCATGAACTTTGTTGCTTAGACTGCGAGCATTTGTGGTTATCGCTTTCCAGCTATTTTTCAGCGATAATCTCCTTTTTCGTATGGATTTTTGTTTCGTTTCACTTTCCGTTGCAATACTAAGAAATGAGTTGCTGATATTGCTTATGTTGCAGTCTTTACTACTATCACATCTTTTCTTTTGCCGGGGGTGGTCTCTATAATTGTCCTTCGTACATACACCACCCCCACCTTCTAGTTTAAATGTCTAGAAAAATATTGTCTAAATTTCTCTGCAAGGTTTCTTTTTCCTGCTGTAGTAATATGTAGCTCATCAGTGCAATATAGCTTCTTGTCCTTCCATGTATTTCCCCATCCTCCTATGAACCTGAAGCCTTCTTGATGACACCAGGCTTTGAGCCATCTATTAAAGTCCTCTGTGTTTTTCACTCTTTGCTCTCCCTTTCCATATGCAGGCAGTATTTCAGAAAAAGCTAAAGTGTTTACAAAAGGTTTCACGCCCTCTCCAAGCTCCCGAAAAGCTTTCTGTGCTTCAAGTGTGGAGTTGTTGGCCAGGTCATTTGTTCCCAGATGGATAACAACATCAGTGTTAAAATCCTTAGTTTCTTACTTAATTATAGTCTGTATTTGCCTGGAACTCCAATGGTTCTTGAATCACTTCTTAATTCCCTTCCTGAGGATTCTTTTGATCACTAATATCTTTAACAGGCAAATAATAAGCCTGTGTGAACGGTGGAATAGAAGATTCAGGTATTTCAAGTATTTCTACTAAATAACGTTTAAGCATATCTCTGGGAGTTACTGTAGGAATCTTAGGAAAATTAATTAATCTAAGATTATTACTTTTTGAAAAATTTTCAAGAGATTCAAGCTTCCTTCTTAAATTGGTATTGTCCTTAATTAGTGCGTCCTCTATTGCTTTAGAGGATTTAATATTTTGTTGTTGAGTTTCAATCTGTGATTTGAAATCAGTGGTAATTTTCTGCAATTCTGTGATTTCCTTATCATACTCTTTAAATTTTCCTTCCACTTGGTTAAGTTGAGAGGCTATAGTTTTTGGAATGGTAGCTACCAAGTCCCACAGAGCGTCCAACGTTACCTCCTGGGGTTTAACAGGTTGAGGAAATTGTAAATGTAAAGTTTTATGCTCACCCACTGGCAAGTCTTCCAGCTGCAGTTCAGGCTGTGCTAAACCCGCTCCCACAGCTATTAGGGCCTCAAACGCCATACTCAGGTTCCCCAGCGAAAGCTGGGAGCCTGAATCTCCATTCCCCGGATCGATCTCTACTGCCTCTGGGGGAGGAAGCTCTCCAATTCCCGGAAGCTCCCCCTCCCTCGGGGAACTGGTTGTTCGAGAGTTCGAAGGCGGTGCTCTTGTTTCAGGGCTGAATGTTGTCTCAGGCCCCAAGGAGATCTGCTGCGCGCCGTTCCCTTGCTGCGTCTCCAGCGTGGTCAGCCCTGTTTCTACCGACATGCCCTGCATGCGCCGGATAAGCTCCTCTATGCCACCGACCGCGGGAGTCCCGGAGCGCCGCGAGGACCCAGCGACGCTTCTTCCTCTCCACTTCGGCATCCTCAATAAGTAATTTTGAAAAGTACTAATAACAGACACTACTTTGAGGAGGTTGTCAGGCGCAAACACACAGACAACCTATACAGTCGCCATCTTGGATTCCCACACCATTTTTATACACCATGTAGTAATTTTAAGTATTAATTATATTATCTTAGGCTTAATATTTATATTCATTAGGACCCCTGGAGAAGGCGTGTTGTCCGAAACACGGATCATGTTGGATCCCTTGGTTGGTAATAAGGTTGTATATTCACTGCATTTTATTAACGGTATAATAAACAATGCCTGCATCCTGTACATAGTCTGCAGTTTTTGACTTGTTTATTGCTTGCTGCTTGGTTTTCTGCAGATTCCGTTGGATCCTTTTTTTGTGCTTTATAATTGTTTCCACCATTTTGCCCGGCACTGACACCTGCAGAAGGGTGACAGGCAAAACTTTCTTAGCCAAATAAGCCTGATACATCATATTAATAAACTTGGCGAAAAACCCATTCTCCAGGACGGGAAATGCCTCCTGCGGATCCTTTTTGGAACTTTAGAAGGATATGTGAGATTTCTCCCCTGAAGTGTGCTTGCTTTTCATTGGAGAGTCACCTGCACACTCCCCGAAGGCCTCCCCCCCCACCCACCCGGAGACCGTTTTTGCAGGCACCTGGGAAGTAATATGGGAAGACCTCCTTCAGAGGTCAAATGCACAGGGTCCGGGCAAATTCTGCACCTCTCACATGCGTACGTAAAACACAGCTACAAACCTGACAATCCACAAAATTCTACCCTGGGGAGTTCATCTGAGTGTTTTTCTTGAAAAAATAAAGTTTGCAAGTGCTAAAAATTAACTTTTATTTCAAATCGGGAAAATCCAAGATGGCTGCCGCAAGTGCCGATTTTGACTAAAATAGCCCAGAACACAAGAAGCCCTCAAAAACGTCAATTTTAGGATTTTAGGCATGGGGGAGGGGGGTAGGACATGCAGGGAAACCACCCAAAACCCTTTATTAGACCCCCCCAAAAAAAATCACTGGTTTGGGCTATCAGCCTGTACTCATTGAGTGGAAAAACACAGCTGAGAGAGCTGAAACAACTTACAGGGAGATCCTTAGGAAGTAGGCAAGTTGGACTTCAAATCTTCAGACTGCCCCACTGGCCAGATGTCCCAGCCAGGTACCTCTACCACCCTCGGACACGTCATACAGACACCTGGTGGAGGAACACAGTGTCTGTATGACAGCTCTACACTCTTGAGGAACGTAGGGAGAGGGGAGACATGATCGAAACATTTAAGTACCTCACGGGACGTGTCGAAGTGGAAGATGATATTTTCTTTCTCAAGGGACCCTCGGCCACAAGAGGGCACCCGCTCAAACTCAGGGGCGGAAAATTTCATGGCAACACCAGAAAGTATTTCTTCACAGAGAGAGTGGTTGATCATTGGAACAAGCTTCCAGTGCAGGTGATCGAAGCAGACAGCGTGCCAGACTTTAAGAATAAATGGGATACCCATGTGGGATCCCTACGAGGGTCAAGATAAGGAAATTGGGTCATTAGGGCATAGACAGGGGGTGGGTAAACAGAGTGGGTAAGCAGAGTGGGCAAACTTGATGGGCTGTAGCCCTTTTCTGCCGTCATCTTCTATGTTTCTACCTCCACAGAGCCATGCAGCGGATGAACCTAGGGTGAGCTAGTTCCCAAGGGAACTATCCCAGAGCTCTTATCTGATGTGCGGGCTGTCAAGGGGGCTTATTGCCAAGCAGGGCACCTCCTCACCCCAGAAGCAGACGTTCTCAAACAGTCTATGATCTCCTGCAGTCAAGGATAGCCTTGCAGGAAACCTCTACAGCACGAGGGCAAAAACCATGAACGAAAATACTGAAAGATCATGAAATAAAACACAAGCAGAAAAGATAAGCTCCTACAATCTGGCCTGAAGGAAGAAAGACTGCTAGGAGCATGCTCAGCGATGGGGTATGAGAGGGAAGGGGTAAAAGCTCAGAGGTTTTAAGGCTTCCCTCAGATCCTGGTGAGTAGAGGGAAATAATCCGCTGGTCCCAAAATAAAGTGGGATTGTACAAGAACATGTTGCTATGTTTCTTGAGGGGACAGGGCTGAAGTTAGAGGTTAGAGGTGTGGAGCTTAAGACTCTGAAGTTTGAGGCTTCCTACAAGTTTTGGCGGGTATAGCAAAATAACCCAATAGTCCCAAAATAAAGTGGGATTGTACAAGAAAGTAACTAATTTTTTTTTTGCCACTATTATCTGATAAATCAAGACAATGCTCCAGAACAGTTTAAACCAATCTAAGCTACAATTAGCTCTAAGCAACTGTATAAGAAATCACAGGATCCAAGTTCTGGGAAAAAAAGACTTCAGGGTCTATACATAGATGACAACCCACAATATTTTATTCTTAATGTGCACAACCAAACAAACATTTTATGAAAAACAAATGATATCTGGTTTTCAGGTCTTACCTCAGTTATCATTTTACAGCTTTTGCAGGGGCCAATCTGACTGAATAACTGGAGAATAAGAACTTCTGTGACATCTCTGGAAAGGTTACCGACATAGCTGTACAATCATAAAACAAAGCAATTAGACTGAGATCCGTTCATCCTAAACCTTGGCTACTAGCAAAGTACTGCAGAAGTTTTGATTAGTAATGTACATCAAATTTTTGTTGAACAATATTCTTTATATAAAATATAACACCTGTGCTAAAGAAAGAATTCCAAAGCCAGAGAAGGGCAACAAAGTATAATTTTCAAAAATGTGCAAGTACATATCAAGAGAATCTGCACTGAAGAGACCATACAGGAGTTAGCCTTACAGCAAGCCACCTCTCTAAGGGCTTGCATACCAGGCAGGGGTGCATGATAAGAGAATGGCACGGGGATAAATTTGTTCCCGTCCCCGCAGGAACTCAAATTCCCCATCCCGTCTCCATTAATTTTGTCACTGTCCCTGCCCCATTCCTGTAAGCTATGCTTTAATCGCACCAGCCTTGAAAACTTATAATTTTAAAGTTTTTGAGGCTTGTGCAGATGAGGATAGAGCTTGCAGGGATGGGGCAGGGACAGGAAAAGAACTCGCGGGGAACGGGACAGGAAAATGAATTCCCATAGGGACGGGGAAAAATTTGTCCCCATATCATTCTCTAGTGCAAGACCTCAAATCTTCCCAAGTAATTATACTTCAGGAGCTTTGTTGAAGAAGACATTTGCCATAGAATGAGTCATCCATACAAAATTTAAAAAAAAAACAGGTTCAGAAAATCCCAAGAGAAAAATGATGGACTATTACGCACAATAAGTTTGGCTAAAAACCATCTCTATTTGGCCATATTTAATACACTGCAAATCAGAGAAGTTGCTGCTTGTTAAAGGTTTCCGGGTCTCGCTGCATCTTGTTAGGTAGAAATAGATGTCTTAGTCATTATGCTGTGGCATTCTTCAGGGTATGCTGTGAGGTCTGCAGTTTGTCTTTGTAAATAGTGGGACTACTGACCTGATTGGGAACAGGACTGTCCCACCAAAATTCAAATTGGTCACCAATTTGAATTTTGGTGGTAAACACAGTTGGTCACAAACAGACAGCCCTGTTCCCAATCAGGTCCGTGGACCTACTATTTACAAAGACAAACTGCAGACCTCACAACATACCCCAAAGAAAGCATGATGGCTGAAACACAGCGAGACTCAGAAACCTGCAACAAGCACAATGCCAGCTGTGGAAACCCTGAGAGAACAGAGAAGTTGCTGCTTTATTTACTAAGAAATAAGCAAACTGCCATCAAGAATGTGTATCAGAAGACGCTCGGGGTAATGATAAATTTAAGTTTTCATCTACATTGTAAAGGTTTTTTGATCATTTTTAATTGAGCTCCATCTTATGACAAAAATTCAGATTGTTTGTTTGGTTTTTATCTGTGGCAGTTTTCTATAAGAACAGGATACAAATCCTCACATCTATTTGATACCAACTGTCAGAACCCTGTATGGGAACTTCTCAACAGTATCAAAATGCAGATTGAGACAACTGTATTTGCACAGGTCTTTTTGTTTGACACTGTTTCACAGGACCACATTAGTCCTTTGCAAACTTAATTAAAATACAACCTCTTGGGAAGATAGGAGGGTTTGTGAGAATACCAAAATCCTCACCTCTGAGACTCATCAGCTATAGGATGCCTTCAACAGAAAAAAGGAAAATAAAACAAGGGTCACCACAGCCAGCAAACATCTGTGCTTTATCCCAGGACAAGCAGGCAGGTATTCTCACAAGTGGATGACCTCCAAGCTAACCAAAGTAGGATGGTGGGAGAGTTGGCAACTTAGGAGAATAAATTTTGCAATACTGTTTGGCCAAACTGTCCATCCCGTCTGGAGAAAGTATTCAGACAATAGTGAGAAGTGAAGGTATGAACCGAGGACCAAGTGGCAGCTTTACAAATTTCCTCAATAGATGTAGATCTGAGGAAAGCCACAGAAGCTGCCATTGCTCTGACCTTATGGGCTGTGACTTTACTGTGAAAAGGAAATCCAGCCTGGGCATAGCAGAATGAGATACAAGCCGCCATCCAATTGGAGATGGTATACTTCGAGATAGGACGTCCCAACTTGTTCGGATCAAAGGAGACAAAAAGTTGAGGAGCAGTTCTGTGTGGTTTGGTGCGTTCCAAATAGAAAGCCAAAGCACGTTTACAGTCCAGAGTATGAAGAGCTGACTCTCCAGAATGAGAATGAGGCTTTGGAAAAAACACTGGAAGAACAATGGATTGGTTGAGATGAAACTCCGAGACTACTTTAGGAAGAAATTTTGGATGAGTGCGAAGAACCACCTTGTCATGGTGGAACACTGTAAAAAATGGATCCGCAACCAATGCTTGAAGCTCACTGACTCGTCAAGCAGAAGTGAGGCCAATGAGAAACACCACTTTCCAAGTGAGATATTTTAGATGAGTCTTGTCCATTGGTTCAAATGGAGATTTCATCAGTTGAGTAAGAACAATATTGAGGTCCCAAACCACTGGAGGCGGTTTTAGAGGAGGATTGACATTGAAAAGTCCTTTCATGAATCTGGAAACCACAGGATGAGCAGAGAGAGGTTTCTCTTCAATAGGCTGATGGAAAGCAGCAATTGCACTAAGATGGACTCAGATCGACATTGTCCGCCCCCTGAATGTAGACAGCTTTGAGGAAGGTGTTGTGGCGAATTGCCCAATCCCAAACTTTCAGAGCTTCTTGACAAAGGGAGGCAGACCCTGTCCCTCCCTGTTTGTTGACATAATACATTGCGACTTGATTGTCCGTGCGAATGAGGACTACACAGTCACGAAGCAGATACTGGAAAGCAGTGAGAGCGTTGAAAATCGCCCTGAGTTCCAGGAGATTGATGTGACACTGACGATCCGTACTGGTCCAATAGCCCTGAGTACGGAGACCATCCAGATGAGCCCCCCAAGTGTAAGTTGAAGAATCGGTCGTGAGAACCTTCTGATGGAGGGGCGTGTGAAAAAGTAAGCCTCTGGATAGATTGGAAGAGAGCATCCACCAGCGTAGAGATTGTGTCAGAGCAGGAGTGACCTGGATGTGTCGAGTCAGAGGGTCGGAAACCTGCGTCCATTGAAATGCCAGGGTCCAATGAGGAATTCTGAGGTGAAGTCTGGCAAAAGGAGTCACATGTACTGTGGTAGCCATGTGACCCAGAAGAACCATCATGTGTCTCGCCGAGATGGACGGGCGAGAGGAGACTGAATGACAAAGATGGAGAAGAGTCTCCAGACGTTGTTGAGGAAGGAACGCTCTGAGTTGGACTGTATCCAGAACAGCTCCGATGAATGGAAGAGTCTGAGAAGACTGGAGATGGGACTTCGGAAAGTTGATTTCGAATCCAAGACTCTGCAGGAACCAGACAGTCCGCTGGGTCACTAGGACGACCTCCTGACACGTGGAATCCTTGATGAGCCAGTCGTCAAGTAAGGGAAACACCTGAAGACCATGGTTCCTGAGCGCTGCGGCCACCACAACCAGACACTTGGTGAAGACTCTGGGTGACAAGGCCAGGCCGAAAGGAAGCACTCTGTATTGATAATGTAGATCTCCCACCCGAAATCTGAGGTATTGATGGGAGGCCGGATGGATGGGAATGTGAGTGTAGGCCTCCTTGAGATCCAGAGAGCATAACCAGTCGTTCTGCTCGAGGAGGGGATTCAGAGATGCCAGAATCAACATGCGAAATTTTTCTCTGACCAGAAATTTGTTGAGCACTCTGAGATCCAAAATGGGACGCAGATCACCCGCCTTCTTCGGAACAAGGAAGTACCGGGAGTAAAATCCCTTGTTCTGCTGAGCCAAAGGAACTGGCTCGATGGCTCGGAGCTGAAGCAAAGCTTGAGCTTCCTGAAGAAGAAGGGCGGTCTGGGTTGAATTGGAAGGATACTCTCTTGGCGGATGTTCCGGAGGAACTTGATGGAACTGAAGAGAGTATCCCTCCCTGACGATGGAAAGGACCCAGAGGTCGGTGGTAACAGTCGTCCATCGGTGGTAAAAATGATGGAGACGACTTCCGATAGGGGGAAAAATGGGGAATGGCAGAACGACTGAGGTTATGCTCTTTTCCAGACAGTCAAAAAGGCTAAGGAGCCTTAGGAACAGCAGGTGGTTGAAGCTTCTGCTGCTTCTGTGGATGTTGCCTCTTGACAGGCTGACGAATGGCAGGAGCCTGTTTAGGTGGAAAACGCCGTTGATAAATTAGAGGTGGTCGTGTAGGTCGAGGAGGGGCCGGCTTCGGGCGAAGAATGGAAGCAAAAGACTTGAGGCAGTGTGAGAGTACTTGGACTTAGAAGCCTTGAGCACTTTAAGCACTACCGGGGGAATGGGCTGCTGTGCTACCTGACCTGAAGAGACAGAGGAAGGCATTGCAGCAGGCATCGAAGACATAGCCGGTACAAACGAGGCAGGTTTGATGAGGCTCGGAGCAGAAGGTGTGGAAGTCTGGAGCGCATCGGATGATGTCGAAGGCGAAGCACCCCTCGAGGACTCCATACCGAAAAGCTGCTCCCACAAGATGCAACAACGCTTGAAAGCACGAGGTTTAAGTGTTGAGCAAGGCTGGCACGATTTCGGGAGATGTTGAGGCCCAAGACACCGACGACAGCGTCGATGAGGGTCCGTTAGGGAAATCACGCGCTGGCACTTGGAACACTTTTTAAAACCGGTTGCAGGCCGAGACATGGGCCGAAAAAGCTCCGCCGCAAGATCGAAGCCGCGGGGCTGCGGCCATGTGGCCTGCCCGGTCGAACAAACGAAATTTTTTTTTTTTTTTTTGAAAAAGAAGAAAATAAAGAAGAAAACCGGCGATTCTGAGAAAAATAAACCCAAAAACCGCGGACAAAGAAGGCACAAGTGAAAAACACTTCACGCAGAGAGTCGAAGACGGACTTCTCAGCTCCGCGGAAAAGTAAGAACTGAGGAGACGCGCCCTGTGCTGGGCGGGAAGGCACTCGTGCATGCGCGGTGCGGGCGACTCAAAACTTCGAGTTTCTTCAAGCGAGTCTGCTTGTGAGGCGTCCGCATTGGGGCTCCGTTGGATCACATCACCCACTTGTGAGAATACCTGCCTGCTTGTCCTGGGATAAATGTAGTTTCTGGTTGCTTGAGCATTACTATTAAAAACAGGCCTAACTAATACTATACCCCATACTATGTCTTACCATAAACTGTTCCAGACAAATTACCGGACATATGGCAGGCAAAGCGTGGGCATACTCAGGTGTGGAGTGCCAAGTTTACACTTAAATTTCTGCCAGAAACTGATTTTCATTTTTATTTAAAGTATTACAGTATTTCTTCGATTTTTTGGGGTTGCTTGAGTTCCACTCTACTGTATCTAGACCAGTGGTCTCAAACTCAAACCCTTTGCAGGGCTACGTTTTGGATTTGTAAGTACATAGAGGGCCTCAGAAAAAATAGTTAATGTCTTATTAAAGCAATGGCAATTTTGCATGAGGTAAAACTCTTTATAGTTTATAAATCTTTCCTTTTGGCTAAGTCTTAATAATAATATTGTCATTTATAGCTAAAGAGACATGATCAAGAAACTGTTTTATTTTACTTTTGGGATTATGATAAACATCCTGAGGGCCTCAAAATAGTACCTGGCGGGCCGCATGTGGCCCCCGGGCCATAAGTTTGAGACCACTGATCTAGACTGTCTGAGAAACCGGACTACAAATTCTGCAGAATTTCTCCCTCCTACTTCCCCCTTCCAACCCTGTCTGGTATCTCTTTCTCCAGTACCAGCCCTGCCCAAGGCTCGCTCTCACTCCCCTGTGCCACCCTTGATGCACAATAGTGCTGCCCGATTCACGATTCGAATCGGTACACCGATTCACTTCGGGTGAATCGATTCGAATCAATTTAAAAAAACCCAAAATCGGCTTCCCAATTCATCTGACCCTCCCCCCTCGCCCCCCTAAAGCAGGAGCGACAGTGCTGCTCTTGCTGGCCGGCCACTGCCGCACCTGCTTTAGAGGGCGAGGAGGGAGAGTCAGTCGGGAAGTGTTGCTGTGCTGGTCTCCAGCTTCCCCCCCTCCATGGCATCCGGTTTTCCTCCTGGCCTCCCCGAAGGACTGCGCACCACCCCCCCCCCACACACACACACACACCTTCCCGGGAAGGCCTCCATGTTACCCCTGGCCTCCCCGCACCGTTTACCTCATAGCTGCAGTCTGCAGCGAAGATCGCGGTTACAGCGTCTTTGTAAACTTACTTTGAGCTGTTTCCTCCACTGCGATCCTACCTCTGACGTCAGAGGAGGGGCAGAACTGCAGCAGAGGAAACAGCTCAAAGCAAGTTTACAAAGACGTTGTAACCGCGATTTTCACTGCAGACTGCAGCTATGAGGTAAACGGTGCGGGGAGGCCAGGGGGAACACGGAGGCCTCCCGGAGTGGAGTGCAGTCCTTCGGGGGGGAAAGGCCTTTTGGGGGTGCAGGCCTTCAAGGGGGGAATAGGCCTTCAAAGGGGGGACAGGCCAATGATGGTGGCAAAGGCCTTCAGGGGAGACAGGCAGGCCTTCGGGGGGGACAGGCCTTCAGGGGGGACAGGCCTTCAAGGGGGGGGGGACAGGCCTTCAGAGGTGGCACAGACCTTCGGGGGGACCTTGGTGTATTAGTACACGGAGGGAGGGAGGGAAGGGTGGGTTCAAAGAGACATGCATTTTCCGGACTTTGGGGAGGAAGAATTAATGGGTCTAAAAATAGAGGAGAGGGAGAGAGATGATGGACAATGGGATTTAGGGAGGGAAGGAACAGAAAGGGAGAGAAGTTGGACACAAGGGATGGTGTTGGGGGGGATAGAGGTGCTGGATAGGGAGAAATGGTGAACCCTGGGGTGGTGGGGAAGGAGGGAGAGATGCTGGATGAAAGGGTAGTTAAGAAAAGGTGGATCTGTGGATGGAAACGAAAAAAAAGAAATATGCCAGACCTCCAGGGGAGGGAAGGGAAACAAGGGGAGGACATAGATGGCAGATGGATGGTTAGAACGGAGAAAGAAGGAGAACCTAGCAAGCAAGTTATCAGAAGACAACCAGAGCCTGGGACCAACAAGATTAGAATAATGACCAGACAATAAAAGGTAGAAAAAATAATTTTATTTTCCATTTTCTGATTACAATATGCCAGATTTACATTACATTACTGGCTTATATTCCGCCTGTACCTTTCAGTTCTAAGCGGATTACATCAGAACGATAACTGGACATTTCCAGGAAGAGAAATACAAATTACATTAAGGCGTAAGGTCTAAAGCAATTTTGATGAGTGGGTTCTAAGAGGGAGAGAGAGGGGGAAAGGAAACGTGTATCCTGCCAGAGCTGGTGTTAGACCGCAAACGTGAGCTAGGATTTAACAGAGAGAGGAAAAGTCTTTTTTGTTTACACCACAGCGCCAGTGTGGTTAAGAGAAGGCAAAGGGGGTGAAGAGGCTATAAAATAAACCCACCAGGATGTTTGAAAAAAGCACCCAATTGAGCAGAAAAATCGAATCGAAAAACCAATTCAATAGGCTGAATCCAATCAAATCAAAATTTTTTTCCTGAATCTGGCAGCACTAGTGTACAGGCTTCTTAAAAAATCGCACTTACCAGGTTCACTGTAACGGAACCTTCTCCCAATCCTGGCGCAATCCCTGTGGAGTTCCTCAGGGCTCCCCTCTATCCCCCTCTCTATTTAAAGCCTATGTTATATGACCTAAAACTGAAATCTTATATATACGCAGATGACATCACTATTATCATTCCCATAACCTCTCTTACACAAGAGACTGAACAATTCACCTCTTCCGTCCTCACCAAGATAGAACAATGGACCACATTATTCAAATTAAAACTGAACCCAGAAAAAAACAAAATTTTCCTGGCTAGTCCCACCAACAAGCTAACAAATACCTCCTTGAAATTAAACGGGTTAGACTACCCAATTAACCCCACTTTCAAAATCCTTGGAGTCATCCTGGACCGATGCCTGACTTTTGAAGTCCATACTAATGCACAGGTTAAAAAATGTTTTGGTACCCTCTGGAAACTTCGCACCAACAAACACTATTTCGACTTCCTCTCTTTCCGACTGCTGGTCTAATCACTAATCTTAAGCATCCTAGATTACTGCATTATATACCTGGGATCCTTTAAAAAAACATCAAATCTAAAAATCGTTCAGAATGCTGCCGTTCGCCTCATTTACAATCTCAAAAAATCAGATCATGTAAGCCCTTATTACAAAAAACTGCACTGGCTGCCGATGGAGGCAAGGATCATCTTCAATTTTGCTTGCCTCTGCTTCAAATCCTTAACAGGCTCGTCTCCAATCTACCTGTCGGATCACTTCGAATGTTCAGGCCCCACCCACACACGTAATGCCCACCTGTTTGCCTTCCCGTCCCTAAAGGGCTGTGTCTACAAGAGATTCCTTGATAGATCTCTGGCATTCCAAGAAGGCAAATGGAATAAATGTCTAACCACTCTCACTTTCTAACTCACCCTCCTACCAAACTTTCAGGAAATCAATCAAAACCTATCTCTTTGATAAATTTCTCTGACTCCCTCCCTGCCTTATAACCCTGCCTTGTATCTCCGATATGCCTCCGGATATCCTGACTACTCCTGACTTGATAAGTTAAGCTGATTGTCTTGTTTGTAACATCGCTGTCTATGTACAGTCTCTTACTCTGTTAACCGCTCTGAACTGTTATGGTATTGCGGTATACAAAAATAAAATTATTATTATTATTACAATATCTTACCTTTTGCAGGGTAAGCAAGTCTTCCATGGTATAGTGCCAGCAGCTGTCTTACTCACAAACTGCCTCTAGCCTGCACTGTGCCTTTCCTTCTGATTAGAGAATGGCACGGGGAAAAAATCTGTCCCCGTCACCGGACCACCGTCCCCTTCACCGTCTCGTCCCCATAGCATCCACCCTTCCCTCTTGCCACCTCACTGCCCTTTGGCACCCCTCACACAGTCCGTGCATCTCCCACCCTCTTACTTTTGCGGTGCATTTTAAAGTTTGAGTAGCTTGTTGAAAGCCGCCGGAGTGTTTGTGCAGTCGCGTGCATGTGTGGGCGGAAGCTTCTCCTCTGATGCAACCGGAAGTTGTTTCAGAGGAGAAGCTTCTGCGCACACACGCACGCAACTGCACATATACTCAGGCGGCTTTCAAAAAGTCTCAAACCTTAAAACCTGCTGCGAAGATAAGGGAGAGGGAGATAGATTTGGGTAGGTAGGAAGGAGGGAGGGGGCCGCACACGATCGGTGACCGCACACGTTTCCTCTCTTAACTGCGGGGACAAGGCCATTCACCGCTCCACGGGGTGGTGGATGGCCTTGTCCCCCATATCTATGGTGAGTACCTTTCCCCCTCCACCGATTTGGCGGGTTATCCGCAGCTACTCGTGGCTAGCCGTGGGTAACATCCACCGTGTCATTCTCTACTTCTGATTTATCACTTTCCCTTCTAATGCAACTTCCTGTTTTCAGAAGGGGCAGGATGGTCAGAGGGAAAGGTGTAGCGCAGGTCAGAGGCAGCCTAAGAGAAAGGCTGTTGCTTGCACTACACCACAGAAGATATGCTTTCCCTGCAAAGGTACCATACTTACTTTATGTCAATCTTTATTTTTATTTTTCTATAACGCCAACACCCAAAAAGTTCTAGACAGTTCACAAAGTAAGAGGACTGAACATTTCAGTGATAATACAAAGCATTCAAGAAGGCACAATACAATATTCCATTTATAGAACTACAATATAAAAACTATGACATAGTCTTCAATCAAGTAACAAATTTTTTGAACGAATAAGTCTTAACTGATTTTCTAAAAATACAATAAGATATAGTCTGTCGAATCAGATCGTAGAACCATACTTGAACATTACCTGCTTGATAGGCCAAAGATCGGTCCAAAAACTTTTTATAACAACAATTTTTGGGATTAGGGAAAGTGAATAAACAAGTACGCCGAGTAGACTTAGTAGACCTATACCAGGGGTCTCAAAGTCCCTCCTTAAGGGCCGCAATCCAGTAGGGTTTTCAGGATTTCCCCAATGAATACGTATGAGATCGATGTGCATGCACTGCTTTCAATGCATATTCATTGGGGAAATCCTGAAAACCTGACTGGATTGCGGCCCTCAAGGAGGGATTTTGAGATCACTGGCCTATACAATTCAAAGTGAGAGAAAGGATAGGATGGAGCTAATCCAAACAACAATTTATAGCAGGATCAAGCAAATTTGAAAAGTATTCTTGCTTCCATTGGCAACCAGTGCAGCTGGCAGTAATAAGGGCCGACATAAGAACATAAGAAGCGCCATCTCCGGATCAGACCTTCGGTCCATCAAGTCCGGCGATCTGCACACGTGAAAGCCCTGCTAGGTATACACCTGGCTTATTTTATATCCAAAATTATCCAAAAAATCAAGAAAAGGATGCCCAAAATAAATCACAAAAAATTGCACCCTCCAAAATACAGGACAAAAAAGTCACCTTTCTTTACAAAAAGGGAGAAAAGACCTCAGTGTCTAATAGGGGCTCTTTAAGCTTCCCATATAGACAGGCTAGTTTTAAACAGAATTTAATCCTAGCAGACACATCCTTGGTCAGAAAAACTCCCAATTAGTAAGTGAACCTCTATTCTAATTTTCTAATAGTTTTATATATTTTCTTATAGTTTTAAAAGAAAGTTTACCCCATTCTCAATTTTTGAGGTATAGACGAATCTGTTCGACTAAGGATGAATTCAAGCGCCAGTCAGTGGTGTTAAAACAAAAACTATATGCCAGAGGGTACTCTGATAAATGTGTGAAGAATGCCTATACTAGGGCACTATATAATCCAAGGGAACGTCTGTTAGAATACTCTAAATCTAAAGATCTGGACTCTAAGATTACCTGTGTACTACCCTATTCTCAGCAGGGGAGTGCTTATGGTCGCAGTTTGAAGAAATATTGGGAGTGCTTGTCAGTGCACCCCTGTTTTCGTGACTGTACTATGATGTTTTCTTACTCACGAAACAAATCCATCCAAGAGGAGCTTTGTCCCACGAGTAGTGTGGCAATTGTACCTGTGAATGAATGCATGAATGGGAGTATGGACATTGGACATGATAAATGTGGACATTGCTCTGTCTGTGATATTATGGAAGTGTGCACATCCTTTGTGAATCCAGCAGATCGTAAAGTGTATTATCTACATCACTTCTCTGATTGTGCCACTAGTGGAGTTATATATATTATCAAGTGCCCGTGTCAGCAATTGTATGTGGGTCAGACTTCAAGGGCTTTGAAAACACGCCTTATTGAACATCGCTCGTGCCTTGCACGAGAAAGGCTTGAGGCTCCCATGGTACAGCACTGTATGGACTGTAAACATGTTTTTGAAGATTTGCGCTGCTGGGTTTTGGAGAGAGTGTCACCGTCTGCACGGGGTGGTGATTTTAAACAAGTTTTATTGAAAAGGGAACAACGCTGGATATTTTCTTTGCAAACTTTTACCCCTATGGGTTTGAATAGTGGGGTGGATTGGAAAGCCTGGTTTTGATAGTCTGCAATGAGAACAATAAGAATTGCAGTAATATGATGTCACCACGTTTTTTGCATGATTTGCATAAAGATGATGTCATCACATTTTGACGTGGTGTCACTGGGAGGTGCCTATTTAAGGAGAAAGCTGAGGGGCCATTTTTATGACAGGTGTGGAAGCGGGTGTGTGATCGCTGTGGGTATAGCTATCCTTTTTCTGCTTGTTTTCTTAAGTTTTTTGAAAACTTTCTACAATGTGTCTTTCATGTTTTACAGCAAATCCCTGACGAAGCATTTTGTTGCGAAACAGGGGCCCCTGTTGGATATTTTGGAAGAATGTTTTGACTGATAACTTTTTTCCATAGAGCAGTTTTTCCTGCTTGCTTTACTCCAGGACTACACCTGAATATCGAAGTGCTCAGATAAGTGACTTCTATTTTTGACAATTGTTGTTTGAAGAAAAGTTTAAAAAAATATATAAAACTATAAGAAAATATATAAAACTATTATTAAATTAGAATAGAGGTTCACTTACTAATTGGGAGTTTTTCTGACCAAGGATGTGTCTGCTAGGATTAAATTCTGTTTAAAACTAGCCTGTCTATATGGGAAGCTTAAAGAGCCCCTATTAGACACTGAGGTCTTTTCTCCCTTTTTGTAAAGAAAGGTGACTTTTTTGTCCTGTATTTTGGAGGGTGCAATTTTTTGTGATTTATTTTATATCCAACCATATCTTTATATGCCTCTCTCAAGGAGATATGCATCTAGGACTGTTGATTCCGCAATAATCTCCCCTGGGAGAGTATTCCAGATGTCAACCACTCTCTGTGTGAAGCAGAACTTCCTGATATTAGTCCTGAACTTGCCCCCCCTTAGCTTCATTTCATGTCCTCTTGTCCGTGTCAAATTAGACAATGTAAATAATCTTCTCTGCTCTATTTTGTCGATTCCTTTCAGTATTTTGAAGGTCTCGATCATATCCCCTCGCAGTCTCCTTTTCTCAAGGGAGAACAATCCCAGTGTTTTAAGTCGATCCTCATATTCCAGTTTCTCCATACCCTTCACTAGTTTAGTTGCTCGTCTCTGCACCCTCTCCAGCAGTTTTATATCCTTCTTTAGGTAGGGAGACCAATGTTGGACGCAGTATTCCAAGTGGGGTCTGACCATTGCCCTATAAAGCGGCATTATAACTTTCTCCGATCTACTCGAGATTCCTTTCTTTATCATGCCCAACATTCTATTTGCCTTATTTGCCGCTGCCGCGCATTGTGCCGACGACTTCAGAGTCCTATCTATCAGTACACCCAGATCCCTTTCCTGTTCACTTTTTCCCAGAGTTGCACCTGACATTCTGTACTCGTATTCCTTATTTTTACTGCCTAAATGCATTACCTTGCATTTCTCCACGTTGAACTTCATCTGCCATTTCTCCGCCCATGTTCCTGTTTTTTTCAATCCATCAGTCTTACCGCTTATGCGGATGATATTCAGATTATCCATCCCATTGATGCATCCAATCCCAATGACATTAATCTCATCAACTCAAAATTAGATAAAATCAGCCAATGGCTCTGTGATAATATGCTCTCGTTAAGAACAATCAAAACCAACTCTTCTCTTTCCATGAAAAGAAAATATTCACTCCTATTACTATCAATGGCAAACCAATAAATTCCGTCAGTTCAGTTAAAATCCTTGGTGTAATGATCGACAGTAAACTGTCCTACCGCTTTCAGATTAGTGCTGTTATTAATAACTGTTTTTTCAAGCTCAGAATGAACAGATCCTTAGCAAACATTCTTGACCCTCAGTCTCTCAACATTCTAATTCACTCCCTTATTAATTCCAAGCTTGACTATTGTAATTCCTTATATAAAGGTGTCTGTCAAAAAAACATCTGATGTCTACAATTAATACAAAACACTGCCATAAAAATTATAACAAACAAGAAGAAGTTTGATCAAGTTACCTCCTTGCTAAAGAGTGCACACTGGTTACCAATTCCTCATCGAATTACATACAAAATTGCTTTAATTTCCTCTAAAACCATGAACACCAAAGAAACTGCCTTCATTCATTAGCTGCTCATCCCTCATGATCCTTTGAGAACCTTAAGATCAGCATCTCAGCACCTTCTTCACATCTCATCTTTAAAAATCATTGGTACTCGTAGGGCTTCTTCATTCACAACTATAGCCCCTACAATTTGGAACTGTTTACCTTCACATTTAAGGTCTCATCGATCATGTCACTTCTTATTATCATGAGCTGCACTGGCTCCCAGTGGAGGCCTGGGTGATTTTCAAATTGGGATGTTTATATTATAAAGTTGCTTTTGGTGCTGCTCCATCATATTTTGTTAATAGATTTGTTATCATGACACACGAGAGGAGTAGAAAATCTCACACTCTATTTACGTTCCCTTCAGCAAAGAGCATTGTCTTTCTTATCAAGCTGTTTCTTATGACAAAGATTTCCGTCCATTATTGATTAGACCTATATCTTATAAACATTACAGAAAACTTTTGAAGACTTTTCTTTTCTCCAAATTCTTGGCTAGCTAAATTTCTGTGCATGTAGTCTACAAATCTGCTATTATGTTATGTTAAGAGAAAAATTTAGACAAATTTAAGGGAAACCTTAAAAGTTTCCTGTTTAAAGATGCATATAAATGATCTCTGGGTCTACCCATGACTATTTCTGTATTAATCACATTCAAAATTGATATGATTTCTCCCATTGCCCTCTTGTTTTTAACCTTAATTGTACTCTTTACTTTTTAAATTGTATTTCCGTCTACTATCCTTTTGTTTTCATGTAAGTTACGTCTTGTCTTTAACAAGTATGTTAATTGTTCCCCATTTTAATTTTTTAATTGTTAAACGCTTGGAATTTATGATTAGCATTTCATCAAATTTTAATAAACTTGAAACTTGCACTGTACATTGAGGGTTGCACAGGGGGTGAGAGAGCGCTATAAACAAGACTGGGATTGGAGAAAGAGATTGGGGAGTCTTTGTGGACCAGGGTCCCCTCCTTTGAGCTAATGTTGGAAGTACACCTGGGAATCTGGAAAATAAAAAATAAAAAAGCCCAAACAAAAACCCACAAACCAAAAAACCAGATGGACCTGATCCCTGAGCAGTCTGGATTTTTGGATTTCTACTGTATTCTGAAAGACTGTCTGGCCTAACTAACTGTCATGTCAGGAATCTTATTCAAAGCAATATGTGATGTAAGTGTGTGGCTATATGTTCACGTTTCAGCTCTACAAATGTCTTCTATGGAGACTGATCTATGAGCCATGATATAACCTTCTATAGTCTGCCCAGCCTGTGCATAAAAAGGAGGAACTGGGCCCAGATGCACTAAAGTCAGCTATCGTCGATAAACCTGTTTTAACAGCTTTAGCGATGATCACCCGATGCAGAAACAGCTCACTATGTGTTTTTTGTACGATCACTCATTCCCCGATCCGACATGGGGGGAAGCCACCGCTTGCCCTGGTTCGGTAGCATGGAATGTTGCTACTCCTTAGGTTTTAGCCAGGTACTAGGGACCTGGACTGGCCACCATGAGAACTGGCTACTGAGCTTGATGGACCACTGGTCTGACCCAGTAAGGCTATTCTTATGTTCTTACAACCATGCAAATAAGCTCATTAATACTAAAATGCCATGTAAACTAGTAGAGCGATTGATGCTCTAACATGGCTTCCCTATGCACAAAAAAGTGATCATTTTTAGCAATCCAAAAAAGAGAGACTGATAAAGGCTAACCTCAGTTTAGATTTTTTTTTTTTTTAATGGGCACAGATGCTGTGCACGTTACACATGGGTCATTCCATGTCAAGTGGACCAGGAGTCCACGCTCGACCCCCTTGAAATCCAACCAAATTTTACAGGGGTGTTGTCTAGGGTCTCAAATTTAACTCTGCAAAATTTTTGGGATCTATCCAATTGAACAAAAGCAATCGATCCACTCCCATGCCTCGTGTGACCTAAAATGCCAACTTTGCTTAAGCACTGCGGCAGAAGGAAACTACCTAAAAGTCTGAAATTTTGCAGCTTGGTATAACACCTTCGGGCAAGTTTGTGTGCCAAGTTTGAAATCTTTTGCGAACGTGTTTCCATTTCTACACGTCAGCAAAGTAGGCAAAAAAATTCACGAACAAAAATTTTTGACAAAGTTTGGCTCCATACTGCTGCTAGTAGGTAAATAAGCTGAGGGTACACTTTACCAGCAGACATGTACCATGAAGTTTGCAATACGAGCCTTTACAGTGAAGTGAAGCTGAAGATATGACCATTCAAAAAATATGGCTGAGGGGCATGGCTTAGGCACAGATGAGGTCAGACATCTGACTGCTGTGCTCCTCTCCTCCCTGCAGTTGTCAGCATAAAATTTAAAGGTATTGCTAACAATAACTTATCAAATGGCATCAACTTGGCAAACAAAGATTGATGCTGCTTTCGGAAGGACCAGAGGGGGTAAAAGGTCGAAACCAGATTCCCCCCACGCCATCAAAGGTCACCTTACCATCGGAATCCTCATTAGAAGACTTAGAAATTGTGATGGCTGAGCTAAATAGTATGAAGACATTGATATCAGATACTAATGCTAAGGTAACGAGTGTGAAGGATGAGGTTGCTAATATTTCACAGCAACTTGCTGTGTGCATGACTCGGATGGACTCTGTGGAGCAAAGGATGACAGGTCTGGAAGATAAATTAAACAACTGCAGTAAAGATCATAAAAGGGTTTTGCAATTAAAAAAAGACTTGGAAGATTTAAATAACCATTTTAGAAGAAATAATATTCAGGTATTGGGATTACAGGAGGGGACTGAGGGGTCGGACCCGGTTAAATTTGTTGAAAATTTTATTCCCAAGTACCGTAGTTGGCCCTGAATTTCTCGGCTCCCTTTGAGGTCGAGCGGGCGCATCGGATCCCAGGGACAATAACTAATAAGTCTAACAGTCCACATCCTCTAATTTTCACAGTATTAAGGTTCAACCAGGCATTTGAAATATTACATGCTGCTAAGGAAAATAAAGTTTTACAATGGGAAGAGAGGAAACTTTCACTAGTCCCAGATTTTGCAAAGCGCACAGCTGATCAAAGAAAACAGATGCTGGCCTTAAGACCACAGTTAAAACAGCTTGGAGCCAGATACGGACTTTTCTACCCCTCAGTAATGTGGGTTACTTTAGATAATAAAACATTTCATTTTGATTCTTGTGATGCTTTGAAAGAATACATTGAACAACAGCAACAAGACATGGAATAACCGTTAACTGCTCAGGATTCTATAACGACTAAATTACAACTGTGAGTCTATGGACATTCTAAATGAAACATCAAATTTTATGTCAACAGCAATGAATTTATGATATAAATCTGCTTAAGTTAATGTGAAAATATAAATTTAATGATTTCTACTAACCATTTGGATTGAGGCACTGAGAAGATTTGACAATGCAGTGGAAGGAGAGTTTCCCTGCCCTTTTAGAGTGATAACATGCAAGTTTTCAAGAGGAGGCGTTACATATTTTTCTTCACTTTGTAAATATTTAGTGCCCTCTGGTAAGTGCCCTCTGGTGGTTTACATGTATCTTAAGAGCAAACTCAGAGAGATTGCGAGATCAGTAGCGGGAGCGGAGAGCGGACAAGAAAAAGCCCGAGGGCAATTGCCTTGCCGCTGGCCTCAATTATTACTATCTTATGGAGAATAGTGAACATTTGCCGGCCCGAAACAACCATCTCTGAAGGGAAACCAACAAACATCACTGTAGAAAGCAGCAGGAACAGCAAGACCGAGATGCAGGAGTAGCTGTAGCCTTTGGTGAGAGCAACAAGCTCGGAATATTGGCCACCTGGAGGAAAATGAAATTCATTGCAATCTAGGTTTTGGGAATAGTGAAATGGTGTTATCCACGTCGGAAAGAAAATCAAGACAGATTGCAGTTTCCTGTTCGATACCTTTATTAATTACACCTTGTACCTTCTGGGAAGTGTTAAATACTGATGATTGTGGTTTTGTTTACTTCTTCTAGACATGTGCTTGAAATCTTTATAAGGGCCGATGTAGGGAATTATACCTTGAGTTGCAGCAGATCCTTTGGTTATGTTCACAGGGAAACTTTGGGTTAATATTTATGGTTTGATAAGTTCAGGCTTCTAACACCATATGGTTAATATATTTGTAGTGTTAAATTGAAAGGTTGTATGACAGTTTTACCTGGATTGAGAGGCAATATATGCAAGGATGCTGTCTGGAACTGAGTGATGGATGAAAAATTTCCTATCTATGGTATGAATGGTAGTTCACTAAACAAGGTGAATGTAGGTTAACGTAGTGGGAAGGTATGGGCATTTTATATGGACGATAAACATTTCGTTTCATTATTGAATAGGGGTTATGCTGGGAACAGGCACTAAGTGAGGGGGAGATTGAATATTTAACTTTCCCAATTAATTGTTCATTCAATCATTAATTTTTTGGGGTGATTAAGCTGGAAATTATTTATTATTGTACTTCATATAGTTTTATTTTAACTAGGACATGATTATTTACTATTTATTTGATTTGAGATATATATATATATATATATTTATAATAAGAATAATTCTTATTCCTATTAGTTGTTAGAATGCAGGGGGGTGGATGAAGGTCTGATAAAACGAGTCTTACTTCACTATGTATGATTTATTCAGGTGGGAGGGATGGGAGTGGGGTGGGGAAGGGTTAAGGATATGTGGGGAGGTTATTCTGGAACTATTTGCTTTTGTATTATTCTGTATTTTGTCAAATAAAATGGCTATGAAATTCTATTTGTTAAATGTAAATGGGCTTAATCACCCCATAAAGAGGAAAAAATAATGATTTTTTTGAAAAAATAAGAGGCTGATGTTTATTTCTTGCAAGAGACACATCTTTCCCCATCCAAGGCAAGCAAGTTGGAGGGAGGATGGGTGAAGCACTGCTTTTTGCGCCTGCGGTGGGAAAGAAAGCTGGTGTGGCTATCCTGGTCAATAGGAAATGCTCTGCTTTATTTGGTAATGCTAATGCTGACCCTATGGGAAGATGGATTCATATCGATATGACCTCAAGAAAAGATGCCCTGATATAATAACCAGGCTGTTTTTTTTTAAAAACTCCAACATTTGATTTTGTCATTGGCTTCATCTAATTTAATTGTCGCTGGCAACTTCAATGCTGTCATGGATTCATTGTTAGATAAGCAACCTAGTAAACAACTTAAGTCTCTAGGTTTAGATAACTTGGTGAGGTTGTGTGGATTAAAAGATATCAGGAGGTTGTTTCATTTTGATGCTCGGGAATTTTCTTTTTGTTCCAATGTTCACCAATCATTCTCAAGAATTGATTATAATTTTGTTTCAGATAATTTAACACATCAGGTTATTAAAGCTAGCATAGATCCGATCCTTTTGACGGATCATGCAGGCATTTGGATCGAAGGTCAGTTCAATGAAACAGACTCTACTAGACCTGTCTGGAGATTGCTTGAGGATTCAAGCTTTCTTGAGGAGATTCAAAATAAAATGGTTGAATATTTTCAACTTAATACCTCAGAGGAAATCTCTTTGGAAACCATTTGGGATGCTTTTAAAGCCACAATGAGAGAGCAAATAATTTCATTTTCGGTACATGTTTGAAAAAAGTTAAAAATGGAATTTTCTAATTTGGAACAAAATATTCGTATTTTAGAGTCGAAATTGGCCTCAAACTGGGAATATACTACTTTACAGGCCCTCTTGAAAGCTAAATACAAATACAATGAGATTTCCTCTCAATTGGCTAGGAAAGATTTGTTTTCTCAACAAAGCTAATAAAAAGAAAAGTTAAAATTGTAGCCATTAAGGATGAGAAAGAACATAACATAAGAACATAAGAAGTTGCCTCCACTGGGTCAGACCAGAGGTCCATCATGCCCAGCAGTCCACACCCACGGCGGCCCATCAGGTCCATGACCTGTCAGGTTTTCTTGATTTAGCCCTATGTCCCCTTATTTTTCTATCTATATTCCTTCTATACCCTATCTACCCCTATTGTACCCCTCAATCCCCCTATCCTTCAGGAATCCATCCAATCCCTCTTTGAATCCCCGTAGTGTACTCTGCCCGATCATATCCTCTGGGAGAGTGTTCCATGTGTCCACAACCCGCTGAGTGAAGAAGAACCTCCTAGCGTTAGTTCTCCGAGTGCCCCCTTGTACTTGTGGTTCCCCGTAGTCTGAAGAATCTTTCCTTGTCTACCTTCTCTATGCCTTTCATGATCTTGAAAGTTTCTATCATGTCTCCTCTAAGTCTCCGCTTCTCCAGGGAGAAACATAGTAACATAGTAGATGACGGCAGATAAAGACCCGAATGGTCCATCCAGTCTGCCCAACCTGATTCAATTTAAATTTTTTTTTTTTTTTCTTCTTAGCTATTTCTGGGCGAGAATCCAAAGCTTTTCCCGGTACTGTGCTTGGGTTCCAACTGCCGAAATCTCTGTTAAGACTTACTCCAGCCCATCTACACCCTCCCAGCCATTGAAGCCCTCCCCTGCCCATCCTCCTCCAAACGGCCATGCACAGTCACAGACCGTACAAGTCTGCCCAGTAACTGGCCTAGTTCAATCTTTAATATTATTTTCTGATTCTAAATCTTCTGTGTTCATCCCACGCTTCTTTGAACTCAGTCACAGTTTTACTCTCCACCACCTCTCTCGGGAGTGCATTCCAGGCATCCACCACCCTCTCCGTAAAGTAGAATTTCCTAACATTGCCCCTGAATCTACCACCCCTCAACCTCAAATTATGTCCTCTGGTTTTACCATTTTCCTTTCTCTGGAAAAGATTTTGTTCTACGTTAATACCCTTTAAGTATTTGAACGTCTGAATCATATCTCCCCTGTCTCTCCTTTCCTCTAGGGTATACATATTCAGGGCTTCCAGTCTCTCCTCATACGTCTTCTGGCGCAAGCCTCCTATCATTTTCGTCGCCCTCCTCTGGACCGCCTCAAGTCTTCTTACGTCTTTCGCCAGATACGGTCTCCAAAACTGAACACAATACTCCAAGTGGGGCCTCACCAATGACCTGTACAGGGGCATCAACACCTTCTTCCTTCTACTGACTACGCCTCTCTTTATACAGCCCAGAATCCTTCTGGCAGCAGCCACTGCCTTGTCACACTGTTTTTTTCGCCTTTAGATCTTCGGACACTATCACCCCAAGGTCCCTCTCCCCGTCCGTGCATATCAGCTTCTCTCCTCCCAGCATATACGGTTCCTTCCTATTATTAATCCCCAAATGCATTACTCTGCATTTCTTTGCATTGAATTTTAGTTGCCAGGCATTAGACCATTCCTCTAACTTTTGCAGATCCTTTTTCATATTTTCCACTCCCTCTACGGTGTCTACTCTGTTACAAATTTTGGTATCATCTGCAAAAAGGCACACTTTTCCTTCTAACCCTTCAGCAATGTCACTTACATACATATTGAACAGGATTGGCCCCAGCACCGAACCCTGAGGGACTCCACTAGTCACCTTTCCTTCCTTCGAGCGACTTCCATTAACCACCACCCTCTGGCGTCTGTCCGACAGCCAGTTTCTGACCCAGTTCACCACTTTGGGTCCTAACTTCAGCCCTTCAAGTTTGTTCAACAGCCTCCTATGAGGAACTGTATCAAAGGCTTTGCTGAAATCCAAGTAAATTACATCTAGCATATGTCCTCGATCCAGCTCTCTGGTCACCCAATCAAAAAATTCAATCAGGTTTGTTTGGCACGATTTACCTTTTGTAAAGCCATGTTGCCTCGGATCCTGTAACCCATTAGATTCAAGAAAATATACTATCCTTTCTTTCAGCAACACTTCCATTATTTTTCCAACAACTGAAGTGAGGCTCACCGGCCTGTAGTTTCCTGCTTCATCCTTGTGACCACTTTTATGAATAGGGACCACATCCGCTCTCCTCCAATCCCCAGGAATCACTCCTGTCTCCAGAGATTTGTTGAACAAGTCTTTAATAGGACTCGCCAGAACCTCTCTGAGTTCCCTTAGTATCCTGGGATGGATCCCGTCTGGTCCCATCGCTTTGTCCACCTTCAGAGCCCCAGCTTGTCCAGTCTGTCAGCGTATGAACAGCCTTCCATACCCTTTATCATTTTCGTCGCTCTTCTCTGGACCCGCACAAGTATCACCATGTCCTTCTTAAGGTACGGCGACCAATACTGGACACAGTATTCCAGATGCAGGTGCACCATTGCTCGATACAGCGGCATGATGACTTCTTCGTCCTGGTTGTGATACCCTTCTTAATAATGCCCAGCATTCTGTTTGCTTTCTTTGAGGCCGTTGCACATTGTGTCGATGATTTCATTGTTGTATCTACCAGTACACCCAAGTCTCTTTCAAGCTTACTCTCTCCCAGTAACACTCCCCCCATTTTGTAGCTGAACATCAGGTTTCTTTTCCCTATATGCATGACCTTGCATTTCTCTATGTTAAAGCGCATTTGCCATTTATTTGCCCACTCTTCCAGTTTGCTTAGATCCCTTTGCAGGTCTTCGCACTCCTTCGCGGTTCTAACCCTGCTGTAGAGTTTGGTGTCATCTGCAAATTTTATAACTTCACACTTCGTTCCCGTTTCCAGGTCGTTTATAAAAATATTGAACAGCAGCGGTCCCAGCACCAACCCCTGCGGGACACCGCTCGTGACCCTCTGCCAGTCCGAGAATTGGCCCTTCACTCCAACCCTTTGTTTTCTGCCTGCCAACCATTGTCTGATCCATCTGTGTATATCCCCTCCCACCCCGTAGTTCCACAGCTTCTTAAGTAGCCTCTCATGGGGTACCTTAGTAATATTCTAAATCAATTTTTGGAATTTTATAAAGCTTTGTATTTTTAAAGTTAATTCAGGGACCAAAACTTCCCGAGCATATAAAAAGGAATCTTGATGCTCCTATATCACTTCAAGGACTTCAGACAGTGTTGAAGTCGCTTAGAGCTGGATCCGCTCCGGGTGGTGATGGTTTCACGGTGGAGTTTTTCAATTCATTTCAAAATACACTTCTACCCCATCTTCTAAATTTATATCAATCACAACTAAAGGTTGTATTTCAGGTACTATGGCTGAATCTTTAACCATAGTTTTGCCAAAGCCAAATAAAGATCCCATGTTGATTTCGAACTACAGGCCTATTTCTTTAATCAATGTGGATGGAAAACTCTTGGCTAAGTTATTGGCTCTAAGATTAGCCAAGACTCTCCCTTATGTGACTGGAATGCATCAGACTGGGTTCGTTACTCATTCATCTAATAACACTAGATTGGCATTTCATGTTAAATTTGACAAAAACAATGGATGATCCAGCCTTCTCCGTCTCTTTAGATGCAGAGAAGGCCTATGATCGTGTGGAATGGACTTTCATACATCAAGCAATGGATTGGTTTGGCATGGGATCCGGATTCATACAAATGATCCAAACAGTGTATAGCTCTCCCCTTCTGCCAGATTATCCTATATAATAAAACCCTAGCTGCGCATGCGCACTCATACCTGCGTGCTTCTGTGATCTCTGATCCGTGAGATGTAGGTCCGTGGCCACAGGAGTGCGAATGCGCTAGTCCCCAGCCTTACAGCATCTACTTACACTCGCCGGCAGGACTGGCCACCAGCGCTGGACTCCCTGCTCTCCAAAAGATCGTGGTGTCGGCTCCTCTCACGAGCCGCACCAGCATCCAGGAAGGCTTCCGACACTGGCGGAGATTGAGAGGAGCCGCCGCGACAACTTTAAAACTTAAAAAAAAAATTTGCCCAGAGCAGTCCAGACTGCAGGGCAGGCAGGGAAGCGCCGACAAAAAAGACTACAGCCGCGAGACGCTCAACAGGACCAGGCAGGCAGGCAGCCACATGAGGGAGGGCAACACAATTTAAAAAAAGGTAACATGCAGGGAGAAGCTGGGTCTGCCTGCGAGGAACGCAATAAGGGAAGGGGGACCCTTGGAGCAGGCTAGACCATGGGAAGGGAAGGGGAGGGGCCAAAAGGATCAGCCACATCGTGATAAGAGTAGGGAAGGGGGTGGGGGAAAATGCTGCTACTGCTACACAGGGACCTGGAGGGGAAGGGAAATACCGCTGCTGCACAGGGAAGTGTGGGGGGGAGGGAAATGCTGTTGCTGCTGCACGGGGAAATGCAGGGAAAAATGACAGACAGACAGCAGGAGGGAGGGAGACAGAAAGAAAGGAAGAAAGATACAGGGGCAGGGATAGGGACAGAGAAAGGGGGCCAGGGAGAGAGAGAGAGACAGTAGGAGAGAGAGAGAAAGAAAGAAAGACAGACAGACAGACATATATTCTAGCATCCGTTAATGTAACGGGCTTCAAAACTAGTATAATAATATTTTTTCAGAACATTTCCGTCTGGAGAGGGGAGTTAGGCAAGGATGTCCATTATCTCCTTTGCTGTTTGATATTGTTCTGGAACCCTTGTTATTTACTATTCAACAGGCAAGGGAGATACATGGTATTCCTTATGCAGGTCGGGAATATAAGGTCTCTGCTAATGCAGATGAAATTTTGCTTCATTTGAGGAATCCTGAATCTACCATTCCACACTTACTAGCTTTAATTGACAGATTTGGAAAATTTTCGGGTTATAAAATAAATTGGAGCAAATCGGAGGTTCTTCCGCTAAATGTACATTGTGTAAAAGGATTATTTAACATATTCCCTTTTCTTTGCAAAGAAGAGGGTATAAAATATTTGGGTATTTGGATTCCAAAAACATTGGAAGACACGATAAAAGTAAATGAAAAATCTTTATTGCTAAAGGTCTCAGATATGTGTGAGCACTGGAACCCATTGCATCTTTCTTGGTGGGGGAGAATCCAAACGGTTAAGATGATGATTTTGCCTATGGTTTGCTACCAAATGGGCATGTTGCCAGTTTATTTTCAGGGGTCCTTTTATAAGAAATTGAATAGTATTCTTACCAAATTTATTTGGCTTGGGAAAACTGCTAGAATTGCTTTAGTATCTTTACAAAAACAAATTGCGTCAGGTGGGGTAAATTTCCCTAATTTTTATAGGTACCATCAGGCCTATATACTGCATCAAGGTATGTATTTGATCCTTCCTGAGCTCATGGACCATCTCTCTGATTGGTTGTACCTAGAGCGGCAATTTATGTCCCCTTTATGGTTGTTTCATGTGTTGAGTATCAAGTTACCCAATTATGTTAAGGACAATAGTATTTTAACACCTGGAAAACTTTGAAATTTATTAACAACTTAACAGTAGAGAAATCCACTTATCAATCCTTATGGTTAAACTCCAAGATTCAAATTGGTGAATCTAGGATCTTCTGGAAGCACTGGATGCAGGCAGGTATACGTACAATGGATGATGTTTTATTAAATGGGAAAATGCTTGATTTTTCACGACTGCAACAATCTTTTGGTATTGCAAAATCTCAAATTTATAAGTGATTGCAGTTGAAGCAAGCCATTCAGAAGGGGTTCCCTGATTGGCGAAATCTAAAAAATCATTATAGCTTGCAGGTCCTATGCTTCGAGATGGATTTCCTAGGGCATCATGCCGCTCAGTGGTATAAATTAATATCTGGTTATATGAATAAAAGACCAAAAACTAGTCTTAGAGACATTTGGAGCATTGAGATAAAGCAGCAAATTTCTGAGGCTCAATGGCCACGAATTTGGACTTGGAGGATGAGCATCAGCATCTATGAGACAAACATGGGGTTTTTTGTTACATAGAAGTTTCTGGACCCCTGTTTGTTTGCAGAAATTAGATAGTTCCAAATCTAATAGATGCTGGCACTGTCATCTCGATATAGGGACACTGGATTATCTGCTATTCTATCGTCCTTTGATACTCAACTTTTGGAAGTCAATATGGGGACAGATAATACCATACTGGAGTCATCGATTGCACTGACATGAGGTGGTCATATGTGGGATGATATTGCATCTTAAACCCTCATTGGATAGATATAAATGTTGGCTTTTCCTTATTATGACCGGGATAGCCATGGAAATGGTTACTCGTAATTGGAAAAATTGGGATCACCTTAGTTTTACTTTTTGGTGGGCAAATTTATGCTTAAGTTATAAGTATGAGAAGATGAATGCGGATATGCTGGGGCATACTAAGATATCCAAGTTAGTTTGGGGCCCATTGACGTCTTTTGTGGATTTGTTATAGTTGTCTTTTATCTTTATTTCTGTTGGTATGATACACACACATCCGGGGCAGGGGAGGGGGTATATCTTTTGTGTGGTTTTATTCCCTGTTAAAAATGGTGGTTGGGTGAGGGGGTTATATTTTTGTATTGATACTGATTGATTATAAGTGCATATATGTTTATTATTATTTGTATGTATATTGTATTGCATTTCTGACAGCTTTGAAAACTCAATGAAGATTTAAAAAAAAAAAACACAACCCCAAAAATATGGCTCCAATATCGCTTTTTCCCTCGTGGGTTCTGTCACCATTTGTCTGAGCAGAGAATCTTGAAAGGCATCAATACTCTCCCTACATCTTTCCGATTCCGCAGACGGAATGTTCCAGTCTGCATCCGGCAGACTGAAATCTCCCAACAGCAGCACCTCCTCGTTCTTTCCAAACATTTGGATATCTGCAATCAGATCTTTATCAATTTGCTGCGATTGAGTTGGAGGTCTATAGAATATATCCCATAGATAGAAATTCCATCTTCTCTTTTGAACACGATCCATATCGCTTCTCCCTCTCCGCAAGCCCCCTGCATTTCAGTCACTTGAATATTGATCTTCACATAGAGAGCTACCCCACCACCTTTTTGACCCTTTCTGTCCTTCCTAAAAAGATTATATAACAGTATGTTTGCATCCCATCCATGGGATTCACTGAACCATGTCTCTGTGATAGTAATAATATCCAGATCTGCACGGCTTCAGTAAAGGGAGATCTTGCTTGACGAACTTGCTGCACTTCTTCGAGGGAGTAAACAGGCAGATCGACAAGGGTGACCCAGTCGACATTATATATCTGGATTTTCAGAAGGCATTTGACAAGGTCCCGCATGAATGACTTTAAAAAATTGCGAGCCATGGAATAGAAGGTGAAATACAAACGTGAATTTAAAACTGGATGGCGGATAGGAAACAGAGAGTGGGGTAAATGGACAATACTCGGACTGTAAAAGCATCATGAGTGGAGTGCCACAGGGTTCGGTGCTTGGACCCATGCTCTTAAACATATTTATAAACGACCTGGAAATTGGTACAATGAGCGAGGTGATTAAATTTGCAGACAATACGAAGTTATTCAGAGTTGTGAAGAAACAGAAGGATTGCAAAGACCTACAACGTGACAAATACGCTCAAGAAATGGGCCACAACTTGGCAAATTAGGTTTAACATGGATAAGTGTAAGGTGATGCATGTCGGTAACAAAAATCTTATACACGAATACAGGATGTCCAGTGCGGTGTCAGGTCAAAACCGGGAAGACAAAGGCGCGCACCGAAGAAAATAATTGTTCTTAGGGGTTCCAACGGGGGGGTGGGGGGAACCCCCCCACTTTACTTTATACAGATCGCGCCACGTTGTGGGGGGATTGGGAGGTTGTAACCCCCCACATTTTACTGAAAACTTCACTTTTTCCCTAAAAACAGGGAAAAAGTTAAGTTTACAGTATAATGAGGGGGGTTACAACCCCCCAAACCACCCACAACGCCGCCGCAATCTGTATTAAGTAAAGTGGGGGGGGCTCCCCAACAAAAACCCCCGTCGGAGCCCCTAAAAACTGTCATTTTCTTTGGTGCATGCCTCCGTCTTGCGCTCAGTTGTCGGCGCGCGCCTTTGTCTTCCGCAGTTTTGTCTATGAACCGTCCAGTGAAGTACTCGAACAGACCACCCAGGAAAGAGACTTGGGAGTACTGGTCAACAAGTCAATAAAGCCATCCCGCAATGCACGACAGCGGTGAAAAAGGTGAACAGAATGCTAGGAATTATTAAGAAGGGGATCATGAACAGATCGGAGAAGGTATCATGCCACTGTACTGGGCCATGGTACACCCCCACCTGGAATACTGCATCCAGCACTGGTCATCGTACATGAAGAAGGACACAGTATACTCGAAAGGGTCCAGAGAAGAGCAACTAAAATGGTTAAGGAGCTGGAGGAGTTGCAGTACAATGAGAGATTAGAGAAATTGGGCCTCATCTCCCTTGAAAAGAGGAGACAGAGAGGGGACATGATCAAAACATTCAAGATAATGAAGGGAATAGACTTAGTAGATAAAGAGATGTTGTTCACCCTCTCCAAGGTAGAGAGAACGAAAGGGCACTCTCTAAAGTTAAAAGGGGATAGATTCCGTACAAACGTAAGGAAGTTCTTCTTCACCCAGAGGGAGGTAGAAAACTGGAACGTTGTTCCGGAGGCTGTTATAGGGGAAAACGCCCTCCAGGGATTCAAGACAAAGTTAGATAAGTTCCTGCTGAACCAGAACGAATGCAGGTAAGGCTAGTCTCAGAGGACTTAAAATCCTTCATTGGCTGGATTAATCAACTAAATGTCAATATAAAATTCACTGCTACAATTCATGAACGGGAAATCTCATTTCTGGACATTAAGATCATGAAAAGCCAGTCTTCACTCCTTACCACTATATACCGAAAATCAACTGACAGAAACAGCCTTCTACGGTATCACAGCTTTCATCCTCTGGGCCTTCAGAATAGCTTGCCCATAAGTCAATTTTTGCGCCTTAGAAGAATTTGTCACTCTACACAAGAATATCGGGAACAGGCGCACATATTGAAGAGCAGATTTCATAAACTGGGCTATCCTAAGGGGATAGTCCGACAGGTTTATTTGAGAGCTAAATTTTCATATAGAGAGTTGTTGCTTCAATATAAGCAAACTTCGGAAAAAACTGAATCAATAGCATTTATACAGAAATTCTCCTCTCTCACCCCCCAGATAAGCCGAATAGTAACGAAGTATTGGTTTATGGTGAAACTAGCGCTTACCTCGTTGGAGAATAAACCTATAATATCCTACAAAAGATCCAAAAATATTGGTGAAATGCTTAAATATGAGCATGGGGATGAACCATGGCAGGGTAATTACGATATATGTGGGAGATGTCAATGGTGCCCATATGTCCTTACTGGTGAGAACTGGGTTCACCCAGTCATGGGGGAGAGGTTTCAAGACAGATATAAAACAAACTGTAATTCTACCCATGTTATCTATTTAATTCAATGCCCATGTCCCAAGTTATATGTAGGCAGAACTATTAGACCAATAAAAGTGAGGCTAACGGAGCATAAATCAAGGGTTCATACGGTAAATGAATCCGCCACTTTAGTGCGTCATTGGTTATTGTTTAAATATACTTTAAACAGGGTATGGGGGATTCAGTGGGGGGGAATGATGTGGCATCCTTGGGGCTCATCAGAGTCCAGGGCCTCGGGGTGCCTTTCCGCTCTCCTTCCCAGCACGCTTTCAGTGGTGTGCGAGGGGGGGGGGAGTTTGGTTGCTATTCCTCTTGTTTTGTCCTTGTATGTTATCCTATTTATATGATGCATATTTGTTTTGTATTGTGCGCCTTTCGGGGTGCCTTGCTATTGTGCTTTGTTGTTTGCATCAATAAAAATTGTTTGAACCTAAATATACTTTAAAGGATCTTAAATGGAGGTCATCGACACCATTAAGTTGGGATGGGAGGGAGGGAATATAGAACGGATACTGAATAAGATGGATGTTCCGTTTAAATTCCATGAAACCTAATGGGCTTAATGACACCGAGGATTGGATGGCATTGGCTGATTGACAGTTGCTAGGAGTAATCAGGGTTGTCTCCTTTATGGAGAAAAGAGTAGGGATTGGCCAGTTTGACAATGATGTCACAGGGAGGCAGATAAAGTCGCTGAGGAATGCCGCAGTCATGTTTGAGCTCCGGCGATGTAGGAACAAGTCAGCATTGACACTAAAAGCTCCTTCACCAGACGTAAGTGGAACTGATCCCTTTATTTGTATAGGAAGATTCAGTTTTAACTGAGCTTATATAATGTTCTATTCTTTTATTGTTATAGAATCTTCCCCGACCTTGAAAAAGTAATCTAAACGCGTCGGAGATAATGAAAGGGGATAAGTCAATGCTGGAGCAGCATTTATAAAGCTAAGTTTACACTTTGCACTTTAAAAGTAACATTTTAAGATAAAGCTAAAGTTAAAAAGATAAAAATAAACAGTATTAAACACTGGAAAGTTGGGTACTAATGAAGATTGTAGCCATCTGGTGTTAGATACAACTTTGGCAATCTGAAGAGCCCTCAAGTGAACACTGATGTACTGATATCAGTGACAACTGGATATTTATTTTGACATAAAGTTATAGGACTCCTTTTACGAAGGTGCGCTAGCGTTTTTAGCGCATGCACCGGATTAGTGCACGCTAATCAAAAACTACTGCCTACTCAAGAGGAGGCGGTAGCGGCTAGCACGCACTATTCCGCGCATTAAGGCCCTAACGCACCTTTGTAAAAGGAGCCCATAGTCTCAGTTAGGACACTGGTCTTTGACCTAAGGGCCGCCGCATAAGCACGATGGACCACTGGTCTGACCAAGCAGCAGCAATTCTTATGTTCGTATGTTCTTATGTTCTCTAACATCAGGGCTTACAGATCATGAACTTTGTTGCTTAGACTGCAATCGTTTGTGGTCATTGCTTTCCAGCTATTTTTCAGCTATTTTTCAGTGGTAATCTCCTTTTTCATATAGTTTCTGTTTCGTTTCGCTTCCATTACAATGCTAAGAAGTGAGTTGCTAATATTGTTTATGTTGCACTCTTTATTACCATCACATCTTGACTTTTGCTGGGGGTGGCCTCCATAATTATCCTTCATACATACGCCACCCCCACCTTCTAGTTTAAATGCCTAGAAACATATTGTCTAAATTTCTCTGTAAGGATTCTTTTCCTTGCTGTAGTAATATGTAGCCCATCAGTACAATATAGTTTCCGAAGATAGAGATGAGTTAGGCAGACATCCAAAGCGGATGTCAACATCCAAGGATAGAGGCGTGCAAGGCAGAAATCTAACATGGAGGCAGACATCCAAAGCAGCGTTCAATATCCAAAGATGGACTTGTGCCAAGAAGACAACAGGAACCGAGTACAAGTAGGGAATTACAGGCCATTGAGTCAGACTTCTGTGGTAAGCAAATTAATGGAAACGCTTTTAAAACAGAGGATGGTCAAGTTTCTGGAATGCTGTGACCGAGCAGTTTAAGATCCTGGGGAGGAAGCTGAAGCTGAGGACAGGGAAGATAGCCTTTTCAGAGATCCTGCCAGTACCAAGGGCAGATGCGAGGAGGCAGACCGAGCTGCAAGCAACAAATGGATGGCTAAGGCGATGGTGTGACGAGGAAGGTTTCCTCTTTGTACGGAACTGGTCAACCTTCCTGGGGAAAAACAAGCTCTACAGGAGAGATGGACTGCATTTGAGCACGGCTGGGACGAGGATGCTGGCACGTAACATCCAGACCTGCATAGACATGACTTTAAACTGATAACAAGGGGAAAGCCGATAGTCGATCTGACCTCGACACATCGGACCACAGTATCGAGCAAAGATACTGAGACAGGAACTGGCAATAGTGGACTAGAGACAAAATGGACACTTTATGGACATAAACCCAAAGATGCAGCACAGGGGCAATTAGAGCTAAAGAACAAGACAAGGAGGAAACAGCCGGAACCAGAGGGCTATCAAAGAACAAGGAAGCGGGCAGAGGACGGGATAGACACACCACAGGAGGCAGCACGTGAGGAAACCAGCAGGAGCAACAAATCAAGAAAAGATCCAAAAGAAAAGGTAACAAACTGGGACTTAAATTGCCTATATACAAATGCTAGAAGCCTAAGGACTAAAATGGGGGAGCTAGAAGTCATAGCCAGAAATAAGGACATAGACATAATAGGAATCACAGAAACATGGTGGTCAGAGGACAACAAATGGGATGTGGCCCTGCCAGGGTACAAACTTTACAGGAAGGACAGGGCACACAAGAAGGGGGGAGGAATAGCACTGTATATAAAGGACTCCATTCCTTCATCCAGAACAGAAACAACAATAAAGGCAGACAGTCTGGAGTCACTATGGGTTAAGCTGACAGGAGGGGAAGGAGCTGACATCAAATTGGGACTGTACTATCGCCCACCAGGACAGCCAGAAGCAAACGACCTGAACCTGGAGGCCGAACTGAGACAGGAGTGCAAAAGTGGAAAAGAGGTGGTTATGGGGGACTTCAACTATCCGGGAATAGATTGGGACAATGGGCACTCAAATTGCACACGAGAAACTAAATTCCTGGAGGCGATAAGGGACTGTTTCATGGAGCAGCTGGTCACGGAACCAACGCGAGGGGATGCCACTCTAGACCTAATCCTCAACGGGCTAGAGGGACCCGCAAAGAAAGTGGTGGTACTAGCACCGTTAGGGAACAGCGATCATAACATGATCCAGTACAAATTAAGCATGGGAACATCAAATGTGAAAAGAACCACAACAACAGCACTCAACTTCAGAAAAGGAAACTACAAGGACATGAGGAAAATGGTAGGAAAAAAGCTCAGCAACAGCTCAGGGAAGGTGAAGACCGTAAAGGAAGCCTGGACACTGCTTAAAGGCACAGTGCTCGAGGCACAAGACCTGTACGTCCCAAGGTTTAGGAAAGGGTGCAGAAAAAAAAATCGAACTAGAAACCCAGCATGGATAACAACTGCAGTTAAAAAGGCGATAAGCGACAAGAAAGCATCCTTCAAGAAATGGAAAAAGGAACCAACAAAGGAAAACCAGGAAGAGCACAAAAGACACCAGAAAGAATGTCATCGAGAGGTCAGGAAAGCAAAGAGAGAATATGAGGAAAGACTGGCAGGAGAAGCAAGAAACTTCAAACCCTTCTTCAGGTATGTGAAAGGGAAACAACCAGCCAGAGAGGAAGTGGGACCACTGGACGACGGAGATAGGAAAGGAGCGATAAAGGAGGAAAAAGAGATAGCTGACAGGTTAAACAAATTCTTCTCGTCAGTCTTCACCAGAGAGGACACATCTAATATTCCGGAACCCGAGGTGATTATAAACGGAGAACACGATGAAAGACTGGTACAACTAGAGGTAAGCAAAGAGGATGTCCTCAGACAGATAGATAGACTAAAGAACGACAAATCACCAGGCCCGGACGGCATTCACCCAAGGGTACTAAAAGAACTGAGAAACGAAATAGCAGAGACACTTCGCCAAATATGTAACCTCTCCCTAAAAACAGGGGAGATCCCAGAGGACTGGAAAATAGCGAATGTCACGCCCATCTTTAAGAAGGGATCAAGGGGTGACACGGGAAACTACAGCTTGACCTCGGTTCCAGGGAAGATGATGGAAGCAATGGTAAAGGACAAAATCTGCGAACACTTAGAAAACAATGGACAACTGAAGGCGAGCCAGCATGGCTTCTGCAAGGGAAGGTCGTGCCTCACGAACTTGCTGTACTTCTTTGAGGGAATAAACAGCCAGATGGATAAGGGGGAATCCATAGACATCATTTACCTTGACTTCCAAAAAGCCTTCGACAAGGTACCTCACGAACGGCTACTTAAAAAGCTGTGGTACCACGGGGTGCAAGGGGATATATACCAATGGATCAAACACTGGTTGGCGGGCAGGAAACAGAGGGTTGGAGTAAAGGGCCAATACTCAGACTGGCAATGGGTCACGAGCGGAGTTCCACAGGGGTCGGTGCTGGGACCTCTACTGTTCAACATATTTATTAACGATCTGGAGGCAGGGACAAAATGTGAGGTTATCAAATTTGCTGATGACACCAAACTCTGCAGCAGGGTTAGAAACACGGAAGACTGTGAAGACCTGCAAAGGGACCTAACGAAACTGGAAGACTGGGCAAAAAAGTGGCAAATGAGTTTTAACGTAGAGAAATGCAAGGTCATGCATGTAGGGAAAAAGAACCCGATGTTCAGCTACAAAATGGGGGTAAGTAACCTTGAAAGGGACCTGGGGGTGATGGTCGACACATCACTGAAACCATCGGCGCAATGTGCGACAGCCTCCAAGAAAGCAAACAGAATGCTGGGCATCATCAAAAAGGGTATTACAACCAGGATGAAGGAAGTCATCATGCCGCTGTATCGCGCAATGGTGCGCCCGCACCTGGAGTACTGTGTTCAATACTGGTCGCCGTACCTCAAGAAGGACATGGCGATACTCGAGGGAGTGCAGAGGAGGGCGACTAAATTGATAAAAGGTATGGAAAATTTTTCATACGATGACAGGTTAAAAATGCTGGGGCTGTTCTCCCTGGAGAAGAGGAGACTTAGAGGGGACATGATAGAAACCTTCAAAATCCTTAAGGGCATAGAGAAAGTGAATAAGGACAGATTCTTCAAACCGTGGCCACAAGCACCAGGGGGCACTCGGAGAAATTGAAAGGGGACAGGTTTAGAACAAATGCTAGGAGGTTCTTTTTTACCCAGAGGGTGGTGGACACGTGGAACGCGCTTCCGGAGAATGTGATAAGCCAGAACTCTGTACAGGGGTTCAAGGAGGGTTTGGATAGGTTCCTGAAGGATAAGGGGATAGAGGGGTACAGATATAACTTGAGGTAGGTTATAGAAGTAGGCAGAAACCAATCCACAGGTCGCAGACCTGATGGGCCGCCGCGGGAGCGGACCGCTGGGCGAGATGGACCTTGGACTGACCCAGTGGAGGCACCTTCTTATGTTCTTATGATTACAGGACCAGAGGCAACATGGATTCACTAGAGGTAGGTCTTGTCAGACAAATCTGATCAATTTCTTTGACTGGGTGACCAGAGAATTGGGTAGAGGATGTGCGCTAGATGGTGTATTTAGACAGTGTCCTCCCCATGGCCTTTTAGCCGGGCGCAACGCCCGGCTAATTTACATGACCGCCCATCGAATCCTTCTGCTGCCGCCGATGCTCATTCCCGGGCTGACTCTGCCGACAATTTTGTTTGACACCTGCCTTTTTTTTTTTTGTCAGCATGCTTTTACTTGCTTCGGGCCTTCCTCGTTGACGGGTCCTGCCTACTTTCTGTTTCCGCGAAGGCAGGACCCAGCAGCGAAGAAAACACGAAGCAAGTAAAAGCAGTAAGTTGTAAGCTTCCCTCCGGGGTTCTAACGTGTGCGTGCCGGCTTCCCTTCTCTTCCCTCCCCCCCATGGGACGCAACTTCCGGTTTCGAAGAGAAGGGAAGCTGGCATGCACACGATAGAGCCCCGGTTGGGAAGATTACAACTTACTGCTTTTACTTGCTTTGGGCCTTCCTCGCTGCTGGGTCTTACCTTCACGGAAACAAACAGTAGGCAGGACCCAGCAACGAGGAAGGTCCAAAGCAAGTTGTAAGCTTCCCTCCGTCGCTGACCTATGCAATGGAGGGAACCTTACAACCTGCCTAGCGACTCTACCGATGGGTTTGTGAGCTGGGAGGGATGGGAAGAGAAATGCTGCTGCTGCACCGAATAGGGGAGGGGGAAGAGAAATATTCTGCTGCTGCACCCATTTTGGGGGGAAGTGAAGAGAAATGTTGCTGCTGCACCCAATGTTTTTGGGGGGAGGGGGGAAGAGAAAAGCTGGTGCACCCAGTTGGGGAGAGAAGAGAAAATCTGCTGCTGCACCCAACTGGGGAGGGGGAAGGGGAAGAGAAATGCTGCAGCAGCACTCAATTGGGGAGGGGAAGAGAAGTGCTGCAGCAGCACCCAATTTGGGAGAGAGAGGGGCGAAGGAAGACCAAGGAAGGGAGAGGAGAGGCAAGAGACGCCAAGACCATGGGAGGGAGAGAAAGGAAAGGAGTTACCAGACCATGGAGGGGGGATGCCAGGGCATGGGGGGAGAGAAGGTAAGGAGATAGAGATGCCAGACCATGGAGTGGAGTAGGAAGGAAGGAAGTAAAGGAGAAGAGAGAGATCCAGAGCATAGGGGAGGGGGTGAAGCTGAAATGAATCATGTACAAAGGAGAGAAAGGGCACAGGATATACAGTTATTGAAGGGACATAGAAAGAGGGAAGATGCCATATGGAACTGAGAGAGGGCAGAAACTGGATGGAAAGGGCAGAGAGAGTGGACAGTGGATGCAAGGGGCAGAAAGAAGGTGGACAGTAGATGGAAGGGGTAGAGAGAGAGGGCAGAGGCTGGGTGGAAGGGGCAAAGAGAAGACAGATGTTGCATGGAAGGGAGCGAGGACAAATGCTGAATAGAAAGAAGAGAGCAAAGAGAAGATGATTAAAGCAGAAACAATAAAAGATAGAAAAAAAAAATTTTGATGCTTTACGTAGAATCAAGTAGTATTGTAACTGTATTAATTAAAGTTTATAAATAGGAAATTGAAATAAGGCAGTTTTTTGGGGACTAAACTCCTTTCCTCAGATCAGGACAGGATACCATAACAGCAGGGGTGCCCAAAAGCACAGTTACTTACCGTAATAGGTGTTATCCAGGGACAGCAGGCAGCTATTCTCACATATGATGAGCCAGTCGTCAAGGTAGGGAAATGCCTGAGGACCATGATTCTGGAGACCTGCCGCTACCACTACCAGGCACTTGGTGAACACTCTGGGAGACGAGGCCAGGCCGAAGGGTAGTACTCTGTATTGATAATTCAGATTTCCCACCCGAAATCTGAGGTATTGACTGGAAGCCGGATGAATGGGGCTATAAGTGTAGGCCTCCTTGAGATCCAGAGAGCATAACCAGTCGTTCTGCTCGAGAAGGGGATAAAGAGATGCCAGGGACAACATTCAAAACTTTTCTTTGATTAAAAATTTGTTGAGAGCCCTGAGATCCAGAATGGGCCGCAGATCGCCCATCTTCTTTGGAACAAGGAAGTAACAGGAGTAAAAACCCCTGTTCTGCTGTTCCAAGGGAACTGGTTCGATGGCATGGAGAGAAAGCAGAGCTTGAGCTTCCTGAAGAAGAACGGTCTGGGATGGATTGGAAGGATACTCTTCTGGAGGAAGTTCTGGTGGAAACTGAGTGAAGTGAAGAGAGTATCCTTCTCTGATGATGGTAAGCACACAGAGGTCGGATGTAATTATCATCCATCGGTTGTAAAAATGATGGAGATGACCTCCTATAGGGGAAAAGGAGAACGGTGGAGGTTATGCTCTGTTGTAAACAGTCAAAAAGGCTGAGAAGCCTTAGGTGCAGCAGAAGGTTGGGGTTTCTGTTGCTTCTGAGGTTGCTGTTTCTTCAGAGGAGGGCGAGTATAAGGAGCCGGCTTTGGAGCAAAACACCTTTGATAGATAACAGCAGGGCGTGCAGGCTTGGCAGGAGCTGGCTTTGGTTTAGGTCTGACTATAGAAGCAAATGATTTCTCATTTGTCAGATAATTTCTTGGTGGCTGCCTCGATGGATTCATAAGAACATAAGAAATGCCCTCACCGAATCAGACCTTTGGTCCATCCAGTGCGGTGACCCGCACATGCGAAGGCCAATCTAGGTGTTCCTTGATGGAGACCTAGGTGTTCCCTGACGAAGACCTTATTTTCCTGTATACCTCAATGTGATTTGCAAGGAGGTGTGCATCCAACTTGCACTTGAATCCCATAATGGAGGTTTCCATCACAACCTCCTCCGGGAGAGCATTCCAAACGTCCACCACTCGCTGTGTGAAACAGAACTTCCTGACATTCATCCTGGGCCTGTCGCCCCTCAATTTCAGCCCATGCCCTCTTGTCCGAATCTCATTTGACAACGTGAATAACGATGCTTCCTGTTCTATTTTGTCGAGTCCTTTTAATATTTTGAAAGTCTCTATCATATCCCCTCGCAGTCTTCTCTTCTCAAGGGTGAACAAGCTTAGTTTTCCGAGGCGTTCTTTGTAGCTCAAATTTCCCATACCTTTTACTAGCTTCATGGCTCGCCTCTGCACCCTCTCCAGCAGGGTTATATCCTTCTTTAGGTGAGGAGACCAGTGTTGGACACAGTACTCCAGGTGTGGTCTGACCATTGCTCTGTAAAGCGGCTTTATGACATCCGCCGATCTACTTGAGATACCCTTCTTTATCATGCCCAACATCCTGTTGGCTTTCTTTGCCGCCGCTGCACATTGTGCCGACGGCTTCAGGGTCCTGTCTATCAGTACCCCCAGGTCTCTTTCTTGTTCGCTCTTACCCAACGACACACCTAACATTTTATATTCATGTTCCCTGTTCTTTGTGCCCAGGTACATCACTTTACATTTGTCTATATTAAACTTCATCTGCCACTTTTCTGCTCACTTCTCTAGCTGGTTCAAATCTCTTTGGAGTTCTTCGCTGTCCATTTGTGACCCCACTGACATAGTTTTGTGTCATCTGCGAACTTGATTATATTACTCGTCGTTTCCTCTTCCAGGTCATTTATGAATATATTAAATAAGATTGGCCCAAGAACCAAGCCCTGGGGCACACCGCTTGTCACCTTTTCCCAGTCTGAGAACTTCCCATTTATACCTACCCTCTGCAATCTGTTTTCCAGCCAGTTGCCGATCTATCGTAGTATATCCCCTTCAATTCCGTGGCTTTGTAGTTTCCTTAGAAGCCTAGCGTGTGGAACCTTGTCGAACGCCTTCTGGAAGTCCAAGTATATTATATCCACCGGTTCTCCGCTGTCAATTTGTTTGTTCACCTTTTCAAAGAATTGAAGTAAATTCATCAGACATGACTTCCCCTTCCTGAAGCCGTGTTGACTGGCTCTTATCAGGTCGTGGTTTTCCAGGTGTTGCACTATGCTATCCATGATTAATGCCTCAACCATCTTCCCAGGAACCGATGTAAGACTCACAGGTCTATAGTTGCCTGGTTCTCCTTTCGATCCTTTTTTGAAGATTGGAATGACATTCGCTCTCTTCCAGTCGTCTGGTATTTGCCCGGTTCTAATTGACAAATTAGCTAGGGATTGTAGTAGCTCTCCGATTTCTACTTTAAGTTCCTTTAGCACTCTCGGGTGAATCCCATCCGGTCCAGGGGACTTGTCACTTTTTAGTCTGTTGATCTGATGGTATATCTGGTCCAAGTCCACATTCACTGTGGTGAGACTATCCTCAACTTCTCTCTTGAATACTTTCCCTGGATTGGGCATTGATGCAGTGTCCTCCTTGGTAAAGACGCAAAGAATGAATTTAGCCTATCTGCAATCTGTTTGTCATCTTTGATGCACCCTTTTCTCCCTTGATCATCGAGGGGGCCCACTGCCTCCTTTGCTGGTTTTTTCCCTTTTATGTATCTGAAAAAGGGCTTGAAGTTTTTGGCTTCTTGCGCTATCCTTTCCTCGTAGACCTTTTTGGCGTCTCTTACCACCTTGTGACACTTCTTCTGGTCGACCCTGTGACTGTTCCATTTTTTAAACGAGTTCCTCTTATCCCTTATTGCAACTTTCACCCCATTGGTTAACCAAGCTAGTTCTCCTTTGTTCTTATTTTTCCTTCCTTTGGATATTAGCGAGATGTAGAGATTCTGCGCTTCAGTGATGGTATTTTTTAGTAGGGACCATGCTTGGTCGACCGTTTTGATTTCGGCTGTCTTTTTCTTGAGTCGCTTTTTAACCATGGCTCTCATGCTTTCATAGTTCCCCTTTCTGAAGTTAAGGGTTGTGGTTTGAGTCTTGGTTCGTTTCCCCATCCCAATGCCAATCTTAAAATTGATCATGTTGTGATCGCTCGTCCCTAGCGGTGCCGTGACTTCCACGTCTGTTGTCCTTCCATTTATGCCATTTAGGACTAAGTCCAAGGTTGCGGTTCCTCTTGTCGGTTCTCCCACCATTTGTTCCAGGAAGCAATCTCCTATTATTTCTAGGAACTTTGTTTCCCTGCCGCAGTTTGAGGTTCCTAGGTTCCAGTTTATCCCCAGAAAGTTAAAGTCTCCCATGATCGTTACGTTACCCGTTCTACATTCATGGTTGATTTCCTCTATTATTGCTGTGTCTGTTTCTTCCGATTGTGCTGGGGGTCGATAGTAGAGGCCAATTTTTGTGTCTGGTCCGCTCTGTCTAGGAATCTTTATCCAGAGGGACTCGAGTTTATCCTTTCCTTCCGTCATCCCTTCTCTGATGGACTCTACTCCTTCTTGTACATACAGGGCAATACCTCCTCCTTTTTGCCCTATTCTATCTCTTCTGTATAATTTGTATCCTTGTAGTACTGTGCCCCATTCATTTTCTTCCTTCCACCAAGTTTCGGTTATTCCAATGATATCTAGTTTTTGTCTTCTTGCTAGTGCTTCCAGTTCCCCCATTTTGTTAGTCAAGCTTCTGGCATTTGTGTACATATATTTGAGCTCCTTCTGTGCAGTCTTCTTGGTCTTTTTAGTCACCATAACCTTTTTTATATCTTTTTGCGCTCCTTCTATGTCACTTTCGGTTGTCACATCTTTTTCTCGTTTATCTGAGCAGTTGTTTGCAGATCCACCTTTGGGATCTCCTGATGCCCGGGCCATCGACTGGATGTCGACTGTCGGCTTTCCCCTGTTCCTTAGTTTAAAGCCTTCTCGATGGTCTTCTTCATGTTTCCAGCCAAGACTCTTTCTCCTTGCATTGTGAGGTGTAGGCCGTCTTTTCTATAATATCTGCTTCTTCCCCAGATGTCGTCCAGTTGTGCACGAAGTCAAATCCTTCCTCGGCGCACCATCGTCTCATCCAGGCGTTGATTGCTCGCAGCTCATCCTGTCTCTTTCCATCCGATCTTGGTACCGGGAGGATTTCTGAGAAGGCCACTTTCACCTCCCTGACCTTCAGTTTCCTTCCGAGTGAGCAGAGTTGGCCCTTAATTTCTTCCCTGTCGTACTTCCGTCCGCTCACATCGTTGGTTCCTACGTGAATAATCACAGCAGTGTCCTCTCCTCCCGCGCTGTCTATTATTCTGGTGATCCTGTTGGCCACATCCTTCACCCTAGCACCAGGCAGGCAGGTGACCAGTCTATCTTCCCTTCCTCCTGCGATGTGGCTGTCCACATTGCATATGATAGAATCTCCAACGATGATCCCTGTCTTCTTTATTCGGGGGTTCTTAGTAGGTCGTAAGTCTGTATCCATGGTGTAGGACCTGACTTCTCTTTGCTGTGGTTGATTTCCAGACGGGCTCTCATTTCTGCATGGTGTGTGGTCATCCTTTACCTTCGCTTTTGACACTTCCTCGGTTGTAGTGGTGCCTCCATTCATATCGCCTGGGCCCTCTTCCTTGGTTGTTGGGTTCTCCAGCCCTGGATCCTCCACATGTTGCTGGTGGGTTTCCTCGATGAATCTTTCTAGTTCCATGATCCCTTCACTAGTATCGGGCTCTTCTTGCAACTTCTCCTGCATGCGGTTTTCTTCCTTCCTGGCAAGGAGTTCTTCGAGTTCCATCACAGTTCCCTCCAGCAGCCCAACTTGCAGTTTCAGGCTGTCCAGCTCCTCACATCGGCTGCAAACGTATGCCCTAGTCCCCGAGGGGAGGAGTCACACATACTGCAGCCGGTGCAGAAGACTGGAAAGCTCATCTTCTGGCTTCTGTGGGCGCTCATGTCTTGTTCTCCTTCTCAGTTGTGTGTGTCCTGCCCTCTTGATAGCAGTCCTCCTATTGGTTGTTGGTCTCAATTGTGTTGGTGCTGCTGAGCTGATTCAGAGTGCTTGTCTCGGTTTGTGTTGTGTGGCTAGGTAATAGTAAACAAAAAGAACAATAAACCGGAATGTAACAGCTTCCTGGATCCTTCTGCAGGCTCCTTTGCAAAGGCGCTCTTGCTAAGGTGAGCGCCTTTACCGCTCGCCTTCACCACGCGCCGAATGGCTGCGCGCCGTTGGCTCTCCTCCTTTTAAGGGGGAGTCCAGCGCTCTGGTGGTGATGCTGGCGGTGACACGTTGGGGGTGGGCGGAGCTCCCTCACGCTCCCCCACGCTACCGCTCGCTGCCTGTCGCTGTCTCCTGCTTCTCCTCTCTCTCCGGCTTCTCCTCTCTCCCTCCCGCTGCTGTCTTCGCCGGGCCTGCTTCCTCCCGCACTGGCCGAAGCTGAAATGTGTAGCGCCGCAGTCTCCTCCTTTTAAGGGGGAGTCCGGCGCTCTGGTGGTGACGCAATGGGGGTGGGTGGAGCTCCCTCACGCTGCCCCACGCTACCGCTCGCTGCCTGCCGCTGTCTCCTGCTTCTCCTCTCTCTACGGCTTCTCCTCTCACCCTCCCGCTGCTGTCTTCGCCGGGCCTGCTTCCTCCCGCACCGGCCATTACCCTCACAAGGAATGTTAGCCAAGCGGTCTTGAAGGTTAGAGTCCATGTCAATGGTACGAAGCCAGGCAAGATGACGCATAGCTACAGAGCAAGCAGCCGCTCGGGCAGATAACTCAAAGGCATCATAAGATGATTGGAGGAGATGCAGACGTAATTGAGAGAAAGAAGCAATTCAAAATAAGTGATGAAATAAAAATTATAATTGAGGACTTTAGAGGACATCATAGCATTCTGGTAGATGCGACACCCAAATTTGTCCATAGTTTTCCCCTCCCTTCCAAAGAGGAACTGTGGCATAAACCTTGGAAGGATGGGACATCTTCAAGGAGGACTCAACAAGCAGGGATTGATGAGATAACTGTGAGTTGTCAAACCCTTTGCGATGCAGTTTTATACCTAGAGTCCAATTTTCCTGGAACAGCTGGTATGGAAAAAGGTGTTTCCATGCATCGACCAAAAGTCTGATTCAAAAGCTTATGAAGTGGAAGTTTTGTCAGCCGGAAGCCCGAAGTCATAATGCCATTGTACAGATCCATGGTGAGACCTCATCTAGAATATTGTGTACAATTCTGGAGGCCACATTACCAAAAAGATTTGTTAAGAGTTGAGTCGGTTCAACGAATGACAACCAGGATGGTCTCGGGGCTCAAGTATCTCCCGTATGAGGAAAGGCTGAATAAATTGCAGCTATACTCACTTGAAGAACAGAGAGAGAGAGGAGACATGATTGAGACATTTAAATATATCATAGACCGTATCGAGGTGGAAGATGATATCTTCTTTCTTAAAGGACCCTCGGCCCCGAGAGGGCATCCGCTGAGAATCAGGGGCGGAAAATTTCATTGCGACACCAGGAAGTATTTCTTCACCGAAAGGGTGGTTGATCATTGGAATGAACTTCCACTGCAGGTGATTGAGGCCAGTGCATGCCAGATTTTAAAAGTAAATGGAATACGCATATAGGATCTCTAGGGGGTAAAGTCAGGGGGGTGGGTCAATAGAGTGGGCAGACTTGATGGGCTGTGGCCCTTTTCTGTCGTTACTTTTCTATGTTTCTATGTTTCTGCCGGAGGTTGAGGAAGATGCATGACTTCTAGATACTCCTTAGAATACTTGGAGCCAGTATCCAATTGAATATCCAAGTCTACAGCCATCTGTCGTAGGAAAGACGAGAAAGATAGCTGATCTGCCAATGCTTTGCCTCGAGAAGGACTCGAGGACATCGAGGCAGCCTGTGTCAAAGAAGAAGCTTTGGCAGGGAAAAAGGCATCAAAGGAACCTGGTGACTTGAACGAGACAATTGAGACCGGAACATCCTCAAGGTCCGGCATCGGAGACCTCGAGCGAGGAGTCGGTGGTCTGTTCGAAGTTGGAGTACACTTCTCCCTCGTTATTCGCAGGGGATAGGGGCAGAGCCGGACCGCGAATGGTGAAAAACCGCGAATATCCGGCTCTAACCCATCCCCGCCTCCCTTCCACCTTCCCCTGGCATCCCAGCCTTACCTGGTGGTCTAGCTGGTTTTTGGGGCAGGAGCGATCTTCCTACGCTCCTGCCCCGTGCAGATAGCCATTAAGAAATGGCTCTGGGGAGTTCCCGTAGTCTCTCGAGAGACTACGGGAACTCCCTACAGCCATTTCCTAATGGCTATCTGCATGGGGCAGGAGCGTAGGAAGATCGCTCCTGCCCCAAAAACCAACTAGACCACCAGGTAAGGCCGGGATGCTGGGGGGAAGACAAAAATATGGGGGGGGGTTTCCCTCCTCCCACCCCAAAAAAAATCACGATTATGTGAAATCGCGAGTAGGGAATCCGCGAATGGGGAGGGGGAAGTATAGATCGAGGCTTCGAGGAAGATGGTCTGTCATGAGAAGAAGAACAATGCCTGGAAGGATGCCTCGATGAAGGCCTCGAATGTCGGTGAGAACTATGTCTGGAACCAGATCTCGATGATCGAGGAGATTTTGCCTCGGAGACATAGGCAGCCGATGCCGATGTATGAATAGGACTAGAGGCTGTAGATCGAAGCTCCAGAGGCTTGGTGGAGGAACCTCGATGCACTCTCAAAGACTCTGCTCCTTGTTTAGAGTGTGATGATTCTCGTCGAGGCACTCGCAAAGAATCTGCTCCTTGCTTTTCGTGCTTAGATGGCAGACCAGACCCTCGCAGAGACTCTGCTCCCTGCAAAGAGTGTGTAAGTTCAGACTGGGGCAAAGGAAGCAGCTCCACCTCGCGGGAGTCTGCTGAATGCCCAGGCTGGATAAGAGGAAGCAGTTTGGGTCCCATGTTAGTAAGGAACTGAATAAACTGTTTCTCTAACATGGTCTGGAAAGAAGCCGGCAAGGATGGATCCGCGTCTGAAACCGGACCACCTGCTTTGGCTGGAGGTTCCTTCGAGGTAGTGTGAGTGTGTTTTGACTTAGGAGTCTTGGATACTTTAATCACCACCGACGGAACCGACTGCTGCGCTATCTGACCTGAGGAAACAAGGGAAGATACAGCAGATGATGTCGAAGCAAGAGCCGCTGCAAACGACGAAGGTCTGATGAGGCTCGAGGTGGAAGCAGTAGGCGTAGGAGCCTCGGAGGAAGTCAAGGCCGGAGACGCCTTCGAAGTCGAGGGATCAGTAGGAGACTCCATCTCGAAAAGCTTGTCCACCAGAATGCAACTACGCTTAAAAGCACGAGGCTGAAGTGTGTGCCAAGGCAGGCACGACCTAGGATGATGTTTCGGCCCAAGGCACTTGAGGCAGCATTCCTGAGGGTCCGTAAGAGAGATCACGCGCTGACACTTGCTACACCTCTTGAAGCCCATAACAGGCCGGGACATAGACAGAAAAATAGCCGCCGCAAAGTCGGAAAGCGAACGGAAGGAAAAAAAATTTTTTTTTTAAAACTAAAATAAAAGAAATAAAATAAAACAGCGATTCATGAAGAAAAAAACACAAACCACGGTTCAGAGAAGGCACAAAGTGAACGAAGTTAAACGCAGAGAGTCAAAGACGGACTTCTCGGCTCCGCGGAAAACTGAGAACTGATGAGACACGCACTGTGCTGGGCGGGAAGGCACTCGCGCATGCGCGGTACGGACAACTCGAAACTTCGAGTTTCTTCAAGCAAGTCTGCTTTTGAGGTGTCCGCATCCGGGCTCCGTCAATGATGTCACCCATATGTGAGAATACCTGCCTGCTTGTCCTGGGATAATGGTCGATCGCGATCGACCAGCAGATCGCAAAGGCAATGTGAGTCGATTGCGTTGCCATTGCAATCTTTTGCTTCTTGCCTCCCTGAGCCAGGCCAGGCACATAAAAGTGCCAGACTCACAAGACTTCACCTCTGACGTTAATTCTGACATCAGAGAGGTAGTTCTGGGCCAGCCAATCGCTACCTGGAACTTCCTCTCCGACGTAAGAATTGAAATCAGAGGTGAAGTCTTGTGGGTCCGTCACTTGTACGTGCCTGGCCTAGCTCAGGGAAGCAGCAGGGAGAAATCGGCGTGGTGGCTTAGGGGGTAGGGAAAGAATCGGGGAAGTGGAGAAATCGATGCGATGGCTTGGGGGACAGATAAAGAAAGACAGGCAGGGGGAGAGAGAGAGAGAAAGAAAGGCAGAAATAAAGAGGGGGCAGGGGGAGAGAGAAACAGGCAGTAAGGGGGGAGAGAGAAAGAGATAGAAAGTAGAAGGGAAGTGGCAGAAAGAAAAATATTGGATTTACAGTCAGAAGAAGGAAGTGCAATCAGAGACTAATGAAATCGCCAAAAAGGTAGGAAAAATGATTTTATTTTCAATTTAGTGATCAAAATGTGTCCGTTTTGAGAATTTATATCTGCTGTCTGTATTTTATACTATGGCCCCCTTTTACTAAACCGCAATAGCAGTTTTTAGCGCAGGGAGCCTAAGAGCTTCGAGAGCAGTGCAGGGCATTCAGCGCATCTTCCTGCACTAAAAACCACTATTGTGGTTTAGTAAAAAGGGAGGGGGTATATTTGTCTATTTTTGTATAGTTGTTCCTGAGTCGACATTGCATAAAGTCATCTGCCTTGACCTCTTTGAAAACCCACGGAATATAAATGATAATTAACATTTTCTCTGCGTACAGTGTGCTTTGTGTTTTTTTAAATTTTATTGTTGGTAGATCATTTTGACTTTGTCATTTTAAAAGTAGCTCGCAAGCCCAAAAAGTGTGGGCACTCCTGCTGTAGAGCCATTCTTGTATGACTGGATGAGCTATATTTATCTTTTTTTTTAGTTTTTTAAATTCATGCAGAAATAAATGGCTAGAGTGAACCTAATGACTTCATTAACGCCTTTCCCTTTTTTAAACCTCTATACTATTTGGAAGAGAGCAAATATTACATTATATTAGAGATTTTTATTCCACCATTACCTTGCGGTTCAAGGTGGCTTACAAAAGAGTTAAAAGGAGAAATTAGGTTCTTACCTGCTAATTTACTTTCTTTTAGCTTCTCCAGACCAGTAGAGGTTAACTTTACGAATGGGTATATATCTAATCATGACCAGCAGGTGGAGACTGAAAACAAAACTTTGGGACAGTATATCCTAGCCCCTCCTCTCTATTTCCCTCAGTCTGCCGAATAGCCAAGCAGAACCAAGAACTGGAAAACAACAGAGAGAAAAAACAATACTCCGAAAGGAGTAACAAATAACATACCCAAAATGCTGTTGGAAAATGCAGAGGAGAAATTCCCGAAGGAAGAATGTCCCCACAGCTCGCCAGCTAAGCCAGCCGAGCCACAGCCGCTGTTCTTCAATTCTCCCCGGCCCTAGAAAAATACTAGAACCCGCAGCAAAAACCAAAAACTGCCCGCGCAACAGCCCCAACAACAACAACAACAGACAGGGTGGGGACCTCTACTGGTCTGGAGAAGCTAAAAGAAAGTAAATTAGCAGGTAAGAACCTAATTTCTCCTTCTTTAGCACTCTCCAGACCAGTAGAGGTTAACTTTACGAATGGGACGTACCAAAGCAGTCCCTCTCACGGGCGGGACCCCCGAAGGGCCGATACCAGCACACGCTCACCGAACACCGCGTCCCGACGCGCCTGCACATCAACCCGATAATGCCGAACAAATGAATGCAAGGAGGACCAAACCGCAGCCTTACAAATATCCACCGGAGGCACGAGCGACGACTCAGCCCAAGAAGCCGCCTGACCCCTAGTGGAATGAGCCTTGAGAAACTCCGGAACCGGCTTCTGACTCAGAAGATAAGCGGAAGCAATCGTCTCCTTGATCCAGCGCGCAATAGTAGCCTTAGAAGCGCCAGCCCCCCGACGAGGACCCGCCAGAAGCACAAAGAGATGATCGGAGCTCCGAAAATCCCGGGTCCGCTGCACATAAGCATGGAGGACCCTACCGACATCCAACTTGCGCAGCTGCCGTTGCTCAGAAGAACCCTCCCGACTACCCAAGACCGGGAGGACCACCGATTGATTGACATGAAAAGGAGAAACTACCTTCGGCAGAAAGGAAGGAACAGGCCGCAAAACAACCCGCTCCTTCGAAAACTCCAGGAAGGGAGCCCTACAAGAGAAAGCCTGTAGCTCAGACACCCGTCTAGCGGAAGTAATGGCCACCAAAAAGACCGACTTCAGCGTAAGGTCCTTCAACGAACAGCCATCCACCGGCTCGAAAGGAGGGCGCACTAGAACAGAGAGAACCAGATTGAGATCCCAAGAGGGAATCGAGGGCCTTATGGGAGGCCTGATCAACTTGGCCGCCCTAAGAAAGCGAATCACATCAGGAATGGCTGACAAACGCTGACCTGTCACCAGCCCCCGAAAAGCCGACAGGGCCGCCAGATGAACCCGGAGAGAAGACCAGGCCAAGCCCCTATCCAGGCCATCCTGCAAAAACTCTAGAATGTTAGGCAGAGAAGCGCGAAAAGAGACCACTCCCCGCGCTCGGCACCATTCCTCAAAAAGACGCCAAACCCGTACATAAGCCCGAGAGGTAGAAAGCCTCCGGGACCCCAAAAGTGTAGAGATCACCTTGTCGGAATATCCCTTCTTACTCAGGCGGCCCCTTTCAAGAGCCAAGCCGTAAGACAAAAGGGAGACGGGTCGAACATGGGAATGGGACCCTGCGTCAGAAGATCGCACCCGAGAGGCAGAGGAAGAGGATCCGCCACCAGATGCCTCACCAGATCCGCATACCACGGACGACGAGGCCAATCCGGAGCCACCAAAACCACCAGCCCCGGATGGCGAACAATGCGAAGCAGTACTCTGCCCACTAATGGCCAAGGAGGGAACACATACAACAGCCCCTCCGTTGGCCACGGTTGGACCAGAGCATCCAGATCCTCGGCCAGACCGTCCCTGCGACGACTGAAGAAGCGGGGTACTTTGGCGTTGCCACTTGTAGCCATCAGATCCATCAGGGGCTGCCCCCAAGCACGCACTATCAACTGAAACGCCTCGGCGCCGAGACACCACTCTCCCGGATCCAAGAAGTGACGACTGAGGAAGTCCGCCTGAACGTTTTCTACCCCGGCAATGTGAGAGGCCGAGAGGTCCAGAAGATGCGACTCCGCCCAAACCATGAGCCGAGCCGCTTCCTGCGCCACCAGAGTGCTCTTGGTGCCCCCCTGACGATTGACATAAGCCACCGCCGTGGCATTGTCCGACAGGACTCTGACCGACTTGCCCAACAAAAGGGAGTGGAAAGCCAACAGCGCCAGCCGGACCGCCCTGGTCTCCAACACGTTGATCGACCAGGAGGCCTCCTCCGTGGACCAGGTTCCCTGAGCTGAGTGACCCAGGCACTGGGCCCCCCAACCCAGGAGACTCGCATCCGTAAGGAGCACCGTCCACCGCGGAAGATCCAGACCCACCCCCTGAACTAGGTGAGGGGTCCGGAGCCACCAACGCAGACTGCAGCGCGCCAAGCCTCGCAGGGGAACCGGAACATCCATCCCGTGCCTCTGGGGAGACCACCTCCGGAGCAGAGCATACTGGAGAGGACGCATGTGGGCCCGCGCCCACCTCACCACGTCCAGGGACGCCGCCATCGACCCCAGGACCTGGAGGAAATCTCGCGCCCGAGGACACCGGGACGCCAAAAGCAGGCGAATCTGAGATTGCAATTTGCTCACCCGGGCCTCTGGGAGGAAGACCTTCCCCAAGGAGGTGTCGAACAGCACCCCGAGGTACTCCAGACGCTGAGCCGGAACCAACCGACTCTTGGAAAGGTTGACCACCCAGCCCAGCGACCGGAGAAACTCCACCACCCGAGCCGTAACCCGGGAGCTTTCCTGCAACGACTTGGCCCGAATTAACCAGTCGTCCAGGTAGGGGTGTACCAGGATGCCCTCCGACCGCAAGGCTGCCGCGACGACCACCATCACCTTGGTGAACGTCCGGGGAGCCGTGGCCAGCCCAAAGGGAAGCGCACAGAACTGATAGTGCCGACCCAAGATCGCAAAGCGCAGGAAACGCTGATGAGAGGCCCGAATGGGAACATGCAAGTAGGCCTCCGTCAGATCGAGAGAAGTGAGAAACTCCCCCGGCTGAACCGCCAGAATGACCGACCGCAGCGTTTCCATACGGAAAGAGGGAACCTTGAGAGCCCTGTTGACCCCTTTCAAATCGAGGATGGGCCGAAAAGTCCCCTCCTTCTTGGGCACCACAAAGTAAATGGAGTACCTGCCCATGCCCCACTCCGGGGGGGGCACTGGAACAACTGCCCTGAGATCTAGCAAGCGCTGAAGGGTCTGGCGAAACGCCAGCGTCTTCCCAGGAGTCTGACATGGAGAAGCGAGGAAAAAATCCGGCAGAGAGCGGGCGAACTCCAGGGCATAACCGTCCCGCACCACCTCCAGGACCCACTGATCGGACGTGATCTCGGCCCATTTGGGGAAAAAATCGCGCAGCCGGGCCCCCACCGGAACCAAGGGGGGCGCCGGCAAGGCGTCATTGTGCAGGACGGGAAGCGGGGGAACCGGCGGAGGGATTCCCTGCCCCCCGACGGGCCCCCCGAAAGGGCTGCATGCGCTGGAAGAACCGACCCCGGGAAAACCCCGGAGACTGGAAAGAAGCAGCCCCACGCCCAGGGCGATACTTGCGAAATTCCCGCAAACGCCCCCGGGCCGCACCACCCCGAGACGCCGGGCGGGCACGGTCCTCCGGCAGACGGGGAACTTTCGAGTCCGACAGAGTCTGAATCAACTTATCCAAGTCCTCTCCAAATAAAAACGACCCCCGAAAGGGAAATTTAGTAAGCTTAGCTTTGGACGCAGCATCCGCCGCCCAAGCGCGCAGCCACAACACACGCCTTGCGGCCACGCCAAAAGCCATAGACTTAGCCGAGATCCGCACCAAGTCATACAGAGCATCAGAGAGGAATGAGGCAGCCATCTCAATCTTCGCCACCTCCTGATCCACCAGAGACCAGTCATCAGACTCTCGATCCAAGACCCGCTCCGCCCACCGAAACACGGCGCGAGCGACCAGTCCCCCACAAATAGCCGCCTGGACCCCAAAGGCAGAGACTTGAAAATTTTGCTTAAGGATGTTCTCCAATTTGCGCTCCTCAGAGTCCCGCAAGGCAGAACCGCCCTCAACAGGCACGGTATGCCGCTTGGAAATAGCCGAGACCACCGCATCCACGACTGGCGAAGCTAACGTAGCCCGATCCCCTTCAGGAATGGGATACAGGCGAGCCATGCTGCGCGCCAGCCGAAACGGCGTCTCCGGCGTTTTCCACTGCTCAAGAATAATATCCCGAATATCCTGATGCATAGGAAAAGAGCGGGAAACGGAACGGATCCCTCGTAACAGAGGGTCCCCCACACGCGGAGTCTCCGGCGGCGCGTCCTCAAAACGCAAAACCGAAGAAACCTGTTGAATAAGGTCAGGCAGCTCATCTCTCTGAAAAAGGCGCACCACGGACGCCTCGTCACTGGAGAACGGGAAACCCGACAACCCGCCGCCAGCTTCCGTCCCCTCCAGAGGGTCCTGGAATTCCTCAGAAGGGTCCAGGTCCTCCTCCAGACCGACACGTTCCTCCGACCACAAATCCTCGTCCCACGACACCCGCGGACGCTTGGACAAGAGAGGCGGCGGAGGGGACGTCACGTCAGACGAGAGAGGCAAAGCCGCAGGGAGCGCGGAGGAAACCCCACCCCCCGAAACCCCCTGGGCGCAACCGGGACCCCCAGCCGCCTGAAAATAGGCTTTGCATAAAGAAAAGAAAAAATCAGGGGAAAAACCCCCCGAGGGTCCCAAGGGACTCCCTGCCACAGCAGGGGACCCAGCAGAAACCTGCCCCTGCTTAGACAAAACAGGGGGAAGGTCACCTGAGGTGGAAGACAAAATGGAGGGGCCAGACAGAGAAGATGGCGTCTTTCCCGCCAAAACAGCTCCCTCCATAGCCTGCAGCGGCTGAGAGACCTGAACAGTCTCAGCCGCTAAAGCAGGCAAGCCGGCATCAGCTGTCAAAATATCAGCTGAGAGGGAATCCTCTAAAACCCGACCGTCGGCGGCTCGGGGAATCCCTCCGTGGGCGGACGGAGAAGACCGGGCTTCTCCACCGTTCCCTGCCGACTCGCGAGGCACCATCGGCGGGGAGCTCTGGGCGCCTGCAGCCGCTGCCGACGGAGCTCCTCCACCGCACCGGCCTGAACACCGCTTGCACAGGCCGGCCGCGAGTGCCTCGCGTCTGGAGCACAATGAGCACTTTTTCCCTTTAGAAGTGCTCATTGCTCCATACGCGACCTAGCTGTAAAAAAGTGCCGGTTAGTTGAAAAATACAGTAAAATACAGTGTTCTTAAAGGGATACAACCCTCCAGACCAGCACTACCTCAGGATTTTTTTTTTTTTTTACAGAACAGACTCCACAGGCTCTCTAAGCAATATGCCTTGCTTGATTTAGGGGGCAAGGCTTACTGCTGAGGCTCCTCTAAAAAAATATGGGGAGGTGGAGGAAGTGGGGGGAGGGACCCCGCTCGAGACCCGCCGGGTTTGACACCCCCGAGGTCGGACGAACCCCCAAACAGAGTCCGTCCAAGCTCCGTCTGGCCAAAAACAGGGACAATAAACCCCCTAAACAAATTCCAACAGCCCTACCAAGGGAGATGGGTACAGATCACATCAACACCTGCTGGAGACTGAGGGAAATAGAGAGGAGGGGCTAGGATATACTGTCCCAAAGTTTTGTTTTCAGTCTCCACCTGCTGGTCATGATTAGATATAGATAGAAACAGAAACATAGAAACATAGAAGATGACGGCAGAAAAGGGCCACAGCCCATCAAGTCTGCCCACTCCAACAACCCTACCCCCTTGAATTTACCCCCCTAGAGATCCCACATGTGTATCCCATTTCCTTTTAAAATCCTTCACGCTGCTGGCCTGAATCACCTGAGGTGGAAGTTCATTCCAACGATCGACCACCCTTTCGGTGAAGAAGAACTTCCTGGTGTCGCCATGAAATTTCCCACCCCTGATTTTCAGCGAATGGCCTCTTGTGGCAGAGGGGCCTTTAAAAAAGAAGATATCATCCTCCACCTCAATACGGCCGGTGATATATTTAAACGTCTCTATCATGTCTCCTCTCTCTCTACGTTCTTCAAGTGAATATAGCTGCAATTTATTCAGCCTTTCTTCATACGGGAGGTCTTTGAGTCCCGAGACCATTTTGGTGGCCATTCTTTGAACCGACTCAACTCTCAGCACATCCTTTTGGTAATGTGGCCTCCAGAATTGTACACAATACTCCAGATGAGGCCTCACCATGGATCTGTACAATGGCATTATAACTTCGGGCTTCCGGCTGATAAAACTTCTTCGGATGCATCCCATCATTTGTCTTGCCTTTGATGAAGCCTTCTCCACTTGATTGGCAGTCTTCATGTCTTCGCTAATGATCACCCCCAAATCACGTTCCGCCTTGGTCCTAACTAACTAACTAACTATACCCATTCGTAAAGTTAACCTCTACTGGTCTGGAGAGTGCTAAAGAAAAGGTGGTTACAATGGAAGATCGTTTGTCATTTCTAAAGAGGTAAAGAGTAGGTCATGTAGTTTCTGTATGGCGGGAAGAGGGAGGGAGGAAGGACATTAAGTATGATATTAGGACTGTTTCAAGAATTTCTTGGAGTATAGTTTTTATTTCTTTTCTGAACATCTTGTAGTCTGTGGTCGTTATCAGTAGATTGGAGATTTGGTTATCTAGTTTAGCTGCTTGAGTAGCTAGGAGGCCATCGTATAGTTTTTTCTGTTTTACTTCTTTGATCGAGGGGTGTGTGAATGGGGGGGTTCTATGTCTGACTGAGGTAGTTTGGATGAGGCGGTTGTTCAGGTAGGTTGGGCTGTCTCCGTGTAAGGATTTAAATAACATACAGTAGAATTTAAATAGTATGCTTTCTTGGATTGGTAGCCAATGTGAGTTGATGTATGCTTCTGTAATATGGTCGTGTTTCCTCAATGAGTAGATGAGTTTTAGAGCTGTATTTTGGATTGTTTGTAGTTGTTTAGTCATTGCAGCAGGGCAGGGGAGGTAGAGGATGTTGCAGTAATCTAGTAGACTTAGGATTAGGGATTGTACTATAAGCTGGAATTGTGTTCTTTTAAAGAATTTCCTGTCTTGTCTTAGGTTTCTCATTACTGCGAAGGATTTCTGTATAGTTTAATCTAATTATTCCCTTCTAGCATTGGATGCTTCTTAAATTTAGTAAAAATATTCTGGCACAAGTGTCAAACCTTAAAAAAAGAAAGTCATATCGAGCATTGGAAAATAATAATAATTAACTAATAAAAATAGTACACATTTAGGGCTCCTTTTACTAAGTTGTGAAAATGGTTTTAGCGTGTGCTTAGCGCGCAGAATTATCACATGCGCTAGATGCTAATGCCAGCATTGAGCTGGCGTTAGTTTTCCCATGTTAGCGCACCTTAGTAAAAGAGGGGGTTAAGTTTCCCCATCACCAAATTTCCCCATCCCGTCCCACCCGGCTACTTTTTCATGCCACCCAGCTGGAAAAAAATTTCTGGGGAGAACACTGTTAGATTTTAGCAAACCCTTTGACAGTGTTCCAAACAGACATCTAATAAATAAACTGAGTGCCCTCGGGATGGATCCCAAAGTGATGGACTGGGTCAAGAACTGGTTGAGTGGAAGGCGACAGAGGGTAGTGATCAATGGAGATCGCTCTGATAAAAGGGATGTTACCAGTGGTGTGCCTCAAGGTTCTGATCTTGGGCCCGTTCTTTTTTTTTTTTTTTAATCTTTATTTTCATTTTATAGTTTTGACATAATTATTAGTCAAGACAGAGAAATAATACAATACCAGTTCAAACTTTTGAGATGACACAATAGTCAATAATAAAAATTTATATTAGAAAAACAAAAGAGTTTCATTTCTCATCATAAAGGCAAAACATTAAACCAAGATATAAAATTTACTGGATTGTTACATTAGACCTCAATTAAAGGGGGAGAAAGCAATACAATAGCTGAACCCTCTATCAAACAATACAAAGAAAATAAAAGATGGCAGCTAAGAGAGAACAAGAACCTTACTGATGAGCTGACTTGAAACAGAAGTTCTTTCAAGTATTCTAAGTTTGCTCTTTAGCAGCAATAAATTTTGTCAACTGCTGAGGTTCAAAGAAAATAAATCTATTCCCTTGATAGGTCATTACACATTTACAGGGAAATCTGAGTACAAACGTCGCACCTAGCTGCAGAACCCTTGGTCTCAAAATGAGAAATTGTTTTGGGCCCGTTCTTTTTAACATTTGTATACACGATATTGCTTAAGGATTCTCGGGTAAGATTTGCCTCAGATGATACCAAAATCTGCAATAGAGTAGACACGCCAGATGGTGTGAATAACATGAAGAAAGACATGGTAAAGCCTGAAGAATGGTCTGAAATTTGGCAGCTAAAATTTAATGCTAAGAAATGCAAGGTCATGCATTTGGGCTGCATAAACACGCAGGAACGGTACAGTTTAGGGGTGAAGAATTTATGTGCACGAGAGAAGAGCGGGACTTGGGTGTGATTGTATGTGATGATCTTAAGGTGGCCAAACAGGTTGAAAAGGTGACGGCGAAAGCTAGAAGGATACTAGGTTGCATAGGGAGAGGTATGGCCAGTAGGGAAAAGGAGGTATTGATGCCTCTGTATAAGACTTTGGTGAGATCTCATTTAGAATACTGTGTACAATTCTGGAGGCCGCACCATCAAAAAGATACAAAAAGGATGGAGTCGGTCCAGAGCAAGGCTACTAAATGGTGTGTGGTCTTCATCATAAGGCATATGGGGACAGACTTAAAGATCTCAGTCTGTATACTTTGGAGGAAAGGCGGGAGGGGAGATATGATAGACATTTAAATACCTACTTAATGGCTAGTCCATCAGGATCAAGTGGGGTTTATAGGGGGTAGACAGGCTGCAGATGGGATCCGAAGGGTGTTGAATTTGGTATGGAGGGCTTGAACTGGGTGGGTGGTGGTTGCAGTGGATACCGAAAAGGCTTTAGACTGCGTGGACTGGAGATTTATGACTTGTGTTTTGGTACGATGGGGTTGGAAGATCGCTTCATTTCTTGGATTCATTCTTTATATAATGTGCCACTGGCCTGTGTTAAGGCTAATGGGGTGTACTCCCCAGTTTTTGAATTGCAAAGGGGGACTAGACAGGGGTGCCCTCTTTCACCCCTCGTTTGCCTTGGTTATTGAGCCTCTGGCACAGTATCAGAAGAACGCAGAGTATACGAATGGCGTGGAGTACAAGTTGTCATTATTTGCAGGTGATATACTTGCTATCATTGAGGGGTCAGTGGAATTTCTGCAGGCATTACAAGAACAGATGGGCACTTATGGTGCACTCTCTGGTTTTAAAGCGAATTGCTCCAAGACAGAAATTTTGAACCTCTCTGTGCTGGAGATGGAAGTGCCGGGATTGAGGAAGCAATTGCCTTTTAGGTGGGTGAAGTGTCCTATATGATATCCTGGAATCCAGCTGGGGGCTGACTGGACCCAGCTCTATGCTGCTATGTTCCATTGGTGGCATCTATCAATATGGATCTGGCTAGGTGGGATAAATTGTATTTATCTTGGTGGGGGAGAATGGAGGCCCTCCGTATAATGGTATTACCCCGCTTGCTGTACTTATTTCAGGTCCTTCCTATTTATATTCCCCAGAGTGTTTTCGGAAGTAGCATAGCTAGGGGTTTTTTCAATTCATTTTGGGGGGGTAAGCAACAGAGGGTGGCTTGAGCGACTATGTTCAGAGGCAAATTGGAGGGGGGTTTTGGGTACCCAATTTGGAATCTTACTATCGGGCAGCTCAACTTACACCTTTTGTGGAGTAGCATTCTGCAATATTCTCCTGACTTCCGTCCAGGGAGGGAGGTATTTTTCAGCACTGGGCACATTTGAGTTTATGTTGTTTTGGGCAATTTTTTGGAGGGGGATAGGATCAAAGAGTTTCTGGAACTTAGGGAGAAGTTCCATTTGGCATCTGGGGACCTCTTTCCTTATTTACAGGATTATTTGCAATGAAACCAGAGGGTTACGTTCAAAGGTTTTCAGATCTCTCCATTTAAAGAGCTTCTGGGTACGCTGGTTAGGAGGGGTTGTATTTCTACTTTGTATAAATTGGTAAATAGGGCTCTTTTTCCGAAGGCATCCTATATGTTGGCCTGGGAGTCTGATCTCACTGAGCATGTATTCACTGAGCAGGAGTGAGCTGAGCTCTCTTATAGTATTCAGCATATTGCATATGCTCCAGTGCTGGTGGAAAATGCTGAGAAATTGATGATTAGATGGCACCTTTCTCCGGTGCTTCTTCAGAAGATTTCTCGCTCTCAGTCAGCTGCTTCTTGGCACGGCTGTGGTGGCAGGGGAACCTTCTTTCATGTGGTGGGAGTGTCCGGTGTTGGGTTTCTACTGGAAGCAGGTTTTTCTTTATATTAATAAGTTGGGCCATGTACCTTTGTCTAGAGATGCTTTGGTAGCCTTATTGGAGGTCCGGGTTGATGACCTTACTGATGATAAATTACTTACACTGGCCTTTGTCGCTGCATGGCTGGTGCTGGTTCAACAATGGAAACAGCCACTGGCATCCTCTTTGCAGAAAATGCAGGACTGTTTGGGAGGGGTTTATCCTCAATATAGGCTGTCAGCTCTATTGGAACACAAGTGGCAGCAATTTACAAATATATAGTGTAGGAGGGTCTCTCCACTCTGGGGGGAAAGGAGTTTCTAGGGCTTGGGGGATTGTGTATTGGGTTAAGAGGGGACAGGGGACTATTGGCTTGCTTTTTTTGCCTTTTTGTACTGTGTATATTTGGTAGGGTACCCGATTTTGGTTACTCTGTTTTATCTTGCTGTTTCAGGGGGAAGGGTTTGGGGTTTCTTTGTATACCAAAAACCATTTTGGTGGAGTTGTTAGCTCCACGGGTACTACTGGATTTGTACTTTTGTAGGGCTAATGAATTTGGCAACTGCCAAAAAATGTAAGGTTATGCACCTTGGCAGCAGAAATCCATGCAGTACTTACACTCTGAACGGTGAGACCTTAACAAGAACTGCTGCAGATCGGGACCTAGGAGTAATCATTAGTGAAGATATGAAGACTGCCAATCAAGTAGAGAAAGCTTCATCCAAGGCTAGACAAATGCTGGGATGCATCCGAAGAAGTTTTGTCAGGCGGAAGCCCGAAGTTGTAATGCCATTGTACAGGTCCATGGTGAGACCTCATCTGGAATATTGTGTTCAATTTTGGAGGCCACATTATCAAAAGGATGTGCTGAGAGTGGAGTCGGTTCAGCGAATGGCCACCAGGATGGTCTCAGGACTCAAGGATCTCCCATATGAGGAACGTCTAAGTAAGTTGCAGCTATACTTTCTCGAGGAACGCAGAGAGATGGGAGATATGATAGAGATGTTCAAATATGTTACTGGCCATATTGAGGTAGAAGAAGATATCTTTTTCCTTACAGGACCTACGGCAACAAGAGGGCATCCGTTGAAACTCAGGGGTGGGAGATTTCATAGCAACACTAGGAAGTATTTCTTCACTGAAAGGGTGGTTGATCGTTGGAATGATCTTCCACTGCAGGTAATTAAGGCAAGCAACGTGCTCGATTTTAAGAAAAAATGGGGAAAAGCATGTGGGTTCACTTCGTGGAAGTTCTTAGGGGGGAGGGTCCTTAGAGTGGGCAGACTTGTTGGGCCAGTGGCCCTTTTCTGCCGTCATATTCTATGTTTCTATAACTCTGTCAGGATGTTCCTTCCTTTTGGAGTCTACAACTGATAAAAGAAAAAAGGAAAAAATTCTACTCATCCAAAATATACACACCCAACACAAGCTCAAAAGGAATTAACACTCATGAATTGTTCAATCTAGTCAAAATTTATTTGACAACACACGCCACAGTCAATCAATGCACGACACAGAACTTCCATCAACAGACGACCTAGCACAACACTTCAACTCAAAAATAGTGAACCTAAGGAAAAATGGCCCAACAACCAACACAGACGAACAACAAATAACCAACACACATGAAAACGAAACACCAGTAGACATGTATTGGAACTCCTTTCAGGACATAGAATGGAACAGCTTCTTAAAACTATACAACAAATACACCAAATCAAACTGCATCCTAGATCCCTGTCCACCCAACATAATGAAAGAAGCCCCTCTAGACTTTAAAATAACACTATGGACTCATATGTCCAACAATTTAAAAAACGGAAAATTCCTATCAAAAAATGGTCACATTATAATCACCCCAATCCCAAAAAATCGTAAACTACCCCTAACATCAGCAACCAACTATAGACCAGTAGCATCTATCCCATTTTTCGTAAAAATAATGGAAGGCTTGGTACAAACCCAACTGATGGACTACCTAGATCAGTTCTCACTGCTACATGAAACCCAGTCAGGCTTCAGACCTCTGTTCAGCACAGAGACGGTGATAGCAGCAATCTTAGAATACCTACGTAATCTATTTAGCAAAGGTCACAAAGCCTTAGTAATGCAATTCGACATGAGCTCAGCCTTCGACTTGGTGGATCACAAAAAACTACTACAATGTCTAGATTCAATTGGCATCGGAGGCGAAGTGCTGGACTGGTTCCGAGATTTCCTCACAACCCGCACATATCAAGTCCGCTTCAACTGCAATCTCTCAAAAACATGGAGAAACCCATCAGGCGTTCCACAAGGATCCCCACTATCCCCACTACTCTTCAACATCTACATAGCTTCATTGGGCACGCAGCTAACCCAGCGAGGCATAAAAGTATTCAGCTATGCAGACGATTTCACAATCATAATCCCATTTACGGCATCCCCCTCCGAAACCATTCCCCCAGCAACTGAAGCGCTCAACACGATGGAACAATGGACCACAGATTTCAAACTGAAGCTCAATTCAGAAAAAACTAAATTCTTCATAGCCTCGCCACACGCACAGAATACGACAACATCACTACACATTAACAATCTAAACTACCCCATTCAACCAACGATGAAGATCCTAGGAGTAATACTAGACCAAAGCCTAACCATGAAGGACCACATAGACTCCTTAATCAAAAGAGGATTCTTCACTCTCTGGAAACTTAAGTCCATTAAGGCGTACTTCCACACTTCAGCTTTCAGAATGCTAGTACAATCCCTAATACTAAACCACCTGGACTATTGCAACATCACCCATCTGACGATCCCCCAGAAGCAAATGCAAAGACTACAACTGATACAAAATGCAGCAGTCAGGATGATTTTCGGGCTGAAGAAGTCCGTTCACATAACCCCTTCTTACCGACTCCTACACTGGCTGCCGATGGAGGCGCGCACAAAGTTCAAGCTAGGATGTCTCTGCTTCAAAGTCCTAAATGGTCTAGCCCCAAAATACATCACAGATCTCTTCTCATTCCCAACCAACAGACACGAAAGAAAAACACACATGAAATTTGCCTCCCCACCGGCTAGAGGGTGCAAATATAAGAGACACCATCAACAACTGCTATCATATCAAGCAGCCAAATGGGGTAAAGACCTAGAAAAACTCATTGCACACACAAACAATTACGAAGAATTCAGGAAACACCTAAAAACTTACCTATTCTTGAAACACCTAGGCAACGAACCGGAACATCAACCCCCTCGCAACATCATCACATAACTAAACTTGCAAACTGTTAACCCCAACCCCTAATCACTAACTACGAACACTCTATCCAAATCACGGAATATTTCTACTTCTGAGCAAACAGCTTGGCACTTCCGGGCCTTGCAACACACAAACTGTTGTTAACATTATTAATATTAACAGATGTAACCTGCTTTACTCTGTAAGTCATAGTGCAAGAAGTTTACTGCTATACTCTTTAATTCATTGTACATAAAGTTTCTCTTTATTGTATTGAGATGTACACTGCTAAACTCCTTAATTCATTGTACGCAAAGCCTCTCTTTATTGTATTTACATTTTCTTTTATTGTATTCTTTTATTGTATTCTTTTATTGTATTTCTTTTATTGTATTCTTTTACTGTAAACCGCCTAGAAGTCGCAAGATAGCTGGCGGTATATAAAAATAAAGTTATTATTATTATGTATTATTATTACAAGGGGAACTTCATGCCCTTTTGTCTCTGCTTCTCTGGCTCTACTCCTGTTGCCTTCAGCCAGTTGGTCATGGTCCCTTTCTGGGAACTCCTCTATCTCTGCAGCTCTCTTTATGGGTGAAGTTTCGGACACCTTTCGTATAGACTCCATTTTTGGATCTAGAGTGCCACTATAGTTGCATTGCAGCCTGAGCTCCCTTGTTGTAATGCGAGGCGCTGCTCCAGCTGTCTCTGTACCAAGGCTCCATCTATCAGGTTATCAGCTTCTGGTCTGGCCAAGGCCACCTCTCAAGAAGTATAGCACAGCTTTGGCCTCTTTGGCTCTGCTTCATATCTAGTGGTAGAGTCCAGTTCCAATTGTCTTCTGTGGTCGATTCCTCTTTGGATATACAATTTGGCTTTACTTGTGTGCTTGCCCAGCTCCATCTCTGAATATACGGCGTGTCTCTTTGGTTATTTTAGCACAGTTCCATCTTTGGTTGTCGAGCATGGCTTCATTTGGCTGTTGGGTGCGCTTCCATCTGGCTCCATTTGCCTGTTTGGCGCAGCTCCATCTTTGGATGTGGAGAGTGACTCTGCTTGCAGGATTGGCATAGCACCCTATTGCCTGTGTGGCATAGCTCAATCTATGGATGTGGAGCATGGCTTCTCTTCCCGATTAGTACCGACTAGCTTCCCTTTGATGTATTAGAAACAGAAATATGATGGCAGATAAAGGCCAAATGACCCATCTAGTCTGCCTATCCGCAGTAACCATTATCTCTTTCTTTCTCTGAGAGATCCCACGTGCCTATCCCAGGCCCTCTTGAATTCAGACACAGACACAGTCTCTGTCTCCACCACCTCTTCTGGGAGACTGTTCCACGCATCTACCACCCTTTCTGTAAAAAAGTACAGTATTTCCTTAGATTACTCCAGAGCTTATCACCTCTTAACTTCATTTTATGCCCTTCTCATTGCAGAGTTTCCTTTCAAATGAAAGAGACTTGACTCATGCGCATTTACTTTATGTAGGTATTTATTTTATTTTTAAAAATTGTTTATTTAAAGTGAAGTACAACACAAAATTGCACCAAGAAGAACAAGCAACATCAACAACACCCCAACTAAGTAAGAGAAGGCACACACTGCCCTTATAGAAGCAACTGTGGACTTCGCTCAACACCGCAGAACAGGCTCAAGGCACTCTGCACTGCTAAAGAAGATGTTAGGAAGAAACCGAATATGGAAACCTCCAATCGCCGATGCAAGCAAGTAGCTGGTGACAGATAATGCCTCCAGATTTACTGCAGTTTGAAGGGACAACGCACTATTGGAAGGAAATAATGGTGACACCATGCGCAATACAGGCTAGAATTCCATGAGCTGTAACCAGCATTGATACTGCAGGGATATGGCAGAAGGCTATGAATATAGAGGCACTGTACATACCACCCCAGCAGGAGAAGGTCTCTATGGGAGATGGCCAAAGCCATGCGGAAATCCCAAGCCATGTTCACCCATGTACCCCATGCTTAAGGAACAGATGAGAAAAAAGAGACCAGCACAATTAAGACAAATTCAGTGAAGCAGGCAGCCTTATGATTTGGGAGCATTTGTGAACAAGACAGATCATGGTGCAAAGGTGACCAGCGAGGTGCTAGAGACAGAAATGCACCTAGTGTTCCTGATCACTGCTTTACAAAGTAGACAAGAGCAAATGGAGCAATACAGGCGACTACTGATGCTGATGAAAAAGTAGCTGAACTTGACCCATCCTAGCACACCCTCTGGCTTTGCTACAATGTCCTTATTTAGTTGTTGTTGTTTTTTTGGTTTTTTTTTAATAATGTGATAAGGGAAATAGAGTACAAGACTAAATTATATGGGGTTCCAGGGGATGGGTAGGGAACTGGCACTACCAGTTATGCCCCTGATTAGGCACCTGGGCAGCCTAATCCCCACACTTAACCGAGACAGAAAAACCTTAACAGGTGCCAAGCTAGCCCAGATCAAGTAACCGCTTCCAGTCCACATCTAGCAGGAGATGAAATCAGAAACAGGAGAGACCATCCATTTGTCTGCAGAGATAGAATACCGAGGTATGACGGAACAGACCATTGAATATATGGCAGATCTCAACTTTGTGCTCACTCTGTCCACCTGCTGGTAGGTGGACACAACCCACTCATCTGGATTCATCTGCTGCTGATGACAAGGAAATCAGTTTTAGAGCACAGCAGAAAAGAAAGAATACTGCAAAGTGTTAACAAAAAAGTTCAAGTCTGTCAATGAGATTCTCACCAACAAGGCACTCAAAGGTCACCCTCCCAGAACCAGGGAGGGGACTGATGCACAAAAGAAAACAGGTGAGGGGAGGGATGACAGAGGAAAGACCCAGGAACTCAAGTGTAACTTCCCAAGGCACAGGACACACTAATAATCTCAAAATGCTTTAAACTTTTCTTTTTTTCCAGACAAGAATTTGGGGAGGAAAATATTTAAGCTCAGCCTACCTGGCTAACCAGACAGCACGGAATCTCTCACCTACTACCTGCTTGAGACTGGAAACATGCTGGATGTTGCCAGGCAGCATAGAATACTGTATAGAGTGATGTCATAACTCAATAGATCTCAGTCTCCCACTTACTGGCAGGAGAGCCAGTATATTTGACATCTGGGGGGGGTCGATTATTTTTTAACACCTTCCATATTTATATGAAAAATTTTAGTAATAATCCACGAGTCACACAAGGGTGTAACTAGGAAAAAGACAGCATCTTAAATACTGCAGTGAGCACTAGAATATCAATACACTGATTGTAAAACTACACATCAGATTAGTACAGATCGATCCTGCATAGTCAATACTAACGGAAAACCATGTCTTTTTCATTCACACAGAACACAGATATTCCATTCTGGATGAGGGTGTAAGTCAAGCATGTCAAACTCGCTGTCCACATGCAGCCCAGCCAATGTAATCCAATAAGTCATAACTAATGTCGCGAAATTTCTCCTGCATTCCATCGGCACCGAGCAGTCACCTATCTAAGCCAGTCGAAAACAACGTTACAACATACAAGTATAACCAGTTGCTTATTCTTATTAAATATTACAATGCGGATGCCTTAGGTACCGGAGACAAATATGCATCTCTACTCATAATGCACCAATATTTCACTTTCGGAGTACAATAAAAATACGAGTATAGGTTTATTTATGTTACACTTATTAATTTGTGCAATTATTCTGTGTCTGGTAAATTCATATTTAAGAAAAGATATTGATTTTTATTGAAATGTTTTATTTTTTGTGTTAACAATAACTCATTTATTTCAACTCTTTGTATTCAGTATGTCTATCGAAAACAAGTGGTGGTAAAACTAAACAAAAAATTGCTGATGAACATCGAAATTTCCAAGAAAAGTAGGAATTGGAGTATTTTTGATGTGAAGTAAAAGATACAATAATTTGCTTGATATGTAATAATGCTATTAGTGTGCCAAAGTTATATAACATTAAACGGCACTATGAACAGCATAAATCAAAATATGACAATTACAAAGAATTGAGACGAGAAAAGTTGAAAGACCTCAAGTTGGAACTGAAAAAAATCAACAGTTCATAGTTACTAAATTATCACAAGAAAGTGAAGCGGCGGTGCATGCAAGTTACGCCTTGTCGGAGTTGATAGCTAAACACTCAAAACCTTTTACCGAAGGCAATTTCATCAAGGAATGTCTAATTAAAGCTGCAGAAATTGTCCTGGAAGTATGAAGGTTTTTCAAACAGTTGCAGAAAGAATTACTGATTTGGCCAGCAATTTAAGTGATCAGATCAAAGCAAAATAGCAATGTTACTTACCGTAACAGTTGTTATCCAGGGACAGCAGGCAGCTATTCTCACTAGTGGGTGATGTCTTCCGACAGAGCTCCGATACGGACATCTTGCAAGCATGTCTTGCTTGAAGAAACTCAGAAGTTTCGAGATGCCCGCACCGCGCATGCGCCAGTGCCTTCCCGCCCGATGATCCAGGCGTGTCTCCTCAGTTCAGGTAGCTAGCAGAGAAGCCAACCCAGGGGAGGTGGGTGGGACGTGAGAATAGCTGCCTGCTGTCCCTGGATAACAACTGTTACGGTAAGTAACATTGCTTTATCCCAGGACAAGCAGGCAGGTATTCTCACTAGTGGGTGACCTCCAAGCTAACCTCAATGGGATGGAGGGAGAGTTGGCAACTTAGGAGAACAAATTTTGTAACACAGTTTGGCCAAACTGCCCATCCCGTCTGGAGAAAGTATCCAGACAATAATGAGAGGTGAACGTATGAACCGAGGACCAAGTGGCAGCCCTACAAATCTCCTCAATCGGTGTCGATCTGAGGAAGGCTACAGGGGCTGCCATTGCTCTGACCTTATGGGCTGTGACCTTACAGGGAAGGGGTAATCCAGCCTGGGCATAGCAGAAAGAGATACAAGCCGCCATCCAGTTGGAGATGGTGCGCTTCGATACAGGTCGTCCCAACTTGTTTGGATCAAAGGAGACGAAAAGTTGAGGAGCAGTTCTGTGTGGTTTGGTGCGATCCAAGTAGAAAGCCAAAGCACGTTTACAGTCCAGAGTGTGAAGAGCTGATTCTCCAGGATGAGAATGAGGCTTTGGAAAGAACACTGGAAGCACAATGGATTGGTTGAGGTGAAATTCAGAGACCACTTTAGGCAGGAATTTCGGGTGAGTGCAGAGGACCACCTTGTCATGATGGAATACTGTGAAAGGTGGGTCTGCCACCAAGGCCTGAAGCTCACTGACCCTGCGAGCAGATGTGAGGGCCACCAGAAAAACCACTTTCCAAGTGAGAAACTTTAGTGGAGCCTTGCTCAGAGGCTCAAAAGGAGGTTTCATAAGCTGAGAAAGGACAACATTTAGATCCCAAACCACTGGAGGCGGTTTGATAGGAGGATTGACATGAAAAAGTCCTTTCATAAATCTGGAAACCACAGGATGAGAAGAGAGAGGTTTCCCTTGTAGAGGCTGATGGAAAGCCGCAATAGCACTCAGGTGGACTCGTATAGATGTCGACTTGAGACCAGACTGAGACAGATGTAAAAGATAGTCCAAAACAGAGGATAGGGAGGCTCGCTGAGGCTACTTAGAATTGGAAATACACCATGAAGAAAATCTAGTCCATTTTTGGGAGTAGCATTGACGAGTAGCAGGCTTCCTGGAAGCCTCCAAGACATCCCTCAACGCCTGGGAAAACTGGTGCGGAGTTACGTTGAGAGGAACCAAGCTGTCAGGTGGAGAGACTGCAGGTTGGGATGAAGCAGAGACCCCTGATGCTGAGTAAGCAGTGAAGGAAACACTGGAAGTAGGCACGGTTCCCTGCTGCTGAGTTGAAGTAGAAGGGAGAACCAAGGTTGCCTGGGCCACCGAGGAGCTATCAGAATCATGGTGGCATGGTCAGACTTCAGCTTGACCAGAGTCTTTTGAATGAGAGGGAATGGCGGAAACGCATACAGAAAGCGATTCCCCCAATCCAGCAGAAAAGCATCTGCCTCGAGGTGATGAGGAGCGTAGATTCTGGAGCAAAACTGAGGCAGCTTGAAATTGTGGGGAGCCGCAAAGAGGTCTATCTGAGGCGTTCCCCACTGAGCAAAGATCTGATGAAGGGGCTTGGAGTAGAGTGTCCATTCGTGAGGCTGGAGAAGACGACTCAGTTTGTCCGCCAAGACATTGTCCTTCCCCTGAATGTAGACAGCTTTGAGGAAGGTGTTGTGGCGAACCGCCCAATCCCAGACTCTGAGAGCTTCCTGGCAGAGGGAGGCCGAGCCCGTGCCCCCTTGCTTGTTGACATAATACATGGCGACCTGATTGTCGGTGCGAATGAGGACCACCATGTCGTGAAGCAGATGTTGAAAAGCTTGAAGAGCATTGAAGATGGCTCTGAGCTCCAGAAGATTGATTTAATGGAGTCGGTCCGCACAGGTCCAGAATCCCTGAGTGCGAAGCCCATCCAGATGAGCCCCCCAGGCATAGGTCGAGGAATCGGTAGTGAGAACCTTCTGATGAGGAGGAGTGTGAAACAGCAAACCTCTGGATAGATTCAAAGAGGTCATCCACCAAAGTAGAGCCTGCCGAAGAGCAGGAGTGACTATGATGTGTCGAGTCAATGGGTCTGACACTTGAGTCCATTGAGAAGCTAGGGTCCACTGAGGAATTATGAGATGGAGCCTGGCAAAGGGCGTCACATGAACTGTAGAGGCCATGTGGCCCAGGAGGACCATCATGTGTCTCGCTGAGATGGACTGGCGAGAAGATACAGACTGACAGAGACGAAGAAGAGCATCCATGCGCTGAGGAGGAAGGAATGCTCGAAGCTGGATGGTGTCCAGTACCGCCCCAATGAAGGGAAGGGACTGGGTAGGCTGCAGATGAGATTTGGGAAAATTGATCTCAAAGCCTAGGCTCTGCAGGAAGCAGATCGTGGTCAAGGTCGCCGAAATGACCCTTGGAGCTGACGGGGCCTTGATGAGCCAGTCGTCGAGGTATGGAAATACCTGAAGACCCCTGTTCCGGAGTGCAGCGGCCACCACCACCAGACACTTCGTGAAGACTCTGGGAGATGAGGACAGGCCGAATGGAAGCACTCGATACTGCAGATGTAGATGTCCCACCCGAAATCTGAGGAACTTGCGGGAGGCCGGATGAATGGGAATGTGAGTGTAGGCCTCCTTGAGATCCAGAGAGCATAACCAGTCGTTCTGCTCGAGGAGAGGGTAGAGAGAAGCAAGTGTCAGCATGCGAAACCTCTCCTTGACTAGGAATTTGTTGAGGGCCCTGAGGTCCAAAATGGGTCGCAGGTCGCCCGTCTTCTTCGGAACAAGGAAGTACCGGGAGTAAAACCCCTGGTTCAGTTGGTCCGTCGGGACCGGCTCCAAGGCACAAAGCCGGAGCAAAGCCTGAGCTTCCTGGAGAAGAAGGGCGGTCTGAGTCAAGTTGGAAGGATACTCTCTTGGAGGGTGGTCCGGAGGGACCCGATGGAAATGAAGAGAGTATCCTTCCTTGATGATAGTAAGGACCCAGAGGTCGGTTGTTATGGCCTCCCAGCGATGATAAAAATGATGGAGGCGCCCTCCGATGGGAAAAACAGGGGGAGGCAGAACGAGGTTGGTTATGCCCTCGATGAGACAGTCAAAAAGGCTGAGTGGTCTTAGGGACAGCAGGCGATTGAGACTTAGGCTGACCCTTTTGGGGAGGCTGACGCTTCGCCGGTTGCCTCGCAGGAGGAGTTTGCCTCGGCTGATAACGCCTCTGATAAATCAACGGCGGACGAGAAGGTCGAGACTGCTGAGGCTTAGGCTTCGGCCGAAGGATAGATTGGAAGGACTTTTCGTGGTCAGACAACTTCTTCGTGACAGTCTCGATGGATTCGTCAAAAAGATCCGCCCCAGCACACGGGACGTTTGCCAGGCGGTCCTGAAGATTCGGGTCCATATCAATGGTCCGCAACCAGGCCAACCGGCGCATCGCCACCGAGCAGGCCACCGCTCGGGCGGAGAGCTCGAACGCATCATAGGCAGATTGCATTAACTGAAGCCGAAGTTGGGACAGCGAAGCAAACTCAAACTCAAACCTAGCCTGGGATTCGATGTATGGTGTGAACTTCCGAAGCACAGGTAGAAAAAATTCCAAGTAGGCTGCAAAGTGGAAATTGTAATTCAGGACTCGAGACGCCATCATCGAATTCTGATAGATGCGTCGACCAAACTTATCCATGGTTCTGCCCTCGCGGCCCGGAGGCACTGAAGCATAGACCTGGCCAGGATGAGACCGCTTGAGCGAGGATTCGACCAGGAGGGACTGGTGAGAAAGCTGAGGTCCCTCGAAGCCTTTATGATGCACCGTGCGGTACCGCGCATCCAATTTGCCAGGGACCGCAGGGATAGAGTAAGGAGACTCGAAGCATCGCATGAAGGTCTGGTCGAGGAGCTTGTGCAGGGGAAGCCGCAAGGACTCTGCCAGAGGACGAGGCAAGTGCATGGTATCGAGGTACTCTTTGGAATATAGAGACCCAGCATCGAGAGTAATGTCCATGTCATCCGCCATCTGCCTGAGGAACGATGAAAAGGACAGTTGGTCTGCCGTCGCCGGTATGCGAGACGGACTAGAAGAAGAAGAGGCTTCAGGCTCCAGAGAGGCCTGCGAGCAACAGGACGAGTAGAAAACCTCGGGGTCCTCGAACTCCGGGCCCGGAGGAGGAGACCCAGTCGAAGCAGCATACCCCAACCGAGGCAATTTCTTCTGAGGCGAGACGGTCGAGTGTCGAGAGGAATGCTTCGAAGAATGTCTGGATCGATGCCCCTCCTGATGCCTGGAAGGGGATCGAGCCTGTCTGTGAGAAACTGGCTCAGACGCCTCCAAGGAGCAGATTGGACTCGATGCCGTCGATCGCAGAGGCGGCAGAGTCGGAGGCTCCCCCGACGCCGCCCAGGTTTGATAGGGGGTTCGGAAGAACTCGTCCTGCTTCCTGCTATGCCCAGGACTGGGTGGCCCCGAAGGTGGACGCCACACTGAGTCATGGGGCGGAGTAATCAGTTCCAAGGGAGGCAGGTCACTAAACGAGGCTTTCCTTGAGGGGATGGGCTCCAAGGGAGGCATATCACTAAGGGAGGCCCTCCTCGAGGAAATCGGTTCCAAAGGAGGTACAGTGCTAACAGAGGACCTCCTCGAGTACCCGGACACCGCTCGCCGCTCCTCCTCGCCGAGCAATGAGGTCGTGCGGCGAGGAGGAGGAGGAGGGGGCGGTCCGCCCCTCGAAGCCGAAGCTGGGAGGTCACCCTGGATGGTGGCAATCAGCCGAGGCCCCATGGTCTGCATGAGCTCCACGAACTGAGCCTCCAGGATGGACCGCAACGAAGCCGATATGGAGGGATCCGCACCAAAAGGGGGCCCTTCCGCACGGTCTCCGCGCTCCTAGGGTGCTACGTGCTTCTGCTTGCCAGTCTTCGGCACCTTGAGCACCACCGGAGGAACTGTCGGGGTCGATACCTGCTCCGAGGAGACGGATGAAGGCTCCTGCGCCGAAGCCGGGGCCGAAACCGGTGTGAACGATGCCGGTTTCAGGAGGCCCGAAGCAGCCGGGGAGGCAGAGGGCTTCGCAGAAGGAGTCGAAGCACCTGTCGATGTCGAAGCTGCAGGATCCGATGAAGCTTCCATCTTGAACATGGACTCCCACAGCAGACAGCGACGCTTAAACGCTCTCGCCGTCAGAGTGGAGCAAGGCCGGCACGATTTCGGGAAGTGATCCGGTCCCAGACACTGTAAGCAGCGTCGATGAGGGTCCGTGAGCGAAATCGCACGCTGGCACTTGCTACACTTTTTAAAACCGGTGATCGGCCGGGACATAGGGCGGAAAAGCTCCGCCGCAAGGTCGAAGGCGTGGGGCCCCAGCCACGCGGCCGACCCGGTATCGGAAGGAAAAATTTTTTTTTATTTTTTTTTTTTGAAAAAGAAATCAAAGAAAGAAATAAATGCACAGGAGAGCCAAAAGAACTCAACCCGTGGCAAAAAAGAAGGCAAAAAAAGAGATTCAATGGACGCAAATTGAAGATAGACTTCTCAGCTCCGCGGAAGAAAAAGAACTGAGGAGACACGCCCGGAGCATCAGGCGGGAAGGCACTGGCGCATGCGCGGTGCGGGCATCTCGAAACTTCTGAGTTTCTTCAAGCAAGACATGCTTGCAAGATGTCCGTATCGGGGCTCTGTCGGATGACATCACCCACTAGTGAGAATACCTGCCTGCTTGTCCTGGGATAAAGCACAGTTACTTACCGTAACAGGTGTTATCCAGGGACAGCAAGCATATATTCTCACATGTGGGTGACGTCATCTACGGAGCCCCGATGCGGAAGCATTTTCAAGCAAACTTGATTGAAGATTTAAGTTTGCTCTGCTGCTCCACGCATGCGTGCCTTCCTGCTCCACTAGGGGGTGCATCCCCTCGTGGTCTCCAGTTCACTTAATTAGCAAAGAAGCCAGCCTCGGGGAGGTGGGCGGGTTGTGAGAATATATGCCTGCTGTCCCTGGATAACACCTGTTACGGTAAGTAACTGTGCTTTATCCCAGGACAAGCAGACATGATATTCTCACATGTGGGTGACCTCCAAGCTGACTGAAAAGGGATGGAGGGAAGTTGGCAATTTAAGCAAATAGATTTCGTAAAACCGATTGGCCGAACCGGCCATCGCTCCAAGAATTATTAATGGTTCCCTCTTTAAAAATAGTAGGGACAAAACGCCACGATATTTTCTCTGTAGTGGCTCCTCTTACTTGGAACTCTCTTCCTTTATATATCAGAAAAAATAAAAATTTAAATCAATTTAAAACTAATTTAAAATCATTTCTTTTTAAAATCTCTTTTGACCTCTAAATTCACTTCATTGCTAATTTCTATCTTAGAACTTTCAATCCCTTCCTAATGTTTCCTCCCTCCCCTCTCAGACCACTCTTTCTCCCTCTCGGGAAAATATTTTTGTAACTTTAAGCCCTCATGTTCATTCCATATGTGTCATAGTATGTTAATATTGTTTTGTTTGTCCAATTCCTTTTAGTTAAAGTAGTACTAAGATACTGTTATTTTACCCCTCTAATGTTCAATAATATATAATTTAACAATGTTTGTTATATTTTGTTAATCGCTTAGTTTGTAATAAGCGATACATCAAATAAAATTAAACTTGAAACTTGAAACTTCATTCAGATGAAGAGATTGAAGATTGGGATGTAACAGCGAACCCTGACCCTGTGATAGTAGAGAGGGAAACAGAGGCAGAGGCAGTGGATCTCTGACACTGAGTTGAAGTAGAAGGGAAAACCAAGGCTGGCGTGGCCAGCGAGGAACAATCAGGATAAGGGTGGTTTGTACTGTTTTCAGGTGGACAAGCGTCCGCAGTATCAGAGGAAACGGCGGGAACGCGTATAGGAACCTTCCCTCCCAGTCGAGGAGGAAGGCGTCGGCCTCGAGCCGGTCCGGGGAGTACATCCGGGAGCAGAAGAGAGGCAGCTTGTGGTTGTGGGGGGATGCGAATAGATCTATTTGAGGCGTCCCCCACTTTTCGAACACCTGTCGTAGGATCTGAGAGTGCAGTGACCACTCGTGTGGCTGGAGGAGGCGGCTGAGTCTGTCCGCCAGACAGTTTTGTTCTCCTTGTATGTACACCGCTCGAAGGAAGGTGTTGTTGGAGATTGCCCATTTCCAGAGGCGCAGGGCTTCCCGGCAAAGGGACCAAGACCCTGTTCCCCCTTGTTTGTTTACGTAGTACATTGCTACCTGGTTGTCGGTTCGGATGAGAACCACTCGGTCGTGGAGCAGATGTTGAAAAGCTACAGCTGCGAGATAGATGGCCCGAAGCTCTAGCATGTTGATGTGGCAGCGACGGTCTTCTGCTGACCACATCCCTTGAGTGCGTAGGCCGTCCAGATGGGCTCCCCAAGCGTACTCCGACGAGTCCGTGGTGAGTATCTTGCTGTGGGGTGGGGTGAGGAAGAGCAAACCTTTGGAAAGATTTGAAGAGTCGGCCCACCAGCGGAGCGATCGTTGCAAAGAAGGCGTCACTGTCACGGGGCGGTCGATCGGGTCCCGGTCTTGACGCCATTGAGAGGCCAGGGTCCATTGAGGAATTCTCAGATGGAGGTGGGCGAAGGGTGTGACGTGGACGGTGGAGGCCATGTGGCCCAGAAGAGTCATCATCTGCCGAGCTGATACCGAGGTCAGCAGGGAAAACCTTCGACTCAGGCTTACTAACGCCTCTAGACGCGGAGGGGGGAGGAAGGAACGGAGGCGAACAGTGTCCAGCGTGGCCCTGATGAACTGTAGGGACTGGGAGGGGCGTAGTTGGGATTTTGGGAAGTTTATCTCGAACCCCAGACTTTGTAGGTAGGTAATAGTCTGTTGGGTCGCTGAGATAACCGCTTCCCTGGACGGGGCTTTGATCAGCCAGTCGTCCAGGTAGGGGAATACCTGGAGGCCCTGGGAGCGTAAGGTTGCTGCAACCACCACGAGGCACTTGGTGAAGACCCGAGGTGACGATGCTAGGCCGAAGGGAAGGACACGGTATTGTAGGTGCCAGTCCCCTACCTGAAAACGCAAGAACTTGCGGTGAGCGGGGTGCACTGGGACATGTGTGTACGCCTCCTTCAGATCGAGGGAGCAGAGCCAGTTGCCCTCGTCGATCAGGGGGTAGAGGGTCGGTAGGGAGAGCATCCGAAATTTTTCTCATATCAGAAATTTGTTGAGGCGTCTCAAGTCTAGTATTGGGCGTAAGCCTCCCGTTTTTTTCGGTACCAGGAAGTAACGGGAGTAGAAGCCCTTCCCCCGTTGGTCGGGGGGAACCTCCTCCACTGCTCTCAGGCGAAGCAGGTCTCGAGCTTCGGAGAGGAGTAGGGGTAGCTGCGTCCGGTTGGGAGAGCAATTCCTTGGGGGGTTTTCAGGAGGAATGGTCCTTAAGTTGAGAGAGTATCCTGATGAGATCACGCCAAGGACCCATGCGTCCGACGTGACTTGTTCCCAGCGAGGGTAAAAGGCTTTGAGGCGACCCCCGATGGGAAGGAGGCCTGGGACTATGGCGGAGGGGGCCCGCCCCCTTCCGCGTATCCCGTCAAAAGGACGGGGATGGTTTGGTAGTCGCAGGCAGTTGGGACTTGGGCATGGCCCGGTGGTGGGCTTGCGGACGCCTGGGTGGAGGCCGCGAGAAGGCAGGAGTGGATTTTTGTGGGTAGCGGCGCGGAGGGGCCCTATACGGCCTGGACGCGGGCGGTTTGGGCTTTTGTCGGACGAGGGAGGCAAACGAGCGTTCGTGTTCGGAGAGGCGTTTTGTAGCCGCCTCAATAGTGTCATCGAACAGTTCTTTTCCCACGCAGGAGAGGTTAGCCAACCGGTCCTGTAAGTTGGGGTCCATGTCGACCAGGCGTAGCCAAGCTAGTCGGCGCATGGCGATAGCAAAAGCTGCCTCTCTGGAGGAGAGTTCTAAGCCATCGTAGGCCGCGTGGAATAGATGAAGGCGTAGGTTGGAGAGGGATTCCAAAAGTAGGCTAAAGGCTCCTTGGCGGGAGGCCGGTAGGTCAGTCTCAAAGGCTCTCAGTAGTCCAATGAGGTGTTTGAGGTAGGATGTGAAGGTGAAAGTGTAGCTTTGCACCCTAGAGGCCATCATCGCATTTTGATATAGTCTCCTGCCGAACTTGTCTAGGGTTCGGCCTTCTCGGCCTGGGGGGACCGCCGCTGAGACCCGGGAGGGGTGAGCCTTTTTTAAGGAGGATTCTACTAACAGCGACTGGTGGGAGAGCTGTGGTTGTTCAAATCCAGACAGCCGAAGACCTCACGCAAGAAGGGCGCAGCGAGGAACAGGTCTGGGAGCTCGAGAAGTTCATTGATGATGCCTACAGGAGAGTGGAAGGGCAGGCACACGAGGAGTGGAGAGACGAGGAGGACACACAGAGCAGAAGACAAGAAGAATCTGAGGATACCCACGGAGGAATTTTGCGGAAAGAAGAGGAGAGGCACTCTCAGTGCCTAGAGCGAGAAGAAATGAGGAACACCAGGGACACAGACCTGCGACCGCAACGGAGGCTAAAAAAGGGGAAATCTGCAATCCTAGTGGGAGACTCAATCCTAAGGCAAGTAGACAGCCACGTAGCAGGAGGGAGAGAGGATCGGCTAGTGACCTGTCTCCCAGGAGCAAGAACTAAGGACATCGTGGACAGAATTGAAAGAATCCTGGAGGGAACAGAGACGGAAGAGACAGCAGTGATAGTTCACGTCGGGACGAACGATGTCACCAGGAGAGACTACAACAAGAATGCACTGACCGAACAGTTCAGGATCCTAGGAAGGAAACTGAAGATGAGGACCCAGAGGATAGCCTTCTCAGAGATCCTGCCAGTACCGAGGGCAGAAACGAAGAGGCAGACGGAACTACAATCAATAAATGCTTGGATGAGGAGATGGTGTGAGGAAGAGGGATTTCTCTTCGTGAGGAACTGGACAACGTTCTGGGGAAAGAACAAGCTCTACAAGAAGGATGGTCTGCACCTGAGCACGGCAGGAACTAGACAACTAGCAAATAACATCAGAAGAGCGATAGAGCAAGCTTTAAACTAAATGGAAGGGGAAAGCCGACAGTCGAACTGATATCGACGGTTCGGGACCCAGTACCCAGTGAAGGTACTGAGGGGGATAAATGCTGGGCAGACACATGTGAACAGCAACAGGTTATGAAACAACAAGGGAGACAGATGAAGAGGGAGGAGGACATGATAAACATACTACAAGGGGAAGTCAAAAAGGATCAGGAAGAATGGAAGGCTCAGGAAGTAGTAAATACGAACATGCCACATGGGCGAGGCAATAGAAACATATCACAAAGGGAGGACAAAGGAGATAAAATACAGGAGTTGGCTGGCCAGGAAGAGGACAGAAAGAGGACTGAAGCACATGGGAAAACAGCGAGGAAGACTAAATGCCAGGACTTGAACTGCATGTACACTAATGCAAGGAGCCTAAGGAACAAAATGGGAGAATTGGAAGTCATGGCCAAAAATGAGAACCTAGACATCATAGGGATCACGGAAACATGGTGGAACGAGGAAAACAAATGGGACATAGTACTGCCAGGGTATAAACTCTACCGAAAAGATAGGAATTATCAGAAGGGAGGCGGAATAGCACTGTACATAAGAGAAACCATTCACTCAACCAGTGTGGATACAGCAGCGGTAAATGGACAACTAGAGTCATTGTGGGTTAAAATACCAGGAAAAAACGGATCCGAGATAAAGATGGGTCTGATCTACCGTCCACCTGGGCAATTTGAAGCAGAGGATACAGAAATGGTAGCCGAACTGAGGAGGGAATGCAAGAACGCCAACACTATAGTTATGGGAGATTTCAACTATCCCGGGATAGACTGGCATCTTGGAAATTCAAAATGCACGAAGGAAACGGAGTTCCTGGAAGCCGTCCTGGATTGTTTCATGGAACAACTTGTACAGACTCCAACGAGAGGGGCAGCGATCCTGGACCTGATCCTCAACGGGCTTAAAGGACCTGCAAAGGGAGTGGAAGTAATGGGACCGCTAGGAAACAGTGACCACAACATGATTCTGTTCCAAGTGGAAGTAGGATTACCAAAGGGGAAGAGAACAAAGGGAACAGCGTTTAACTTCAGAAAAGGGAACTATGATGCCATGAGACAAATGGTGAAGAAGAAACTCAGAAACAGCTACAAGAAAGCTCTGTCTGTGGAGCAAGCCTGGTCCCTACTCAAGGACACAGTAAGCGAGGCACAACACCTATATGTACCCAGATTTAGGAAAGGAGGCAAAAAGAATCAGACTAAAGACCCAGCATGGATAAACAATGAAGTAAAGACAGTGATAGGAGACAAGAAAACATCATTTCGGAAGTGGAAGAAGGACAAAACGGAAGAAAACTGGAAAGAGCACAGGGAGCATCAGAAAGAATGTCACCGAGTGGTCAGAAAAGCCAAAAAAGAATACGAGGAGAGACTAGCCAAGGAAGCAAGAAACTTTAAACCATTTTTCAGATATGTAAAAGGGAAACAGCCAGCAAGGGAGGAGGTGGGACCCCTGGATGAGGGAGACAAGAAAGGAGTGGTGAAGGAGGAAAAAGAGGTGGCTGATAGACTAAACAAGTTCTTCGCGTCGGTCTTTACAAAAGAAGACACATCCAGCGTGCCGGAACCAGAAAAAATCTTCAAGGAGGATCAGGAGGGTATATTATCATGCATGGAGGTAAGCCTCGAAGCCGTTCTAAGGCAGATAGATAGATTGAAAATCGACAAATCTCCTGGCCCGGATGGGATCCACCCGAGGATATTGAAGGAGCTCAGAGACGAAATAGCGGAGTTACTCAGGCATATTTGCAACCTATCCTTAAGATCAGGGATAATCCCGGAAGATTGGAGGATAGCAAATGTTACACCAATCTTCAAAAAAGGATCGAGAGGCGACCCGGGGAACTATAGACCGGTGAGCTTGACCTCAGTTCCAGGGAAGATGGTCGAATCACTGATCAGGGAAGGTATCAATGAGCATATAGAAAAAAATAAACTGATGAGATCAAGCCAGCACGGTTTCTATAAAGGACGATCGTGCCAAACGAATCTACTACATTTCTTTGAGGGGATAAGCAAACATTTGGACCAAGGTAGCCCCATTGACATAGTTTATCTGGATTTCCAAAAAGCCTTTGACAAGGTACCCCACGAGCGCCTGCTGAAGAAACTGTGGAACCACGGGGTGGAAGGGGACGTCCACAGATGGATCCAAAATTGGCTGATGGATAGGAAACAGAGGGTAGTAGTAAAAGGACACTACTCTGACTGGAAAGAGGTCACGAGTGGTGTCCCCCAGGGGTCAGTGTTGGGACCGCTGCTGTTCAATATATTCATTAACGATCTGGAAACGGGCACGAAATGTGAAGTTATCAAGTTCGCGGACGATACAAAACTCTCCAACAGGGTCAAAACTGTTGAGGAATGCAAAGAACTACAGAGCGACCTGAACAAACTGTGCGAGTGGGCAAAAAGATGGCAGATGAGCTTCAATGTAGAGAAATGTAAGGTCTTGCACATCGGGAAAGGGAACCCCATGTACAGCTATACGATGGGAGGAAGGGAGATGGGGAAAGGCACCCTAGAAAAAGACCTGGGGGTATTGGTGGATACAACAATGAAGCCAGCGGCGCAATGTGCAGCGGCCTCAAAGAAAGCGAACAGAATGCTGGGCATTATCAAAAAAGGTATCACTACCAGAACGAAGGAGGTCATCCTGCCATTGTATCGAGCAATGGTGCGACCGCATCTGGAATACTGTGTCCAGTACTGGTCGCCGTACCTTAGGAAAGACATGGCGATACTTGAGAGGGTCCAGAGGAGAGCAACTAGGATGATAAAGGGAATGGAGAACCTTTCATATGCCGAAAGGTTGGACAAACTGGGGCTCTTTACCCTGGAAAAGCGGAGACTGAGAGGAGACATGATACAGACATATAAAATCATGAAAGGCATAGAGAGGGTGGATAGGGACAGATTCTTCAGACTAGCGGGGACAACAAAAACAAGAGGTCACTCAGAAAAACTGAGAGGGGACAGATTCAAAACGAATGCAAGGAAGTTTTTCTTCACTCAGAGGGTGGTGGACACCTGGAACACGCTTCCAAAGGAGGTAATAGGACAGAGTACAATACTGGGTTTCAAAAAGGGACTGGATGACTTCCTGAAAGAGAAGGGGATTACAGGGTATAGATAGAAGGTTACACTACAGGACAAAAGCGAAAAGCATATGTGAGTTTTAGGGTAGGAGCACTATCAGGTCCTGGACCTGAGGGGCCGCCGCGTGAGCGGACTGCCGGGCACGATGGACCTCCGGTCTGACCCGACAGAGGCAAGTCTTATGTTCTTATGTTCTAAATCCCGGAAAGGGTACTGTACGGTACTTGGCCTCCATTTTGGAGGGCACGGCTGTGACCATATAGGGGGTCTCCAGGTTCCTGAAGAGAGCCTGTTGGAGAATCGGGTTAGGCGGTAAGCGAAGGGACTCTCTGGGTAGTGATGGCATATCCAGTTCCGCTAGGTACTCTTTAGAGTATCTGGAGTCGGAATGGAGGTCTAAATTCAAAGCGTGGCCCATGTCCTGGACAAAGCGTGAGAAGGATGGTCGGGATGTTCCCGAGGCCCCGTGGGGGGTCGGTGAACGAGACCTCTGTCGGGTGGAGAAGGAAGGGGAGGCTTCCCTCGAGTAGCGAGGTTCCTGCTCCGATCCAAGCTCCGAGACCGGGGAAGTACTGTGAAAGTGTTCCGGGGTCGTGGATCTCCGACGTCTCGAGGAGCCCCTCGGAGACGATGCCGGGGTTCGGGGTACCGATCGATGTCGAATCGGTGACCTCGACCCGGACTCCCTTGGTGAAAGCCCAAAACCTCGGATCGGAGCCCCGGTCCGAGGGGGAGTTCGGAGGATGTGTGGGTTGGAGAGTGATAACTCTGCCACCTTCAGCGGTCCCGTACGAGGTGTAGGTGAACGGCCTCGTAGAGTGGGGGAACCCCGGGCCTTCTTAGAGGTACGGCGGTTCGAGGTTTCTGTTGGTTTAGCCCGCCGTTTTGCCCTGTGGCGGTCTGTGGAGGGAGAGCGCCTCGGGTGCCTCGGCGAGGAGTCCGAGGAGGATGAGATGCGGCGAAGTTTGCGCACTTTTCCCCGAGGTGGCTCGATGCGAGGCTCAGGCTGGTCTGGCACATGCGGGGTTGAGGTCGAGGCAGAGGCCGGTTGTAGATGGGCCATTGCAGCGGACAGCTCCGACGAGATCATTGCTCGGAGTAAGTCCTGGAAGACGGGCACGGACAGCATCGAAGGCATGTCCCCTGCCTCGATGCACTCCACCGGGGGCGACCTCATATCAGAGTATTCCCGTGTGGTGGAGGCACGGCCCGAAGGCTTGGGGGGCTTCGTCGGGGCTGTAAGCATGGGACTTCCGCCATGTGTCGCCGGTGTCCCCGAGGTTGGTTTCTTCGCTGGTACAGAACCTGAAGAGGGAAGAGGGGACTTACCCGGAGCCGAGGCTTTCTGTTGTCCCGAGGACTTCGGAGTCGAGTCTCGAGGCGATGCCGAGGTATTCGGGGCCGAGGTCAAGGCCGGAGCCGAGGCCGGGGCCGACCTCGAGGCCGAGGTAGAAGGTTGGTCTGGGGCGAAAAGATCCGCCATGCGGGCTTTCCTTCGACGGAGGGCCCGGTTCTGGAAAGTAGCGCACTGGGGACAGGAGTCGGTTGGATGAGCGGCCCCCAGGCAGAGGATGCACCGGCGATGCGGGTCGGTGATGGAAAGAAGCCGCTCGCACCGGGTGCACTTTTTAAAGCCGGTCAAAGGCCGGGACATAGAATCGAAAGTGGCCGCGGCTCGAGTAGCCACGCGGCCACGGGGACCCGGAAGCCTCCGGGTCGGTCAAACGAAGCAGGAATCAAGTTGAAGAAGAAAAAATTTCGCGCACAGCGACTTAAACGATGAAAAACAAGAAAAATCGCGGTGCTAGAAGGCAGTTGGGGCAGAGCCAGAAAAAACACGACTTCTAGGCTCAGCGGAAAATTCTGAACTGGAGACCACGAGGGGATGCACCCCCTAGTGGAGCAGGAAGGCACGCATGCGTGGAGCAGCAGAGCAAACTTAAATCTTCAATCAAGTTTGCTTGAAAATGCTTCCGCATCGGGGCTCCGTAGATGACGTCACCCACATGTGAGAATATCATGCCTGCTTGTCCTGGGATAAAATCTGTTTCAAAGCTTTTTTCATTGTCTGTGATGAGAGTATGGACTTTGGAGGTGTAGCTCAATTAGCTGTGTTCCTTTGTGCTTGCAACACAAATTTCAACATTTTTGAGAAATTATTGGCACTACAACAGGACAAGCTGACAAATGGAACAAAAGTTTGAGTAATTTTATTGTAAAAGCTTCCCCATGCCAAACCATCACTGAAACAACTTTGACAGTGAATGCAGCAACTTACCAAGTTCTCTCTAATATTAAAATCTTACGTATTATTCTGGATTATAATCTAAGAATCAAAAATCAGATAGATGCCTTGGTATGCAAAAGTTTCCATATCTTATGGAAACTGTGTACCATAAGATCATATTTCGACGTTTCATCCTTCAAATTGTTGGTCCAATCCCTGATTCTGAGTCAATGAGATTATTGTAACAATTTACTTGACAGGTATTCAAAAAAATCTTCAGAGACTGTGTATAATTCAGAATGCAGCTGTGCGCTTGATCTTTGGACTAAAGAAGTATGATCACCATTACTCCATTTGTTCATGAGCTGCATTGGCTGCCGGTGGAGGCTTGTGTGATGTTTAAGTTAGGTTGTATCTGCTACAAATTACTATTCGGTCTTATTCCCAGCTATTTGGTAGATTCTTTTACTTGTGTTAATATAAAGCATCCAAGACACTCTTATCATTCCCTTCTGTCAAAGGATGTAAATATAAGTACCATCAATGTCTTTTAGCGTTTCAAGCAACCTCATGGAATAAAGATTTAAATTCCTTGATCTCTAATGCTGGGTCGTATCAACATTTCAGGAAAAACTTAAAAACCTATTTGTTCACTAAATTCTTAGGTAACTGATCTTATCCATTTTATATGTCTCCTTACTTTTGGGAACCGCATGGATCTTTACTGTTATGCAGTATAGAAGACTTTTATGTTATGTTCTTATCAAACCTTTAGAAAATCAGTTAAGACCTATCCTATTTGACAAATTTGTTTAACTTTACACTTCTGACGATATTTTTATCAGATCGTCTGATGTAATTTTGTTTGTATGCAGTCTCTTTTTGCTGTAAACCGCTCTGAACTGTCAAGGTACTGCATTATTTTAAAAAGTTATTATTAACAATTGTGTTTATGAACTTCTGCAAAAATACAATTTACCTCTGTCAAAACTAAGGGCTCCTTTTACAAAGCCGCACTAGGGCCTTAACGCGCGCTAAATTGCTGCGCACACTAGCCGCTACTACCTCCTTTTGAGCTGGTGGTAGATTTTCAGCTAGCGCACACTATAGCACGCACTAATCCGGTGCGTGCACTAAAACACTTAGCGCACTTTCATAAAAGGAGCCCTAACTTCTGGAACTACAGATGGAGCTCCTTCAATGGCTTGAAAAATCAACGGTTTTGTGACATTACTGCGAAAAAAAAACCAACAAAGTGAAACTTGTGGCGGATCCAATATTCATCATATGCATTGCATTATACATAAAGAAGTATTATGCACAAAGGTGATAAACATGGAAAATGTGTTGACATTTGTCAAAAAAATTATCAATTTCATAAGATATCGAGGCTTAAATCAGCAACAATTATCTGCTTTCTTAAGTGAATTAGAAAGCGAACATTCCGGTTTGTCCTACTTTACCAAGGTACGTTGGCTATCCTGAACCAAGGTCCTTATACAATTCCGGGACTTGAAAGAAGAAATATGTCAGTTTTAATAACTAAAAATCAAGACATAAACTTATTTTCTGATCCAGTATGGTTACAAGATTTATTCTTCATGGTTGATATAACAAAACACTTAAACGCTTTAAATTTAAAACTGCAAGGAAAAGATAAGATCATTACAAACATGTGTGATCAAGTTAAAGCATTCCAATGTAAGCTAGTTCTTTGGGAAAAGCAGTTGAAAAATGAAGATTTAAAGCACTATCCAACTTGCAACATAAACAAATCAAGTTTAGGTGAAATTGCACCGAATCAAAAATATGCAGAAAAAATGTGTAGATTTTAAATCTTTGGAAGACAAGTTTTCTTTGATTTTCTCAATAAATATATTAGTTACACTTACGAAAGGAAATAAGTCTACTATCAGATCCAGAATTACCGACATTCACCTTAGTTCAGTTTTAAAAGTTATCACTGCAGACAAGATTTCCCCCAAAATAGCAAAAATAGTAGCAGAGAAGAGATACCAAGTATCAAGAAGAAAACAATAATTTTATTGTTGCTCTTGATCTTTTTTTATACCGTACTTTTTGAAATAAATATAAGTTTCCATGAGAAATTACGTTTTTGCTTTTTTTGTGGCCCACATAAATTTAAACCTTGTTTATCTGGCCCGTGTCAGCCTTTGAGTTTGACATGCTTGGTGTTAAGTAATCACAAACTGAAATTAGAAATATGGTGACAAAAGTTAAACAGAACTACCAAGATTCCAGACACTGCACACAGTGCAACACCACAGAATAGAGTGACGCATGTCCCCCCCATACTGTGCAAACTTTTTATTTTTAAAAAAAATTATATTTCACTTATACCTAAGCAGATTAGGAAAAAAAGAAGTTTAATCATGATAAAAACACACAAAAAAGTATAAGACAACAAAATAATATACAGATAAAATTTCCATTAATCACTTCATTGCTTCAGTCACTGCTTCTTAACTACTTAAAAAGCTTCTATAAAAGAGATGTTTTTAATAATTTTTTAAAAAGTTATTATTCATTCTCAATTATCCAACTAGATTATTCCAAAGCTTCACCTCTGCCACCGAAATAGCCATAGCAGATGTTAATTTGAAAAAAACTGACAAATACTTTACAAATTAAATAGAAATAAAAGATGGAAAATAAGAGACAGATGCGCTACCAGAAGGGGGAGGCAGAAAATGCAGCCAGCACTCTGTGAGCCTCCCATGGATGCCTAATAACCTGCACTCAAATCCCTGCTAAGCAGTAGGTGAGGGAAGGTAAACAGGGACAGTCCCGAGCTCCAAAATAAGTGCAGGCTGGCTAACAAGTACCACCAGGGATCAGCCTGTCAGCTGCAGACCAAGGTCTGTTTCTTCTCTATCCAGGTAGAGCTGACACTAAAGGTGATGAGTTTCAAGTACTTAAAAACAGTGAATAAAAAACAAAAACACCAAATAAAATAAGAAAAAGGAGAGAGCAGAACAGAAACACTCCTTTCGGCTCACAAGGGAAAAACTGCAAGTGACAGTAGAGCTCCTGGTAAAGTAGGAGGGTCAGAGAAAAATTCTGGAGTAGATTCCTTCTGCATATGGCTCGCAGCCTTGATGAGATAACTCGATTATCCAGAATGACACAGCTATTGCACTGGAAGAGCAGTTCAACGTAGCTAGTTTTAAGAAAGTTTTGGACAATTTCCTGGAGAAAAAGTCCATAGTTTGTTATTGAGACAGACATGAGGGAAGCCACTGCTTGCGCTGGATCAGTAGCATGGAATGTTGCTACTATTTGGGTTTTTGTCAGGTACTAGTGACCTGGAGTGGCTACCATTTGAGGTTGAGGGGTGGTAGATTCAAGAGCAATGTTAGGAAAATCTACTTTACGGAGAGGGTGGTGGATGCCTAGAATGCGCCCCAGAGAAGTGGTGGAGAGGAAAACGGTGACGGAGTTCAAAGAAGCGTGGGATGAACACAGAGGATGTCGAATCAGAAAATAATATTAAATACTGAACTAAGGCCAGTACTGGGCACGGTCTGTATATGGCTGTTTGGGAGAGGATGGGCTGGGAGGGTATAGATGGGCTGAAGTTGGTTTTGACAGAGATTTTGGCAGTTGGAAAAGGGTAGAGCTTTGGATTCTTGCCCAGTAATAGCTAAGAAGAAAAAATTTAAAAAATTTAAATTGAATCATTGGGCAGACTGGATGGACCATTCGGGTCTTTATCTGCCGTCATCTACTATGTTACTAGATAGACCACTGGTCTGACTCAGGCTATTCTTAAGTTCTTATTAATGCTGTCAGCGGCACAAAGCTTACAGGCTGCAGCATGGAGGGACTGAACTCTGGACTGGAGTACCCCCCGATGAGCAGCATCTGGGGCAGACCACTACACCTTTTTGGTATGCGACTGGGAGAGTATATAACCAAGTCACTGGACTAGTCTGGAAGGATGATAATGAATCGGGTATTCTGCACATGTGTGTTATACCTAGAGTCAGAGATGGTTGCTAAATTTTTATTTCCATTTAAGATGTATTAAGCATCTTTATGGAAAGCTTCATCATAGGCTGAGCAAAGCAGTGATGGCTGGATACAGGCAACTTATACAATAGTAACAGAAAAGCTATAGTAAAAGTGAGGAAATGTCATGCGAAAGACAATTTAAAGTTGGAAATAAGCAAATTACAGTTTTGTTTTAAATTTACTACTTAATCAGGTTTCAGGTTTATTTAAAAATCTGATATACCGCTTTATCAAAATTCAAAGCGGTTTTACATAATATAAAAACATTGCTTCATTGCATGTCCCCTAGTTTTAGTATTTATGGAAATAATAAACAAGCAATCCATATTTACTCCTGAGCCATCACTTGTCCAGGCTGAAGAGCCCCAAATGCTTTAGCTTTTCCTCACAGAGAAACTGTCCCATCCGTTTATCATTTTCATCATCATCCTCTGTACCTTTTCTTAATTACACTATATCTTTGAGATGTGGTGATCAGAATTGCACAGTATTCAAGGTGCAGTTGCACCCTTTCCTAATAATTCTTAACTTTCTATTTGCTTTTTTTAACCACCACCGGGGTTAAACTATCATCAATTATGACACCTAGGTCCTTTTTCTGGGCACTGACTCCTAATGTGGAACCTTGCATAGTTCGGTTCCTCTTTCCCACATGCATCACTTTCTATTTGCTCATATTAAATGTTGTCTGCAATTTTGTTCCCCAGTCTCGCAAGGTCCTCTTGCAATTTAACTTTGAACAACTTTACGTCTTCAGCGAATTTCATTACCTCACTAGTTATTTCCATGTCTAGATCCTTTATAAATATTTTAAAAAGCAGCAGTCCCAGCACAGACCCTTAGGGAACTCCACTATCATCTCTTTCTATTTAGAATACTGGCCATTTAATTGTATTCTCTGTTTGCTATCTGCTGACATTTATTATAATCATGATGACTTCTGTGTACATATCCTTGTAACCCATTCTAGGCTCCTGGGGAGGACGGGCTATAAAACAAACTAAGCCCCTCTTTACAAAACTGTGATAGCATTTTTTTAGCACAGGCTGGCACACTGAATACTCTGCGCTGCTCCTGATACTCAGCATGTTGGCCTGCACTAAAATGTGTGTGGGGGGGTAACTAACTAAATATGGTAATCTATAGCATTACCACGAACCATCTAAAACAAAATTACTATAAAAATTGCCATTGCATACACCAATATTTGTCAACATTTGCTTATTTCTGATCTGAAGAGGGGGTTAGATTCCAAAGCTCATCATAAAATGCATTGAGTTAGTCCAATAAAAAAAGGTATCAACTTCTTTCCTTTGTTTTATTTCTATATTACCTTAAATTGAGTACAACTGTGAGTGAAATCTATCAGCTTGACTGCCAAGTTTGAATGGGTGCCTCCAGAGAAATGTACTAGAGAATGACACAGGGACCAATTTTTCCCTGTCCCTCTCCCATTCCTGCCAGCTCCGTCCTCACCTGCACAGGCCTCAAACACTTTAAGATCATACCGTGTTCGAGGCTTGTGCGGTTAAGGCAGAGCTGACAGGAGAGGGTCAGGGACAAAAGTTGTGGTGGACAGGGAAATTGGGTTCTTGCGGAGCCATCATTCTCTAAAACAGAGGTGTGAAAGTCCCTCCTCGAGGGCCGCAATCCAATCGGGTTTTCAGGATTTCCCCAATTAATATGCATGAGATCTATTTGCATGCACCGCTTTCAATGGCTATTCATTGGGGAAATCCTGAAAACCCGACTGGATTGCGGCCCTCGAGGAGGGACTTTGACATCCCTGCTCTAAAATGTACCACTAATATCCCGCATACCTATGAGAAAATATGGGAATCCCTTCATTAAATGATTTTTTTTTTTCTTCTTATAATTTTGTGTGATTTCAATATGTCATATGACTAACACTGGTTACTTCAGTGCTTCTTTATTAGTGGTTGTTAGTGTTATTCACTGTTTTGGTTTGCAACAAATGTACTTGAACTAAGAGCAAGAGCCGGTTTTCAGGGCTTTAATGCTGAGTCACCTTTTCCTTCTGGAATTCGGCTACGAACTTTACACAAACATAAAAGCTCCCTGACTCTTGGGCCAGGCAACCTGCCAGCAGCAGCCCCAAAGGAAAAGAGCCATCAATTAGTGGCATCCAGGCCCGAGCTCGGAGACGTGGATCCATTTCCCCGTTCCGAGGCGCGCAAACGAGCTCCTACTGAAGGCAAAGGGCCGAGTCGCAGCTTCGGTGACACGGGCAGGACGCGGCTCCGGCCTGCTCCGTGCAGCTCCCGCGCTCAGGAAGCGTCCGGCCTCTCGTTACTCACAGGGTCCGTGGCTGCCCGTCGTCTTCCATCATCATCATCATCATGGCTGCCGGGGCGAGGGAGAGATGGACGGGCGGGGAGGGAGCGAGCAGACAACTACGTCTCCTACAGCACGGCTCATCCGCTGCAGATCCGGGATAACAAAATGGCGGCCGCCAGTCAGTCAGGCAGGAATCCCCGCAACGCGCAGGCGCCGACCTCCGCTCTCCTCGGACCCTACGCGAGAGGAGAGGAGAGAAGCGGTCCAACGGCGCGCGCTCGCCGCACATGCCGAGACCTCGCTTGACCAACAAAGCGCGAGATGCGCGCTGCCGCAGGGACAGCTGGGAACTGGAGTTAAACAGAACACAAAAGAGCGCTGAGGTGGAGGCTATAGAACTTCAGAAAAGACTACAATTCCGGCAGCCGGCTCCCTCTTCCCGCCGAAACGGGGACGCACCATTTTTTTCGTCGAAGACGCGTAAAAATAGTCTTAGACTGGGCTGGTGTTTATTTCATCTCCCCAAATGCCCTTTGTAATGTAAATATAACTGCTTCCCGTTAACTTCTAATGGAGTTGAATTGAAAGTGGATTCAAAGGTGTTTCAGTGGTCTAGAGTAGAGAGATTTGTGAGGATAGATTTCAGCAACAGGGCTTCCCAGACCTCTTCTGAATAAATTACCATATAATAAAGGCTGATAGAGCTGAAAGACATTACCTGCAGATGAATTAGCAAAAGTACATTATGCTAATATGAGAGCATGTATGATATTAGTTGCCTGTGTATTATGGAATACGTGCACAGGACAGTAAACCGCTTAGGTTTAAGCAGGTTAGAAATTATGAATGCATTGGCATAGTAGAAGGGAGTGGTCCACTCCAGGTGTGGTCTTCCTAAGGGTGCAAGAGCACCCCTCACCACCCGCTCTTTGCTTCTCCTTGCTGCACCCGTACCTTTCCCGGCGCTCTCTCTGACGTCACTTCCAGGACCAAGCTGCTGTGGGGTTGGAGATGTTGTAACCCTATACTAAGCCTTAGTCACTTAGGGGTCCTTTTATTAAGGTGCGCATTTAGCACACGCTAAATCGGTTAGCGTACCTTAATTAAAGGCCCCCTAATTATCTTAATTAAAAATTCAGCCCACGGCTTAGCCTTTTTTTTCAGATTTCGGCCCCTGATGTGATTGAGTTTGACACCTCTGGTCTAAGTCCCCTTTTGGCCTAAGTCAGTAGACGCTGAAGTTGGCAGCAGGGAAATGTCCATTCTCAAAAAAAACATCCAAATTGAGGGGTGTTTTTATTTTGAGAATGGCCTACCTGCACGTTCAGCAATCTACTCGCCCAGACTGCCACTACGTCTATTCCTACACCACATTTCTGACAAAAAAATCACCCAAGTCCCAAACGCCCAAACCCAGATCTTTTAGACAAAGGAGGGGCCAGTTCTTCACCTAAAAGCAGCATTCTGAAACTGGCATCTGTCAAAAAACAACGCCAGTTACAGAATCTTGTAACTGCCCCCAACACACACACCGCAACAATCACGGCAGGAGAGATGCCTAATCTCTCCTACTGCAATCGCAATCCCCCCCTCGACAAAACCCCAAACTGGCATGAGGGAGCACAGGCCCTCCTACCAAAGATGGCCCCCTCCTCCCCTCTCCCAACAATACTGGCAGGAGGGATCACAAGCTCTCCTGCCAAAGACGGCACTAGAGAGCTGCACGGGAACGGGGACGATGGGAATCCCCCTTCGGGTTGCGGGGATCCCATGGGGATGCCCCCTATGGTCATGGGAATCCCGTGGGGACGCCCCCTAGGGTCACGGGGATCCCATGGGGACGCCCCCTAGGGTCGCAGGGATCCCATGGGGACGCCTCTGAGGGTCGCGGGGTTCCTGCGGGGCTACGGAGCCACGAGGCTCGTCTTCTCCCTACCTGCCCTGCCGCAGGACACAGCTGAATGGAAGTCTTCCCAATGTCAGCACTGATGTCGGAGGGAGGCAGAGCAGGTAGGGAAAAGGCAGTGGCGTACCATGGGGGGGCAGGGCGGTCCGCCCTGGGTGTAGACGGCCAGGTCCCCTTACCTTTGTGGCGCTTCTCCCGACCAACCGACAACAGGCCCGGTCCGACAAACCTCCCTGCCCTGTAGCGGCGAATCTAAAATACTTTCTTACAGCAGCTTCAATACTCCAGCTGCTGTAAGAAGGTAATTTAGATTCGCGGCTACAGGGCATGGAGGTTTGTCGGACCGGGTCTGTTCTGTTGTCAGTCGGGCAGGGAAGCGCCACAAAGGTAAGGGGCAAAGAGGGAGAAAGGGAGGAAAGGTAGAGTGGAGAGGAAAAGACACTTAAGGTAAAACTGAGGGGGGAGAAGGACGCTGAAAGCACTGGGGAAGACAAAGGGGTGGAGAAGGAAGCTGAAAGGACATGGGGCAGACGGGGGGGGAGAAGGACGCTGAAAGGACATGGGGAAGACAGAGGGGGGAGAAGGACGCTGAAAGCACTGGGGAAGACAAAGGGGTGGAGAAGGACGCTGAAAGGACATGGAGAAGACGGGGGGGGAGAAGGACGCTGATAGCACATGGGGAAGACAAAGGGGTGGAGAAGGACGCTGAAAGGACTTGGGGAAGACAGAGGGGGGAGAAGGACATTAAAAGCACATGGGGAAGACAGAGGGGGGAGAAGGACGCTGACAAGACATGGGGAAGATGGGGGGTGAGAAGGACGCTGAAAGGAAATGGGGAAGAGAGAGTGGGGAGAAGACACTGGCAGGGAAGAAGACAGAGATGCCAGACTATGGGGGAGTGGAGGGAAGAAGATGGGTGCCAGACCAATTTGGAAGGGGGGGGAGAAAGGAAGAGGCACAGTAACAGAGCAAATGGAAGATGCAGAGAGAATGGAAGGAATTAAATGAGAACATGAGGAAAGCAGAAACCAGGCAACAAAGGTAGGAAAAAATTTATATTTCTTTATTTTTTTTTTTTTTGCTTTAGGATAAAGTAGTATATTAGTTGTGTTGATAAAAATTTATAAACATTAGAGGCTCTGGTAGAATCCCGTTTACAAAGTATGTATTCTTCCCAATTAATATTTCCAAATTAATAAAGTATTTTTGCTTATTTGTAAATGGGTTTCTACCAGAGCCTTTAATTCAGTAGCATAATTAAATGAAATAACTATTTCTGAAGTTTATAGGGACGGGTGGGGATTCCTCGCGGGGACGGGTGGGGACGGAGGGGATTCCTCACGGGGACGGGTGGGATTCCTGATGGGGACGGGTGGGACTTCGGCGGGGACTTCGGCGGCTGTCCCCGCGCAACTCTCTAGACGGCAACCCAACCCCCCCCCAAATACTGGCAGGAGGGATCCCAAGCCCTCCTGCCGAAGATAGCACTGTGAACCCCTCACAAATACCGGCTGGAAGGATCCCAAGCCCTCCTTCCAAAGATGTCCCCCCACCCATGCAAGCCCCCAAAAAGTCACCCTCCCCCCCCACTAACCTTTTCAGTTGGCCAGCTTGCTGTTTTCCTGGTCCGGCAAGCAGGCCCGCCATCCTCGGAATGGTGGGTCTGCCCCTTCCCAGTGCATTATGGGATCTACAGGGGAGGATCCTAGGGCCTGAATGGCCCAGGCACCTAAGGCTCGCCCATAGGAGAGGTCTTAGGCAACTGGGCCAACCGGAATTGTCCCAGTTGTCTGAGGCCCCTCCTATGGCTGGGGCCCATGTACCCTATTTCCCCATATATAGGCCTGTCCAGTAGGTGTGAGTTCCATGAGAACTGACAGCAAAGCCATGCAGGAAGCAGCGCGGGGCCAGGCTGGAGACCAAAAAGATCACTCCTGCCCTACACTGCTGGCCGTGAGATTCGAGGAGGCAGCTGTACGCCATCCAGCAAGGGAGGTAAAGGGGGGATGATTTAGAAACACAGTATAGGCCGTCCCAGTTACTGATAGATAAGCCGCGGCTAATTCAGGGCAGTTTATCTACCAGTTTTAAAACTTGCATGGACATTTTCTCCCTATACAAGGGGGCAGCCTATATGTGGGAAAATATGGTAGATTTTATCATGGTTTTCTCCTTTACTTTTCAATGTGACAATGGAATCTTTCCCCTATTGTTTTCTATTCTTTCTACTATTTCCCACATTACTCATGTAAGGAACATATCACTCTTAACATTTTTTTTATATCAAATACCATTTTCCTTCCTATTATGTTATGCTGCTCATTCATGTTAGCACTAACGATACTGCCAGATAGCCCTGCGAATGTATCAAAAGTGACTTTGTAGTTCTGGGAGAGAAGGTGAAGCAGTCAGGTGCACAGCTGGTATTTTCGTCCATCCTCCCTGTCGAGGGTAAATGCCAGGGCAGAGAAACTCACATCCTGGAGATGAATGCGTGGCTATGTGGATGGTGTCATCGAGAATGTTTTGGCTACCTGGACCATGGGATGATTTTCCAAGGGCTGCTGAGCAGGGATGGTGCGCATCTATTAAAGAAGGGAAGAGTCTTCGGCAGCAGGATGGCTAATCTACTGAAGAGGGCTCTAAACTAGAAGTGATGGGGCAGGGTGATCAAAGCCCCCAGGTGAGTATAAGCCCTCAGGTAAGAACATAAGAATAGCCTTACTGGGTCAGACCAATGGTCCATCAAGTCCAGTAGCCCGTTCTCACGGTGGCCAATCCAGGTCAACCGTAACTGGCCAAAACCCAAGGAGTAGCAATATTCTATGCTACCAATCCAGGGCAAGCAGTGGCCCCACCCCCCATGTCTCTCAATAACAGACTATGGACTTTTCCTCCAGGAACTTGTCCAAACCTTTCTTATAACCAGCTACGCTAACTGCTCTTATCACAACCTCTGGCAACGCATTCCAGAGCTTAACTATTCTCAGAGTGAAAAGAAAATTTCCTCCTATTGGTTTTAAAAGTATTTCCCTGTAACTTCATTGAGTGTCCCCTAGTGTTTGTGAAAAATTGATCCACTTATACCCATTCTACTCCACTCAGGATTTTGTAGACTTCAATCATATCTCCCCTCAGCTGTCTCTTTTCCAAGCTGAAGAGTGCTAACTGTTTTAGTCTTTCCTCATATGAGAGGAGTTCCATCTCCTTTATCATCTTGGTCACTCCTCTTTCAATCTTTTCTAGTGCCACTATATCTTTCTTGAGATAAGGAGACCAGAATTGAACACAATGCTCCAGATGAGGTCGCACCATGGAGCGATACAGGGGCATTATAACATTCTTATTGTTGTTAACCATCCCTTTTTTAATAATTCCCACCATCCTGTTTGTTTTCTTGGTAAGTACAAGCCCTCAGTTAAGTAAATCACTGAAAACCTCTATACGATGGGAAAAGGGGGCAATGTCTGGAAAGCAGTATATACTAATGCTCAAAATATGGGAAACAAGATTCTGGATCTAGAAGCTGTGATGGAAGAAGATGAGTTGGATATAGTGGCGATCACGGAGACTTGGTTCCTGGAGAACCATGACTGGGATGCAGTTATACATGGGCTATAATCTCTTCAGGAAAGACAGGGTAGAAGAAAAGGAGGGGGAGTAGTGTTATATGTTAAAGATCATAATAAAGCCACATCATTGCAGGATCTGCAGAGCAAGGAAGAGGCTCTGTGGATCAATTTGTAAAGAGGGAATGGTGAATATATTTACATTTGTATGATATACAGACCTCCTTCACAGACAGAAGAAGTGGACAGAGCTTTAATAGTAGTCATTCAGAATACATCTAAAAAAGGGAAAGGTTTACTAATAAATGATTTAACATTCCGGATGTTGATTGGGGTATCCCTATTGCGGGATCTTCTTGAAGTAGGGAGATTCTGGATTCTCTACAATAAGAAGCTGTTCCAGCAGTTAATAATGGAGCCCTCGTGGGATAGGGTCATACTGGACTTAGTGCTTACAGACAAGGAAAGTGTTTCTGATGTTGAAGTATATGATCATCTGGCATCCAGTGATCACTGCATGGTACGGTTTAATATTAAGATGGGTATAGAGAGGGCTCATTCAAAAGCAAAGGTTCTAAACTTTTTAAAAAACGAACTTTGTTCGGATGGGGGATTACATCAAGAATTGTTTGGATAGGTATGTCTGGAAGGAGTGGAAATGTCGTGGGCAAAACTGAAAGGAGTAATTGTATGATCGACAAACCTTTTTGTGAGGCAAGCAAGGAAAAGTAGTAGCTGAGAAGGTAAAGAATAAAATGTTAGCTTTTATAAACTACAAAAGATCACAAAAAAGGAAGATAGGCAAAAATATCTGGAAAAGTTAAGAGAAGCTATTCGTGTAGTCAGGAAAGCAAAGATGCAAATGGAAGAAAAAATAGCTGATATGGTAAAACGGGAAGACAAGACATTTTTTTTAGATATATTAGTGATAGGAAGAAATGCAAAAGTAGCATTGTGAGACTCAAAGGTGAAGGGGAGAAATATGTAGAAGCTGATAAAGAAAAGGCTGAATTGCTTAACAAGTATTTCTGTTCTGTGTTCATGGCTGAAGCGTTGGGAGCGGGATCACAGAAGACAAATGTGAATATGGATGGAGGAGTAATAAACCCTGATCAATTTTCAGAGGGTTGTGTTCATGAGAATCTAGCTAAAATAAAGGTAGACAAAGCGATGGGGCCAGATGGTGTACATCCGAGCTCCACTGACTGACCTTTTCAATGAGTTTCTAGAGTCAGGAGTGGTACTGGAGGACTGGAGAGGGGCTTGATGTGGTCCCTCTCCACAAAAGTGGAAGTAAGAAAGAAGTAGGGAATTATCCCAGGAAAGCAGGCAGCATATTTTCACATGTGGGTGACATCATTCACAGAGCCCGGATGCGGACAGCTTCGCAAGCAGACTTGCTTGTAGAACTTCAGAAAGTTTGCAACTGCTGCACCGCGCATGCGCGAGTGCCTTCCTGCCCTGTATAAGGGGCGTTTCTCCTCAGTTCTAATTTTTTTGTGTAGCCAAGAAGTCCTATTTCAACGCTCTGTGGTAGACTCAGTTCTGCTTCGTGCCTTCTCTCACCGCAGCTCATGTATATTTATTTTTAGGGTCGCTGTGTATTTCTTGTGCGTTATTTCAGTCATGGTGGGGCCTGCATCGCGGCCTCATCCGGTGGGTTTCGACTTAGCTGTGGCTATCTTCCCATATATGTCCAAGCCAGTAACAGGCTTCAAGAAGTGTAGCCATTGCCAGCACGCGATCTCCCTCAGTGACCCACATCGGTGGTGTATTCAGTGATTGGGACCTGACCATCATCCGGAGTCGTGTGTTCACTGTGCTACCCTTCAACCTTGTGCTCGCACGAGTTATTGAGTTCAGGTGGAAAAGCTCTTCGGAGGTATGGATCCACTTGCCATGGACTCGACCTCGAATCTGGTCAAACTTACAGGAGTTCCCCCTTCTGCCTCAACCTCGGCTTCAACTTTAATCAAGCCATCCTCGTTCGGCTAGACCTTGTCCTCGAGTAAATCTGCTAAGTCTTCTCCTGACGAGACGCTTGTCTCAATGCCTCCCTTAGTTCAGGTACCAGCAGTGGTTATCAAGATACCCAAGAAGCATGTCTCAGAGCCGAAGAATAATTCTTCCTCCACTTCCTTGGACACTATAGCCACACCAAATGTACCAGATCCTCAAGTCTTGGTGTCACATTTGGAGGCTATGATCCAGACCATCTTGGATCATCAATTTGGTAATATGCTTGCCAATCATGCTCCTACCTCGACTCTGCTTCCTGCAATCCAGCCTGAGCACTTAGCAGTATCACAAGGAGTCAAGTCCTTGGCTGTACCTCGAGCTGATCCTCCTTACTCTATACAAGGAGTCGAGTCCTTGGGAGTGCCTCGAGAGGACTCTTCACACTCTATGCAAGGAGTTGAGTCTTTGCGAGTGTCTCCTCTAGAGCATAAGCATGCTACTCAAGGAGTCGAGTCCTTGTCAGTGCCTCAAGATACCTCGACACCAGGCATTCAATTCCTTTTGGTGTCTTGATCTCGATCTCCAGCCCTCCCTCCTTGTATAAGACATCGTCCTTCTTGAGGCATAGGGCAAAGACTCAACTTTCTCGAGAACTGCCTGGTTCGAGGAACGGTTCTCCACACCAGTCGAGGCATTAATCGAGGCACAGGTCCTCTTTTTGAGACAAGATTAATTTCTCCAGGCCTCAAGACTCTTTGAGGTCTCCAACTCTGAAATTGAGGACACCATCTCCAGATACCGCTGCTTCTTCTCCTATGAGAGATTCTATCCACTCTCTCAGTGAGTCATCTATACCTGCATATTCAGGCCTCAGGTATCAGTACTCCAGAGAAGCTTCACTTTCGTTCTCTGCCTTGTGAGGCACCTTGAGGTCATCTTCTTCTCCTCGAGGTCAGCCTTTCTTGGAGCAATCTTTTTCTTCTTTCCTTCATCAAATGAGTAAAGAACGCAATATTACTTTGGACTCTGATTCCAAATACTCTCAGGAGTATTTAGAAGAAATGGGTATGTTTCGTCCTCCTGCGGAGTCTCTCAAATTACCCATGAATAGACTTCTTTCTCAAACCTTCAAGAGAAACCTTGATACAGCTTATTCCATTCCTGCTGTCCCAGGAAAGCTGGAGTCTTGATACATGATGGTCCACTGCAAGGGCTTTGAGAAATCTCAGTTATCCCCTCAGTCCCTTCTTGTGGAGTCTTCTCTGAAAAAGACCAATCCTGCCAAAGTTTATGCCACTGTCCCTTCAGGACAATGGACAAGTTTAGTTGCCGGTTGTATCAAAATTCTCTCATGGCAACTAGAGTTTTGAATTACAACTTTGTTATCATTTCTTATTTCAAGCATTTGGTTGACACACTGCCTGAATATTTAAACTATATTCCTCAACATCGTCTTCCAGATTTTCAGCAGATGATCATCACTCTAACTCAACTCCGCATGCATCTCCTTCAATCTTCCTATGATACATTTGAGCTTTCCTTGAGGGTCGCTGCCTTCAGTAGCAATGCGTAGGCTTGTCTGGCTCCGTACTATAGACATGGACCCTAATCTTCAAGATCGTCTGGCCAACATTCCTTGTCAAGGCAATGAATTGTTTGATGACTCCATCGAGGCAGCTACTAAACGATTGTCTGAACATGAAAAATTGTTTGCTTCCATCACTCGTCCTAAGCCTAAGCCTTCCACTTCTAAAGGCTTCAAACCTCTTCCATCTTATCAGAGGCATTTTCCACAGAGAGCAGTTTCTTATGCAAGAGCACCTCCTAAGAAACAACCACAACAGCAGCAGAGGCAGCAGAAACCTCAGACTCCTGCTGCGCCTAAGGCCTCTCAGCCTTTTTGACAGAGCATAACCTCCATCGTACTGCCTCTATCATCTCCCCTTCCCATTGGAGGTCGTCTTCATAATTTTTACCACTGCTGGGAGATCATTACATCAGATCTCTGGGTGCTGTCCATCATCAGGGAAGGATACTCTCTTCATTTCATTCAGGTTCCTCCAGATCTGCCTCCAAAAGAGTATCCTTCCAATCCATACCAGACCATCCTTCTTCTTCAGAAAGCTTAAGCTCTGCTTCATCTCCGTGCCATCGACGAGGTTCTGCTGGAACAGCAGAGCAGGGGGTTTTACTCCCGTTACTTCCTAGTTCCGAAGAAGACGGCAATCTGCAACCTATTTTGGACCTCAAAGCCCTCAAAAAATTTCTGGTCAGAGAGAAATTTCGGATGCTGCCTCTGGCATCTGTATACCCCCTTCTAGATCAGAACAATTGGTTATGTTCTCTAGATCTCAAAGAGGCTTACACTCATATTACCATTCATCTAGCTTCTCGACGGTTCCTCAGATTTCGGGTGGGGAATCTGCATTTTCAGTACTGAGTGCTACCTTTCGGCCTGGCTTCATTTCCAAGAGTGTTCACCAAGTGCCTAGTGGTAGTGGCAGCAGCTCTGCGGAACCATGGCCTCCCGGTGTTCCCGTACCTGGACGACTGGCTCATCAAGGATTCAACATCTCAAAGGGTTATTGTAGCGACCCAACGGACTACATGGCTCCTACAAAGCTTGGGATTCAAAATCAACTTTCCCAGATCCCAGCTACAGCCCTCTCAAACTTTGCAGTTCATCGGAGCTGTTCTAAACACTGTCTGACTCAGAGCATTCCTTCCTCAGCAACGTCTGGATGCTCTTCTTCAGCTTTGCCACAAAGTGTCTTCCCTTTCTTCACTCTCAGCAAGACACATGATGGTATTACCCGGACACATGGCTTTGACCATTCACGTGACTCCTTTTGCCAGACTTCACCTCAGAATTCCTTAGTGGACCCTGGCATCTCAGTGGGCACAGGCTTGCAACCCAGTCTCTCAACACATCAGAGTGACTCCTTCGTTGAGACAGTCTCTCCACTGGTGGATGCTCTCTTTCAATCTCTCCAGAGGTTTACTGTTTCAAACGCCCCCTCATCAGAAGATCCTCATGACAGATTCCTCGACATATGTTTGGGGGGCTCATCTCGATGGTCTCTGTACTATGTCAACAAGCAGGGAGGAACAGGATCTCTCCCTCTTTGCCAGGAAGCTCTACAGCTGTGGGATTGGGCAATCCTTCACAACACCTTCCTCAAAGCTGTCTACATTCAGGGAGAGAAAAACTGTCTGGCAGATAAATTGAGTTGTCTTCTACAACCTCACGAATGGACATTCAATTCCTCACCTCTTCATCACATTTTTTCTCAGTGGAGGACTCCTCAAACAGATATGTTCGTGTCTCCCCACAACAACAAACTGCCTCAGTTATGCTCCAGGATATACGCTCCTCACCGACTGGAGGCAGATGCTTTTCTCCTGGAATTGACGAATCAGTTTCTCTATGCGTTCCCTCCATTCCCTCTCATTCTCAAGACACTTGTCAAATTAAAACAGGAACATGCCACCATGATTCTGATAGCTCCTCGGTGGCCCAGTCAACCTTAGTACTCCTTTCTACTTCAACTCAGCAGCAGGGAGCCACTGCTTCTACCAGTTTTTCCCTCTCTGCTTACACAGAGTCAGGGGTTTCTACTTCATCCCAACTTGCAGTCTCTACACCTGACAGCTTGGTACCTCTCAACCTAACTGCCACTCTACAGTTTTCTCAATCTGTACAGAACATTCTAGGAAGCCTACCACTAGACAATGCTACAATCAGAACTAGACTACATTTTCTGCTTGGTGCACTGTTCATCACAAGGTGCCTCAAACTACCTCCTTGTCTTCAGTTTTGGATTACCTGTTCCATTTGTCTTAATCAGGCCTCAAATCCACATCCATTTGAGTCCATCTCAGTGCAATTGCTGCTTACCATCAGCCTATTGAAGGGAAACCCCTCTCTGCTCATCCTGTGGTTTCCAGATTTATTAAAGGACTTTTCAATGTCAAACCGCCTCCAGTTGGGATTTCAGTGTTGTTCTTGCTCAATTGATGAAGCCTCCTTTCAAACCAATGGATTCGGCTCATCTTAAATATCTCACTTGGAAAGTGGTTTTTCTCATTCTCTCACCTCCGCTTGCAGGGTCAGCGAGCTACAAGCTTTAGTTGCTGACCCACCTTTCACAAGCTTTAGTTGCTGACTCATCCTAAATTCTTTCAGTGTTTTTTTCCAAAGCCTCCTTCTAACCTTGGAGAAACAGCTGTTCACACTTTGGACTGTAAGCGTGCTTTGGCTTTCTACTTGCAACGCACTCAACCACATAGATCTGCACCTCAACTTTTTGTCTCCTTTGATCCAAACAAGTTGGGACATCTGATTTCCAAGCGCACCATCTCCAAATGGTTAGCTGTTTGCATCTCTTTCTGTTATGCTCAGGCTAGACTGCATCTACAGAGTCGAGTCACAGCCCACAGTCAGAGCCATGGTGGTATCAGTAGCTTTCCTCAGATCTACTCCTATTGATGAAATCTGCAAAGCTGACACTTGGTCCTTGGTTCATACATTCACTTCTCATTATTATCTGGATACTTTTTCCAGATGGGATGGCCATTTTGGCTAAGCAGTTTTACAAAATTTATTCTCCTAAGTTGCTAACACTCCCACCATCCCATTTTGGTTAGCTTGGAGGTCACCCATATGTGAGAATACCTGCCTGCTTGTCCTGGGATAAAGCACAGTTACTTACCATAACAGGTGTTATCCAGGGACAGCAGGCAGATATTCTCACAACCCACCCAACTCCCCTGGTTGGCTTCTCTGCTAGCTATCTGAACTGAGGAGAGACATGGCCTACACAGGGTGGGAAGACATTCGCGCATATGTGGCGTGGCAGTTGCAAACTTTCCAAAGTTGTACAAGCAAGTCTGCTTGAGAAGCTGTCAATATCTGCCTGCTGTCCCTGGATAATCCCTCTTGGCCTCACTAATCTCTAAAGTGCAACAACTCCACTCGCGTAACAAATCTGCTGTTCTTCTTCAATTCGACCTCTCCGCAGCCTTCGATGTCGTTCACCACGACATCCTAATCTTCCAACTCTCCGAAATAGGCATAAGCTCCACTGTCCTAGACTGGTTCTCGAAATTCCTACGCTTCCGCTCCTACACCGTTAATACAAACGGTACCTCATCCCCCCCCTGGAAGCCGAAATGTGGAGTCCCGCAAGGCTCACCCCTCTCCCCTATCCTTTTCAACATCTACATGTCCTCTCTGAAACTACTTCATCTATCCCCCCTAGAAACTCTCTACTCCTACGCTGACGACATCCTCATCCTCCTCGAGACCGACTCGAACCTCTCTAACCTCACTGAAAACATATCCTCTTGTATTACGAACCTCCAATCCTGGGCCCAATCTGTACAAATGAAACTAAATGAGTCCAAAACAAAACTACTTTGGCTCGGCCCTATTTCAGACCATTTACCCTCCTCCATTCCACTACCTTCCGGCCCCACTCTCCAGCTTGAGTTTTCAAGCAAAGTCCTAGGCTTCGTCCTAGACTCCTCCCTCTCCTTCAGTGATCACCTCAACTCCCTGGTAAAAAAATGCTTCTTTAGCCTCCATATGTTGAGGAAAGTAAGATCCTACTTTCACCATTCTCATTTCGCCATCCTCGTTCAATCCACCATCCTCTCCAGACTGGACTACTGCAACTCCCTCTATATATGCCTAACTAAGAAAAACCTCCACAGACTTCAACTAATTCAGAACGCCGCGGCCAAGCTTATTTTCACAAAAGGCAAGTTTGATCACGTCTCCCCTCTCCTCTCCAAGCTTCACTGGCTCCCAGTATACTCCAGAGTCCTCTACAAATGTGCCTGCTTATCCTTCAAGATTCTACATGGCATCCTACCCCCCGTTATCCCACTCCTTTGGAATTCCTCTAACCCACTCTCCTCTAGATCCTCCCAAAAACTGAAACTATCTTTCCCATCTACAAAAGGTATATCCCGCGCAGGAAAACTTGGAACATCCCTCCCTTTTAGAACCACAGAACTCTGGAACAACCTCTCATCCCCGCTCAGAAATGTCAGCTCCTTCCAATCCTTCCGTAAACATCTGAAAACTTGGCTCTTTTCAAAAATCTAATCACCCTCGTTCTCTAGTACCCTGTTCCCTCCCTATCTTCTTATTCCCTCTCCTATATCCATCTTTGTAGTTCCTTTCCTCCTAACCTCTGTAAACCGTGCCGAGCTCTGCGCCTGCGGAGATGATGCGGTATACAAACCTAAGGTTTAGTTTAGTTTAGTTTAGTAACTGTGCTCTCCCTCAGCCATACCACAAGGGGTCAGGCTTCTTCACAAGCCCCCTCCCCACGGTACAGTTTCCTTGTATAGTGCCTGTCTACCACACCCACAGAATGCTTGTGTACAGCCCAGTCAATCTGCCAATCCCGACACTGCTGCTAAATTTCTCCTCTGTAGCTGGCATCTTCTGGGCTATAGTCTGTTCAGGTTGGATCAGGTTTCTTATTATTAAAGATCTGTTTTATTACCCAGATCTCTATCTGGGCCTCAACAATGACCATAACATGCAGTGGCAAAGAGGGGTATAACAACTTCCACAAATCCTGTACTAGGCACCAGAGGTAGCACTCTGCTTGATGCAATCTGGGAAATTTATCCTGTCCAGCCTTCCCAGGCTCCATCCAGGGATCTCAAATGTATTCCCGATTTCTTCAACCAAAAATTTCCTGCCGGTCCACAGGGCCGACATATGCATCAGGCCCAAAACTGTGTTCTTCAACTGCCAGTCCACAGTGCGATTGATGCATTGTTAATAAGATTATATTGTGTGTATATATGAAAAATGAATGGAAAAAATAGTGTTACAATTAGGACTATGGGGGCTAGGTCTGGGGTGGAGATTGGATAGAGATGGGCAAGGTCTGGCCCACGACTTAGCCCAGTGTTCTTCAACCACTGGTCTGCGGACCGATACCGGTCCACAAAATAATTATTTTATTTCTGCTGGTCCATAGGTGTAAAAAGGTTGAAGAACACTGATCTAAGGGACAGCCCCCTCTTCCTACAGTCCCAGATGTGCTGCATATCCACCCTCCAAGGAGGCTATCCCAGTTTTGTCATCTCTCACTAGCCAGTCAATTTCAGGACTCTGCACTGTCCATTCTGTAGCCAACTTTAGTTACAGGCAGGTCCACCTCCTGAAGAGCTAAGCAGAGGGAATTAAAAATTGTTTCTGGCTGCAGCAAGTCAGTGTCAGGATTGAAGGAGAGGGATAGGTATAAGGTTAGAGCGGTTACATACATCAGGAAGCAGCTGGCATGGAGGGCCAGGGTGCGGATTGACATCCCCAGCATTGAGCAGGAAAGTGTGCTGACACAAAGGAGAATAATGACAGCAATGAAGAAGATGTTAAGTGCTAAAAGAGAAAGGAGGTGGATGAATGGAAGGGAGAGAATGAGCTTGAGAGTGGAAAATAAGGTAGATGACAAGATGGCTGCTGAGGGGATAGAAAAAGCAGAAAGATAGTGAGGACTAGTGTGGAGAAGAGAGGGAAAGAAAGTGAGTTTGGGGAGAGTGACAATGAGAAGTAGAAAGTGAATTGGAGCCATAAGGAGAGGAACAGAGAAAGGAAATAGAAATATACAAGAAGTAGAAAAGGGAGGTGTACTCAGGAGGTGCACAAAGAAGTGCACTAAGGAGCATATGCTCTTTGTTTGCAGTCCTTTGATGTGTGCAGGCGGTTTGCTTCCCTCTCACTACCAGCTTCAGCATTGCTGCTGCTGCTTCTGCAGATCAGCAGCTGCAGGAAAACAATATGCAGCAGAGGCACAGCTGCAGTCTTTATGTGCAGCTGCACCTGTTGGTGTGTGTGTGTGGATTGAAGGTGCAATGGTAGACATGGAAGGAGGAGACAAACATAGCTGGAAGGATAGAAAAGGGATAAGACCCTTCAAGTTGTCCAACATCGGTCCTCGAGGGTTTGTAGGAGTTCCCAAATGATTTTGCATAAGATCTGTTTGCATTGTATGTAAATATTGTAGATCTTATGCATATTCATTTGGGATAGCCTGAAAACCCGGTTGAGGTCGGATACCACTGCCCTAGATGGAAGAATGGGGCAAGCAGTGGCTTAATGAGGGTGAGAGGTGTCCGGGTCCGCTTACTGCGCATGCCCTCCCTTCCCTTTCACATCTAGTTGAAGTTGTTGTTTGTGGAGGTCAACCAACATGTTCCTTGCGACCCCGTCGGCTCTCCCTCTGACGTCACTTCCTATGAGTGGCTCCCGGAAGTGATGTTAGCTGGGGGCCGCGAAGAACTTCAACTAGAGATAGGGGGGAAAGAATGGAAAGAGGTGGGGGCGGGGGCAGGGTGCTACACCACTGGGGACAAGGATGCTTGATGGAGACGCGAAGAGAGATGGAAAGTTGTCAGGGACATTGAAAACTTGAGAGTGGTCAGAGGAAGGAAAGCGAATGAGCCCAAGAGGCCAGAGGTGGAAAGAGGATGCGATTGGAGCTGGGGCGGAGTTCTCGGCGCGGGGTGGGCGCGGCCACGCTCGGATCATGTCTATTTTTGCCGCGTGCGGCGAGGGGGCGGGGCTCCGTGGGCCGCTCTCGCCGCGCTGCTGTCCTCGCGCCCAGAACCTTCGAGGCGCCTCTCGCGGCATCCAGAGCCTCCCCCGCTGGCGCGCGTCAGTCGGCGGCCGCTTTTTAAGCCGCGACCCGGAGGCGGCTCGCCATGTCCCAATTGCGCAGCGCCATGAAAGGTCCCAGCGGAGAGCCGCTTCCCCCGGGCTGGGAGATGAAGCTCGACCCGCACACCGGCTGGCCCTTCTTCGTCGATCACAACAGCCGCGCCACGACGTGGAGCGACCCCCGACAGCTGCCGCCACCGCCCGAGGTAAGGGGGGGGGGAGGAGGAGGAGGCCAAGGTTAAAGGGAGCGGCAGGCGCGGCCTTGGCCTAGGCGTCCGTCTCCACGAGCTTGGTTTCCTCTCTCGTGGTACTTTTTGGACCGTCGCTGCGTTCCTGCTCCGAAGAGCTTCCTTTGCTACTTCTCTCGTCTGCCCCGAGCACCTTTCAACGACGCTCAGGGCTTGGGCTCAGGTTTTCAGGCTCTCCACCATGACTGTGCATCTGGAGGAGGCAGTGCGTGCAAATCCATCCTGATGTTAGGAAAGGGGAGAAACGCTGCCAAGCGTTGTTTTGGTTAATGAGAAACCCCCAAACATTTGGCAGATGAGAGATTTGGGGGTCCTGGATCTGCCTTAAGTTATTAAAGAGAGGAGCAACTAGGCAAAACCCATGCAGAAAACCGGCACCCAGTGAGATCTCTAGTACAGCGCTGGGGGCAGATCTGAAGCAGGTTTCTGGATCGGCTCTGTTCCAGGAATCTGCTGGAACAACAAAAAACACAAAAACCCAAACCTGCTAGCATTATGAGCTGCTTAGCTCTGTGCCTGTTTAGACCTGGGAGCTCTGCTGCTAAAGAAACTTAGCTGCTACTTGCTAGTTCAGTGCAAGCCATTGCTTTTATTTTTTCTCTTCATGCTTGTGTGTTTCAGAGGCAACTTCTACATATAGGATTCGTCTAGACCAGGGCTGTCAAACTCAATCACATAAGGGGCAAAAATCTGAAAAAAAGACTTGTTACTTAGGGGTCCTTTTATTAAGGTATGCTAATTGATTTATCTCGTGCTAAATAATCACCTTAAAAAAGGACCCCTAAGTGACTAAGACTTAGTCTTAGTAGAAGTATAGGCTTACAACGTCTCCAATCCCACACCAGCTCTGTGGTGTAAACAAAGTAAATATTGTAATCACAAAACAGAAAATAATTATTTTTCTCTACCTTTTTGTTGGTCCCAGGCTCTGGTTGTCTTCTGATAACTCGCTTGCCAGGGTCTCTTAACCATTTGTTGTTTTCTTCTTTCTCTGTGCTAACCATCCATCTTCCATTTCTGTTCTTCCCTTCCTCGGATGTCTGGCATCTTTCCTTTTTTTCGTGTCCATATCCGCAGCTGCAGCAATGGACCCCACCATCCCCAGATCCACCATCTGTCCTTTTCTCAACTACCCTTTCATCCTGCATCTCTCCCTCCTTCCCCCACCCTCCTAGGGTCCACCATTTCTCCGTTTCTCTTCCCAAGTACCCTCCTATCTAGTATCTCTATCCCTCCCTTCCACACCATCCCTTGTGTCCAACTTATCTCCCTTTTTTGTTCCTTCCCTCTCTCCATCCCATTGCCCACCATCTCTCTCTCTCTCTCCTCTGTTATATTTCTTACCCACCCCACCATCCACTCAGTCCAGCATATCCGCATCTGGACCCCTCCTGAGAGCCTGCCCCCATCCTGAAGGCCTGCATACTTTTCCCCCCTTCTTCCCGGTTTCACCTTCAAATCTGGCCTGCTTTTCCTACCCTCCCGCCATCCTGGCTTCCTGATCTCCTCTGGCCCGCCGGCACGAACCGCTGCCACTGCTGCTGCTCTTCACTTGTACGGGATTGTGTCGGAGGGAACGTGCTACCGAGGTCAAAAGTGGCCTGTGAGGTTTGCTACAGCCGGCCAGCGATCCTCAGCAGGCTGCTTTGAAAAGGAGACCAAGCAAAGGCAGACGCAAGTGAAGAGAAATGGCAGCTGTTCGTGCTGGCGGGCCAGAATTAGTATAGAGTTGAAAATGTCTGGCAGGCCAATTTTTAACACTCCGCAGGCCAGAGTTTGTCATGTCTGGTCTAGAGTAGATATAAGATTGCACAAAACATTGTTTTAGAATGATAGGGAAACTCTTTACTACTACATAGAGAATCTTTTAAATGTCTCTACTGATTTAAAGATCACATTGTGATGTGGTGCAAACTTTTTTTTTTATTTGAAAATTGCTTGGGGTTAGCACTATAGTAGCACTCTAGAAATAAGTAGTACTGTAGTACCACCAGGAACCTTGCAGTCTTTGCCTAAACCACTGATTGGTTTGGCCACATTCCTAGTAGTTAAAACTACCGTACATTCCTCTTTTTTAGAAAGGTATGTCATTTGTTTCTGTGGCTTTGTATTCAGCTTTGCTGTACAGAATAGTTTGTGCAGTAGTAAGCATCTCCATTCCAATTTGGCCATTGTTGCTTTCTTTCTTGGTTCTGAGCACTGTAGTATGTTTTAACATGCATACATTGTCATGCTCGTGAAACATGGATAGTGAATTATATTGAGTTGACTTGCCCTGTGTCTTGTTACTGGACTGTTGAACTTTTAGGAAAAATTAAAGCATGGAGGATACTTGCCAGATCACTACAGGGTGCTCTTTGCCATGTATTCACATTCAGCTCCTTAAATCTTTCAGGTCCTCTTCCTGTCTCTAGCTGCTCTTAGTTTTTCCTTGTAACCTTTAATCTTTTCAGTGTCCTTCTTTTTTGAGGGGGGAGGGTTAGTATGAAGAAACATGTTTTAGATTAGAATTAAAACAATCTTATTTCCACATATTGAACTGCTTGTCCACTTAAGTGAATAAAGTGTTCCTGATGGTGAAAATGGCCATTTCACAAATTAAGGGTGTGATTGTGAGCTAAGTATGCATTTGGTATTTTTGGTACTGTAAATGGCTCATGTAATAGGGGGGGGAGCAACAGTTGGATGTGGGCCTTTACAAACACATTAACAGTATCCCAAAAAAGTTACATATAAAACAGGAATTTTCTTTTATTGCTTTAATAGGAGGAAAAAGACCTCAGATGCCCAGGGTCACAATATTGTTTAATTTGACCACTTAAAGGCTGACTATAATCATTATTCAAACTTCCCTCCTACCATTCTGACAAATTATACTATTTTTTGAAATCTAGTAAGTGCTACAACCTAAAATATTTTTATGTAGCCCGTCCTCCCCAAAGAATCCAGAACGGGTCACAAGAGTACATGCACAGTATAAGAAGGACAGACTTTGTTGGGGAATACAGGATAGAGTGGACATAGGGGTTTAAATTTCAGCTTTTACAGTATAGTGATAACATACAGACTTGAACAAAGGGTGGCACATATCTTATATAGTCGCCATTGAAAAATATAGGTAGCTCAAAAATTGATATGAAGCATCACAGGAAAAAATGCTCAAAAGGAGCTCATCCAAAGACTTTATTAGGGGATTTCTTGCCTGAACAACTTAATACATTCTTGCAGCTTTGAATGTTCTGCTCACTCAGCAGCACCTCAAGCAAGCTGAACTGGCAGGAATGGAGGGCAAGGGCTGCTTTTTTATTTTATTTTTTTTAAGGCAGGCAGGAGGAGGAGCTGAGCTAGTGATTGCTCTTCAAGTTTTATTAAAATTTTGATATATCGCAATATAATTAATTCAAAGCAATTTACAATTTAAAATGGTCTTAATTATTAACTAAAACCACATAAGGGAAGTAGGGAGAACTATAATAATAATAATAACTTTATTCTTATATACTGCCAACAATCTTGCGACTTCTAGGCGGTTTACAATGAAGAGAAACTGTATAGACAGCGAATGACAGAGTATAGCATTGAGCATCTAGTGATAGTAACAGGAGAGTTACAGGGCTGTGTATTACATGGTTTCACAATGAGTAGCATTATACAGTCGACGATATTCAGAGCATAAGTAGGAGAAGAGAAAGGAGATTGCGCTTTGAGTTACAAAGGTGCAAGGCTGCGAAGGTGAAAAATAACATAAGATGTTGATGAGAAGTTGTTAAGTTGGTACATTTGAACGAAGGACGGGCACCAGTGGGAAAAACTGGTAACAATTAAAGATAGAAATTTTGGCAGAAGAGGGTAGACGGACTCCTTGGGATGGGAGGAGGCTCCGATTTTAGGGGAGAAGTCTGGTTAGGTTATAAATTTCTTAAACAATGTGGTTTTTAGTTCTTTCCTAAAGATACTATATGATTCTCTGGCGGCATAAGTGAAGTAGCCTGTCCAAGTTTGCAGTCTACCTGCTTGGAATTTGAATGTTCTATCAAAGAAGGTGCGATATCTACAGCCTATGATATTTGGGTAGGTAAAGAGGTTACGGTTTCTGGTAGGCCTAATAGAGGAGTGGAATTCGAAGTGAGGTAGTAGGTAGCTGGGGGCCAGTCCCCAGATTAGTTTATAGCAGAGGCAGGAGAATTTGAATAGAATTCGTGCTTCAATTGGTAACCAATGAAGGAGTTTGTAGAATGGACTAACATGATCGCTCTTCTTTAGTCCGAATATTAGACGGATGGCCGTATTTTGAACTATTCTCAGTTTTCTCACATTTTTTTTAGATATTCCCAAGTAGACAATGTTACAGTAGTCCAGGGTGGATAAAATCAGTGATTGTACCAATATTCTGAAGGATAGCGGGTCGAAGTATTTTTTTATGGTTTTCAGTTTCCAAAGGATGATAAGTATAGTAAAGGATACATACAAGGAAAATACAAACGGAGGGTAAGAAACTTTAAAAGTATTGATAAAAGTATAATAGAAAGTTAAGAACTTTTTTTTTTAATTCAATTTCTCAGAGCCTAAGACAGAGGACTCATGAGTTTAAGCAATGAATGGGATCAATAGACTCCAGTAACTAGATCTCAAAAGCATCCTTGTACAACCTGCATTTTAACAGTCATTTAAATTTACTTAGTGATTTTTCTTCCTTAATAAATGATGGTAAGGAATTCCATTTTATCCCAGGACAAGTAGGCAGGTATTCTCACATATGGGTGACGTCATCGACGGAGCCCAGATGCGGACGCCTCGCAAGCAGACTTGCTTGAAGAAACTCGAAGTTTCGAGTCGCCTGCACCGCGCATGCACGAATGCCTTCCTGCCCAGCGCAGGGTGCGTCTCCTCAGTTCTCAGTTTTCCGCGGAGCCGAGAAGTCCGTCTTTGACTCTCTGTGTTTAACTTCGTTCACTTTGTGCCTTCTCTGAACTGCGGTTTGTATTTTTTTCTTCACGAATCGCTGTTCTTCTTTTATTTTTGGTTAAAAAATAAATAAATTTCTTCTTCCGTCCGTTTTTCGGGACAGGCCGCTTGGCTGCAGCCCGAGGGCTTCGATCTATGTCACGGCCTACTACGGGCTTCAAGAGGTGTAGCAAGTGCCAGCGCGTGATCTCTCTTACGCACCCTCACAGATGCTGCCTCAAGTGCCTTGGGCCGAAACATCATCCCAGGTCATGCCTGCCTTGCCAAACACTTCAGCCTCGTGCTTTCAAACGTCGTTGTCTTTTGGTGGACAAGCTCTTCGAGATGGCGTCTTCTACTGATCCCTCGACTTCGAAGGCATCCTCGGCCTCAACTCCTACCGAGGCCCCTCCTCCGCCTACTGCTTCCACCTTGAGCTTCATCAGACCTTCATCGTTTGCAGCGGCTCTTTCTTTAACATCGTCTGTTTCCTCAGGTCAGATAGCCCAGCAGTCATTCCACCGGTAGTGATTAAAGTGTCTAAGACTCCCAGATCGAAGCACACTCGTACTACCTCGAAGGAACCTCCAGCCAAAGCAGGTGGTTCGGTTTCAGACGCGGATCCATCCTTGCCGGCTTCTTTCCAGACCATGTTAGAGAAGCAGGTTATTCAGTTCCTTACTAACATGGGACCCAAACTGCTTCCTCTTATCCAGCCTGAGCATTCAGCAGCCTCCCGCGAGGTCGAGCGCTTCCTTTGCCTCAGTATGACCTTCCACACTCTTTAAAAGGAGCAGAGTCTCTGCGAGTGTCTGGTCTGGCATCCAAGCACGTGAAGCAAGGAGCAGAGATTCTTTGCGAGTGCCTCAACGAGAATCCTCATACTCTATACAAGGAGCAGAGTCTTTGGGAGTGCATCGAGGTTCCTCCACCAAGCCTCTGGGCGCTGTAACTGCAAAAATTGTATCTTGTCTTGTATTTATTATACTAAGTGATGGAATTACTAGAAGGTTTTTGTCCTCTGATCTCAAGCTTCTAGTAGGAATATACGGAATAATGTACCTTTTATAAAAATGATGGAGCTTTGGTTGTTAATATAGTGAATGTTAATATTGCTATTTTGTAGGAGATTCTGTGAACATAATTTTTTTTTTTTTTTTTTTTTTCTTTTTCTATTCCCTTCGGTTTAGCTGGATTGCCATACTGTTTTTTTTTCCCCCACCTTACGGCTGTTTTACTATTCAGCACACTCCTGATATTTTTCCATCCGGACGATTGTTTTGCTGGGGTAGTTGTCTTAACCGACATCCTTCCACGGTTCTCGCAATGTCGGGACCTTGGCCTTGCCACTTTCTACTTCCCCTGCTCTTCTCACCAGGGCATTCTCATGCGGGTCCTTCAAAAGCAGTTTTCCTTTGGCGCTGTCAGGAATCCGGCACCCGCCGACATCAATAATCCGGTGCCCAGCACAATTCCAGCACCGCTAATCCAGCCCGCACCAAGATTGACATTGCTGCCTTGGGCCCACTCCTACTTAGGTAAGTTGACTCACAAGTTTCTCCTTTGGGCTTCAGGTCATTGTAGCAGTGAGCCTAATCCTGCCGACCTCGGTCACTGTAGCAGTGAGTTAAGTCCTGCTGAACTCGATCAGCCCCCCCCATCTCTGACTCTGCGTCGCTATCGATGAATGCCTCGATATGGGCTTACTCATCTTCGGAGTGTGGAGTGGCACCGATGGTATCGGTTAACAGGCCAATGGTACCGGTGTTTTGTGTTTTTTGTTTTGTTTTTTTCTCTCTGCTGCGCTAACTTTTCCACTCTGCTCCTGATGTTTGCCTTGATACTGGCATTTTCATCTCTGGAGCGTAGACCCGCACCGATGATACTGGTGACACAGCCAGCGATACCGGTGTTTTCCTCTTATCTAACAGATTTCATTCAGTACTTCGAGTACATGTCCAACTGTATTTTCAGTTCGTGCTGACGCCTTTGTCGACCCCCAACTCCTCAGGTGCCAGTCACATTTGGGTTCTCAACACTGGTAGCACTTGCACAGCAGTCTCCAACGGTTCCGATAACTTATATGAACGACGCTGGTCCTCATTAATGTTGTCGGTGTCGGTCCGGGAGAGGCTTACATACATTAAACTGTCTCCAGCCTTCAATACTGAATCTCTGATATCGATTCTGTATAATCTGAGATTTGAATCTCTTGGGGGGGGGGGGAGATTTTTGAGCAACCCCCAAATCTCTCTGAAGTAGGGTTTTTCCCCGCATATGCTTCAGTAGCTTCTGAGACATTATCTTTTTCAAGATTCCTTAGGGGAATGTCTGCACCTTGTGCCATTCCCTTGGATGTTGCCTTTGAAAAGTAATTTCCTTGGCTGTTGTCTCTTTCAATACCTTGACCTATAGTCAGCTATCCAAGGAACTTCTGATTCCCCTCCACGATTTCTTACGGGAGACTTTTTATATGCCTTTAGAATCTCTACTGGTGGAGTCAACTCTATGGACTAGTGCAGTGTTTTTCAACCTTTTTTGGGCAAAGGCACACTTGTTTCATGAAAAAAATCACGAGGCACACCACCATTAGAAAAAGTTAAAAAATTTAACTGTGCCTATATTGACTATATATAAATATATAGGAATCAAATAAACACAAAGAAAGTATTTTATAATGCTGCCACCGCCACTGGGGAATAGGCTGCCACTGCCGCCATCGGGAACAGGCCGGCACCGAGTTCTCCCTGCTTCTCTTCCCCGCAGGGCCGACCAACTCTCGCCACCCGTCGTCAATTCTATCGTCGGAGAGGACGTTCTAGGCCAGCCAGGCAGCGATTGGCTGGCCCAGAACGTCCTCTCCAACGTCAGAATTGACGCGAGTGGCGAGAGTTGGCCGGCCCCACAGGGAAAAGCAGGGAGAACTTGGCGCCGGCCTGTTCCCGATGGCGGCGGTGGCACTCAAGTGGCTAAAGAGTCGCAGTTTGCCGGCCTAGGGACAACACTGGAGGGTGGCCAGCTGTGCACCCCCTTGGGACGTAAACCCGGGGTGGGGCAGACCGCCCCCCCCACCCTGGTATGCCACTATCTGTACCTCACTCCCTCCCTATGACCAAAAATTCTCCTTTCTTCTATTCCCCGTGTACACAACCATCTCTTTCCCTCCCTTCCTCTCTCCAAAGTCCATGCCTTCTGTGTCCAAACACTCATTCCCTCCCCCACCTCAGCATCTCTTTCCCTCCCTTCCTCTCTCCCAAGTCCATGCCTTCTGTGTCCAAAAACCCATTCCCTCCCCCACCTCAGCATCTCTTTCCCTCCCTTCCTCTCTCCCAAGTCCATTTCTTCTGTGTCCAAAAACGCATTCCCTCCCCCACCTCAGCATCTCTTTCCCTCCCTTCCTCTCTCCCAAGTTCATGCCTTGTGTCCAAAACGCACTCCCTCCCCCCTTTTGTGTTCCGTGTTTGCCTCCCAGCCCATCTTTGCAACTTTCTCAGCAAAACGAAGCTCAAGCCGCGAGGCTTGTCTTCTGCTTCCTGCCTGCCCTGCCGCGCACAAATAGCCGAACGGAAGTATTCTCCGACGTCAGCGCTGACGTCGGAGGGCAGGCTTTGCTTAAGCCCTCCCTCCGACGTCAGCGCTGACATCGGGGAACGCTCGCGATCGGCTATATGTTAGCTGCAGGGCAGGCAGGAACAGAAGACCAGCCTCGCGGCTCGAGATGTATTGAACTCCGCGGGTCCCCCGTCCAGCTCTCTCCTGTCCACGTGGGGCGGACCGCCCCTCTCCCTAGACTGGTGGAACTGCCCTGATGGCGGCCCTGACCGTACGGCACACCAGGCAACATCTCGCGGCACACTAGTGTGCCGCGGAACAGCGGTTGAAAAACACTGGACTAGTGTGTTGGCCTCTGTATTTTTGGGCAGAGTGGACAAGGCGATGGACCGGTTGGCCAATCGGCTTACCAGCATTTTATGCTTACTCACCAATCCAGTAACCTTTTTACTTGGCACAAACCAGTTGCCACGTTCCACTTCTCTCTGCTTACACGTACGATGCCTGTTTCTTTCAGCACCTCTTTTCTGTTCCAAGCAAGCCAAGTATTGTCATATTTAAATTCTGTCATCTGAGGAAGCCCAGTGTGGATGCTGCCAGTGTATATAGCCATTAGAAAATTTTAAGTGTCTCACCACATGTGGTGCCTTCCAATCCAACACACAGATTCCTCAATAGGATAACCGAAGGAATACAGCTCCTAAGGAAAGGGGGTGTTCTTTAGTTTTCAAACATTACGGAGGGTGCATCAGCTATTCTCTAAGCAATGTTTTGCTGTATTGGTTCAAGCCATCATTTTGGCTCAGTTACGACTATTTACATTTGCTTGAGTAAAGGAAATATCAGTTAGTTACAATTGATTCAGAATATGGCAGACAAATAGATTTTTGGAAAAAAGGAAATTTTGATCATGTATTTCCATTATTGAGGAATCATCACTGACTCGCTGTTCATCTTAGAATTTGATTTAAATGCGCTTGTATGATCAAAATTATCCATGGTCTATTTTTGCATATACTCCCTCTAAAATGGCATTCTATTCGGTCTTTTGTTTCAAGGAATTCTCAGAAGTACAAACTTTCATTTTCTTCAGTGAAAGGGATAAAGCTTGTTGGTAATCTTGCACTCCTTTTCGTATAGGTTTTCAACGATTTGGAATGAAATTCCTAGTTATATTAGAATTCTTCTCTCGCCAGATTTTTCATAAATCTATGAAAAGTTATTTCAACAATTTTTGGGAAATGGTACTAAGTAAGGAGTGTTGTCTTTTTGTTTAGTAATTCACGTTAGTTAAACTGATTTCCCTGTTTATTGAAGTCTTATGCGAACCCCCTACTTCAGGAGATGATATGGTATATATAGAAAAGCAAACAAAATGTTGGGTATCATTAAGAAGGTATCACGACCAAGACAAAGGAGGTCATCCTGCCACTGTATCGTGCAATGGTGCGACCGCATCTGGAGTACTGTGTCCAGTACTGGTCGCCGTATCTCAAGAAGGACATGGCGGTACTTGAGGGAGTCCAGAGAAGAGCAACTAAACTGATAAGGGGTATGGAAAACCTCTCATATACTGACAGACTGAAAAAGCTGGGGCTGTTCTCCCTGGAAAAGCGGAGACTTAGAGGAGACATGATAGAAACCTTCAAGATCCTGAAGGGTATAGAAAAAGTAGACAGGGACAGATTTCTCAGATTATGGGGAACCACAAGTACAAGGGGGCACTCGGAGAAATTAAAAGGGGACAGGTTTAAAACAAATGCCAGAAAGTTCTTTTTCACCCAGAGGGTGGTGGATACATGGAATGAGCTTCCGGAGGCTGTGATAGGCCGGAGCACGTTACAAGGCTTCAAAGAAGGTTTGGATAGGTTCCTAGAGGATAAAGGAATTGAGGGGTACAGATAGGAGTAGCGGTAGGTTATAGGGATAGTCTGGGACCATTGCTCAGGCAATGGGCCTGATGGGCCACCGTGGGAGCGGACCGCTGGGCGAGATGGACCTCTGGTCTGCCTCAGCGGAGGCAACTTCTTATGTTCTTATAAATCTAAGGCTTAGATTAAATTATATGAGAATACTTGGCCTAGTGCCATACTCACTTTCAGCAGTTTGCTTTCTTTTGTCTCAATTGAGATGATTAAGTTCTTATATCAAACATATAATAAAATCTGGTGAGGAGGTCAGTGATTTACAGAATAAAAACAATTTTTTAAGCAGAGCACAGTAACAAAATTAAGATGAACAAATGTGCTCTATGTTCCAGACATTGTCACACAGTCTGCTACCTGATTTCCCAAACGATATTCCAAATCTTCAAATAGCTGCTCAAAACAAATTGAGGGTAGACCATTTCATAATTCAGGAGTTAAAAAATGAAAAGCTGAAGGCTTTTGTTTTTGTATTATAATGCTTTGTAATCTTATACTGGTAAGGTTCAAACTGTACCACTCTTTATACTGTTACTGGAAAGTTAAGATTCTCTACCTCCATCTTCCAGTGGGGCGACATACCCCATCCGTCTGACTGGTCTAGCAGGATTCAAGGAAAGGGAATTAGCAGATGAGAACAATTTAACTTTTGGTCCTGTATCTGACTTCCCCCCCTCTTTTACTAAAGCGTAGCACCATCAGCGGTGGTAACTGCTCTGAGGCTCAAAGTGCCTCTGAGTGTCAGATCAGTTACCGCTGCTGCTGGTGCTAAAACCGCTACGCATTAGTAAAGGAAGAATTTCTATGGTGATAAAATTATCAGATCCAATAACCAGAGCAGTACATTGTTTAACATCTGGCGCTCCTTAACCTCTAAAAATGACTCCTCTATTCCCTAGCAACAGCAGCAGATGAATCCAGAGACCAATGGGATAGCTCACATCTACCAGCAGGTGGAGATAGAGAAACTGATTAACAGGTGGTCCTATTGGCTGGCACTCCTCCTGTTTATCCAGTATTCTCTATCTCCCAGCAGGAAAAGGTCGCTATTCAACTAGCTCTTGAATTCTGGCTGTGACTGGAACTTTATTTTCTCCTGTTGAGGTTTCTCTTCAGTGAGCTGGCAGTGCTATTTCTCCTGTTGAGATTTTCTCTTCAGTGAGACAGGGGTGTCCGGCTGAACGGTGCTGGCTTTAGGAGTTACACCTGGCCCCCCCCAGGTCCCTGCCTCACCCTCCCTCCATTGCTAGAGGGTCTGACTGGGTCAATTTTTTTCTTCTTTCCCTTCTCTGTAAAAAAAAAAAAAAGAGACCACAGTTGCTACATTCTGCCATGCTTTTGTTGCAAACTGGCTTCAACTGGCCCTAACAACAAGCTTGTGAGTATGTCTGGCTTTTACGGTTGTTTGAACTTCAGGTTCTGTTTGGGAGTCTTAGTACTGTGGGTTCGGTCATCGTACATTTAAGGTATGGATATTTTATTGAGGCTAAGTTTTATGACTAGAAATCCTTGGAGGGAGCCGGGACTTCCCGCCCTTTGCATGCACGCGCTTGGTTTCCTTGTTGGTTACAGCGTGGCAATAGCGATGCGATTTCATGCTCGTACTTGTTCTCATTGTTGGGTTTCAGTGCAGCATTAGTCCTGTTTAACTGAGGCTCTCTTTCATTGGTGTTTGTTATTGCCATGTGCAGCTGATTGTGCAGGTGCCGGGTTATAGCAGCGCGCATGAGATGGGACATGTGTTTTCCGGCGCTGTGGGCCATTCTTCTGGTTATTCCCTGAGTCTGATTTTCTTTCTATGCAAGCCGCGGCAGGGTAAATTTTGCGGGGCTCGAATCCGACTGTTTCTAGGAGCGTTGATGCAGCGGCCACGTGTCAGCGAGAATCAGGCGTGCGCATGGGTCTCTGGCGATGGCGGGAGAGCTGCAGCGTTCCGGTAGTTTGTTTCCAGCTGACTTTGGTCAGGGTATGCCGGGGCTTCTCTTCTTTCCGGTTCAGACAAGTTGTATGTGTTTCACCAGCTTTGGGACAAGCTTGGGCAGCTTTATATGTCTGTCTGTGTTCCTGCTGTACTCCCTTG